>NC_054397.1:28756935-29356935 GCF_017976425.1 Toxotes jaculatrix | reverse complement strand
AACTCTGTCTTTGCCTGTGTTACTCTGATATGTGTATAAGTGGTCAGTTAATGATAAATGATAATAATAATCAACAGTGAAAGGCATGGTGCAGGACTCACTGCGGACCCTCCCTGTCTTGGTTCTGTTCTTACAGAGACAGATCATCTGAGACATCAGCTTCTCTTCACTGCTTCTCCTTTGCCCAGCTGAACTGAGCAAGGAGAGAAGGGCCTTGGTAAGAGAGGTGAACAAGAACCTGATAGTGACTGGCTGAGCTCCAGAGGTCCTGTGTGGAGATGAGAGGAACTTCCAGGTTGCAGCTCTCCAATGATCTGGGCTTGATGACAGAGTGGACAGATGGAAGCATCTCCTCAAGACACATGAAAGCTGCTCAGGGTTTGAAAAAATAAATTAATTAATTAAAATAAAATAAGCACTTCAAGGACTCTCAGACTGTGAGAAACAAGATTCTCTGGTCTGATGAAACCAACACTGAACTGGCCTCAAAGTCTAGAGTCGTGTCTGGAGGAACCCAGGCACCACTCATCGGCTGACCAAACCATCCCAGTGGTGCAGTGTGGTGAGGGCAGCATCAGCTGCAGGGACAGGGAGGCTGGTCAGGGTTGAGGGAAAGCTGAATGGAGCAAAGTACAGAGATGCCCTGAATGAAAACCCAGTCCAGAACGTTCAGGACCCCAGACTTGGCTGAAGGCTCTCCTTCTAACAGAACATGTATAGTAGATTGTAGAAATATATTAAGGATTCTATTTTTTTCACTGGCTTTTTAAAAAGAAGAATGGACAATACAGTATAGTGGCAGGCACTTTTTGAATGAAGAGAGCTTCCAAACCAGAGGTGTGTTTCTCAACAAACAGCACCTATCAGATCCTTCTGTTTAGTCCAGGTTCTAACACCTGAAGAGACAGGGGTTTACTGTTTATTCAAATTTAATATGAAGAAATTCTAACCAAGTAGGGCAGCCGTCCAGTGATGAGTACCACTGCACATATCAGAGCTGTGTGGTTGTCTGAAATGAGGCACAGCCTCAGGCCAGTCAGAATTAAATACTCTCCATGGCCACTGTATAAATGCACAGCAAGTGTTGTTTTTTTTCTTTTCTTTTTAACCATCTCAATACTGTGACCATCTGACTGAAAGGTCTTAAATGCAGACAGTGAGCAGACTGTTTTTCGTATTCCAATCCAAGAGAATCAGAACAAACTGAGCAGAACAGAGTTTCATAATTGGAAATATTGCTTTTACTGTCCTACTGTCCTACCCACCCCCACCCCCACCTCGGACGCTGTAAAAATGAAAAAGAAAAAAAAAACTGTATAAAATTGCAGAAAATAAAAACTTTGAGTTGCTCTGAAGAAAACAGAGGAGAATTGATGGACCTTCAGTTTTTCTTAGACTGATGATGACAGTATAAACTCACTCACAAACACTTTCAGAAACACACACACACACAGAGCTGACAGGAGCAGTAATCAACTCTGGTATGTCTAGGATGAATGGTTGTCCAGGGAACAGGTAGAAATAGAGAAGCAGGTGAGAGAACCACGAGGATGAAGTGACCACATGTTTCTAAAAGAGGCATGAATGTGTGTGTGTGTGTCAGTCATCTCCAGAGAGCTGACAGTTGCAGTGCCTCACAGCTCTGCATTGATTGAGAAGATAGAAAAAGTGCTTCCAATAACCTGTAACTCCAAACTGTGAAAAAATATTTCAAAACACCTTAAAATCACACGCAGAGGACACTTACATTTAGTGCTCATTCTGTGTAGTAAATGCATCAGTTGAATGAGGAGGCAGCTATATGAGCGTTTGCGATGCACCTTGGAGATGAACTGGAACAGTGACTGTGAGTTGAGCCTTATCACTCAACATCAGTGTCTGACCTCGCTAATGCTCGTAAGGCTAAATGGAAACAAGTCACTGCAGCCAGTCACAACTAATGGAGGCTGTTATAGCAGCACATCAATGCCCAAGGTTTTAGAAACATTTTAGGAAAAATAATATTCAACAAAGACTGAGGGCGGTATGTTTAAGTGTCCATGTACATTTGTTCTTGTTTATTAATTTCAAAATGCTTTCACAGGGTCCCTTTGAGAAGGAGAGAATGCTCGTTGGTGAGAGAAGTTTCATTTTTGCATTTAAACCCTCGTGGCCTGAGCCTCATTTTGTTACACTGGTCCTGATAAGGGACAAAAGTGTCCTCTTCAAAAAAGGTCATAAAAATCATATATATTAATATTTTTTTATACTTTTTTTTACATAAATCTTTTAATCAACTTCAGTCCTGATCATAAATAGCAAATATTTAATTATTTTTAGATTTTTAACCCTTTATATGCCAGTGTTTATGATGGCATCACAATGTTTTCTTTAAAAAAAAACACAAAAATTGAAATATTTTCAATATTCTCAATGCAAAGTGCATTTTCAAACTCTGCATCAAATAAACAAACCCAGGGACCTCCAAATCCCCCCAAAGGTAACTGTGCATGCAGTGCACTTGTCAATGAAATCTTTAGATCAGCATCAGTCCTGATAATAAATACCAAATATTTCATTATTTTCAGAATTTTAACCCTTTATATGCCAGTGTTGACAGTTTCAGAGCATGAAATCAGCTGTATTCAACTCTGCCTGTGTGTGTGTGCATGTGTGAGTTCAAGAACTGCAGTACACACCTGCCCCCTAGGGGGCAATGTAGAGGTGGGTAGGTAGGTGTGTGTGTGTGTAATAGAGCTGTGTCGATAAAATCAATTCTCCTATTCTCATTTTGTAAGGATTGATTCGTATGTGCTCACGTATGAATTTGCGTCATTGAATTCATGCATGCGTGCGTGGTGTGAAGCTACCAAACAATGAACATCGTCGGACAGTAAGCAATGCTTAGTTAACGTTAAAAATAAATAAGTGCAAACATGGGCATTACTAAATTACATCGGACAGTAAGCACTGTGTACTGTCTGACGTCATGTTCATTGTTTGGTAGCTTCACGCCACGCGCGCATATGCGAATTCGATGACGCGAGTTCGTACGCGATCAATCTTTACAAAATAAAATGAGAATAGGAGTATCGATTTTATCGACAGCTCTCTTCTCATGAAATGATTGTGACAATTTGATTTGTTCTTGATAGATAAAGTGCAAATCTTCTCAAAACTTTACTGATCAGTCGGGTACACCCTTAAGTGGTTGCCAGTCAATTGCAGGGCTGACAAAAAAAGAAAGACAACACACACACACACACACATTCTTGTTTTTGCCCCTCAGGAGGCCCACCATTTTTTTTACTCATTTATAGGATCCACCCTTTCAAGTGGTTCTACACTGCTGTAAAAAGTCACGTAAGATAAAAAAAAAAATTCTTAATTACAAAAATCACTTCAATTTAACACACACACACACACACACCTACTCTACATTGCCCCCTAAGGGCAAGGCGGGGAGAGGCAGGGTATACCCTGGAGTGGTTGCCAGTCAATCGCAGGGCCGACACACAAAGACAGACAATAACACACACACACACCTACCTACCCACTTCTACATTGCCCCCTAGGGGGCAGGTATGTACTGCAGTTCTTGTGCATAGGATTGAACTGAACTCACACATGCACACACACACAAGCAGAGTTGAATACATCTTATTTCATGCTCTGAAACTGTCAACACTGGCATATAAAGGGTTAAAATTCTGAAAATAATGAAATATTTGGTATTTATGATCAGGACTGATGTTGATCTAAAGATTTCATTGACAAGTGCACTGCATGCACAGTCACCTTTTGGGGGGATTTGGAAGTTCCTGGGTACCTACTGACACTGGTTTGTTTATTTGATGCAGAGTTTGTTATGATGCAGAGGTGATGTTATTAGGTCATGGGGACAAAGGGGTTGTGATCTCTGCATTGGCCTGTATGTGTGTGTAATTGGGGGCTTTTGAACAATACCTTTTATCCTTTTATTCCACAGACCTAGGAATCAGAGTGAATGGGGCAAAAAGCCAAAGCTCAAAATTGCTTTTATAATGGGTTTTAATAGGGGTTGTTTTTTAAATCATACATAACACAAAAAATAATTATCCATCAAAATCAATGTTGTTGCTAATCACTGACATATCCAAGACTGTAATAACCCTCCCAAGAAAAATCCACTTTGCACTGAGAATATTGAAAATATTTAAATTTTTGTGTTTTTTTTAAGAAACATTGTGATGCCATCATAAACACTGGCATATAAAGGATTAAAATTCTGAAAATAATTAAATATTTGCTATTTATGATCAGGACTGGAGTTGATTAAAAGATGTATGTAAAAAAAAAGTATAAAAAAATATTAACATATAATTTTTATGACCTTTTTTGAAGAGGACACTTTTGTCCCTTATCAGGACCAGTGTAAGTTTTTTAAAAAATCTGAGACTACAAAAAAAACCAAAATTCCATCAAAATCAATGTTGTTCCTAATCATTGACATATCCAAGACTGTAATAATCCCCCCAAGAAAAATCCACTTTGCATTGAGAATATTTAAAATATTTCAATTTTTATGTGTTTTTTTTAAGAAAACATTGTGATGTCATCATAAACACTAGCATATAAAGGGTTAAAATTCTGAAAATAATTAAATAGTTGATATTTATGATCAGAACTGAAGTGAAAAAAAATATGTAAAAAAATGTTTAAAAAATTAATATATATGATTTTTATGATATTTTTTGAAGAGGACACTTTTGTCTCTTATCAGGACCAGTGTAACAATTTAGGTTACAGAGTGTAAAAATAGAGTAATATGGGATTTGTGTTTGAAATATAAAAATTTCTTAAAAAATACACATTTTTGGCATATATCATAGAAAAAAGCCATTGCAAAGTTATCAAAAAAATAAAATTTTCAAAGGACAGTTTTGTCTTCTTTGGTACACGTGGTTAAACAATTATCAGTGAGTGAGTGACAAATAGGGTGTAACAAGACTCCTCCTTGTGCTAATGAAGCTGGCTGGTTGTCTAAATGAGAAGTGTGTGAAGAGTGTGAGGTGTGGAATTCACTTGAACAGCAACAAGGACGTGGACACACACACAGACACATACACAGATGCCTGCATTCATACATTTAACAGCCAGCTGTAATGAGGACATTCCATTCATCCACTGTCTGTCTAACCTCAACCTTGACTCTCATCACAAAAAAAGCCTAAACCTCTCTGCTTCTCAAATAGGAGAGCGAAAGCGCAAAATGACTGTGTCCATTAAGTGCAAAATATTGTCTCTGGCTGTCTGCTCGATTTCCATGGCTTCTAAAGCCAACAACAACTCCACCAACTGTGACTAAACAATCTTGTTAGTTTCCCTCACAACTTCTTTCTTTTCTGTGTCTTACATGGAAAGTGACCGCCCTTCCCCTGCAACTGCTTTCTTTTCAAATAGCACTCGGGACGGGATTATTCCCTTTACAGTCGCTGCTTGTGTTGTAAACCTGTACTGGGTTTCTTCCAAAGTATTCACTTCCTGCTAAAAAATAAAGTGTTTTAAATAGTTCCAGTCAGCTGGAACTATTTATCTCACTTCCCGTGATGTCCATTTTATTCCATTTAACCTGATGCAAAGAAGATATCCATTGCATTGAAACCACAGATGAACCCACTGCTGCTTTTCAAGTCAGCGTGCTGAGCAGTTTTTTGAAATTCCTATATGGTGGTAGAACAGGTTGAGCTTTGAATGCCATGCTAACTATGGAGCAATAATCACTTCCTTTCCACTCACACTGAGGATTGTCACTTCAAGGCTCTCACTGAATAAATGCAGTGGCCTTACAGGTTTCGAGTGAAGGTAGAACTGTGTGCTCAGTTTGGGTTGTCAGAAATGTTAATGGAAAGGATAGAAACAGTGTGTTTGAAATTCACACTGAGGAGGTTGAGAGCTTAATGTGCTGCACTGTAGTGTAGTGCAGTACTTTACTGTAGTGTAATAGACTCATCAATCACCCCTTGTACCACTTGCCACTGTATATTTTCAATTTTTCCAGCCATGTCATTCGCAGCATATAAACCGCTGGTGTGGGAAAATTCCTAAAATGCAAAGGGTGGTTCCTGAGAGTTAAACCAGAGCCTTGCATGGTTGCTCGCCACCAAGCATGTATGAATTGGGTAAGTTGTAAACTTGCATGTTAAAAGTTTTACATGAATGTAGTCCATTTAAAACAATAATGGAACTGTGCTTGTTGAATGGCCTCTGTTTTTAGCCCTTGAATCTAAAAATCCATCTGGGGGAAGTTTTACCCTCACTTCCCGGTCTCTGCCAGGCTGAACATGATATACGAGGGCTGACTGATAAGTTCATGGCCTAAGGTAGACGGAGATGAGTCACACAGCTCTTGTTATGTGCAGGTGCAGTTCAACTCTTTGAGTGATTACGCAGAAAGTTTGAAGTTAATAACTTGTAGTTTTTTTTCTGTTTCAGGTAATTGAAATTTTCAGGTCAACCCTGTCTGAGAAAGTGGACACATCATCTTTCACGCAGTCATGAGCTACCTCGGTCTCAAGGGCTGATCACCCAAGGAGGTTCTTGGACCACTCTCATCTGATTCGGCCCTTCACATTACTACTTCTTCCCAAAGGTGGAAGACTGCTGTGGACCACTCTCTGGAGGTCCGCTGACTTTCTACAAAGAAAGGAATCCACATGCTCCACAATCTCTGGACTAAGTGTTTAAATGCAGAAGAGAACCATGTTGAAAAATAAATGTGCTAGGTTTTTTTAAAACTTCTGCCTTCAGCCACCCAAACGTCAACAAATTTTGTATTCATGCAATAAACTAGTGAATCTCATACATTTACCTAGATCGAAAGTGGACTGACAGATGTTACAAGTCACTGAGTTCTGTGTTTGAAATATTAAAATAATGCATGTCTGCTTTTGATTGCATTAACCGCAATTTTCTGCTGTCATACTGATCCCTAAAACAGCAGTTCATTGCAGCCAGCCATAATAACTTTATTGGGATCCTTTAACTCATTCTCTTCACAGAGGTGTTTTTACTTCCAGGTTAATGGCTGTCCATGTCTGGTCTTTGATGGGAGACGGGGTAGTTCCCCACTGAAACAAACAGCCTTTTTTCTTTTTCTTTTAGCATAACTCATTATTAGCCACTAAGATGCCCTCCAGCACAACACACAGCCACACATACAGCTGCACTAAAGAGTCTTTATTTATTTGTGTTCCTGTTTATGAATACAGAAGTGTAATTTGCTGTGTATATTATGCGTGGTGCTGTGAATTCATTTTGACTCTAGTTTTCCTTTGGCCTGCTGGAGGCTGTGTTGGACATTTTCAAATGCTGGGAGGTAGGAGAATGAGCAATTATCTTTTGAATGACTTTGACTTCAGCGGTACAAACATAAAATGCAGCCAAACACGCACACACACACTGTCTGAAAGGGGTTAAAAGCACATTTATGAACACAGCCAAGGCTGCAAGTACACTTGTCATGGAGATATTAGTTGTGATTTGTTAGCTTTTTATTGTGTTTCCATGTGGGAGCATGAGTATTGTCATTATGTGGTTTGAAAAGAACATTTTTAGCTGTTTAAACCTCCATCAAACCTGAACTCCTGCATGATGTAACTAACTTTACAAAAACAAATCTGTATCTGTATTAAACACTGTCCAGTTATTGCATTCTATAGAATTTATAAAATCACACAAAAAACTTAATTCTTTATATTAAAATAACATAAATACAATGCAGCAGGAACAATAACCATTGTGACCTGACTTGAAATCAACAGCTGTCCATTCATCTCAGGTTACTGCCCTGAGCTGGTCACTGCTCTGTGGCCCTGTGCAATTAACTGCCAATTAGCGCCAAGCATGCACTCAAACACACACACGTTTGTACCATACACACACACATACATGCACATACACACACATCCTTTAAGTGACTGCCTGGCAACAGTGTTATTACCCTATCTGAGCAAAGGTAATTGCAGGAGAACAAAGAGGAAACAATAGAAGTTTGATCATCGCTGCAGTGAGAACGAGATCAAAAAAAAGTAGAGGGGGTGTGAAAGAGAGCAGCTAAGGACAGAGACGGGGGGGAGAAGAAAGATGGTAGGAAAGAGGAAAGTATGAGTCCGGCCTTGTTAGAATTGCTTTGTGTGCTAGACAGACTGCCAGTGGTTTTGGATCATCAGCTCAGAAAACAGTGCAGGAAATGAGTCCCGGCCGTGAGCCAGATGTTACTGCTGTGCTTGGCTATTAGCCACCGTGGCAGCGAGTCGCAAATTGCCTGGAAATTATTTCCTTCTCTAAATCCAATTTGGCAGCTCAAGGTAAATTTGGAGCCTGGTATAATTTATTGGGTCACTGTTACTGCTGTTGCTGACAAATAGTACAGTACAACAATACAATTAATCATGTCATACTTGTCATCATTCATTTGCGCTTTCACCGTTGATCAGACTTGATCAACCCATTGTGGTGCATCAAATGCAATCTCAGGTAAGTATCTGATCAATCACAGGTGTTTAATTCCACCACACACACAACAACACGATCATACCATTCTTCAAAAGAGAAGCTTCTGAGTGATTAACAAACAGATGCTGGGGAATGAAGTTGTGTTCATCTGTGATGCATTTTACAAAACTGCATAAACATATGCAGTGACTTCTCTTTCTGCACTTTATTGTGTTGTAGGATACAGTTTTTGCCCATCAATGTATACTCAGTAGCCAATAGTGACAAAGTGGAAACATATTTTCAAATGTTTTTTTTCGTATTATTGTAAATTTATTAAAAACAGTAAATCAAAATCGTTGTTTGCAAGAGCATTCAGACTCTCAGTTGTGTTGCTCCAAACTGTGGTCAGGTGCATCCTTGCTCTACTTTAATTATCCTTGAAATGTGTCTAGAACTTGTTTGGAGTCCACCTGTGGCTCTGTAGACCTCTGTGATAAAATAATTTTAGGGCATGGATAATTAATAAATAAATAAATAAATAAATAGTATTTCTAATTTCTG
This sequence comes from Toxotes jaculatrix, assembly GCF_017976425.1. Lineage (NCBI taxonomy): Eukaryota > Metazoa > Chordata > Actinopteri > Toxotidae > Toxotes > Toxotes jaculatrix. Next base: position 29,347,917 of record NC_054397.1, on the reverse strand, counting down.
ACAAATTCAGACTAGATGGAAGCCACTATGAGTAAAAGGCCTGTGACAGCCTGCTGGAGTTTGGCAAACAGCTTTTCAAGGACTCTGAGAGCATGAGGAAAAAAAATTCTCTGCTCGGATGAGACAGAAATTGAGCCCTTTGGGAAGAACTCCAAGCACCAAGCACTATGTCTGGCTGGCAGACACCAGCCACTACTCATCACCTGCTTAATACCATCCTGTAGTAAAGCATGGGACAGGGAGACTGGTCACAACTGAGGGAAGGATGAGTGCAGCTAAATACAGAGAGGTCCCTGAAGAAAACTTGCTCCAGTGAGTGCAAGACCTGAGACTGAGGGGAAAGCTCACCTTTCAGCACAACAACGACCTGAAAGAAACAAACAAGACAATGCTGGACAGACTTCAGGACAAGTCTCTGACCCTGTCCCTGAGTGTCCCAGCCAAAGCCCAGACTCATACCCCATATAACATCTGTAGAGAGACGTCAAGATGGCAGCTCACAGACATGTCCTATCCAATCCAACAGAGCCTGAGAGGATCTGTAAGGAAGAACAGGACAAAGTGCCCAAATCCAGGTGTGCAAAGCTGGAAAAGACTTAGGCAAGAAGGCTCTGAGGTACTGAATTAGGGTCTGAATACTGTAAATTGTAAATCAGAGAATTGTTTTTGATTTTTAATCACTGTCATCATGGGTTACTGAGTGTAAAATTATGGGCAAAGGACAGATTTAAAATTAAATCTACAACACAATACAGTGCTGCAGGAATAAGTCCTGAAAACCAGTTAGCATTTTTACACTTCTGGTTCCTTCGTCCTGAAGTCAATGGATTTTTTAAGCTTTTGCTGGAATAAGGTCTGTGGATTTTAAGGTTTAATTCCACAGTATAAAACATGTCAGTAAATACCAAAGAGGCAGAACGCCAAACATGAAAACCGATGTACTCACCGGTCCCGCTTTAACAGTTTTTTATTGTTTTTTACAAGCTGTCTTGCAAACCATTACTAGCTTTCGTTAAAATCCTAACATTAGATTTTTACTTACTGCGGTTGTATGTAGGCCTCAAAAGTCATAAAAGCAGTGTTCATTTGTGAAGATTATCAAATCAAGCTGTAAAATCAAGCTGTACTATCCTGTTAAAAAACATATTAACAAATCGTAATCTTGATATTCAGCTAAACTGTTAACATTGCCATCATTTATAATTACATGATGTTTATCATGGGACAGTTTTTTTTTAACTTTAGTGTCATAATTCTGTTTTGATTGATTTACATTTTTAATTCTTTTTTTATTATTCTTTTTTATTGTTGTTTGGTTGGGTTTTTTTTTTTTTTTCAATGAAAAAAAAACACTAAAATAAGTGGGCATCAATGTAATCTAATATTGTTAGTTTCCCCAGGAGGGATCAATAAAGTAATTTAAAAAAATAAAAAAATAAAAAAAATAAAGGCAGAAAAAAGAAGATGAAGTGTATGAGAACATCTGATCAGTAACTGACACAAACACTGTGATCATTTTTCTATAAATACCATAATTTCCGGACTATACCGTAAGCCTCTACTTTTTTCACACGCTTTGAACCCTGCGGCTTAAACAATGATGCGGCTAATTTATAGATTTTTATGGGCTAACGAGAGGGAACAACGGAAACAATGAAAGAGAGACTGAGACAGTGTGTGAGGAAGTAATTCTGAGGCTGTTCAATTCCGACACTGAAGAAGACGACTTCAGTGGTTTTACTGCACAGGAGTGAGAGGAAGATAGCATCAATGACCTTTCTGACTTTTCTGGTATCTTTTATTTTTTTAACCAGCTGTGTTACTGCCGTGTTACTGCCATGTTACAGGCACTGTTCGGAAAAAAGCATTTATTTAATTAAAAGTTAAAAAAATCTTTCGGTGTACCATCTTCCCGTGTAAATATCTCATGTTACAATGTAGACACCTGCGGCTTATAGACAAGTGCGGCCTATATATGTACAATTTGTTTTTTTTCTTTTTAAATTTAGTGGGTGCGGCTTATATTCAGGTGCACTCAATAGTCCAGAAATTACGATATCTTTTGTTAGGCAGTGGAGTTCTTCCCTCATTTCTAAGCTCCTGTCCCGTGGAGTGTGTCAGGAGACTGAGCTGTAGAGTGAAGTGTCAGCTAAATCATTCCAAGTTATGAAAGGACAAAAATCCCCTTGTGGACACTTTTATTCTGTTAGATCTCATCGATCTGTGATTCTCAGTGCTTTCAGACGCTTATTGTTTGATGGAGTGTGGAGATTTACCTTTTTCTTGAATTACTACCTTGGCCCACTTTCGCTTGGCCAGCCCCCGTCTAATTCTACTTCTCATCGTTTCCCCGAAAGACTTCCAAACCAAACTTGTTGCGTTCAGCTGCTGGCTTCAAGTGTGACTGCAGAGAGCAATGATGAGAGCAATATCAGAGTGAGATTTTCTCAGATTGAGATAAAGCCAGTGTTGTACCTTATACTCAGAACACTTTTAGTCTTGGAGCTGCACTGCTTTATTCGGGCTGGAGGATAAATTGATTTCTGCTCCACTGTGATGAATTTCCTTTTTTTTCCTCACGGCTGTTTGAGTCTGAACCCCTTGTGTTTACTGTTGTTGTTATATTCACAGCTGAAACATTTTGCACTACTGTAGCAGCAGAGAATATCCAAAATCACCATCTTAGGAGCTACACTATACAAAATACAAGATTCAGATTCATAGCCTAAGGCACTGCAGCCATAATGTACATAGTTTCTGATTTTGGGGTTATTTAATTTCATGTTGTATTAGTTAAATGGTTATTTATCTGTTTCCTGTATGATCACATAACATAACATTGTATAATCTCTTTAGAACAATAGAAAAATCCTCATATTTTTGTCTGCATTTTCAGGTTTAATGCAACATTCTACTGTGCAACATTTGTGTGAGGAATATATAAAAAAAAAAAAACTTTTGTCATATGGCATCAAAGTATTTCAAACAATTCTATTTATTTTATACATTGACCTATTGACAGCTATAATGAGCTGGTGATTACTACAAGGGGAAAAGGGTCCTCTCATATGCACTTATTTCACTTTTTTCCTTTTATATAAACTATAACAGGTTAGAGACAGAAGCTTTACCTAAACTCTTTGAGTTGATAGCTGTGTGACATGTGGCTACAAATACTGAACACATATGAAGCCTTGACTGCAGATAGTTCTTCCTTTGTGCCTCAAATGGCAAAATGAAATCTGATTTTTGAGATAAAAGAAGTTGGTTTGGCTTTGTCCATTGGCTGAAGCAGAATGTGGATCTCATGCTGTTCTTATACATTACATTGTCAGACTGGAGGGCTCCTGTCTGCAGCTAATCACATCCATGAGAAACAGCCACATAACAGGCTGATAGAGGAGGCAGTGGAGCGTACACGCACACACACACACACACACACACACACACACACACACACACACACACACACACACTTATAGATGTACGGACTCACGCAGTTTTCTGGTATCACCAGTGCCTGCAGTCATTCTGAATGTGATATCCTGGACACAAGGTATCGCCTACAGCTCCCTCTCACTGGGTGTATGGGAGTAATAAGCATCTGAATGCATCTGACCAAATGTGTGTGTGTGTGTGTGTGTGTGTGTGTGTGTGTGTGTGTGTGTGTGTGTGTGTGTGTGTGTGTGTGATGGTAGTTTCATCTAGAAGAGATTGCCAATGTTTTTCCGTCTGGAGTTTGTGCCCACATTCATTACCTGTTCTGATGGAGCAGCTGCATTCACACTCACAGCACACACACACACACACACACACACCAGAAAGTGTGCACAGACACACAGGCTAGAAACACATACACTAAATAACATAATGTTCGGTGAAATAGGGTCAAAGATACATGTGTACCCCCACACACACACACAGAAGACAAACATGCCTACATATACATAGAAAAAAACTGACCAACACACACACATGCACACAGACACACACAAGCGGGCATACATAAAAGGACCTGCAGCAAGAGTTCATTTCTAGGTTCTTTCTGCCTCTCAAACCAATCTGCTTTCCTCTTGCACTTAACACCAACTCTCTCTCTCTCTCTCTCTCTCTCTCTCTCTCTCTCTCTCTCTCTCTCTCTCTCCTCTCTCTCTTTCTCTCTTTGTCCCTCTCTCTCTCTTTCAGTCCCTCTCTCTCTCAGGTCAGATTAGTGTGAAATGAGGAAACATGACAGCTGAGTCGGACAAGGCCGTCGTCTCCTCACCCCAACACACCACGCACCTACCTGTGAAACACACTCACACACTCATATACAGCACAGCCTATGCAGCTCAGCAACACAAACTCAACATTCACCACACAGTTCTACACAGTATGTGTACACATGATCATTAGATATGAAGATTCAAAATGTTCTCTTTTCTTTAAACTGTGAAGAAGATCATCACGACCATCAACGACTGATTGGTTTGTTGGTTGAAGCCACCTAGAAAAATCAGGTTCATTGTTTTGATTTTAGTGTTTACAGCTTCACTGTTTTCATTTCTTCTCATTGTTCTCATCAGTCTCGACAAGCAGCATTTAGCAGCGTCAAACCAGAATGAGCAGAACAGCAACGCTAACTCCAAATGAAGGCGGATGTTGCTGTGTGCCTGCCAGATGTGTGAGTAGACAATTATTGGTTAACACATTAGCTAACGAAACTTTTCAAGTTCAGCTTGTTGTGTTTTCAAAGCTCTAATCATGTGTGCATTGATCTGCTTTCTTCTTGTGTATGTCAAATATGTTTGGTTTTTGTTTTGTCGAATATTTTTGTGTTAGTTTTTGTTTATTTGTTCATTTTAACAGCATCTCATCAGTCTCTTCCTGTAAAAATATTTTTGATGACTTATCCCGCACTTAGACCATAAACATCAGTAAAATGTAATTTGGAACAAATCTGGCATTGAATCCCTCTTAAGATAATTCTCCACACTTATTTACTTGGAAATAATTGATTCATTTGATTGATTGAGGCGATGAGATGGATGTAATGGGAGAAGTGCTACCTCGTGTTACCTCTCAAAATAAATAATATCAGCAAAATCAAATGTTTTAAATCTTTGACCAACTAAGAGATGAAGTGATCCAACCCAAAGGACAGAGACAGAGACACAAATCAATCGCTGAATCAGTGAACAGTGTTGATCAGAAATTAAAGCTTCCGATTCCTCGTGCATTTATGCAGGATAAACAAACAGCTCTGTAGGTGAGTGTGTACAGGCAGTCATCACTCACTGCTGCTCTGTTAATGAGTACACAGGTATGACTGATGCACCTTTACGCACGGTACGTGCATGACAGGATGTGAGTGCACATTCAGAATGTGGGTGTACACAAATACAGAGTCAGACCATGATTTTATACTCATCCCTGTGAAGAACAAATGAAAACAAATCAGCAGGAAAACCTTTTAAAATCCAGTCAGAAGTCTGTGTTAGTGAGAGGGAGACTGAGAAATTGTGTTGTTGCCACCCTTCCTGTCTTGTTAGTAAAAAAAAGTGAAGCAGCCCCTAATGTTTCTTTTACAGTCCTTCTCATCTCCCATCTGCATTATTTAGCTCTTGTTTCTTTCCCCTCTCTACCACCTGTTAGTGCACACACACACACACACAGATTTGTTTTTACACCAAGCTTACACTTTTGCTGTTCTTGACACTTGATCTGTTTTTCCTTTTTTTCTTCTTGTTTGTACAAAATGAACAGAAGAGGAAAAAAGAAGAAAAAAAAGCATCTACGGATAAACTGATGATAGATAAGTTTCCACTGATGTACTGTGTATCACATTACACTGACAGAGACACATGGTGGTGTTTCATTTTAATTGGGAAGCAGAACAAGTTCAGCTTTATACAAATAAACAGTGATGGCCAGCAGGAGGGCAGGTGTGTTTGACTTTGGAGATATTCTGTCTGATGGTGGCACTAGAGCAAAGGTCAGAGAATGGCAAATTGTGGGGTTAAAAAAAAAAGAAATTGTAAACCACTAAAAAAACTCCATTGTGAGACGGACAACACTGTTGCCAGTGTGAGTGCACTACTGTTTCTCCAAGTCATGACCACATGCCCCAAAATGCCATTGCTCCATGTTTATGCAATTATCATAAACTTATTTTGTCAATAACTCACATATTGATGAACATAATAAAGAAAACTTGCTTCGGTGCATTGCAGCAGAAGTGAGAGAGAGTCTCTCGTGGGAGGATGATCGGACAAAAAAAGGAGAAAAGAAATTGTATGATTGTGAGCTGGAGTTGTGTATTATGCATAATGCATCAGCCGTCTGTTTTATTGAACATCAAGATGTGTTTCTTTATGGTTTTTAATATGTTGTCAGCTCCTCAAGGCTTCTCCATGCAATTACTTAGTGGCAGTATCATACTTATAATGCCACTACTTTACATCCCACTGTGTGGGAAATACACACACACACACACACACACACACACACACACACACACACACACACACACACACACACACACGGAAGCACAGGATGTGCATTAATATGCTGTGAGTTTTCTGTGCACATACCTGTCTATACGCAATGGCACATTCATATGAAAGCTCACACACTTCTACGTGGATACACACAGATATAAACACACTACGTCTATGGTATACACACAAGGGACCCAACATGCAGCCTCATAAAGACAGACATACACACACATTTGCACATATTTACACACAAGGCGACAGACATTTACGCACATTCACTTAAACAGGCACACACAACATTGTAGGCGACACTAATGATATAGAGAAGTATTTCTAAGCCATGCAATATGCATGCCTGGAGAGCAGCATCACTGAATAAAACTGCCTAACAACAGGAGGGAGGAACTGTCTCATTGTGGTTCGGAGTTTCCCCGGGGACAGTAATGTTTGGAGCGCAGCCCTTATTACTGTTGGCTGTGAATATGTATTGCCTTTCTTTCTTTTACTCTGTACTCTCTTTGGTATTGAACAAAGAAATGTAGATTATTCTTTTTGTTTTCCTTTTGTTTCTGTGTTTTTGAGGTCAGTAAGTTTATAGATTCTGAAAAGAAAAGAAACTAACAAAAAGTTTCTTTGGTAGTGGCTATGACTCTTGATTCAGGACTTGTAGCCAACTACAGACTCATATCTAACCTTCCCATTCACTGTAAGATCCCCAAGAAAGAAGTTGTAAGACTATCTAAAGAAAAATATTTTATCTGATTCATTGTGAATCATAGCACAAAGACAGTGCTTTCCTTAAATAACATTATCAGGAAACACTCCGGTAAACTTCCATTGTTATGCAGATGATACCCAACGGTACTTGTCAGTGAAGCCAGACAAACCAATCAGTTAGCTAAACTTCAAACAAACATGCCTTAAGGACATAAAGACGTGGATGACCAATAATTTTCTGCGATTAAACTCAGACAAAACTGAAGTTATTATAATTGGTTCCAAACACTTAAGAAACACATTATATAATGACATAACTACTCCAAATGACAGTGCCCTGGCCTCCAGTACCACTGTAAGGAATCTCAGAGTTATCTTTGACACATCCTGGTGCCACCCAAGGTTTCAACAAGTGGTTTTAATTGCTCCCAGAGGTACCACCCATTAGGTGGGATAGGGATGAGTTTAAATGTTTGGGCTCTCTAACCAGTCTCAAGAACTGAAGAAGCTTCTCGGATGAGAGGTCAAACTTCTTCAAGCTTCAAACAAGAAGCACAGTTGCCTTCAAGCAACCCTTAGGATATGATGACCTGGATTAATGAGAACGCTCACAGACATATCCTTTAAGGACCAGGAAAAGAGATCATATTTCTCCTGTGTTAATTTCTCTGCACTGGCTCCCTGTAAAATCCAGAATAGAATTTCAACTCCATAAGAAAAGTGCCCTGAGATAACTTCTGTTATAATCCCACATACTATAAACAAAATCGAGGATTTGTGTCCCTTTTATGGTGCAAAACAATCTAATTTAATTTGTCTTGATTTACTAAACAGCTGCAACAAAGTTTTGTGGAGGTGTAGGTGGAGGTGAAGTGGCACTCCTGAAAATTTAGTGTTTTGGCGCTTTTGCAATATTTTAATGTGTTCCTGTTTCTTGGTGTAAAATAGGGGAGGGAATTTGTACAAATAGTCCCTGCACCACAAATTTATCACTGTAGATTTAATAGAGTTAATTGCATCTTAAATTTAACATCTGGGAAAACAGCCACGTATAAAATCTGCGGTTCTGTTTTTCCAGACAAACGTTGAGGTAGAGAGATAACCAAGTCAAGACCATGGGGAAGAGAGAGGGAGACAGCTGAGAAAATGTAAACTCTTAAATGACAGATTACTGCAGCAAATTAAAGATTTATTATGAAGTACTTTACAGTACCTCTCTGTTCAGCAGCTCAACACAAGACAAAAGAAAAGACAGCACAGTCAACCAGCTCAGTGAGAAAACATTAGCTCAGTTAGCCAACTGTCACAAAAGATAAAATGTGCTAGCAACAGATTTTATTTCAGCTGGAAAAAAAATCAGTGGTCACCATCAGGAAATGAGAATTTACTATTCATCTGCCTCTGTCTGAAGAAAAGCATTTGAATTTGAACTACGTAGATAATTTTGCAATGGTTATTTTAACTGCGACACACGGTTCAACCATTTGGCTAACATAAACATAAAAATACATGATGTGCTTCGTGAGCAATGATCTGTTGGAAACTTGAGGCACAGGCTTATTTATAACAAGTGAACACTGGCTGCAGGTTGAGTTACATCTGAACATGCGCTTCAATCGAAGAGATACAACTCAAGGAAATCTGAGCTTCAGTTGGTCAATGCCAAAAAATTAGCATACATTTGATTGCTAACCCAGAAACATTTCTTCTTCACTTTACATGACACAACTTCATGTGTTTTTAAAAGTTTCGGACCCCACTGTACATTTACAGTAAATACACACTGCCTCTCAAAAGTTTTACACCAACTCCTCAATTGTTACTGAAATTTAAACTGTGAAATGTCTCTGTGTACTCTGACATACATTCATAGAACAAATAAATTGTAATATTTTAAAAAATATGTTGTTATTATTATTATCAGATTACATTAGATTTGGTTGATGTTGGGCACCAGTTCATTTAAAATGAGACTAAAAGAGAGCAGTGTAAACAGATTCTCTGCTTGTAAATGTCACTGTCATTCCAGTTGTCACTCTAATGAACATTGCTAATCCTTACAGTAATTAAAGCAAATTAAATAATCTACATCTCTCCTCCCCCCTCTGTCCTCTACAAACTCCTCTTTCATTTCTTCTCTCCTCAGCAAATCTATAGTTTACTCGTTCACCCAGAGGATAATTACAGGGTTTAAAACAGCAGTCTGTGGCATTAATAATTAATGGAGGTTAATTTACTTCAGTTGACTGGGAAGAGAAACAGTACCAATCCCACTAGCAGGTTCACAGCAGCAGAGAATATTCCAGCACTGAGCTGAGATGCCGCCATCCCCTTTGATCTGGTGGAAGGATTTTATTTCTATTTTTTTCCTTTTCTCTTTTTCCCTGTGTATCTGTGCAGCTCAGTCTAAATACACATGTATTACAACAACATAAAAAGGAAAAAACAAGACACAAAACCAAAAGTGAAATAAAATCACATCTAAAGGAACAAACTTTCTCCCAGAATAATCTACAGTACAGCAGACATCACATGGCACACACAGATCATCCAGACCAGAGTCTCTCAGTTTGGAACCTCTCACTTCTCCAAACTCATAAAGTGTTTTCCAGTAAATTTCTTGAAGTTTAGGGTAACTCCACTGAATGTTTCAAGGATGCATCAAAGAGCACTGACCATGCTCAGATTTGTGTTATGGATGAATGAATGTGGAGGACTGCAAAGTTCAGTTTCAGTGCCTTAGGAGATAAAGCACCTCATAACATATCGTAGCCATATTTTACTCCTTTTTTTCACTATTTCCTTCTTTCCTTTTTCTCCCTATCACTCACTCAAGCACTCAGCAGCTCCACTCTTTCATCTGTCTCTCAAATCAATAGGCCACACTGGGGACAACACTGGAGGACAAAATGAAGTGTTACTCCTGGTTCTCATTTCCCAGAGCTCTGTTGTACTCATATTGGCTTTCTATTAGTGCCTCTACCATGTCACTGTGTGTGTGTGTGTGTGTGTGTGTGTGTTTTGTGTGTTTTTAGGGTGTGACAGAGAGACAGATATGCTTTAAAGGGCATCATTCAAACTATAACACATGTTAATAGACTGGCTACGAGGGGTGACTGATAAGTTTGTGGCCTAAGGTAGAAGGAGATGAGTCATACAGCTCTTGTTATGTGCAGGTTCAGTTCAACTCTTTGAGTGATTCTGCAGAAAGTTTGAAGTTAATAACTTTTGTGGTTTTCCTGCTTCGGGTAATTGAAAATTGCAAGTCAGCTCTGTCTGAGAAACCTCGTTCTCAGGCAGTCACAAGCCTGATTTGACCTGAAGTGGCCCCTCAGATTACTACCCAAGTTGAAGAAGGAGTTCAGAGGTCGCCATTTTTGACATCACTGCTGCTGTGGACCACTTTCTGGAGGTCTGAGACACGGACCACTATCTAGTCCAGGTCCACAAGGCTAAGTGTGTGAATCTAGGAGGGGACTATGTTGAAAAATAAATGTATTTTTCTAAAATGTACTCTTCTACGTTAGACCATGAACTTATCAATCACCTCTCATATATGAAGGTCTTCCAACACCTTCAGTGAGCCTCTTTTCTTCCTCTCTTCAGATCCATCATACACCCCCTTCTTTCCTACCCTCTTTTCTTCACCTTCTCACTGAATCAGTTACTTTTCTCTTACTTCCCTCCTTTTTTACCTCCTTCACCTTTACCTGTTTCTCTTCCTCACAATCTTAAATACTTGTCCCCTTAATGCCACTGTCATTCTTCTCACTGCTTCTTCGTTCTCCCTCCCCCCTCCTCTTTCTGTTTTACTTTCTCTCCCATGATTTCACCTTCCTTCCTTCTCTCCTTTTCTCCTCCTCACTTCTTCCTTGCATCTGTCAGCGTCCTATCGTTCCTCTTGCTCACTCGTGCCTTTCGTGCTGACCCCCCTCTTTACTTCTCACACCTCCCTCCTTCTGGTCTGCCTAACCATCCCTCTCTTTCTGTACATAACAGATGCATCATTACTTCAGCCTGATCTCTTCATTAGAGGGAATGCTGATTTGCAGCTGGGCTTCGTGTCCACTTTGTGTGTGTATTCCTCTCTGATGGATTATATCACTCTCATTGTTATTCATTAAAAGACAGTTGGAAGCACAAAAAGAGACACAGAGTCTTCTGGCATTTTAAAATAATAGCGTATACATTTATCGTGAATTTATTCATTAGCTAACTACATGAGTTCGATACATAACAAACCTAAAGCTCAGGACTGAGATGTAACTACATGTCCTCTGTTATGTAAGAAAGTGTATTGCAAGTTTAAAATGTTCCCCGACAGTGGAGATGACACCACCTCACCTTTTTTTTTTTTTTTGACAGCACCTCACCTTTTTTTGCTTTTGTTATATTTTTTTCATCAGGAGTTTGATTACATCCTGTATGTCTGCAGCAGTGCTTCTCCACCATTTTTTGACTTGTGACCCCCACATCACAGGTTGTGTGAGTTGGATTACGCAATTATATTACACAAGAAAAACTTTAAAGAGAGGCTTTGAGAAGCAAGGTTCTGACCTCCTTGAAAATGACTTACACGGATATATCTTTGAACAAAAAAAAATGGATAGATGTAAGACAAAAATAAACACAGTTCTATGAAGCAGAAATCTGTTTTATCTTCCTCTGTCCTAACTTCCAACCTGTCGCATTCATTGCGTGACCCTTTAAAACATGCTGTAAAAGACCATGCTAACTGTCATTCTACACAAGGGCAGCCCAGACCGTGATGAGGCCCTATTGAGAACCAACTCCACCACCACCACCCTGGTCCATGTGCAATTGTCTGGTCCTTGTTTGGTGCCTCCTGGTGGCCATATATCCATGAACACGGTGTACAGCGTCATGCACATGCTAGTCATGGCTGGGGTTAACAATAAATTGGTCTGGGCCCAGAACACCAGGGCCCACTGAAAGCTCCAGACTTACTCCATGGCAACATTTTTTTTTATTATTATTAACGTCATTATTATTTTTATTTAACAGAAAATGTATTTGTGAATATACATCACTAAGACACATAATAAGAGCATGGTCACATCCTCATTTATCACCTAATCTTGTGCAAAAATCTAGTTATACGATCTTCTCAGTTTCAGTTTTGTGCTTAGAATCCTAAACTGATGTGTTTAATCAAACGATCACCTGGTAAGTCTGGGGCCAGGGTGTATTGTAGCTCAGGGGAAAGTGAGGTGGAGGGTAAACAGGAGCCCAGCAGTACATTTTTTCCCTGGGTCCCACTAACAGGTTAATCTGGCCAGTCTATTACTGACACGGACAAAATACAATTTAACAAACAGTGAGACAGGAGCATCAATATGTTTCATACAGTGTGTTACATTATAGCTCCTTCCTGTCCCTGTGGCCACACTGAGCTCTGTTACAAAATCCATCACCTCTGCTGCTGTTTCTGAAAAATACACAAACTTGATCTTGTGGTTGTTGAAAAAGTTCGATATGTTTGTAAAGTCATTATGTGCCCTGCTGCTGGTTAAGACACATTTCAATTCAAAGCCTTCAAACACCCAGAGGAAACAAAAAGCCTTAGTTTGGACGCACACACATACGCATGTGAGATTATGTGTACAGTATATCTTTCACAATGTAAAGGCCACTGCAGAGTCCTGTGTGTGTGTGTGTGTGTGTGTGTGTGTGTGTGTGTGTGTGTGTGTGTGTGTGTGTGTGTGTGTGTGTGTGTGGCACTTTTATGACAAGTCATAAAACAAAGACAGCAGCCATTGCCCCAGGAGAGGTCATTTGGCTGGACAAGGCTACCACTCACACACACACACACACACAGCGGGAGTCGACTTTAGCGGTGGCCCTCAGATCAAATAAAGAGGCAGAAGACACAGCAACAAACAGAAAGCAAGACAAAGACAGAGGAAATATTAAGATTGCCAAGAGAGGAAAGACACAAATATTCATAATATCAGAATTCATAATATATAACATTTCTCCTTTTATTGTTCCAGATTTCTTTTTTCTTTTGTCACACTGAGCTATCAGTTCTTGTATATTCAGAACAATTTTTATCTGCAGTGGAGAAAAAGAAAATTTAATTAAAAGATACAATAGAATGGAAAAATCTATTTGAAAAAATCAAGCAAGAGTGTCTTTGTAAGAGATTAAAGCAACAACATCTTAGGTGGTGGTGCCTAAAATAGAGATTTTTTGCAATGGAGTTTTGAAAGAGAAATACACTGCCTGCACTGACCGCTTCTTGTACTGTGGCTGATCATAAGTCTCGTGGTTCTGGAATAAAACCAAAGTTATGGCTATTTCTTTTACACACAGAGGGTCTAAAACACATCCCTGATGTCAGCTCAGAGCAGTCACAGAGGACATGCGTGAGTATTCAGATATAATAATCTAGCATTTCTTCATGTACACAGTTGAAAATAAACTAGTGAATGCAGTCTGAAGAAACTTACTGACTGCTGGAAACGCTGACGCTAAACTGTATCGGTGGCTTGAATTTGCATGAAGAAGCAGTTGAAGTTGGCAAAGTGGGAAAGGGATGAAGAATGGAAACTGTAGAGTAAGCAGGGAAAGAAGTTTGAATGTGATTCATATAGTGTCTTTATGTGTGGCCTGAAATGTGCGAAAATCCAAATGTTTGTGACCTCTTTAAAGTTTGAATGACGTTGCTACAAGAACGTAAGAATGTGTAGGAAGAGAATGAATAAGACTGAGTTTGAAAGTTTCTCTGAGTCCCTTCCATGGAAGCTAAGCTGCATTGTTGGTGGTGTGAAAAATTCGGGCGATGCAGTGATCTAAAAACACCTTTCTGTTTTCCGGTCTCAGTTAACATTGGAGTCAATGGGGCAGTTGGATGGTACTCCTGTCACTCAGAGGCTCACGGAGCAAAATGTGTGAGTCTGTTTGCTCAGACACTTAGAGTGTGTGGAAAAAAAAGAGAAATTTCATGAAACTTGAACTGTGATTGTATAAAAAGTGTAAAGGGTATAAAAAAAAAAAATCCTGGACTGATGTGTGAAAGTCCCGTTTTCCATTTTCTTTTTTCTTTCTTTTTATTTATTTGTTTATTTATTTTAAGTTTGAAGTTTCTGGGTGAATGATGAATGAATGAGTAGGAAGAGGCTGAAGATGAGTAGGTTTGAAGGTTTTGTCTCATAGACTTTTTTATTTTAATATAACTAAGGTTCAAACAAGAACCTGAACTCTGAATATAGACTTTTGAATGGAGATTCCGCCTTAAAGTATGAATGAGTAGATGGAGTTAAAAAAAAAAATGCATGAGACTGCGTGAAAAATTTTGAACATTCCATCCATTCATTTCTATGGGATTGAATATCTTGGAAAGGATGAAGGATGTATCCAAAAAAAAAAAAAAAAGAGCAGATCCAATAACATCTTAATTGAGCTAAACATTTGAAAGTTTGAACGGAGGAAACATGAGAATAGTAGATTTTTTAAAAAGTTTTTTTTAATATGAGAAAAACATATAGTGGCTATTGGTTAGTTAATGGCCAAAAAAGGCCACAACTCAGCTGCTCTTCTAACAGAAACCAGGAACAACCCCAAGAGTCTGAGGAGAACAGTCTCAGAAATACATCTGAATGTCCTTCCACATATTTTACCTGGTCTTTTACCTTTATTTATTCACTCTGATCCCTTTAAAATGTTCAGCAACACACTGGGTTTAAATTTGTAGTGGCTGCCCAGGTGAGAGTGTCTCTAATAGATCCCTAAGTTAGATACTAAAATATTTTTTATCAACACAGAATACCTGATGACACAAAACGCAAGAGCCAGCAAAACAGAACTGTAGTTAGCAGTACCAAGACCCAGCAGAGGGAAAGATCTGTATGCTGTGGAAACAGAACATTTGATTTGTCCAGTACCTTATTGGGTTGGCTAAGACAGTCAATGTCCTGATCTTATAAAGGTAAAACCCCATCCAGGGGACAGCTGTTGAAGTAGAAACTTACACCACTGCACATATATGGAGGAATTCTTATGGTAAACAAGGAAACGGTACAACATGCTGAGTTTATCTAGATAACATGTAAACACGGAGGATGTGTACAGCTTGAATTACCTGCAAACAGCATGAACAACAATTAAAAACCAGAGCAGAGCAGAAAACAGAATAGCTTCTCACTAAAATGTGATCAAATATGCTCATAAAACAGGAATAATGTAAATACAGGCCTGTCTGTGATATAAGATTCAGATGAAGCCCTTTTTCTATTTGCAGCTGAGATAAGTAATGACCTCTATTAGAGAATGTGCACTGTATCTTGGTAGAGAGTTACTGATTAAGATGTCTCTGTAGGAGAAATGTTTACTAATTTCAGTTGACATATAGTTTTTCAGGCTGTTTTTCTCCCTGCCAGTAGCAACGTGGGTGTCTCTGCTTTTTAGCTGTTAATTATGGAGAGAATAAACCTCCTACAGTCAATTTCTTTAAGACTCACTGCTGTAAAATATGTTTACAATGCGTTTAATGAGCTGACTGTGGCCCACGGCTGTTTGCAGCATATGTGGGATTTTACAGCTCCAAGTCAATGTATCTTATTTACATACAGTATCACAAGAATTACCAGTGGCAATTTGTTGATTACTATTAAGCCAAGTGCCCCACTTGTACTTTAGTGCATGTGTCTGTGTGTGTGCATTACAGAACATGTGCATGTGTAGTGTGGAGGTATTCCTTGAGAACTGTTAGCTGGATCTCAGTCAGTGAGGTAATTCACTGGAGGGTTAAACCTAACAGGACCCTGTGGGTCACATGGGGTTACTGAATAAAGAGGAGGACGAGTTCGGATAGTCACTGCTCCCTGATACTGGTTTAAATGTGATGTAATCCAGGATTGAGTGTTCAAATCTTCCTTTTCATTACTTTGCAGTTGTTTTGAAACTTAACCTGCATTGGCACACAAAAGGACTAAATGGTTTGAAGGAACTCTGCAGTGAAGTTACAGTTCCATTGCTTGAATAAGATTTATTTATTTATTTATTTATTTATTTTTAACAGGCAAATGCGGCAGGCTTCGAAAGCTGTTGAGGAACTACAATGATCAAAGCATGAGGTTGATGTTTGGAGGACGAGAGGCTCCTCCCAGTGGTGGGAGAGGACAACATGTGTTCTGAGCACAGAGGAGAAACAGCCATGTAACACTGCGTACGTCAGAAGTAGACTTGCTCTGGAGGGAAAATGGTGTATTGGTATTATAAAAGCATTTATGATTTTTTGTCTTTTTTTGTGTGTGTTTTATACTAGTGCCAAGAAAGATAAGAAAGTTCCTTCACGTGATGCTCAAAACCTGATGGCAGCATTTCTCAGGATTTGGTTGAGCTGATGTATCAGACTGGTGCTGAAACATCAGTTTGAAAGTAGCATTTTTGTGTGATTCTGTTTTTATAAATTCTGCTGAAAAATGAAAGCACTCATCTAACTGGAACATGAAGTAGCATCAGCCTTCCCCCTCTTTTGTCTGTGTGTGTGTGCATGTGCATGTGTGTGTATGTGTGTGTGTGTATGTCTTTCCCAGGGTGGGGCAAGGCTAACAAGGTTTAGGGCTCTGGATCATTACAGATCATTTAGACATTCATCATTGATATTACAAAGCAAGTGTGTGTGTGTGTGTGTGTGTGTGTGTGTGTGTGTGTACATGAGTGCATTGCAGCATTACTCCATAATGAAGAATGAAGACTGGTAATGGTGTGTGTGTGTGTGTGTGTGTGTGTGTGTGAGTAATGATGCACAGCTGACAGTCTGAGCAGTCATATTGAGGCAGGCAACAATCATAAAGCTTTTACCAGCAAAGACAGAGAGAGAGAGAGAGACAGAGAGAGGAGAGAATGAGTGAAAAAAAAGAAACAGATGGAGGGATGAAGTGATAAGAGTGAGCGGTGCTAAAAAAGAAAGAAAGAGATCAAAGAAAAACAAGCAGGCAGAGAAGAGGGAGAAGAGAGTGGGCAAAAACATGAAAGGGAGAACAAATAGATTAAGAGGAATAATCAAGAAAAATGACGGAAACAGGTTCGAGAACATGGTAAAAAAAAGAGGGAGCGATTGAGCGAGAGAGAGAGAGAGAGAGAGAGAGAGTGTCCTTAATGACCACTTTAGTAGTTTGGAGGCGGTAATTTGGTTAGCCTCAGGCTGCAGGTCATGTAACACTATCCTTGCCAAAGCAGATGATTCTGGGTTTATGTGCATGTGCACATTTGCATTTGAGTGTGTGTGAGAGCATGCGTACGTGCGCGTGTTTGTAAGCCAATCCCAATGTAGCCCGAATCACTTCTCTGTAGGAGTCTTGTGGAAATTGCTGCCCAAATGAAATTATGTTGTAATTTAAAAACAATTTATCAAAGACAGTTTGGTGTCACTCCCATTGGAGCCATTAGGCCTTCTCACACTCTCAGAAGCCAGGAAGACTTCCAGCTCCAAGAGAGCAACGGCAACAGCAGTGAGGCGACGTGAAGGAGGGGCAAAATGAGGAAGAAAGGCTTCAGCTCTGTTGCCGGAAAGCTCTGGAAATGGTTGTTATTTGCACGCATTGACTATTATAACAGCAACATCGTCCCTGTGGGGAAAGTCTGATCATTGGAGACAGCATATAAAATGTCAAACACTAAAGCAGGACACTGAACGCCACCCATGGACGCCCAGATTTACAGCCTTTTATTCTCCCTTACAAACTTTATTTAACATGTTTTTGTTTTTTTTTCCCATTCAGGACTTCAAGTAGTTTTAAAGTAACGCTGTTTTTCAGATTAAAAAAAACAAAAAAACAACAAAATATTGTTTTTGTACTGTGCTCAGTATACAAGACTACGCTAAATTAGCTAGAATGGTTGACAGTTGACTGGTAATGTTAGATGTTAGAAGTGCAAATATTTGTGTTATATATTATATTATTTATATTGATTACTAAGTAAATAAAATTGATTGGCAGTTTCATCCATAATAATGAGGGCCAGTGGACCACCAAGTTTTACCGGCCCTGTTGTTTGGGATGGTGCCTGAGAGAGTGCACTGTGTGTATTTTGGGACTGTGCTCACACACACACCTACAAAAAAAAAACCAAAAAAAAAAAAAACAATGAACTTACTAAAAACTATTTGTGAATTAAAGGATAAGGCTGGATTTATTCTATATCTTTATTGTTGTCAATAAATCCCATGAGAAGACTGGAGCCATGTCTTTATGACTGACCCATCCTGTCTGGTGTTCAGCCCAAAGAAGATGTAAATCTTTTAAAATGGTTGACAAATATAAAGTTTTTTTTTATTTTTTATAAAAGTCGGAATATTTTCTTTGTAGTTTTTAGCAAACGTAACACAAAAAGCCATTTTAGCTGAAGAGCTATCCACAGCTCAGTGAGGATTCCCAGCAGCAGGATGCTGTATGTGGGACTGAGTCAAAATAAACTACAGTGTGTGTTCATCACATTGAAGGAACATGTCACGCAGACTAAGTGTGTGACTCATTTATGTGATAATAGCTTTTGTATCGATTCCACATACACTGTCTCTGTGTTGTAAATACTCACTCAAGCACCAAGCGTGCAGGAACCTGCTGCAGAAAATAGTCACCAGTAAATTTACTATTTCCTCCTGTTTAGTAACATTTGGCCAAAAATATTGGCCAAATGTTTCAGGACTTTATTCAGCCTTTTTTAGGAAAAGTGATGTCTCTCATCAGGATTATTAACCAACTAAAACCTAATTTAATGGGTTCTTCCCACGCCCCATCCCTCCACCAAGTTTGGTGGAAATCAGTTTAGTACTTTGTGTACTCCTGCTGACAAATAAACAAACCAGCAAACAGACACTGGTGGAAACATAATCTCCTTTGGTGG
This sequence comes from Toxotes jaculatrix, assembly GCF_017976425.1. Classification (NCBI taxonomy): domain Eukaryota; kingdom Metazoa; phylum Chordata; class Actinopteri; family Toxotidae; genus Toxotes; species Toxotes jaculatrix. The sequence continues at coordinate 29,328,847 of NC_054397.1, read as the reverse complement.
ATGTAATTAATGTGCCTCCTGCTTTATTTCTTTATATCATGGCTCTGACTTATAGAGCAACGTTTCAGAATCTAGAGATCTAGATCTTAAAGGTCCCATATTGTGAGAATGGGTCTTGGGTACTTATGGTGTTATAGCTGCAGACAGCTAACAGCTAACTAGCGGGGTAAATGAGTGGGCGAGCAAACTTGAGGGAGAGAGAGACGATGGGGCTGCTGTCAGGGTGCACAGTGGTTTGCTGATTGGGGTCTTACTGATCCTGCAGCCATGTTTACCGTAGCCTTCCACCAAATCTGATCCCAGGCTGCCTTGTGAGGTGATCTGTGTTTAGCCAATCAGAGCACTGTCATCCTGTCTCTTCACTCATTTTTTCCATTTTTTCCTTTAATTTGTCATCTGTCTTTATTTGTAAATGAAGCTGTATTTAATTAAATTACCAAACCAAAGAGACACAATGAATCTGGGGCCATGTACTAGTTTACATGATTTAGAAACAGACAGACAAGTAGATTCAGCAAGAAAAAAAAAGACATACATGAAATAACCAGAAGCAGCCATGTATTAACCATCTATCATAGAGAGCAACTATAGAAAAAGAGAAATGGAAAAACAACCAGGGGAAAAAAATAAAGTGAAAAAGCAAGAGACCGCCCGAGAGAGAGAGCTGAAAATGAGCTATGAAAGCATGTGCTGGGTGTGGCAGCGAACATTATTGATCAAGAATTCCAACTTCCTGCAGACAGATTCCTGCTAAAAGCGCTGATAGGTGAGCGTGAGTGTGTAGGCTGTTCAGGTGTGAGGCAGAACAAACAGAAGCTGGGTGTGATCAGAATGAGCCAAGAGCAAAGAACTACAAAAACCTCTCCATGGCTCCTGTAATTACATTTGACAGGGATTCTGTCAGAGCTGTGGCACTGTAACAGTGTATATTTTTAGTGGTGTGTGTGTGTGTGTGTGTGTGTGTGTGTGTGTGTGTGTGTGTGTGTGTGGATTTGTTTACTTTTCTTCTACTCAATCTGTGTGTGTTTGTGTGTGAGTGTGCGTCTGTCTGTGATACACTGGATGGATTTATAGGGCTGTTGTCCAGAATAGTAAAAGGAAGCTTAGAGCTTTCTCATCAGCATCCTCGTCCTGAGGTGTGTGTGTGTGTGTGTGTGTGTGTGTGTGTGTGTGTGTGTGTGTGTGTGTGTGTGTGTGTGTGTGTGTATGTGGAGTGCAGTGTTTTGTCATATTCATTTACGAGTTATGAGCAGACAGCCAGAAAACTGCATTTACTATATGACTGTTTACTTCTGGCCTAACAACAGTAAACTGGGAGTAATGCTGCGCTTTGACCTCAGTCCTACAGGATACAGGAATATTATACAGAGCCTGAAATGAAAGTGAAACTAAGTGAAGTTTCAGTGTTATGGTAAACTGAACCAGTTTATGAAATTAAACTGCAGCATCTTTAGCTGATTGTGTACAAACCTCTTGTTTACATCCTGGATGATACAACCCAGATATAGTAAAATCCAAATGGCACAAAACAGCCGATGTAGAGCTGCCCAGCCCAGTTTTCTGAGAACTACATGGAACAGTTCTGTACCTTTAAAATTTTCACCCAATGAAAATCTTACTTCCTGCTCTCATGCAGGAGACCAGGGTCTGCATCAGAGCAAACTGCTGGAAGTGAAGTTTTGAACTTAAGTGAAAGAAAAAAAGTAAAAATCCTCCAACTTGCAAACTTAATTTCAGAGAGTTTCAGAGGTCTGTTAGTTGATCTGAGATGACAGCTGCACAGAACTAACATTTTGAAGGTGACCATTAAATATTCGATAGATAGTTACTTTCCTTGAATTCTCTTTGTCATGCTTTTGTTAGCGGTGCAAACAACAAGAATTGGCATAGATTCTGTTAACAGTCACTTTCCATGCATGCTCATTGTTTGTACTGATCGATTGGTCCCCAATACAGATCATCTCTCTAGTTTAAACTGATTTTTTTTTTTTTTTTTGTCACACTGTATTTGCAAAGCAGTGGACTGACTGACACACAGATGCTGTCATCCTTAGAGCTGCGTCATGATCATGGTTGAAAATCACCTCAAGTTTGAAATATTTGACAAAGGTGTTCAAGAAACAAACCACTCCTGGATTTGGAGTAAACTTCTATTGTAACTAAACACATAGGTCAATATCCTAGTAGAATTGTTGGAATATATATATTTTAAACAGGTTGTTAACATACTGACACACAAACATGGATTTGATTAGATTAGATTATATTGTCTTAATATTATATTGTCTTAATATCTGTTAAACAGTGCTTTTAACAGTTTTAGCCATTCCCTGCCAACTACCAACCAACACACTGTCAAAACGTTACTCACATTGCATATCACAAGCTACAAAAATAACAATCCCAGACTTTAACACAGATAATTCACTAAACAAACTACAGAAAACAGCCTCCTGGTTCTAACTGCAAAGAATGTGCTGGGTACTTCAGGGGAAAAAAAATCAACGTTAGGTAACAGGGCGGCACAGTGGTTAGCACTGCTGCATTCCAGGCTCGAACCCACAATCACAAAAACATGCACATTAGGTTAATTGGCTAGTCTTAATTGCCCCTAGGTGTGAGTGTGTGCGTGTGTGGTTGTCTGTCTTTGTGTGTCAGCCCTGCAATTGACTGGTGACCAGTCCAGGTTGTACCCCACTTCGCCCATAGTCAGCTGGGAGAGGCGACCCTGACGGATCAAGCGGCATAGAAGATGAATGAATGAAAGTTCTGGTAACAACAGAGCAAGCACACTGGACTTTTATCTATAGCCCCTGTACAGAGTCAAGTCATATCAAGTTAGAGCATTTTAGCCTGGGTGATACTATGACAGAAATGAAGCCCCACCCCCACTCCACACACACACACACACCCTAATTCCTTGTACTGATATCTGCCTCCCTTTTTAAAACTATATTCAGTTCTGTATTTGAAGCCATTCATGCCATATTAAATGGCTCACGCCCACTTTCAGGCACATTTTGCATGTGAGTTCTACAGGTGTTCAGCTTTTCGCGTGTCATTTAACACTGTATAAATCCCATGTGTCTTTAAATGTGTCATTTTTGGTCAGGCTTAGGGTGGGAGCTTTAGGGGTTAATCAGCAAAGAAATGATGTGGCATGAAATTAAATGTGAAAAACAAAAAATGTGTAGTGATAACACACAAACCCAAACCAAATTAAGGAAACTGATGTGTTGTTCATTTGCCATTTGGTGAGACCAGACTGGCCTGCAGCTTGGTCTCTCCCCAACTAATTTTAAAACTGCTTTAGTTAGACCTCTTTTAAATGAAAAGGAAGCTGGACATTTTTAAAACACAGATGTTTTAGACTGATTTCAAACTAGTTTTAATCACCTAAGTAGCTTTTTAAACTCAAACACTAAATCAGAAAAGTTTTAGTCAGGATTTAGGACAAATCACAGCACAGACACAGCCCTGATAAAAATATGGATTGGCATTAGAATAAATCATGACACCAACAAGCCTTCTGCCTTTGATACTATGGACCAACATATCCTTTTACATAGATTAAGTGAGTATGTTGACCTGTCTGGAACTGTTTTTAACTGGTTTACCTCTTATCTATGTGGAGGTAAAATTTTAGGACTTACTTTGCATCCTAGGGGGTGTCATGAGGCACGGATCTCTTTCCATTTTAACTTTTGTGGAGGTTGTGCAGGGTTGTGGTGTCTTGTATGCTGCTGAAAAGGCTTTGCCTGTGTTCTACAAAGTTGTATTCAGACTGCATGTTACCACTTTCTCTGATGATATGCAGGCTGTAACTTTGAGGAAAAAGAAAATAGAACAGGAAAATGGGGCAGATCTGTCAAGGTGTTTACTCAAGAAATTTTCCCTCTAAAGGCTTTACCCAAGACATTCATTAAACAGAAATCATTTAAAGTTTATTTGTGAGGAAAACATACTCCGACACCCACTCACAAACAGACAAAGCAGGAACTAGAGAACTGAAAGTTTACATTATGGATTTGCTTATTGAACTGAGATTTGAGACTGTCTGGTGGCTTATGCACAGTTTATCTGTTTTGCACTTTGCAGAAGGAAATTAACACTTCACACTATGTTCTTTGAGTATTTATCTCCTTCTTTACAGTAATCCTTTGAAACATCAGAAACATACAATATTATACCTGCTATATATCTAATAAATCTATTTCCCTAGACCATTTGAATCAGGATTAGGAGGCACACTTACTAAATATCTGGGCAGTTACAGTAAACAGAGGATGATTTCCAACTAGAACTTTGAGAGAGAAAGGAAACAGGATAGTAATTCTTATAGCTTCAGACAGTTTGTTCGTGAGATGTATTTGTATCACTGATCCTTGTCTCACAATTATCTAAAAACCATAACTGGTTTGTGGAGTAGTTTTTACTGAAACAGTATGAGATGAAATAAAAGTGAATGCGGCAACACGAGTAATGATAGCTATGATAGCCTCCTCCACTTTGAATGCATCAGCTCTCTGTTCCCTCAAAGGTCGGCGCTATCAAACCAGCTTGCTATTGATCAACAGTGCAGATTTGCATGTCAAAGTTTACCAAAATTGAACTTTATTCAAAAAGGTTTGCGCTGACTTATACTGTTCACCCACAAGCAAATCCACTGATCACAGTGAGCTGGCTAAAATGAACTGCTATAGCTGCAAAATCTTCTGTTTAAAATGCTGCTGTGACCGAGCCTTGAAGCCAAAATGTCAGATTCTCGGAGTGCTGTGGAATTCACTCAACACAATTACGCTGAAAAGGAAATCATTTTTGCCCCATTAATAACCCCATGGTCTTTCTTCTAGCACCATCCGCAGGACAAACACAACCTTTTGAACTCTGCTACTCTTACGGCTGTAAGCAACACGGCTGTAACAGCAAATTCACTGTTATCTTGTTTAGCGAGGGATATAATGAACATGCCTCTTGGGCTTCCTTAAACATTTAGGACTCTGGTTCAGCAATGGTAAACTACCAGGATCGACCATTAATGGTCAAATGCAATGTGAATACGCTTACGGTTATGAACTCTCCCATTACTGTGTTGTGATGTTTTTTTTGTGTGTGTTTGTGAATTTTGTGTGTGTGTGCCAGTGTGGCAATACATTGTGAGAACCTGATAGAGTTTCAAACCATCGGAGAGATGACATTTTGGGGAAGCGAGGACATTTTGTCCAGTCCTCACTTTCTGACACACCTTCAAAGGCTGTCTCAGAGATCAAGCTTGGGATTATGGTTCTGGTTAGAATCAGGTTTAGGTTTAAATGTGATAGTTGAGGTTAGAGTAAGGGGATATGGAATGTTTCATGTCAATAAGTATCCTCACAAAGATAGATGTAGAAAGGTGTGTGTGTGTGTGTGTGCTTGTGTGGCAGTGATTGACCGTGTTTTTGTGTGTATGCAGGCAGGCATTTGGCCTTGCAAACAGTTTTTACTTCATGCGTGTGTGTATGTGCATTATTATTTTTGAAACAGTGCTTTTGGTCTGTGCATGCAATGTGCTTGTGTGCATGTGTTGGTATGTGATGCATGATTGTGTAATGCACGAGAACTATTTGCATGTTTATGCGTATGTAGTTGGTGTGTGTGTGTCTGTGTCTCTGTGTGTGTGTGTGTGTGTGTGTGTGTGTGTGTGTGTGTGTGTGTGTATGCGTGTGTGTGTGTGTATTGGGGGTGAGGGTTAGGTTAGATCCAGTGAATCATTTATTTGTGTGGAGATGATGAGAACCTTCAGGGCTTTTCTGATGAGAGCCATGTGAATTAAAAACTGACAATACAAGTCTTACCTAAGACAAATGCCTTCTCCATGACACTCGTTATTATGTGGATTGCTGGCGCACGCACATTTGCGTGTGTTGTGTGTCTGCACGTGTGCACATGCGTGCTGCTCCGTGCTTTGCTGTTATTAAAATAACGCTATTAGTTGTGATCTATGATGTATTGCTGATTAAGTTTTACGGTGCTTCTCTAAACTATTTTTCTGGCCATCAAACTGATCTGCAGGCGTCATTTAGAGTCTGAGATGACTTAGTGGGGCCACTCAGAGACTGAATACACGCTGTCAGGGTGAATCACTGTAATACTGTAGCTATCCTATCATACAGCTATTGTACATTTTAGCCCCTTTCAGACATACACTTCATTATGTACATAGTCTCGTGTTTGATCAAGCCCTCAGTTAACCTTTCTGTAAAAGTCTCAACTGCAATCACACCAATGCAGACCTGCTAACAGCTTAGTGCTGTTGTATTAACATAAAGGTGATTTATATATGGAGGGAACACTGAGTAATATGGTGGAGGAGGGAGACAGTCTCAGTGTGATAGACCAGGCTATCAGTTTGATTGTCTACACACTGAGGATTTCCCTGGCTGGACACATAAACTGAGCTGGTAGGGTCCCTAATGTCCCTACTGTCAAACCTTACTCAAACACCTGTCTATATAAGATAAAATAGCAGTAGGATGATGGCTGTCCTCTCTCAGCAGGTGAAGGCGGCCCCAGAAAGAAGGCCAGTTATCAACAAAACCAAACCCCTGCCCCACTACAAACAGCCCACTGTGCATCTCATCATTACCCTGCATGGATAAAGGACCATGATGATTGACTGATCAGCTTTAAAGGAAAATTCAGTCAAAAAACCAACAACAAACCACTATTATGCTATACAGTACTTACCTGCACTGCTGATACAAGAACAAGAACCTGGAGGGCCCAAAGACAAAGTCCCATGTGAAAGGCCCGAAGCTTTCAATAACAGTGGGTGAAGCAACAAGTTCTCAAGTTTTGAGAGAGCTCAGCTCAACTTCACTACATTTGTCCTTTTTTCTGCTTATTGCACTGAAAAAAATGTTTCGTTGAACTTATTCAATTTTAATATTGAAAGTGGTTGCACACAATACATTCATCTAAATCTAGACATATTTTTTAAGTTGACTGTACTAGTAATTTCAAATAAATTATATAAGCAGTTTATATATATTATATAAGCAAAAATTCTGAGTGTTTGTTACTTTTTTGTATTTCCTTAGTAATTCTAACTAAACCCGTGTTTAATTTACTTAAATTCATTATGTAATTCATGGTTGTGGTTGCAAGTAATACATTCATCTAAATCTAGACATATTTTTTAAGTTGAGTGTACTTAATATTTTTGAGTAATTTCAAATAAATTATATAAGCAGTTTAAGCACAAAAATTCTGAGTATTTGTTACTCTGATTTCCTTAGTAATTCTAACTAAACCCATGTTTAATTTACTTAAATTTATTATATTGTGGTTACCTAATTTGTTATTGTGCTTTAAATTAAATTAAATTGTTTTATTCTACTGTCACAGGGAGAGCCTCTGCACTAAAGTAAGGCACGTGCTACACACTCTTTCTTGGGTAGATTTTATCAGAATGTTGATCCTGGTGTGAAGTGCTGGTGGTGATGTGTGTGGTATGAACATTTGGAGGAGGGGGTGAAGGAGAGAAGACACACTGTGATTGTGTATTTGATTCATTGAATTTAACTTGTGTTCACCTGTCTCCTTTGTTGCACTTCTTCCTCTGTCAGACCAGGAACAGCCAAACCTGGGCTGGAGCGGTCCATTTTGTTAAATAGGGGGGTTCACAGGGGAAGAAACCAAGTGTAGTAGAGTGGGAGGGGTGTTTTGTCTTTTGTGGTGAAATGACCTGTATAAGTATCTTGTTTAAAAAGAAATATGTGCTTTCAAAGTAAGTTTAACTGAACTTCTATTTGATAATTTCTTATTTAATATTGGGATTATTGTAAGTGTGCTGGAAGAGATAATTGATATCGATTTCTTGAGAAGGTCCACCAGTATAAAAGTGAGGAGGCTGGAGGCTAGAGGAGAGAAGCACAGCTCCTGAACACAGGTCCAGATTGCAGCTCCTGCCATGGGCCCAAACTTTAAGGCAGAGGTGTCCAAACTGTTCCATAAAGGGCCATGTGGCTGCAGGTTTTTGTTCCAACCAAGCAGCAGCACACCAGACTTGACTCATTTAATCAACTGATCTCAGTCTTCAGACAGTTGATTGGTCAAACTGTGTGCTCTTGATTGGTTGGAACAAAAACCTGCAGCCACACAGCCCTTTGTGGAACAGTTTGGACACCACTGATTTAAGGGTATAGCCAGAAAGGCAGTTTAGAGTGAATTCTTTTGCTGTGTATTATTTTGATTCTTCTTGAGAAGTGCGCTTGAGAATTTTTACTCCCCCTTTTTTGTTTACTTTTGTCTTTCTGGTAGGCCCAATGTGCATTTTTACTGTTAAGTTTTTGAACAAGACTATAATTTTGTCAGATAAAATGGGATTGGGAATTGCTCCAGTCTGCCACAACTCATTGTTGTATATGTCAGGTTTCACCCTGGGAGCCAGGGTGGCCTTATTGTTTATTTAGTGTTTCCTGTTTTATTTTGGTAATGCTTGAGTTTCCTGTTGTTCACGGTTCTTCCTCTCGTTTCAGGTGTCTTGACTTCCCTCTCCTCGTGTGTGCCTCCCACCTCCTGATTACCCTTCCTCCCTTAATATGTTTCACCTGTGTGTAATTGTCTCCCCGCCCCCTGACGTATTTAGTCTCCGTCCTCCCTGCACTCCTTGCCAGATTGTCTTGTGTGTTACTTGTGTTCCTACCAAGCTTTCCAGCGTTTCTTGTTGTGCTCTTGATACCTATTGTTTGACCTTTGCCTGGATTTTGGATTTCGAGTTTGCCTTCTCCCTATTGTACCTCTGCCTTATTGGACTGCTTGCACGTGTATCGAACCCGGACTGATTAAACCGTTTTTCTGGTTATCCCTAACTCTGACTCTGCGCCTGTGTCCACTCCACTCCCTACCCTGTCCTGACAGTATACTGGGTTTCTCGGCCACCCCCACATCTACATATGCATTTTGATTGTTTTAAATTAAATTGTGATTTGAATTAACATATTTTACATAATAAAGCAATTTAATTTAAAGCACAATAACAAATTATTTAACCATAATATATGAATTACATAATAAATTTAAGTAAATTAAACATGGGTTTAGTTAGAATTACTAAGGAAATCAGAGTAACAAATACTGTGCTGAAACTGCTTATATAATTTATTTGAAATTACTCAAAAATATTAAGTACAGTCAGCTTAATTTCGTCCAACCACTTTCAACATTAAAATTGAGTAAATTCAACGAAACATTTTTTTCAGTGTGTTTTTCTGGCAATGTTCAGTTTATCTTCCATGCCAACAGAAGGAAATCAAGTGAAGATAAAAATTAAATGACAGAATCAAACATATACATAGATGGGTGTAGATTTATATGAGGAGTATTTGTTTTATTTTATTTTTTCTGAAATCTGTGTTTTTATCCTGTTTTATTAATTTTAAGAATTCAAGTTTTCAAAAACACTGCCCAAACAAGTCAAAATTGTATCATCAGCACATCAGTACTTCTCCAGTAAAGTCTCCTGTCTTGTTCTAGATCAAAGTTTTGATGGACTGGCAGACATTTCTTGTCATATTCACTAAGTCTTACATTAGTCTCAGAGTAGTAAACATAGTGATAATAGCAGAATGGTTTGTACTGGCACAGCCTCAGTCTGCTTGTAATGATGTGTCCTGCTGAAGAATTGCTGAGCCAGACTCTGAACTTGCTACAGGCTCAGTGCTGCTCTGGATAAGTAGCTAAATGCCTGAAACGCCGAATAGAAATGCAAAAAGTAACACTGATAGCTTGTGGCTGGCTGGCAAGGAAAACACATATCAACAACAACATAACATGACAAGTGATTGCAGTAAGTGAGAGCACAGAAAAATTGTAGCTGACAGTCTTGTCAAAAGGCTTAAATGATTTTGGTGCAGAGCAGAGTGACAGAGACAAGGCCAACCAAAGATATGAGATATGAAACCATTTCAGTGATGCTTTCCCTGAATAACTGTCATTTGGTTTACTCATAAATGAGGAAATTAGATATGAGGCAGTTTGTTGGCATAGCGTTTCTGTCTGATTTTAGCCAACATTGAAGGTGCATGGTGTCGGGGGACAGCAGTGGGACTAGATTAGTCCCAGTGGGACCACTCTGATGTGTTGCCTTGGGTACCAGCTGCAGCAAGACCAGCCCAATCAGAAATCACAAATGTTGTTTTGATGTGGAACATCAACTCAAGGCCAAGGGGCAAAAAGTCAAATAAGTAATAATATATTGCAAATAAAGGTAGTGAGTGATTGATCTTGACCAGGCTGCACTATATATCTTGATGTAGTAGGTTTAGCTACAGGCAAAAAAAAAAACAATACCCTGCACATGATGCTCATGACCCTGTGTTCTTGCTGAGGTATATTCATTGGGACAAACTGACACTTGTCTGCTGGATTATGATGCATTAAAGCCACTGAGAACAAGCCTAAGTAAAAAAGCTGTAAATAAAAAGAGCTATTTCTAATTAAGCTATGAATCAGTGATGGCAACCTTGGTGAAGAAATCTTATCTTTAACATATTTTAGTGAATTTTGAAAATATTTTCTTGACCTATCCTCATTCAAGCCAATGTTATGGTGTTGTAAGGTTTTGCTGGTGGTGAACCCTTACAAAAAAAGCCAGTGGGATTTTTTTTCCAGACCTCTGATTTTTACTAGTGACCATAAACAAATTACACAAAGCTCCACAAACATGTAGCACACTGGTGAAAATCACTCTCACAGGTGCAGCAGATTCCAGCAGTGGAGGTGATGCCCTACCTGCCCCCCTCTCTGACAGACTGCACTGCTATCCCACCTCACATGTATGATACTGAGAAGTACTGTTGATATTCCCATTCAAATAAATTACTCCAGGTAATGTGAAAAACATTGCTACTGCTGCAAATTCTGCTGAGACCCAGCCCAAACTGTTGTTCACTTCATTCAGAATGTGGATGTGGATAACCGATTTTTATGATTTTTACTCTCTTGATGCCTGGAACACTTTTTGTTCAAGCACCTGTATCTGCGTTCAGGGCTGCATTGTCTGCACCTGCAGTTGACTTTTTTGCCCCGCGGCAATCAACCTACACGGAGTGGCCTGCCATTCTCGAAGAACTGAGAAGGAGGCAGGCTGGTACAAGGGTCTGACTGAGGGAGAGCAGATTCAAATCCAGTATTCCTGTAATATCAGGGCACTAGTGAACAAGATGGATGAGGTGGAACACTGGTTAAGTACTAAGAAAAGTTTAAGGAGTGTATCATCATGTGCTTTACAGAGACGTGGCTGGTGGTCTGAGGTCCTCACCTGAGCACCTCAGCTAAATTTAAAGTGAATCTATCTATGTTGCTCTGTTTCTGTTGGATGAACTTCATCCATATTCACACTGAACTTCATGAGACCCCAGGCAGCAAAGACTGGAGAAGAAAACAGAGGTCTCCTGTCTCCATGAGAGGAGACTGTCTCTTTCTCTCTCTCCATGCTAAAATAGAGAGAGGAGAACCCGATCCGTGTTCTGCATCCCATTTGGTATCTGCATAGAAAACAATTATATATTTATTATTTATTCATGTATTAATTTATTTTATTTTGAGTTGATGAAGTAGTACTGAGATGCAGCCAGCAATACGCTCTTGCATGTCCATATATGTGGGTATGTGTCGTTTCACCAAATCTGCAACATGCAAGCTGTGATCTGTAGCATTAAAAAATATTCCTCTCACATCCACTGTGCCACATTTCACCACTCAGAACATTTGGTATACCTTGCACCCCGCGCATGAGCATGCTAAAGCCCTGAAGTACATTCAAACTGATCTGTTTGTGTAAACAACAGTCATTCGTGAAATATGACACTGCTACCATTTGTGATCTGTGTGTTTCATCCACTTTTGTCAGTGCCCACTAGTGGAGGGATCCACCCTGGTAATCTACCTGTTGAGGAAGCCCCTTATCTGACCACCAGAGCAGCTATACTCTCAAATGATTTGACATTTGTACACACTACGAAATAAATTTCGTGTGTGATCCTCTGTATGAAAGGGGTGCAGTTCTAGTAACAGGCCATAGTATCAAATACTGTATGTTTTCAGTAATCTAATCAGGATGTGTGCAGTTGATGAGTACAGAGGGTGAAAAAGGAGTAGAGGGGAGAAGAAATCTGGAAGATGATTGTTGTGGAAACTTGCTTGAAGAGAAGAAGAGGAGCAAGAGAGCGGGAACAGTTGAAGAGGGGTTTGATGTTGAGGAGAAGAGGATGGGAGGCAGATGGGAACATTTAATCAGAATCTAAGAAAACAAAGGGAAGAAACTGTCATCAGAAGAAGAGATAGGGAGGATTTGTTTTGCTGAAGTGAATGAATACATGACGTACTGTAAATGGAGAGACCAGTGGTTCGTGATCTTTATTGAATAAAAGCTGATCCATGTGGGGCACAGCATGAGTGGCTGAGTGTATTATGGGAACAGGTGTACTGGTTTTCAGTAGGTACCAAAAGGTCTGAAGATTTTGCAGAATTTTGTTGTGAATAAGCATTAGTTAAGCAATTAAACTGCTAATCATATTACCGTGTGGTGACTGAATGTGGAATTTGATCCTGTTATCTTAAAAATGGCAAATGTGTTACCTTCGCAATTGTACACACTTGGAAACACCTGTACTAATCAAAGGCAACCAGTCGCTGTTTCAGAAATTAGTTTGTGTTGAGTCTAAATAGAATATCATTTAGTCAACATCTCCATATTAACAATGTAAAATCCACAGTGTTTTCAGCGTAGTACTGGCATCGGGGATCTTTAAGGTCAGACGTCACATTGAAAAGACAAATGCAACCATAGGTTAGAATCACTTCAGAAGCAATAAAACCAGGGTGATTAGATTTGCTGAAATGTTTATTATCATTTATGGTACACTGGCCAGCAGTATAGAAAATAAAATTAAAGATAAGGATCAGACAAACACAATCCACTGAAGATAATAAATCTGACATTACAGCAACAAAACATCTAAAACATTATGACCTGGATGAACTTTGTTTTGAAAAAGCCACAACAAAGGTTTCTATGCTGATGCTGCTATTTTATGTTGATATTTTGGGTCATTAAATATGAGAATAATTTTCTTTATAGCCTGCAGCAGTAACACATTTGAACCTAAAGGGTCAATTACTGTAGGGTCAATTACTGCTCCATCAATTGGTGGTTCCTCTTGTTTATGTTCATGTATGACTTTATTCACATATGATGATGCAAACTTATGAAGTAACAAACATGCTGATTCACACGGAATACAGCAATGTGTTAGAAAAATGTACAGGTTATCCATAGTTAATGACACACAGAAACTGTCCTCTGGCAAAGAGACAATCTTATAGGTCTGCGGTAGTAGTAATTATTAGTGCAGTGAAGGCGGAAGTCAGGTGACACTGTTTAAAGACTTACAAAATCCGTCTCCAGGTAGGAGGTTGTAGTGGATGGATGGGTCAACAAAACATACAACCGTAACTGTGTGTTTGTTATTGTAACCATGACAATGAAGGTCCAACCAAGTCATTTTTGTTAACCTAACTAAACATGACCATAGTCAAGCTTGAACTTGTACACCTCATTGTACACCTGCCGCCTGTTACTACTTCGTGAAAGGCTCCAATGGGTCACCTCAGAGGGTAGGAACAAACCACCCTTTTGGTTGTTCTGGTTGGACGACTTGTTGGACATACACTACCATCTGCAATTGTATAGTCTATATGAATTTAACCAAAGGATTAAAAAAATTTTTTTAATCACAAAAAATAACATGGATTTATAAGTCACAATTTGTGTATTCTACTCTTTGCTTTGAATATATTCAGAAACTATTTACGAGGATAAATCTTATCAGAAAGCAATTCCAGTCATTTTCATTTCTTCTCCTTTTCCTCTCAGTAGTTGGTAGATCGAGTACTTGGTTTGGCAGGCGGTAACCTTCATTAAACCCTTGCTAATGTGAGGTGACGACCCATCTAATCATTTTAATCCATCTGCGTCTAGTCTGAAACAGAAGCTTCACATCTCTATAAGGACAGATGTGTGTAGGCAGGGTTGTGTGTATCTCCAATGTGTGAGTCTTATACCTACCCCCTGTCGACCAGAGCTGTATTTTAAGGACTTTGAATTATCACCTCTTGCCTCAGTCTGGTTTAATTTGCACATACATGTATTTAAGTACCCCTGCCAGAGCCTGTGCAGTAACTTGTCCATCATGGTGGTCCCTGGTCCACCAGTCCCAAGGCTGAGTTCTTACTGAGGCTTGTTCTCTTGTCCTTGTATCCATTATGTATCCACATGTAAAACATGTCTGTCAATATGTGCGCTCCATCTAAATATTTTGAAGTGATGCAAGACATTGCAACTACAGTGAGTTTGTGTAGGCCACACTGGATGCATGTTTGCGTATCAAATCGTTGTTATTCCTGCAGGATATTCCTGTTACTAAACATTACACCCCTGTCCCCACTTGTTTTTACTGTGTTGTCCCTTTAGAAGCACAATAGTGTCCTAATTTGTGTACCTACCGTTAGCAGAAGCAAGATACCAGCCTGTTCAGCATAGGAGAGTAGCTGCATGGCAACTTTAGCAGCTACAGCAAAGGAGACACTGCATATGGCTACAACCCATCAACAGGAAAAGGAAGAAAGACTGAGCGTTTCACAACCTAATGCAAGAACTCAATCTTCACAGGGCAGCTTTCTTTAACTACTTAAGCATGAGTGCCAGCCAGATGGAGACACTTCTATCCTTTGTTGGGGGGATTTAAGAAGACAGACAACAACATTCAGGCAGCGTATGGAGCCTAAGCAACTGCTTGCTGTTGTTCTGAGGTAATAAAAACAACTTCAGCACTTCTCACTTCTCAAAACCAATGTATTAAGCACTTCAACCACTTGGCATACACAATTTCCCACATATGACCACTGATCAACACACAAGAAGCTGCCATTTCTTGAAACAGTCAGTAAAATGTAATTTCATCACTCACTTGGTAAACTAGATGTAGTTTCAAAATAACCTAATGGCTAAATTACAATGATATTAACCATGAAAAAAAAACATTGTTGGATTAATGGCTGGTGCAGATGTACACCTCGTCTTGCTTGAACTAAAACAGTCAGAGGAAGTGATGTTTCTATCAGAGTTTTGAAGTCCAGCTGAAATCTGCCTGGAGACAGTCTGGAGCTCCATCAGGTCAGGATGTGAGTGGAGGCCATCAGGGGTTCCAGTACCTCACTGCCATTCTCGAGTTCAGTTTCAGACTCAGGTGACGGAGCGGGACTGTGTCCCTGGAACTGGAAAAAAGAAGGGAAATAAAGGAGAAAATGACAAAAATGGACTGGCAAATTAAATATATTATTTTTCTCCACAAGATTTACTTTCTGGGTTATAACAGTAGATAGAGGAGCAAAAATGCATCATTATCAAACCTTGTAAGAGCTGTTTATAGTCTGTAATTACAGACATAAATGTACATCACATAGATGAAGCACAGAGTCTTCCTCAGAGTATCTGGGATGCACAGGTTCAGTTTAGTAATATACACAAGGGCAGCGTTACTACACAGCTGGGAGTTGGACTCAATTACTTAGGATCTAGCACAAAGTTAAATCTGACCTGATCTGATCCTTTTACATACATTATGAAGGTTCACAACACACTCACTGACCATTGCTGATTCACCAAGACCACATACTAGATGGCATTTCATGGACTCCTTTCATTAGGTTAATTTATGACTACAGCTTAAAATGCTTTAAATGCCATTACATTATGTAACTGTTACCACTTTACAAACTGCAATGTATAGTGTTGTGTTATACACATAAAGTTTGAAATCAGGACCCAAACAGATGTCAGATGTTCAGAGACAATAGTTTAGTTTCAGAGATGTAAATGTGGCTAATCTATTATTTAGCAAACACTGCTCTTTACCACTCTTCAGCTTTCTCCCTGAGAAAGCCTGTCATTATCTTTCACTGTTGTCTGTTCCTCTGAAACACAACTAGACAGGCAGCTAACATTTGCTAGGGTAAGTTACCTTTTGTCAGGCTTGTTTATTTATAATATGAAGACAGTTTACTTACTTACTATGTAACGCCCAACAGCTCAAGCTCCAAACCTCGTCTTTTTTGATGACTTTTTGATGACTTTTGATTCTTATAAAGAGGATGCTGAGGGTCATTTAAGATGTGCCTTTTGTCTCTTTGTCCGTCTTGGCTGCTGATTGGAGGAAAATGGAAATGATATCAGCACCGATTGTGACCAATGAAAATAGGCTTGAGGTAGTTTTCTGTGAACTTTCACAGAAAAAGACCCAGGGCAAGCGGTACATCGCTCACTCGCTCATCATGTCCAGTTAGGAATCAGTGTAATTATGGACTAATAATGAGCACACCACACCAGTAAATGTACTAAACCAGCTAAAGCATACAATACTATGGTATGGGCCTTGAGCATCATTACTGAGGAACATTTAAGACTGAAAGAAGAAACAGTTAGCACTGAATATATTAAGTTAAACACAGTGAAGCTGAGATTATCAGATCCATCACTGTAGTCCTGTTTTAAGATATGAACTCCTGAACTGCTGCATTATAACAGTCTAAGCACCTTTATTATGCGTTTTTGAAATTTTATTGCTTATGCCTCTCTTTACTGTTTCATGGTGTTTTGTACATGTATACATGTTCCTCCAACTCCTACACAAGTCTACAATTCAACAAATGTAACCCAGTGTTCAAGGTTAAATTCAGTAAAACATTTCCCTTAAACCTCACTTGGAAAACATTGCACTATATGCCATGAGTGTCCCATGGGTAGAGGATAGTTCAGACCTGCTGGGAGTCTTGTCACACTGATTCCTTTCAAGTTGATTTTGCTTCACATGAGCTAGAAGTAGGACATTGGACATCAGGGAATGCAGACGGAGTTGTGGCTGCATTCCCACATGCACAGTGGATCATCAAGATAATACATGCCATCAGTTATAATTCCCCGTGGCCTACAATGGGAGACTGGCCACTGTTTCTGATGCTGAGGGTGTTCCCTGGGGCCAGCACTGGGGTTTACAGATACCATATTATTATTGCAGTGGGAAGCTTTTCAAGAACATCCTGGTTTACATTCATGCTGGATGCTCCACTCCCATATCAAACAGTACAACTATATGTGTCTTTTGACACATATACAATATTCAATACTCACATGCCATGTGTACAAGAGTGTTATGGGTCTCTGAGTCCATGTTTGCATGGGAACGAGGATTGTGGCTTTTGATTTACAATAGTTCTCTCGGATATTTTGTTCCTTGATTGTTAAAATTGTACAAGTGTTAATTCCTGGGCAGTGGGGCCACTGGTGTAGTGTCTTGACCTGCAGGTCCTCTAATGACCATCAGGTAGGGAATTAATACATTTTTTTTCTCAGTAGTACAATAAGCAATAGCTTATTATTGGCTAATGATTGGTGTCATTAGCCAACATAGTGTAAGTGGACACAGTGAAGGGCAGTTGGTCACATGAGAGGACAGACAAGTGGAGAAGATGGACTTTTTAATGGAGCCCAATGGCACCACTACGCCATGGAGGCCCCATATAAACATGATGGCCTCGCTCTTGGACTCGTGGTTACTCTTAAAGGGTCAAAATCATGCTTACCAAGAGTTGTTTTTAGCCATGCATATGGGATTATTTGGTTTTACTTGAGGAGGCTTTAAGATTTGTGCACAACATTCAATTGAAGGAAAATAGACAAATCAAATGAAACAGTCTTATAATCAGTGGTAAACTCTTGATTCAGGGATCTCTGTCTGTGCTTTGAAGGAAATACAAGAACACAACCTGATGATAAATGAAGACTTATTTATTGCTAAATGTCTATAAGAATCTGAAAAATGAGGTATTACTAATGAACACACAACAAAGAGGTCAGAATAAAATAGATTAATAAAGTTGATATTTGAATAGGTGAAGTGAACTGCAATAATAAAATTAATTGTGATTAAGAGTTAGCAGAGAACGGCACAATGCCAGAGGGATAATCCGCTTGTCTAGGACTTAAAGAATCTAGAGCAGTGTCTGACATCCAACAGCAGAAGTAGAAGTTGTCCACTTTTGCAGCATCATCTCAAAGCTGAACATTTTCAAGTTGGACGGGTATCACGCGTGACTTGCCCAGCAAGGTGGAGACTCCCAGCTAAGGTGGTGCTCCCCGGGATTGCAGCCTTTGCCTGGCGATGTTTGTCAAATGGCGGGGCTTCTCAGCTTATCTGATGATTTCTTGGTCTGGTCGTGGTTGTAGTCAGATAGAGCTCTGGTACACTCATTATCCTTAACTGGACATTAAATAGTCTTGAAAGTACGTTTGTTCTCTGGATGACAAAACGTCCAAAACTACTATCAGAACAAGACTTACTGAACTACAAATAAATAAATAAACTAACTTCTGCTTGTTTATTTTGGTATTGAGTTACAAACTGAGATTTATTTGAGCTCACACTTAAGAACATGTGCGATTTGACAGACAAAAAAAAGATGCAGGTATATAAGTGTAGTTAAAGTATCTACAATTTATGACAGGGGCCTGGTAGGTTTCTACGACCACTCAGTGTGAAAGAGGAAGTACAAGATGTTGTGTGTGTGTGTCTGTGTGTAGACAGACAGAGGGAGAGAGAGAGCGTGAGAAAGACTGCAGAAGTTATAGGTTTAATTCTGGTGATTTGGGAAATATATGTCGGTTTGAGGAGTCAAGCAGGGGGTCCTCGCTACAACCCCAACACAAGAGCGGTGAATGGAATTGTTTGTGGTGCAAGAAAAAAAGTTTTCTTCTTCTTTCTACTAAGGGCAATGTTTTCTATGAAAACTGTCCAAGGTTTGAGGATTAATTAAAATTCTTATAATTCTTTGAGCATCACAAAAAAATTTCATTCACCTCTGTTGCATTGGGATGGCAGCGTAAGACATCTCAAACATCAAACATCTCAAAAAAGTTGGCAAATAAAACCAAAACTATCTGCATGGCTGGATACAGCTAGGGATGAAGTAGGTGAGAATATGCTTTTGTGATTTCAACAAGGTGTTGAAATATGCATTACATCTTTAATACGGAAAACAGCCCATAACTCTGGTCATGTAAGTGCCTTGCTCCAGAGATTAGAACTCTAACCCTAACAGTCAACAAAAGTAAGCCTTTATCTAAAAGCAACAGCAGGAAATGAGGTAACAAGAATGAGTGAGTGCCCTTCAACTTCTGGAGATTGTCAGAGAGAAATGAGTGTCAGACACATTGTTATCACCTCTCTTTATGGCATTACACAGGGGACATGTAATGTACGTATGCGTGTTGGAGTGAGGGTGTGTACTTAAAGTCACCCTCTATAAATCAATGTCAAATCACGATAAAGGCTATATATGACTTTGAGGCAATTATCACATAGGACAGACACCTATGTACACATACAGAGTGACTGGGAGTCAATTATCACTGTGTGACCGCTTAATTTTCGCTCTTGGACTGATCTAGCACCTGACATTTCACAGTGTGGGAAGAAATGAAAAAAGGGAGCTACAGCAAGGGATGAAGTATTGTTTAAAGTTCTTTTACACAGCACTACTTTTCCACAATAGTGCTGGCTACCACTGCCTTAAATGCTAGCACTCCATCTGAGGCTTTCTGAACATATATTCAACCCTCTGACATTACATTTCCTCTGTGATCTATAAGCCAAACTGAGGTTTGTAGTAAACCGGTGAGTTACAGGAAGAGTAAACCAGTGCCTGATTATATTTGAACTCAACAGCAAAACAAATACAGCCTTCCCTTCACTGCTCCTTCAGAAGCTCTGCGACCCAGATTCAAGGACCGGTATTGCCAAGGCAATGACAAAATGGTGGAATCCAGAACGTCTCCCGCAGCATGGAAGTGGATAATCATACCTGAAGCAAAACAAACCTTATAATACAAAAGTCATCAAACAAACAACATGCACACAAACACAGCATCTAAAACACAACAGAGTAAAAATTAGCAATTGTAAGTTCTGTGACTGTAGTGAGGAAAGAACCATAGGTTTGTAGCTAAGCTAACAAATAAGATAACATTACCTGGCATAGCATTTCAAATTATGCATCAGTGCAAATAATCCCACTGTGCTAGCAAACTTGTTTCTAGATTTGTGTCTATAAAACCTTTTGCACGCACGGACAAATACCACGATATGGTATGTACCGTGAGCTAACATGAGACATGTTAACAAGTAGCTAACGTTAGTTAGACTGTGGCTTAGTTAGCTGTCACTATAGTTCCTGCTGTGAAGCCAACATGCAGAGAGGACACGATGATTTCAAGTAGCCCTCACACCAGCTACTCATAACTCTCCTGCTACTATCAGTAATATTGCACCATCTTAGTAAACTAGAAAGTAAGCCAAATGTCCCTGGACAAATAATTTAACGTTCCCAGACACACAAATGTGACACCAGTACCTGCTTGCTAACTACCCCGATGGGATTAGCTAGCACAAATATCGGCAAATGGGACAAAACAATGCTTACCTACTGGATCTGTAAAAGATAGCAAAACTCACCCACCTGTCAAGCAGAAACAATCTCCAAATCTCCTTTCAATTCTTAGTTGGAAAGCCTTGCTAATAGCACTTGTTTTTTCCGTTTTCATTCTTCTAACCTTCTTCCCGTTTGCTGTTTCTCAGTCATTTCTCCTCCTTGACAATGTGATTACATGGAGTGTAAAAAAACATATCACAGCCACAGCATTCAGGATTTAGATCAAGCCGCAGAGCAACAGATAAATTATGTGTTAGGACTAGAATAATGATAGCTTATATGGCTACATGACTATCTCCTTGATAGAACTCAGGAAATATTTCAAACAGTGTTGTGCGGATCAATACTGAAATATCAATGGTGGTCAGATATTTATGTTCTACAGTTGATTCTCATATTAAAATATAGATATTTTAGTACTTTGGGGTAAATGTGTAGTTTATCGTTAACAGGAACACAGTGGAAAGTAACAATACTATCGGGTATCGTCTAAATGATACCCAGTTGGTAGAAACTACTTCTTCTTCTGCCTGTCATAATCATATGCAAAATACGGCCGTATAAATGCGCAAGTGTCGCAGCGCGCTGCTCACTCATTTCAGTTGGCAATGGCCGCACGTAAGCGGAGTCATGTGTGGAGCTATTTCATCTCCACAAACAGCCAAGACGCAGCATGTGCTGTATGTGGAAAAACTATGAGGTGCTGTGGAAACACCACAAACCTTGTTAAACACCTCAGAGTAAATCATAACACAGTATATGAGGAGGTTATGATGAGGCAAAATGAAGAGGAGGAGAAGAGAAGGACAGGTGCTGCTGGGGCAAGGCAGACGTCACTTGCAGAGCCATTTGGTGCTGCAGGCAGGAACCATCCAGGTACAGAGGGAGAAAATAAGTACCACAAACTACACATCCAAAATGGTCCCAAAACTGAATCAACTCTACAAACACATTCTAACTTTAATGAAGGTTAGGGCAGTACAGGTAACTACATGTTAACAACTCTCGGTCTCCAAGCTTCTGGTCAACTAGCTAAATTTCAAGTAAACTGACTTTCCATTATTTGGCAGTTTGTTTCACCCTTTGGTCTGAATCAACACACTACTGTTTGGACTGATCTCTTAGCTTTGAAGAAGCTCATACAGTAAATACAGTATAGGCCTATGCAACTGATCCACGTTTCTTCATGGTGCGAGAGAAAATAAGGTAAACTGAAGTTACACAGATAATCACTGAATAAAGAATGTTTTCCTCTAAAAACGGTCTGAAAGCAGCTTCAAGCTTTTAACCCATAGTTATGTTTTATTGTTAGGTAACTTCTAGCGACTGCAGTACTTAGGAGTGAAGCAAATGAATAAATAAGGTGACTAAGTGTAAACGGCAACAACAGCAAATCCAGGATGGATGAGGTCAGGGTAAAAGGCTGGGTCAACAAAATGGAGGAATTTCTTTTATCCATAACAATCTTAACCACATGTTTATTACTGTAACCAAGACAACCAAGGTCATCTAGGTGCTCTAAGGAATCTAAGGACAGAACCTGGGGGATAGGAGCTGGATGTTGGAGTTGTATAGCAATTTATGTTTTTTTCTTTTTTTTACAATATACACACACACAATGATGGTGTAAATAGCTGCAATGGAAGTGGGAAAACAACTGCTATGAAAGAAGAAAACTATTATCTGTGTGTGATTTTCCATGAGAGAGAAAGCAGAGAGGGAGATTGAGAGCAACAAAGTGAAGTGTTAATGCCTGTATTTATGCATATACAGTGTGTGCATGAACATTATGTAATGCCATTTGATGCCAAGATTATAACTAAATCATTCCAGTGCATTAGGTTGACACATCTGTATTTGTATACTCAGATTTGTGAACACATTGTTACTTTCGAAAATGTAAAGAGATGTATGAGAATATTATGTGGCCTGAAAAGCTGGAAATAAAACTGCATATAAGCTGTTTCATTTACTTATGTTTGTGGTACAGTTAGTGAGGAGAGAGCCACTTTGAGTGTAGAAGGCAGGACTGGCCACCATAAATCCTAAGAGGCCAGTGTGCATGTTGGGAAACTGAGCAGAAAACATCTGATGTGTGTTTTTCTTTCTTGCAGTTGAACTAAAGACTTGTCTTTTGTTTTCCAGTTGCTTAAATGACAATTTTACAAATTTCACACATTTGTAAAACAGACACATTTATAAATCTGGTCAGAACAGATTTCAAATCTTCTAAAGTCTAGCTATAATTTAATGCACATTCATTTAAATTTAAATGTGCTCTAGCCAGTTACCAGATGATAACTTGTATCTTACTTGAAATGCAAGTAAAAAAAAAAAAAAGAAGCAGAAGAAGAGGATGATGTTTCTACATAATATGTGCAACCAACACTTTAGCTAGCTAGCTAACAACTAACCAGCAACTAACACAAATTCATGAGTGATTCATGAAAATCGAATGATAGACTATGAATGAGACAGATGTGAGATAAACACTGTATCGAGAAGTTACTAATGCCATCTGCTGGCACTCAGCTTTTCAGACAGCAGGAGCTTTGCTTTCTCATGCCTGGTTTGGATGGGACAACCCAACCACTGTTGCGTGAAAGGGTGTACATCTCGTAATGTGTCACTACATGGCACGAAACTAACCTTCCTCACCCATAAGCCTGTTGTCACACTGCCATCAGTGAGGTGTGGACAAGTGTGGAGAATCCATTAGAGAACTCTACCTCTGCTCAAAGAACAAGGGTCACAATGCATTAACCTCACAACTATCCCTCTTACCTTTGCTATGTTGTAGCACAAAACATCACACACACTAGCTGGTACTGTAGCATTACACTGACTGCATCTCTACCAAGAGCCAACATGGAGCAGCCAACATGAAAAATGCATATATATATATATATATGTGTGTGTGTGTGTGTGTGTGTGTGTGTGTGTGTGTGTGTGTGTGTGTATCTGCAATGTGAAGTTCCTGTGACAAATCCATCCAGGTGTAAGTACGTGGATATATATTCCCCCACTGCGGTATAAACAATCAACTTCTCTCTGGTTAGGCAACCATAAAAAGCTCAAAACTACTCCCTCAAGAGTTAAAAAAATTCTGTGTGTGGCACCTTTATAAATCCAGCTCTGAGTAGAATCTTATAGTAGGCTTTTTATAATTCTACTGAGGGCCAGGGCACAGAGAGAAACAGTGGTGAAAAAGCAACACAATGAGGCCTGTCTGGTCAACGACTGTTTGTTCTTTGAGATTCTGGACACACACATTGTTAGCTTGTCAGCGGAGGGATGAGGCAGGGCAACAGGGTTATTGATTTCTGCTCGTTGTTGTTTGGAAGGCTAGGTTGTCATAGTGGCTCTCCAGATGATGTCCAGATAGACTGCACACAGCAACAACAAGAGTCATTTAATCTGGAGGGGATGAAGAGGAGATTTAAAGACAGAACACTCGATGGCAACACTCTCAAAGGTTAAACCTGCTGCTGGCGCCAACATAATCAAGGGAGCAGCGCTGCTTGTATTGGGATCTGTTGAGACAAAAAATCCAAAAAAAGTGTATTTCCAATAATCTGGAAGGGCATATTTTTTTTTCTTTTTTTTCATCTTTTGAACCTCATTGTTTTTATAATCACCCCTTAAAATAATGAGGTGTATCAACAAGCAGACGGTAGCTGAACAGCGGCAATTAATACAGTCAAATTCACATTCTCCATTTGCCCACCATGATACACTATAGATCAGTGGAGGACTCTGCAAGTAAGTGACCCTGCAAAGAATAAATTGCTACATGGAATGGATGGGTCACCGATAAAGGGTCTCAGGACAGAGGGTGTTGTTGTATATACTTGGAAGGACACCTTCCAAGTATCAGCACTGTATTGTTCTGCCTTGTACGCCAATGTCTTGTGGGGAGGCAGGTTCACTATGGAGTGAATATTAACCCTGTATACAAAAGTGATACATGTGCACATTTGCACAACTGAAACTGAAAAGAACAATAACATGAAATCAAAAAATAAATGCAGTGCTTACCATGAACGGAGGAGTGGGTCAGGAGGATTTTTTCAAACCACATTACACCCTGTCTACACTAGCTGAACGGCAAAGCGGCTGCCGTTGAGCCTGAAGAGCTTGAAGCGTAAAAAGTTGCTCCGGGATGCACATATTTAAAGCGTGAGTGAAGCCGAGTCATTACATGGCCAGTCCAGACAGCTGTGTTGGTTAAAATTGAAGAATATCTGTTCTGTCAGATGTGCATAAGATGGAAAACCGAAAATTGCAGCTGAATAATATCTGCTGTAGACAATCCAAATATGACACCTTAATGGCAGGTGTAAAGGGGCTGCATATATTATATTGTATCCCAAAATAAGAATTCAGTCATTATCTACTCACCTCCATGTCTGTCAGAAGGAAATGGCCACCACCATGGCCGAGAGCTGAAGCCAGTGCAGTGCCACTAATGGCTGCTAGATGCTAAAAAAGTTTGCTCAGAAAGTCCCAATTTTTGGAGCCGATTGTTTGACAATGCAGAACTCTGTGACTGCCCTGTAGTGGTTTGGTTTGGCAGAATAGTTTCCTTCCTGGTGTCTGTCACTGGGCAACTGTCAGCATAAAAAAAAAAAAATTAGAGCAGCAGGAAAGTTGTACTTTCCTAAAATTTTCAGTTGTTAAGTTCTCAAATAGGCAAAATTTAATTGAAGTGTCATTCTGCAAAAGGCAAAACTGGGCAACCTCAACTACCAATTATTTGTGTCTTTTGTTAGCAGTGCTCAGTGAAGCCAGTAGAGGATGCTTCAGACGTCTGCAAATGATTTTCTGTTTTTCTGCAAATTTCAGAGGGGAAGGGGAGGGGGGTGGTATCTTTCTATTACAGGATATTCAATATTTGTTTATATCTACATTTATTAAATAAATATATTAAATATTAGTTATATATTGGATATTGATTATCAGTTTGTATATATGCACATTTATGGGTCCTGACACTGCAGACCTACAATAAAGAAAACTCCTGCGTGTGACTCAGAAGAAAAAAGAAAACTTGTATAAGTTGATTTAAGCGTTTTTGTGTCCATGTTGTAAGTCAGTTTTTTGGGGGGGCAGTGGGGCTAAAAGTGTAAAAAAGCTCATGGAATGTGCAAAAACACAGCATGAATATGATGAGGAAACTCCACGGTTACCTGCTCATTATATTCTGAAATTTATTTTGTACAAGTTCAGGTTCTGGTCCCATGGTGGTTTTATTTGTGGGGCCAGCAACAGAAGGTTTGAATCCAGCTTTTGGAGACAATGAATGCAAATGCAAAGTGCAAAGACACACATGCGTGCATGTGGGTGATGCTGTACGCACTCACACTGCCAATGGTTTTACACCGCTTCCCCAATCAGCGGTTGGTGGATATGGACCAAGATATTTAGCAAACAAAGGCAGGGAACAGGAAGACTGCAAGCAAGTAGACATCAAGGTAAACAAAGTTGAATTTTTAAAAAAAGAAAAAAAATAATGTTTTATACGGGAAGAAACAAAATAATTCAAAGCATTTGTCCCTGTCCCTGAGGACAGAGGCAGGGACACAGTGCTTTTTGGTGAGTAACTATGAATGTAAACTTTTGTTTATTTACAAGAAAACCTCACAGGGTTCCTTCATTACAAAAAATACTGATGAGTGCAACTTAATGCACAGTCTTTAAACAAAAGGAAGCCTTTAAAATGTTGGATGGATGAAAAAAGTAAATCACAGACTCTGCTGATGGATTGTGTTGACAATCCCTCATCTCATTACATATTCATTCACATATTTTTTTTTTTTTGTGCTTTATGTACTCACATTCTCAAGCACCAGTGTGACTGTAGATGATGTGTAGGGTTTACTACATTTATAGGTGCATGTGTGTGAAATCACTCACTTCTAAACTCTTCATGAATGTGGCACCATATTTGATATATTTCCCTCTGTTTAGACCAAAGGGGATTTTATTTTGTGAAGCAAAGAAATACAGTCTGACTGAGGGCGAAACACATCAGCTTATGTTCATAACTCAAACCTGCCGGTGCATTAAAGAGCTGCTCGGAAGTAACAGAGTTAATTCATGTGTTTGTTCGCTTACTCGTTTGTTCGTGCTTATTTGTACTTTTGTCATTTGTTAATCTACTTATTCATTCATTCATTTAACATTTATTGGACCAGGAGAAGATGCATTAAGATAAAAAAAATGATTTTGTTGAGCAAAAAGGAAAAAGGAAGCAGACAGGAGCATGAATCCAACATGTTTAAGAAGAAGGAACATGAGTGACAGGAGGAAGGAGAGAAGGAGCTGGCAGAGAGGAGAGAGCAAAGGAACGAGGGAGACAAAGTCAGACATACAGCAGAGGCAAACTTCTGTCTAACTTCTGTCCACCGTGCGTGGATGGAATAATGATGGACACAGTCTCGTAGCTCCTTTGAACTTATGTTGTTGTTTGAAGAGACTGAAGTGAAGTGAACCAGCGCAGATACATGAGCTGTGGTTTTAAGACAAATACATAAAGAAACATTAACATGACCATGGAAAAAGTCATGTTTGTGTTCAGACTGATGCTGCTGACAGGAGGAGTGGGAGCCACTGAAATGAAAGAGAAACACAACAGTGATTGACTGAGGTGAAATCCCATAGGAGTGGGCAGGGGCGCCGCCAGGGGGGGAAAGGTTAGGACGATTCTAAGGGCCCAGCACTGACAGGGGCCCTGGGCTGAGGGCTGAGGGGCTAATAATATTATCTTAATAATTTTTCCCTGTTTAAGCTTTTTAAATAAAATATTAAATTTCGTCTGTTAGAATAAGCACATTGAACATGGTTTTCGTTTTCTATAACATTTTCCTTGAATTCTTTATCATGTCATTTACCCCCCTCTCTTATTAAAGAATGGTACAGTCTGACTCGAGCAGGGCGGGACTGTCAAATGCGTTTGCTGGACTCAGAGAGTGATCAGCTGTTCTGAGCGTTAGCGCTGCTGCAGGAGTAGGTGAAGTATGAAGTCAGGTTACCAGAAAAGAAAGGAGAGGCAGGAGAAGGCTGAGAGGGAGAAAAAGGGCAGACAGCTGCTGACACAGTTTTTCCCAAAGAAAGGTAGGCTATTAGCAGGTATTAGTCGTCATTCACCATGGTGTTTACAATATGCTATAGAATGATAGACCTACAGATTTCGTATTAAAGTGGTTGGATTAGCCCATCAAGAGAACAGTTTACAGTGCCATTTTATTTAAATTCTCTACCTTTATTGCCACGGTAGATAAGATGAATGTACAAAAGTGGATAAATATGTGTGATAAACTAGGCTGCTAGGCTAATATACAAGATAAATCATTACATTATGCTGGTGCTACTGCTAACTAGTTTCATAACTAATGAAGTGCACTCAACATGCACAGATTCAGCCTCAGACGGACACCTGCCCTCACCCTCAAGCGCAGTCGAAGGAGAAGAAGGTGAGCAATACAATCCATAGATAAAGGCTTTGGAATTTTTTGATATTGTTTTGTAGGTATCGACCTTGAATGTCTGAACATTTGCTGTGCACTTTTTAATAAATGAGTGTTGCATAAAAGAAAGCAAAAACACTCAGTGGATTTCTTGCAGTTCATAGCCTATAGCCTAGTTATTTATTAAGGCATACATTTAATCATATATGCTACAATAAGTCCAGAAATGTAGGAAACAGAGAAAATAATTTTTAGGTTTTTGTGTATCTGTTGTAAATCCATACTGATACAGTGATGCATGCAAGTTGTTTCAACATGTGAACATTTAGAATGGACTCCATACAAAATAACTTTACAATACGTAGTTGCAATATCTTAAAGTCTAATTCTGACAATGGTGCATTTAAAATAAGGCCATTTAATGATGTTAACACGATCACCTAAACAGATTTTTGCAAAAAAGGAGGGCCCAAAATTCTAATCTTTCATGGGGCCCAAGAGTTCTGGTGGCGCCCCTGGGAGTGGGCAGAAAGAAAGTGGAAATGCCAAAAAAAAAAAAAAAGATGACTGGTGAATAAAAAACACTGTTTAACTTACATGGAAAAGAAATAATTTAAAAGTGATTGAATGAAAATTAAAAAAAAAAACAAAAAGGAAAAAAAAACAAGGAAAATAAAAGTGGTATTCATGTAATGTTTATAATGAACCAATGCCACACACAGCATCTGCAGTGTAAGTAAATGATCTTGGACCATCTTCGTCTTTATTAACAATCTGTGGGATAAAAGCAGAGACCCAAACCACACAACTTAAGATTAATGCTAATGTTCTTCTGTGTGCACTGATCTATAAACAGGCCTCCACCATATTCACATTCACATTCACCATAACAGCTGATGATATGTACATTTTTGTGGGGGTTTTTTTGTTTTGTTTTTCCTTCTCCTCTGCTTTTATCAGTTCGATTCATTTCTTCATGCTTTCTACATTCCCTGGCTTTGAACAATGGGATTGTGTTGTTTTAAGCTGCCCATGCACACAGTGGATCAAAAGACTGAGATGTGAAAGGTGTCGCTGTGTAGTGATGAACCCACAGAGAATCTTCACCTGACTCTGCAACTCCTCTCGGCTCTACAGTGAATTTTAACGGCTGTCAGCTCCTTGTTTTGGTTTTACAGCAGGGCTTGTTTTAGCAGCAGTCGCAGCAGGCCAGAGCTAAAGACTGAATTAAAAACACATTTTCATTCTGAAGACACCAAAACAGGACAAAAAGGAGAGCGAATATCGGACTGCAAATGAATGATAATATTGCGCTGTGTGTGCTGGATGTGTAAATAGGCGATA
This sequence comes from Toxotes jaculatrix, assembly GCF_017976425.1. NCBI lineage: Eukaryota > Metazoa > Chordata > Actinopteri > Toxotidae > Toxotes > Toxotes jaculatrix. The sequence continues at coordinate 29,299,448 of NC_054397.1, read as the reverse complement.
ATATTTCAGCGTTGTGTTTTCACATTTCTGTGCTGTCCCCAAGTGGCAGAAAAGGTCAGTGAGTTCTGTTGTATAGTAATAAGTCTCGTCTCTGGGGGTTCTAATGAGACAAAGTCTGATTAAAGACAGAAAGCCTCCTTCAATCAGAACACTGCCCAAAGGTCACACACACACACCAAGACACAAGTCCGACTCAAAGCTACCAACCTAAAGGTTATTTCACATTAACAATAACACTTTAATCCTTCACATCACCGCTGAGAGCTGAGCGGTGAGTGTGTGTGTGTGTGTGCATTGTGTGTGCATTGCGTGTGTTTTGGATTCTCAGGCCATGAACTCTCTGAAGTGACTAATCTTGTGAAACAAAGGTTACAATAAAAAATAAAAAAAAAAGACGGAGCAACGCAACCCCAGACTTCTCTGGAAAACAGAAAAACTAGTTTAGCTCCTGTGTGTGTGTGTCTATACACTGCTGGAGGCATTCAGGCACAGTATTGAGTTGTAGGTCAGAGTCCAACACTAGTCACTATAGTGTGTAAAGAGCAAACTTTGGGTCACATGTAGTGTATCTGTGTGTGATATGATGAGTGAAAAGGTGCAACGTAAATCAATAAAGGCAATAAACAAAAACAAAACACAACAAAACAATCCGCATCAGTTATTGGTTACTGGCCTTGCAGCATGGTTTCAGAACGTGGATGAATCTGCGCCTTCTCTAGATTGAATTAACGTGGCCTGTGCTGTCAGCTGACGTGTATGTTTCCTGTGTTAACAGCTAAGTAGAAGAATCATCAACGGCACTGATGATCAGAAGATATTACACAGAGTATTAGGCCACAGAGTCGTAGCTGCAGCCCCGGCAGCTGACTGCCAACTGTCAGAGACGTGTGCCAACGTTGCTGTAACTGAATGAAAATCAGCTTTTTTGGCAGAAGAGCAGAGTCACTCTGCACTGTCTGTTCACACACACCCACAAAGCCGTGTCTTTCTAATTCTGTGTGAAAAAATATATTTAAATGGTTTGATACTGACTTAAGTCGTTAAGGGATTGTGTTTCTTTGTCAGCAGTTGCCAGGCAGGATTTAGTGGGAATTTAGACTGAAAACAACATTGGGTTACAGGAGGAACATAAATAAATTTGCATTAACTGATCAGTGCTGCATGAATATAACTACTCTAAAACCTTTGACCCTCTGAGTAACTCCCACAACTGTTAATTACAAGACAAGTGAAATATGAGTCAACGGTACAAAGTAATCTAACAGGACAGTGAGCTTCAGTGATGCTGCGTGGCACCAGAAGTTGAGACAGGTTCAGCTGTTCTGCTGGCCGAGCCTGTGTTTTTGTGGTGCAGCCCTCTGTGTGTGTGTGTGTGTGTGTGTATGGGCTCACTGTGTGAAATCAAGGAGGGGGTTGTGTTATTTCTCCACGCTGTGCTTATCTGAACATGGCCCTGAGCCCTATCATTTATGATGCTGAGCTGCAGTAACAACAGAGTGAATCAGCCGGGCTCAACCACCTTAACCCTGCCCTTTCACAGGTTTGGCTGAAAGCAACACACACACACACACACCACGGCAGCACAACATACACTCATTCATGCTTTCAAATGACTTATGAAATAATTTACAGAGCAAACTCATCTATTTAAATAACCCCCCCACCCCGATTCTGCTTTGGGACAAACAAAATGCCCTGTCTGTAGGAGTTAAAACCTTTGTTCACCTGCTGTTTTCATCTGTGTAGGATGCTAACAGCATGATTATTAAGGTAAAACACACACACACACACACACACACACAGCAGTTTTTACCTCGTCTCTGTCTCTCTCTGAGTAAACAAAGGAGCACATTCTGATGATGAATCTATTCAATAAGAAACTCCCAGAATGCCCAGCTGTATTACTCAGAAGCTCAGCATTTACCATACGAGTTTACAAATACATGTAGACACTTCAGTGTTCATGGAGCAATGCTCAGCTCATTCCGTGAAATGTACAGACAATTTTAGCAGTAAACATTACACAGTGATGCACGTGGTCCCTCCAAACTGATAACGACACAAAAACAATAATGATGCCGGATGAATGACGGTGAATGTTCCCATTTGCAGTTGATCTAATAAAGAAGTCTGGAAAAAAAAAACATACAATGTTTTCTCTGTGTTTAAAGTTGTTTTCACCCAAACCAAGAATCAACTGAAAATTTCAAATCACATCTGTAGGTGAGTTTCGTTGTGTTCCCGCGGAGCCGAGACATGAACCCCCACACTGTCTGTATCGGTGTGTGTTTGTGTGGGAGCCATGAGGCTGTGGATGAAAATCAATAACTGGCCTGGAGGAGCTACTAATGTTGTATTGTGAGCTGGACATGAATGTGGACATATGGGATGCATGGGTGTGTGTGTTAAAACACACTGGGAGAGAGAAACAGTGACAAGTGTAAATAAATAATCACATGAATGACACAATAATTTGTGAACTAAAAGAAGAAATTACGTTATTTTTCCTTTGTTTTTACTTTATCTATTTTATTGATAATATGAATATATTACAATATATTAATAATAAGTTATAATAATAGTATAATAGTCTTCATTTTGTGTGTTTTTTTACAATGTTTTTCCTTCCAGTTAGTCTTATTGTACTAAAACATCACTTTTCATGTTGCCGTCCTCTGAGCTGTCAGCCAATCATGCGTCCCTGCCCCTTAAGCTTCAACAACTGCTACCAGATTTAGCCAGTTAGTACCTGTTAACCAGAGCAGTAGCAATGTCAAGGTAGAATTAACAGTCTAAGTGCTGCTGTAAATAAACCACAGACACAGAAAATATTTGTTCAGCTTTAGCTAAATAAACTTGGATTATTACTCAGCATCAAAGAGCCAGAAACTGTTGGTACATTTGTATATTTTACATAATTAATTCATATGTTTATTTATTTTTCAAAAATGTTGTGCAAAATTGAGTGCAAACGTCTGACTAGTCTGATCAGAGTAGTCTGAAGTATCCATGTCCTGTATCTTACAAAGAGCCTGAGTCACCAGTGAAAAAGAGGTTTGTCACACACTGATCCATGGAAATGACTGTTAAACTGAGGTCTCGCTGCACATGACCTTTCCTGAGAGTTTACATGGCACACGATTGAGAGGGGGGGTGATTGTTTTTGTCCACAGTGGATTTGGCTGGAAACAATTCACTGTCAGCTGAATGGGAGAGAGAGAGAGAGAGAGAGAGACGCAGTAGAAAATAAAAAAAATAAAAATAAAAAAAAAATAAAAAACGAGTGGAGTCAAAACTAGTTGATTCATGTTCAGTCCCTCTGGAAGACGTTTTCACTTAGAAACTGGATTATTTGCCTGAATTCTGGATCAGATTACAGGTTTTGACGGATATTCATTGCAGTGTGTGTGTGCGTGTGCGTATGCGTGTGTGTGTGTCTGTGTGCGTCCGTCATGCCCTGTTCCATCGCTGCGTTCTTCATAATTTAGCAGTGTGGGTCTCCATACCGCTGACCTAACAATGAATAAGACATGGCTGGACCTCTCTCTCCTCCGTACACCTGCTCTCCCTCTTTCTCTGAATCTATTCTTTCAGTACCCTCATCTTGGTTTTACATCTCTGCCCGAGTCTTATTTCTCTCTTTTCTTTTTCTCCTTCTTATCGTTCATATAGTTCTGTGACAGTATATATACTCTAAACACTCCTCAAACTATTCTTAATAACAGACATTGCTGTCTCATATTTGTGTGTTGATATGAATCAGCTTCTCTTTCCATTTCCAAAAACTGTCAACGATGTGTTTGTGACGCATCATTATCTTTTCTACACTTCTTTTATTCTATAATTTGTTTTGGATAATTCTCAGAATGCTTTGCCCAAAAAAGTCCATTAATACAAGTAAAATATTTTTCCATTAAACTTGTTGTTGTATTAATTGTTGTCTTTTCCTCCTTTATCGTCAGGTGGCACGTCATGGTTTGCAGAGCATATCACAGAAGGACAAGGGTTGTCAATTTAGTCTTGACTAAACGCTCTTCATAAAAGGTCTGATTCCTGGTTATGATCAGGTTGTTTGGTCTTCACTCCTCACCTCCGTGTCTGCACTCTCCGTATGAGAGTAATTAGTATTCACACAGGACCATCTGCTCTATCTGTGAAACAGAGAGCAGCTGAATTCAGGTCACAGCTCTGAATCATTATTGATTTACTAATACAAACCACTTCACTCGTGGTCAACTGTATTTGTTTAGCACAGAGAAACATGAGAAAGCAGACCTTTCAGGAGCCTGAAATAAGAGTCAGTGTCATTCCAGTCGCTGCTTTGGACACTTAAAGGCGACGGTTCTGAAGATGTGAAACGCTTCAGGATTTCACAAGAAAAAAAAAGAAAATTATTGAGAAAAATCTGAAAAAACAAAACACATAGTTTGGGTGACTATGGCTCAGGTGGTGGAGTGGATAGTCCACAAACCACATGGCTGGAGGTTCAGTTCCCAGCTCCTTCTGTCCACTTGTCAAAGTGTCCTTGGGCAAGACAACGAACCATAAATTGCTAGCGATGGTCAGGCCTCGCATGGTAGCTCACTGCCATCGGTGTGTACGTGTGTGTGGATGGGTGGAGAGGAAAGCTGTAAGCTATATAAACACTCTACGTTTACTGTTTAATTTTGTGAAGTATGTTTTTTTTTTTTTTTGTCTTCTTTCCTGACTTTATAATCATGTCACGACGTCATGAGGGGTCCCCGTCGCCCCGGACTGGAAAATACTGCACCACACTGCATGTAACACAGGCGTTAATGAACCAACAGATGAAAAAGGAAGGACGCAGTATTATTATTTTGTCGTCTCTTCATCATTGCATTGTTTCAGCCCCTTCGTCCTCCATGCCTGGTCAGAGTGTGTGGTTTGACTGACAGCTGAGCCTGAGGGGACACGCAGATGCAATGTAAAATAACTCGCTCTGGATCGAGCTTCACAAGCCAAAGGACAGAGTGTGTGTGTACAGTGTCAAAAAAAGTGTGAAAAAATGTCTATCACAGTTTTCCAGAGTTCAAGGTGAGACCTCCAGATGTCTTTGTTTGGTCCAACTGACAGTCCAAACCCAAGGATGTTCCATTTACTTCGTATAAGAGAAAGAAAACCCAAATCTTTGGAATCTGAAAAGATGAAACCTTCTTATATCTACCTTCCATCATTGATCACTGATTCATTTTCAGCTAATTGATCATACACTGCACTGTCATGATAAAAACAAAAAAAAGAAATAAAATAGTAATTAGTAAAAGTAATTTTTTTTCCCTTTGACATACTCGAAAGATGTCACAGGAAATCTAATTAGCAGCACAGACCTGCTGTTGCAGTCATTTCACCTGCAGCTCATCTATGCAGTAAAATATAAAGGATTATGTTTCAATTATTATCAGTATTTATTTATTTATTCTTTTTTTCAAAATAAAGTGAGGAAGGGAAATCAAGGCATCTCATTCTATTGCTACGTACCGTTCAAAGACTGCCAGCTGCCGAAACACAAGATAAAGAAGCATCTGAATCCTGTCATGTAAAAAAAAAAAAAAAAAAAAAGAAAGAAAGAGAGAGATATAAAAAGATTTTTTTGCAAATGCAGGTGCTGAGTGTCTGAAGTGGACTTTTCATCCACTTCAGGTTTGATAAGTCAGGATTTTGGTACAATGCCAGTTTTATTTTGGAAGAAAAACAAGAAAGAAAAGTTTCTGAAGAGCCGCGGTGCCCATAAGTCTAAGTCGCTCTTAAACTGTAATGGCTGACCAGCTTCAGACAGACAGCTGTCTCTCTTTACCTGTCTACTGTTCTTCCTTGTGTCTGTCTTTCTGTCTGCCTTCCTCTGCGGTGTCAGAGCCTCATGACTCCAGGGTTCAGGGTCTGAATCCCTTCTACAACAGGAAATGAATAGCATAGCGCTCCTGCATTTATATTAATAACTTTATCAGTATTCACGAATCACAGCAGTGATCTCTCATTCATTTAAAAATGTGTCATTTGCATCATGGATGTGCGCTAGATGCCGACGTCCTTGACAGAGAGGCTTTGAATGCTACAGACAGTCAGTCATTCAACTCCACTTTTCATTTACTTTTTAGCAAAACAAATTCAAAGCACACTGCTGTAAACCAGAGAAAGGCAGCAGGTCCTCACAGTTCAGAGGCTGGAAGCAGAGACTGTTAGAAAATTGTTGCCTATTAATCAATAAATCTGTCGATCTGATCTGTTGAGTTACTGGCTAATCAAAAATATATCTGCAGAAGTGGGAAAGTTCATTCCGGACCTTGGAAATAACAGACTGAGGAAAAAGGGGGAAAGAAAAAAAAAAGTTTTTACTTCATAGCTTTGCTCTCAGGATGCCTGAGAAGTGTGATGGTTAAAGCGCAAACACAACAGCCATGTTCATTCATGCGACTACCGGCCTGAGGGCCTTTGTTAAGATAATACACAGAAAGGTAAAACACTTTCTTTTTTTGTTGTTTTACCTTTTTTTCTACAACAAAAAAAGACAAAAAAAAAAGAACAGCAAAGGGAACAAATAAAAAATGATGCAGTATAACAGTGAGACAGAGATGTGATATCTGCACGAAGACCTTCATGAATGAACAGCTTAGAAAGGATGTTAAATGAGTAATCACAATAATAATGTTATAAATAAGTACACAGAGGCTGAGCTGTCCATCAGTGTCCTGCAGCAGGGAGGTATGGAGCATACCTGCATGAGCTCTGAGTGTCTCAGTGTATGTCTATGGTGCTTGTTTTGAGTTTCCAAGCCACAGGTGATTTTGTTACATCCCTACATGTGAATCACTGACAGCAGCACCACAGTTTGAGCAGATGCTATTTTGTTGTTGAAGAAGTTGAAGTGGAATATAAGCGAGTGCTTGTTCTGAAGTAACTTCATTTATTATTAAGCAAACAAAAAAATGTTTTTCCAAACAAAAAAAAAAATTGGAATAACTGATCTTTATTATTTACTGAAGGTTCAAACCAGTTTTGTGTTTGCTTGCAGCCAACAGCTGAATAATAATGATAATAATTAGGTAATTGTATTCTGCCCTCAGGCTTGAACTGGTCAGTCTGAAGCAGGAGAACCTTGTTTTCTTTCCACACCACATAAAGAGAGAAGTGATGAGAAGTCATTCTGAGAACTTAGCCGACGATGACGACTACAGACATTTTATTTATATCTTTTGTCTTCCATAACGATATCGGCAGGAAAGACCATTTTTCTAAATGCTGATGCTTTCTTTTTAGATTTCATTTTTTAATTTCATTTCTTGTGCACAGGTTACTGTGTATATCATGAAAGTCTTCTGTAATTTGACATTTGACTGACACGAAAAGAGAGACGATTTCACGTCTGACAAGAACAAATGTAATGATATATGTTGAATTTCTAAAAATAATTTCTTGCCAGAGGTTCTAATGCTTCAGTAATGAGATTAAACAACAGTGCAGATGTTGAACAGCTCTGTTCAACAAAGCCTCTATGTAAGACGGTCTCTAGATTCGTGGATCTGCGGTGCTGATGCTTTCGAATAGTGAATGTGTCTAAACGTGTCTTTTTCAAAATGTTAAACTTGAACAACCACTCCACTGTAACACAAGCTTTGCCAGTTTCCAAAGTATAAACAGCTGCAAAATGGTGGATATACTTAATAATATTCAGAACATTTTTGGCATTATCAGATGATTTTTTTGATCCATTGTCGAAAGACATTTGCTCGGTTTCTAAGAGAACGGGAACAAACTCACTACAGAATATTTGACACAATTCTGTATTAAACTGATTATTTACAGGAACACATTACTGCTGCACTTAAAAGTCTTAAAAGTTATTCTTCATTAAACTGAAAATGGTTTTCTTGTGTCCGACAGACCACTGCTTAGAGTAAACCTGCCAGATGGATCCCTAGGTACCCGCTTTATTTTGAAATTTGAGTCTTTTATGAAATAAAATATCCACTCCACTGCCTCCAGAGGATTCGTCAGGACCATAAACCTGGCTTGCTAAGCTTCTCTGTGTTTTCTTGAAGAAAAACAAACTGCGTCAAAAAGTTGCTGCGTTTAACGTGGTTGCCGATGCCATTTACATTCCAGGCTTTTCCACTGGATATGTGCATTGACGTCAGTTTATTACTGTAGGAAAGAAAGGAGAGGATGGAAATGAGAGAGGTGGAGTAATACGAATATAAATATAAGATAAGGTGAAGCAATTTTAGGCACAGGCTGCGCCTCCTGAGGAGATCGCTGATGGAGAAGTTATGTCCCTCTAGCTCTGTCCCCATCCCCATGCCTGTCAGCTTCATCTTCTAGTCAGTAAACCGTCTTCGCTTTGCCCTTCGGGTTTGACGCGCCCAATTCTGTGCAGCGAGCTGCCTCTGCCTCCTGCTCCTGCAGCTTCAGGTTCTCTTTCATCAGAACCTCAGTTGTTCCACTGAGTGCTAAATTTCTTTGTTTTCCTCTGAGGTTCAATGCAGTGATTACACTGATTATCATGCCTCTGTATGTTGTGCATCATGTAACTCCTTTTTCCATTTTCAAGTCTTTCTCCCGAAGCTCTTGTTAGCTGCTTTAGGTCGTTAACCTCTATCCTGAGAGATGTGTTGTCTTATTTTAGTCTCTGCAGCTGCTCGCTCATAGTTGCCAGATCTGTAGTTATTTCATTATTAGAAGTTTTGCCAGAGCAAAGCAGAAAACTACCTGGCTTGGTAAAAACGTGTGTGTTTTATATTTATAGTTATGATTATATCTTTAAGATCTCTTCTGAATTTAAAAAAAAGATACATAAAAGTCATTACATGAACAAATTACTGGTATTAAACATGGTTAGTAGCCTATACAGCATTAGAATTTAAATGAGGGAAAAGTTTAAATGAATGTTTATGAAAATGTTCATGTTTCCTGTATAACCACCTTTTTTAAAAAAAATATACCAGAGAATCTATATTGAAGAGAAAATCCCAGAGAAACCAACAAATCAGAAACACACCTTGTTGCTAATTCCAGGATTTCTTAATGAGGGGTGTAATCACCATGTGAACACACCCGGCCTGATCAGGGTGCTCAGGTTGACTCAGTCTTCGTTCAGGCTGGGATCACATATATAATCCATCCCAAGGCCAAATTCCAAATTAATCAAATCTCATGTTTTGTTAGTTTTTTTTTTTTTTCTTAGAGCAGTAGTATCTTGCTTCCTTTGTCCTCAGTGGTGCTGGATCGTGATCATCTTGCTGTGACCACTGACTCTTGATCTACTTCTTAACTAACTGAAATTTGAGTGATTTGAGGATTTGAAGCATCTTTGAGAAATCATTCAGCTACTTCACAGAAAAAAATAAAAACACATGAAAACAATGAATGTTTTTATTTACGTGTGAGAAAGAAAAATCCTCCTGCTGCCACATACTCTCAGTGGCAAGGTTATTAAGTAAAACTAGTGCAGTCTCCTATCACAGTCCTACCTACATGAAGCTTAGAATGTTTTTTAAACTGTTTTTCAGAGGAACTGAATCAACTGTTCCATCATTTCAGAGGTTTATTTTGTCTACACTGTTCATATCAGCGAGGGTCGGCAGAAACACCTCTGTCTCATGTAACACAGTCCAACGTCCTCAACAACTACTAAACAGGTGTTTGAACAAAAACTGAACACCACAACCTTCTGAAGGAGCATTATTATTATTATTACTATTATTATTTTCACTATTATTATTTTCACTATTATTATTATTATTACAGGACTGTCATATTAGTATTAGTTTTAGCTGAGTGGACCTAATAAACTAGTAACTGACTCTGCTGCTTGTTATTCTTCTTTTGCTACGTTTGCTCAAGAGGTAAATAATTGTGGGGAATGGCAAAAAAAAAAGCAATTAAAAAAACAAGATAAAATCAGGATTAACAACACCAGACACCATGTTTTTAAAACTGGAAAACAACAACTAAAAAACAAACAAAGAAAACAGTGTCATTCCTGCGAGAGAGTGAGGCAACACGGACGCAGTCAAAATAACACCAGGACAATGTTCCTCACCTTGTCTCGTTATTGATAACTCATCTATTCAGCTTGATAAACTGATTAACGTCAAATTACCGTTAAGCTTGACGTTTCCATCAGAACACTCCGTGTACCTAATGTGTGATTAGCATAATTACCTGTAACTCAATTAGATGTCAACAACTAATTGAGAAATTAGATTCAGATTCAAATAAGTCGGTCATTAGTCAGAGTCCAAACTAACATTAGTTACTGTAAAAAAAAAAAAAATTAAAAAAAAATTTAAAAAATAATTTGTGAATAATCAGAGATTTTCACAATTGTCAGGGTTGAATGAATATTTACCATCGATCATTTAATTTGTAAACTTGTGCATTGTGTGAGGTGCATGTGACAGTGTGTGATGTTTCATTTATTACAGGCCACCTAACGTTCACCTCTGAAAACAGAGTAAATAAAAGAAAGGCAAAGTATGATGATGATGATGATGATGATGATGATGAGGATTTAAAAAATGCAATTTAAAGGTCAAACACATACTGACTGATTGAGCTGAGAAGGAATAAACTCTTCTCTGAAAGTGAAAACTATTGTTTCTTAGATTCTTTGACAGCACAGAAGTGAACTTGAAGTATGTGTCAGATTAAATATTCACGTTTCTATTTATATAGATTTTTAAAAAGCTCAAGGACGCAGTATAATTCAGTGTAAAATGTAAATTAAATACTGAAGTCCACGGAAACCACTTATACCCCAGAGTACATCACGTGTGAGAACAGAGGTCAGCAAAATAAAATAGTTTCCAACATCTTCAAATCTGCAGCTGTGTGTGTGTTCACTCATGTTCCTTTGAGCGAGTCATTCACAACAACTCAACATGCATTAACACATGAGAGCATCCAGTCACAAAAACAGGAGTATCAACTAATAAATAAATCATTAAACAAAAAAGAAAAATCTAACAGCATGAGGAGAGGGGTCATCCACAGAAACCCAGCTCCATTTAACACACAATGCGGGAGAGCGGTCTCACTGCCACAGTGCCCTTAGGCAATGCTTATTTCCATCAAGCAAACTTCATTTTCATAATTCAGTCTCCAAAGGTTACACATGATATAATTCCAAAGAAACTACTGTTAAAAGCAGAGTTTTATAGATATATAAAAAAAAAAAAAAAAGATTCTAATTGAACAGATGACTGTGACGTGTTTGGGTGAAAACATGAACGATTTGATGTGACGAGGACCAAACCGCTACTTGACACCACACAGACTGGAAACCAGCTCACCGTGTTCCTCATTCATCACACGTCCAGTCTGCGCCGCTGTGTGTACAGCATGTTTCATATTCACTCTGGTCTGGAGGGCGTCCTGGTGGCCCAGGGGTTTATGATGCTGACCCTGTAATTGCAGTGTTCCTGGCTTTTCCTGTCAGCTCTCCACTGTCACAGTGTAATAAAGCGCAAAAATAAATCCCCCTGAAGGAAAAAAAAAAAAAGACTCACACTAACCCCTGCAACACGCAACACCCACCTAATGATTTCAGTTAATTAGCACACTTGTTGCTAACTTAGTTGGTGTTCTTACTTATTTTCACATCAGTGAGCACAGAGTAATGACAGAGAGGGGAGAGGTGAGACAAAGGGTGACTTCTTTCCTCGCAGACTGTCTGATCACAGCTTCGTGCAACTGTGGAAAACACATGCTAACAAACCAAAGTACGGTTTCAAAGAGCTGTGAGAGGCACAGATCTCTGAGTTAGTGGCCTGCGACTGACACGCTGGCCTGTGAATGTCTCTAAAGACGAACAGTCCCGGCGGAGCAGCTGCTGACTGTCAAACAGTGTCTGTGAACGCTTATTAAATCCAACTTTTTTGGGGGGGGTTTTCTTATTAAATCAAGTTGCAATTTAAGAGCAAATTCAACCGTTTGATTACACTTTATGCACTTTTCACTTCAGATGTTTCACATCACTTCCATTCCTCTCTGCACTCACACATGCAGACTGCACCTGATGGAAACTTTGGTTAGACTCCTCAACAGTATGGCCACCTTCTCCTGCAAACATCTGTCCTGCTCAGATACGCTTGAGCAAACAACCTGATCCCAGATCAGCTGCCTCAATCCAGCAACAGCAGCTGACCATGCACGCAACCTCTGACCTGGTGGCTCCAATCAACAGCAGCCAATCACCGGTGAACCACCCACATTCAGTTACTGCAATTAAGCCTCCGCTGCTTCCACATCCAGACTCTGCGGACAACTTCTCCCACACACACATGCGCACACTCAAACAAAAGCATCTCCTCCAGGCGCCCTGAGAGCAGCCAGCTGAGGCCATTCATCTCCATAAAGGACCTTACCTTGAGCAGCGGAGCGCCGGTTTGCTCGTCTCCGCCGGTTTCTCTGCTTGAACGGGAGACCAGATGATCTGCTGTGCCCCGTGATACGCCGAGCTCTGTGCTTCTCCTCCTCCTCTCTGCCAGCAGGTGTGCGTGCGTGCGTGTGTGTGTGTGTGTGTCAGTGTGTGTAGGAACAGAGAGAGAGGGAGAGGCAGAGTGTGTGTGTGTGTGTGTGTGTGTGTGTGTATGTGTGTGTGTGTGTTTCAACAGGAATGTGTTACCGGGGGGAGCGCGAGCCTGTCGGTATCTGGATGTAGTCTGGAGGATAACGAGAGGGAGGGATGTGTCCTTATGAAGGCTGCTCTCTCTCTCTCGCTCTCTCTCTCTCTCTTTAACCCTTGTTGAACCAAAGATGAGACACAATTGACCAGGGCAGCCTGTCAGGAGGAGCTCCATCAATATGAATGTACTTTATTCTAGTTTAATTTATATATAATATAATATTATATAATATTATATAATATAATATTATATTATATTATATATTTATTTTGATTTAATCTTGGATTTTTATCTTATTTTATTTATTTATTTTATTCCACTGGATCAGTCCATAAAAAAAGAAAGAAAAAAGTTTTCCGAAATTTTCAGAAAAGCATCCTGTGAATGTGACGTCTGTATATTTATTTTTCACTTTGACACACTTACAACAAAACAGCAGAAATTTATGTTCTAACTGTAACTTGGAGAGTGAAGCAAACAAAACCTGTTCTGCATCTTTAATTTAATTACCTCTTTAAATAAAATCAACCTTCTTTCTTTCGGTTTCTCCTATGATTCCTCTTTTCTTTCTTCCTCTTTTACTTGTTTTTCATTTCATTCTTTTTTCTGATTTTCTCTATTTTCTTCTGTATTACCCATTACTTTTTTTTACTTCCTCCTTTCCTGTCAACTTTCTCTGTCTTTTATTAACAAGTCTGTTTCTCTTCACACGTCCAGTTTTTTTTCTCTTACTCTTCCCATTGTATCATTCTCTTTCTTATTTCCCTCCTGTACAAAAGCTTAGAAGATACATTACACCAAATTATACCAACTGTTAAATTTGAAATAAAATGAGCTAAATAAAAATTAAAAAAAAATTTTTTCAAGATTTTTCCAAGATTTCAGAGTAACTGCTGAATGTGTGTGTGTGTGTGTGTGTGTGTGTGTGGGCATGTGTGAGTATGTGAAGGGGAAGATGCGTGCGGAGAAGAAGTTTCGTGCTAAACAAAAGAAATCTGTGTCAGATTGTCATAAAAACGCCACTGAAAAGTGTATTTTACTGCTAAAGGTTGTCCAGTGTTGAGAATAATCTGTGACTAAAAACAAAACTTTAAAAACAAGCAATAAAAACAGTTTTATATCAGTTCAAAGTTCATAACAAAGGAGAAGGATCTTCACGTACCGAGGCAAGAGTGAAAATCAAAGAAGCAGACAGATATAATTATAATACTGGGAATGTACAGGTTTTTTTGGTTTTATAAAGATCTCCGATTAGTGACGTTCCAGACCTCAGTCTGATGTGCTGAACACTCAGAAGAAGCTGTGTCCATCACTGCCCTTCTGTTTCTATACCTTCAAAGCGAAGTCCCGGAAACACCTGGAAATGTGGTTACGTGGGACCTACATGCATAGATCCATAACGAGAACAACAACTATACCAGCCAATGAAATGTTCCGACTTTGCAATCCTCACAGCGTCATTCATCACTTTCGGTCTGCAGAGTCTTTTCTCATGTTCACGTTCTTCCCATCAACCTTAACATTTCCACATAAGAGGAATTATTACTTCTAATTGGTCAAACTGTAAAAACGTGAAGCGTAATTGCGTTCCCATCTGCGGACCTCATGATGAACTGTTTCACATCTCTAAGAATTTCCAGAATAGTTATTCCCCTCTGTGGTCACACAGGACTCATTTCTGAACACAACTAAATTACATTTGTTGAAAACCGCTATTTTATCTACCTCCACTTGGTTCATGTAGATGAGCCAACCTTTAATCCCACTTCAACCCTCATCGCCCAATAACTATTTTTTCTTTGTGCTGTATTAAATATTAAAACATAAAAAACAAAAAAGAAAAAAAAATTTTCATGCTCAAATCAAGAAAGCACATTTCCAGTGATTTTCAGTGGAGAAAAAAAAAGAAATGTTGAAATAAACACTGAAAGCAGTGAAAAGACGTGAAGACATTTACAGTAAAGTTGTGTCTGAAGTGTCGGAAGTCCTGGTTTAGAATAAAGGATGATGGAGTTTCCAAAGCTGCATTTGTGTATTTTACAACATTGTTAGTTGTGTTCTCACAAGCTTAAAACACCTTGCAAAGCTAAGAGAAGCCTCTTTAAAGCCAATCAGAAGGTTGAGCTTTCAAAGAGACATTAAAAACCTTTGATAGTGACAGCTAAAGGCCTCCTTTATTTTATTTATTTTTAATTGAACCATAAATTTGAATGTTTACAGAGGCAGTACAAAAGTAGCTCATTTATCAGCCAGATGAGCCTCATAAAAAAAAAAGTAATATTGCACTGTGACATGAAAATAACTTTTTTTTTTTTGTCTCAGGTTTTCAGTGTTTTGTTCACTGAGGTTGGTGGCTTCAGTCTGTAACACACAATTTACCAAAGTGAGAATTATCCTGTGGGATTCTGTACATCTTACTCCTAGAGTAGCTAATGTGACACTCATGCTGTAAAAAGATTTTATTGTTTGTCTCAGAAACAGCCAAGATTTGTTAACGTGTCAGATTCAAATCTTGATTTGCAGTTTCATTACATCTCAAATCACTCAGTACTTTTGAACAACTTCCACAGTTGCGTTGCTGTTTTCTGTGGTTGACATTGCTCTGTTGACAACACACTGAATCACTCACATCAGATCCTTCATCTGATGTGAGTGATTCCTGTTGACATTCGCTGACGTTCCCTCACCTTGTTTCATCAGTGAGCCAGTTTCTGATGCAAGCTCAGGGAAATCAATACAAACTCTTTACTTAAAGCAGATGGAAGATGAAGCTTCTCCAGTAAAGATGGACTCATTAAATGACAGATGACTGTATGACTTTAATTCAATCAAAACCACAACACACTTAAATATATATTAATCAGATTATAGTGGAAACTCTAGACCAATATCACTACAAACATCTTAGTATTTGACATAGCATTTGCTTCCATCTGAGCTTCAACTGTCCTCGGTTTAAAAGAAATTCACTGAAAAAACCCCCCAAAAAAGTTAGTTCTTGTATCACCTGATCTGTTGAACATGACTGAATGTGATGCGTTCATTCTGTATTTCCTACAGTAAAAGATAAAGATTGGGAACTTTTCTTGTAAAAGGTTCAGTCCTTACAAATTGTAACCTCATGAATGTGCTCCCTTTGATTCATGCTCACAGTGTAAATCAGGAAAAGGTGAATACTTCTAAAAATGTAATAAATGTTTTTGGGGTTTTTTTTGCATCTACCTTGGCAATGAATCCCTTTCAGTGAAGGAGACCCAGACACTGATGAATAATCTTATTATCATAAAAGAACGGGCTAAGCGAAGATGTGTGAGTGTGTGAGTGTGTGTGTGCGAGTGTGTTTGTGATGTTTACTGGAATCAAATACGAAGTCGGAGAATGAAGCGTGGAGAGGTGAACCTGGTTAATTCACTCTAATAACACAAAGTCAGAGGCAATTAGTTCATTATCATTCAAATGAGAATGATGAGCTTATCACGGGAGTGTAAATTAAATAGAGGAAGCGACGGGCTGATAAAACATGGAGCCTGAAATTAATCATCTGATGTTCCTTAAACTATGGTCTGGGCCCCATAAAGGGTCACAGGACCAAATGGACAAACACTGGCCTGGAGAGGAAATAAATATGACGTGTTATTATTTTTTCTTTCTTTCTTATCTTTTTCTTCTGAAGATATTTAATTCTCACTTTAATATATTCAGGACAAATATGTGTTTCTAATGACAACACAATATCTAATGACATGTTGTCATGAAGCATGATATTCTTATCTTATTCCTCTTATCTTATTTTAGAAAATGTATAGAAAATGATGTGATAATACCTGTGCATATGTTTTAACCTGTATATTTAACTACATGTTAGAATTGTGTACTGTTGATATAATAAGATATAATTAGATTAATCAGATGCTTAATGACTAACTGGTAAATAATATGAATAATAATTAAGAAGTTAATAGTTTTTTTAAAGATATTAGTGATTGTGACTGCAGAGCTGCACTGTAATGTTAAATATGTGTATTCACAGTAATTCATATTAACTTATCAACTTATTATTTACACTGTCAATGGATGAGAAACCCAGTGAACAGTAATACTAGGAGTATATATACATATATATGAGTACTATAACTGATTTTGATTTAATATCTTCACTGCACCCATCTCTCTCTGCTTTCCATCACAGTATCCATGTATAGTATCCTCTTTAATAATATATATCCTGCTGTGATCTTCCTAGTGACATTATTTATTTAATTATTTAAAAGAAAGCTTAAATAAATGAATAAATAAGATGTGGCCTGATTTTACATTTAACATAAAGAAGGAAAAATGCACAACTCATGCAAGCTTATCATACTATATATTATATTATTATATATTATCTACACTTGTTACTACCTACATATATATTTAGAAGATACACTGACAACATTTACACCGCGTCAAATATATTAAATTATGTAGAATGTGTAGTATTTAAGGTTTTATTAACAGCCACAGGGACACAATGAAAAGGTGTGTTAACCATAAATATTATATGTACATTGTATATTAATCCAGCGTCTGTCACCCATTACAAATCTTAATCTAATACTGTGTAAATAGTTTTATGTTGCTCACTATCTGCAGAGGTTGTGTAAATTCTGTACAGGTCAAAGTGTTTTTCACCTGTTCTTTGCTACAGTGTCTTCACAAAGTATTCAGACCAGTGTTCACACTTTGTAATGTTGCAGCTTTATATGCTAAAGTCATTTAAATGAATGTCATCCGTCATTGGTTTACACTTCATATCCCATAAAGTAAAAAAAAAAAAATTATTGAAGAGGAAAAAATGAAATATCACACTGACATAAGTTTTACTTAGTACTTAGTTGAAGCACCTATGGCAGAAAGTTCAGGCCCAGGCCTGAACTGCTTTGATAGTGGTCTTGGGTATGACTCAGGCTCCATCAGGTTGGATGTGGACCATCAGTGAACAGCCATTTTCAGGACTCTCTAGAGATGTTTCTTTGGGTTCAGGTCAGGGCTTTGGTTGGACCACTCAAGGACAGTTATTGCTAAGCCACTCCTTTGTTGTCTGTGTGTTTATGGTTATGGTCCTGTTAGAAGGTAAACCTTCAGCACAGTCTGAGATACTGAACCAGGTTTTCATTAAGAGCATCTCTGTACTTTGCTCCATTCGGCTTTCCCTCAACCCTGACCAGCCTCCCTGTCCATGCTGCTGAAAAACACCCCTACAGCTGATGCTGCCCTTACCATACTGCACCAGTGGGATGGTTTGGGCAGCTCATGAGTGGTGCCTGGGTTCCTCCAGACATGACACTTATTGCATGACACTCAATCTTGGCTTCATCAGACCAGAGAATCTTGATTCTCACAGTCTCTCAGTGTCATGACTAGCCCCTAAGGGGGCTGCTCTCTGAACTCTTTGGGACTCTGGGACTCTTGTTTAGTTTTGTTCACTGTTCCTGTTTTATTTTGAAATCATGGCCCTTGTGTATCTTGTCTTTTTCTACTTCCTGTCTTTGTCTTGTTACCTTCCTTTTGTGATTGTCTGCCCCGCCCTAATTGGTTTCACCTGTTGCCCATTGTCTGGTGTATTTAAGTCTCGTTATTTCCCTTTGTCCTTGTCAGTTCGTCTGAGTTCCATGCCTGTTTTCATGCCTGTTTCCATGCCTGTGTCAATACTCAAGTCTGTACCTGAGTCTGTGTCTTCCCCGTGTTTGATCCCATACCTGTGCCTTGTGTTTTTTCCCCACCTCATGGACTTACATTGGTTTTCTGTTTTCTTTTAGTTCTTACCTTTCTGCCTGTCTTGAGGGTTTTTGCATTTGGGTCCTAGTCCTTGCTCCCCACCGTGACACTCAGTCCTTTTGCTGTTTTGGTTTTTTTTTTTTGTTTTTAATTCCAAACAGGTTTCATGTGTCTTTCAGCCCTCCTACCAAGGCCCTGCTCCCCTGATTGCTCAGTTTGGTCGGGCAGCCAGCTCTAGGAAAGTTATTACAAACTTTTTCCATTTAAGAAAAATGTAGATCAGGGTGCTCTTGGCAATCTTCAGTGCAGCAGAAATGTTTTACAAGTCATGTCCAATCAGCTCAAATTATCACAGGTGTATTCCAATCAAGGTGGAGAAACATCTCAAAGATTATCAAGAGAAATGGGAAGCACCTGAGCTCAATTTCAAGTGTCAAAGCAATATTTCATTTTTTTTCGTTTTCAATACATTTGCAAAAAATGTCTAAAATTCGGTTTTGACTTTATCATCATGGGATACTGAGTGTAGATTGATGAGTTAGGAGATTAATTTAAATGATTTCAGCATCAGGCTGCAACATAACAAAATGTGAAGAAAGTGAAGGGACTGAAGACTCAAGTCTGAGTCCACTGTACTGCTGCTACAACTAATAAAAAAACCCCCAAAAAACAGCAGTTGATTATATATGATTAATAATACAAACATTGGCTGCGTTTAAAGTAAATTAAAATGAACACCAGTTCAATTTTCTGCAGTCGTTTAACTTTATGAAGTTGGTGGTGACTTAGTAATTGGAAACCACGCAATATGAAATTATGGAGATTTAATATAACTTGATTAAGAGCAGAAACTCTTATTGATCATTGAAAAGAAACAACAGTTCTCCTTTATGTCTCCCTGGTTCATCTTCATAATCTGCTCTGCTGGAAGACAATAAGAGGTAAACAAAAAAGCACACACACTCCCCCAACTTCAACGCTTCGATCATATTTTACACCTGAGATTCCACCTGATATTGTTTGACAGACATAAAGACGTCACGCAGACAGGAAAAAGCATGTTTTGAGACATGTGAGCTGGCAAGCCTCGCCCGGTGTGCTGGGAGCAGGGGAGGTTTTTAATATTGTGCTGGGAGCGCTGGGACAGTGAATGGGTGCTGAGGAGGAGAAATTGCCAAGACTGGGTTTCATTTCGTCAACATAGAGAGAGAGGGAGAGAGAGAGAGAAAAAGTAATGGGATGCACACGCACACACATCTGACTGCACACACAACTTTGAAGTTTTGGATGAGAAAGTGTCTGTGTGTTCTCATGTAGACAGACGCACATTATTGTGTGCTAATGAAAAACTGTAACTCATAAGTAGACACACACACACACACACACACAAGCACGGATGCACGTGAACGTTTTCTTTTAGAAAACAGGTCTTTTGTGCAAGCAGACACACACACACACTTACTGTAGGAGCATGCACGTGCGCACACACAGGCAGAGTCCATATGCACAGCAAGTGCTGCGTGTGTGTAATCAGCAGTAAGTGTACCATGGTGAGTCATTGACAATTTCTCCATCCATTTAGCTATGAGCCTCAGCAGACTACAGCTGCCTGCTGTGTTTATTAAAAATATAACAGCCCTATTATACTCATTAGGTTATTGCTTGCACTGACACAGACAGGGAGAGACACACACAAAGCCAAACACACACTAAACAGACACGAACAAAGCAATACGTTTCCAAAACGGACAAACTGATCCACTGCTTTGATAGTGGTTTTGGATAAAAATCAGATGTGCAGTCCAGTCGCTGTGTTCCTGTCTTCGATGTAATGGAAGTTCCTCCCTGACCACAGACGTTCAATATGGTTTTATTATTCTGATTATTACATGATATCGGACCTTAGAAATCACCGCAGGTTGAGGTGGGAGAATTTATCTCAGCAGACCTGTAAAACCTACCAGGGCTCGGCAGAGCCTGATTTCAGTAGAGAGTATTTGTGAAGGTCTAAATCAGGGTTTCCTGGTCTCACACGGTCCATGTTACTGTCCAGTAACAGAGCTTTCTGAATCCAAAGCCTGTGCTCTCATTGGCCAGTTTCCTCAACCAATGTCAACCAATAACAATGTTGTACATGTGCTTCTGAAAGCTGTGGGAAATGTTCATGATGTGGGCTGGTTTTTATCTCTCCCTCGCGGCTGTTCCTCCTGGAATGATGGACGCCTGGACGCTCTGGGAGACTTCAGAACAGCTGTACAGTAACTTTAAGAGTCACTGAGTTTTACACTGGTAGCACCATTTCAGGGTTCACTGCACAGCGTCACTTTAAGCTGTGGTAGGAAATCAATCAAATGATGTTTTTGCTGGTCAAAGTAACCTGTTCAAAACTGCTGCGGCACACAGTGTGGACACTTTCAGGCAGCAGGTCGCAGTGTTAATAGATACTATTTATTTGTGCCCTGGGGCATTAATCAGAAAAACAATCACTGTTTGGGATCAGAACTGATCAGATTTAGGGACTATTGCAATCCATTTTTCAGCTTTATGGTGTATATTGTCTTTTTTTTTTTTTTTATTGTGAAAAAAAAAAAGACTCCTACTCTGACTCTGCCTCAGAGGCAGCACAGCTCAGGCTGCTTCTCATAGTCACACAGTCTAAGGATGTCTTTAAGGCTTTGTTTTTAAGTTCCTCATGGCTCCAGCAGTGACAGAGGTGTCAAACAGTGCTGTGAAGTACTCCTGTAACTCCAATTTGTATTTGTAGATATATTTTAATCACAGAAATGCCTAATATTTTAATGAAAATCTTATCATGAATCCTTGTTATTTATTTTAAATGGATTTCCTTTGATTGCATTTGCTTTGTTGTTATGTTTGTGTTGTTAAGTTCAACTCTGATGTAAAAATGGCAGTCGTAGCTAATAAAAAGGATGTTAATGAAAAACATTAAAGAAGAAACACCAGAAAAACCAGTGGTGGAGTCAGGAAATGAATAAAGGTTACATTTTAAGGGCAAAGGACAAAACGTCCATCACACTGAGATATATGGGATGACTGGCCGTCCTAGACTGACATGTATGACGTGTGTTGTACTACCAAAGTGTGTAGAGCCAAAACTCAAGAGCAATATTGTGACACTGGCCATCAGTAGCTCTAAATGTATCTTTTATACCTGTCTTTGGCAGCTTTAATGAACCTGTTCTCACGTCCATCATACATTCATGACTCACGCTGAACTCGATGAAATCATTGAGGGACCGGGAGGCTGCTCTGGGTTCACCTGACACAATCGTCTGCCTCAATACACCAGTGTGTTTTCTATAAAATATACATAACCTCAATATATAACTGCTCTTTATGATTAACATCACTGGGGCACACTCATTCTTTCTTTCTTTTTTTTTTCTCTTTCACACACACACACACACACACACACATCTGCCTGCTGTGCTTATTAAATAGTTGGGTTTGCTAAGTAGTGCGGGACCCAGTGGCCTATCTAGTGATAAAAAGAAAACAGCAGCCACACACACACACACACACACAGTCTAAGTTGCTGTCTATGCTAAGTATTGAGGGACTGAGGAAGGCTCTCAGCTCATAAAGTGAAAATGTAACAAGGCAGACAACGGTCCATGTAATAACTCCGACGATCGCCCCAGCTTGCAGAACTGCACACGAGAGGGTTTGTACGTGTGTGCACGTGTGTGTGTGTGTGCGCGCGTTTCGTGCGCACGAGTTGATTGGAGGAGCATGTAGGAAAGTGGTGGCAAGGGGGGAAAGCAGTCGTCTCACCTCAAACAGAGAAAATAAAGTAGGTTTTATGATTATTATTGGAATTCCCCATTCTGCTGCTACTGAGGCTAAATGAGCGTGGCGTACAGCACACACACACACACACACACACACACTGATTTCTGGGTGTAAATGCATGAGCTTTTGACACACATCCTCCCTCACTTTCACACACACTCTCTGTCACACACACTGGCACACACACACACACCGCACTCACATATTCACAGTCCAATATTTTGAGAGTAAATGAGCACAGCTTATGACAAACACAAAAGACACATTGTGTCTTTCACTTCCTCTCTCTCCCTTGCGCTCTCTCACACACACATGCACACACATGCACACACACACACATACACAAAGACACAGACCAATATTTTGAGTGTAAATGAGCATAGCTTATGACAAGCAGAAGAGACATTCGCTGGAGACAATTACCATTCCTTAGTGTGTAAAGGAAGCCACACACAGTCACAAAAAACAAATGTACATATATGCATGCACACACACACACACACACACACACACACATGCATGCATGGACACACAGTCATACACATGCACACACACACGCACACACACACAAGCACGGTACAATATCCCTCTCTCGCTGTGCTGACAGGACTGTCCGTAGTGGGCCTTTGTTAGTTCTGGTTGGGCAACCTTATTTATTGTGTGAGCATGTGTGTGTGCGTGTGTGTGTGTGTTATTTATATACCAACAGCCTTTGTGAATCTTGACAGAGACTCTCACAGCCTAGAAGAACCCTATTGCATCTTCACTTCAGCCAGTTTATATCATCACGCTTCACCCTCCATCCGCATCATGTTCATTCACTTTACACAGATGGATTTTTTATTTTGGAATCCAGTTTAAATTTCATAAAATCACCTTTTTCTTTTTTCTTTTTTTTTCCTGCATTCTTTGAACATTTTCCATGTATTTTATTGCTCTTTCTCATTTCATTCAGATTTACAGTTCACAGAATCCAATATGGGCCACTTCATTAAATGTAATTTTAATAAAGCCGAGTCAAGAAATCAATGATACGACTCAGCCTTCTTCTGCTGCTGTTATTAATGATGCAATTATATGTTCATGAATTATTAATACACAAATAAACTTTCAAATAGATTTCATTTTCTGTGCAGGAAATAGAATATACACATCAATATGTGATGAATAAACCACACGACACATTTTATTTCCCACGATAATAATAATAATAATAATAATAATAATAATAATAATAATAATATTATAATAATAATAATAATGCAGTGGTAATAGTAAGTAATAGCATACACAGTATAAAAAATCTATTTTGATGTTATTGTTTTTTGGTGAAGTAATAATTATGAGGATTTATTTTTCTGAAAGTGAAAGCAGTGTGTAAGCATTGTCACAGGCTAATACTGTTTACCTAAAGGAATATGATTTTGTGTTTATTTAGATGTTTTTTTTCTTTACAGACAGTAAGAGAAGCCAGAAGAGTCACTTAAAATATACTGAATATACAAAATCACATGGACTGATCAAATAATGGCACTTTAATATGAACTATTCTGGCATTAAAAAAAAAAAAAAAATAGAAAAGGAAAAAAAAGTTGAGATTGTGAAATTTAGACCATGACAGGCTTCATTCATGGATGTTTTCTATGCCATGTAAATTTAAAAATTAGTAACCAGAAGATGCTGTCAGATGCTCCCACTGCCAATATTAGACACCAAGTTCAGGTATTTAGAAAAATGATACATGTGCTGAAAACCACACTATACAAATGTGCCGAAAACAAAGATGTATTTTACACCATCATTTATCATCACCTAAAACACCAGGTTGTTTTTGCATATTTCCCATTTTATCATCTTGATCTCACCACAAACTATAATAAAAGTTTGTGTATATCAGCTTATTTGTTATTCTGCTTTTACCCATGAACATTTTGTAAATAATAAAACCTGATGAATCCAATAGAAGTTCTTCATTTCTTTGTGTGTACAAATTAAACTATGCATAACGACTGATGAATGAGGCCCACTGTTTTTAATTCTTAGACATATACTGTACTAATTTAAAAATGTAAAAAAAGACAGTTCACATCACGAGAACTGTACTGTATTTGTTTTTATCTGATTATTTTTAAAGCATTACATGGTAGCAAATGTAGTTCTTGTAAATAAGTGAGTATCACTCCAAATACAACACACTGATTTGTGGTGTTGTGTGTGATGTTTCCTCTGGAGCTCATCTTATATTCACAGATCAGACATTTACATGTTCACACAGAGTGAGGCTGTTATTTTAATGCTACTTTAAGAGACTGATGTATTATGAATTGCTTGCTGCTTCACTGTAGCGAGGTAGGTGACGTTCAGCTGGAGTGAGTCAACCCCCAAACTACTCAGTCCAGTCTCACCTATCTGACTGGTATATGGTTTGTAATTTTGGTATGTATTTTCTCAGAACATCCTGAAGTCTTTATAAAAAAACAAACAAACAAACAAACAAACAAACAAACAAACAAAAACAAAAAAACAACAAAAAAAACTTTCCTACTAAACATATTAGCTGTTGCAGTTTAATTGCACTAACAATGTCATTTCTGGGAGACGGGGCTGCTATGGAACCTTTCCAAACAGCTGCAGTTGGGGATGCACCACTTTGAGATTCTGCATCAGCACTGGTGTCAGTACTGGTCTAATTCAACAGCTTCTGTATGTGACCAATCCACATTAACTTTTCATCAGCCATTATAAAACAGTAACAACACAACCTTGTAAAACTTTTGTGACAATATATTTATATATTTCCACAAACCTAAAAAAAACAAAAAATGAAGAAAAACTTCTATAGGCTGTGTTATACTGAGTGTTGGTGTTTAAATTTATAACTAAGGTGATTATATGTAGCTGCAGTACAACCCCACATTTTATAACATGTTGAAAATGATCATAATCATTTAATGACTTAATCACCAATAACATAATCCAAAAAGAGCCCTCATCACAGACAGGTGCTCTGACTTTACACACCTGAAGTGATACCAGAGCTTTATTATCCTTTATTAAGAACGAGGAATTTCATCTTAGTAGGTCCATTAAAAGTGCTTCTTTCCGTCACTGACAGGCTCAGACTCTTATTACATGGAGACAGACCTTTATGTTCTTTATGTTAAGGACTAAGATCCTTTTTGTTTAACCAGAAACAGCTGTTATTTCACTGGATAAATGCCCAGTTGGATCGCGCTGCAGCCGTTTCGCGGTTGCCAGTTCTCGCTTGACACTGGAGCCGTTCCAAGCGTGTTTTTTTTGTCCACATGAATTATTTATTCCCAAAAAGAGAGTCCAGGTTTTAAAAAAACACCGGACTCCAATCACAAAGCTTTGGTCAAAATTGGTCTGTGTCTTCATTATGTGTTTCTTTGACTCTGTTTTTGTGTGTATTTAATTTTTGTTGTTGCTCATTATCAAAGCTGGTCCAAGACATAAACACATCCAGTTACTGCTGAAGGCTCAACAAACCATCAGGACCCCCTCACAAATGAAAAAGAAAAAAAAAATTACGTCCCTACCTTCATTTGGTCCTTGCAAATAATTTTGTGAATCTTTGTTGTTTTTGTGTTGTTTTTACAGTAAAATGAAAACGTGAACATTTTTTCCATTTCCTTCCTTTATTTGATTTTAATTACAGCATATTATTATTATTATTATTATTATTATTATTATTATTATTATCATTATTATTATTATTATGACAGTACCATAAACCAGGACATTACCATGCAGTGTGTGTATGTAGGGTTTACTGTGCTGAATGTAAATACTTTATTCCTATGTTTGCATGTGTGTGTGTGTGTGTGTTTGAATGTGATAATGCGCATGTGACAGACACACAGACAGTACAGTATTATGCAGTATTATGTGAACACACACACACACACACACACACACACAGTGAGGGAGTACATATCATCTAATTACACAGAGGAAAAGGTGTCAGGAGATGATACGTGGCTTTACAAACGTTTGAATTGTCGCCTTGTTTTGTAAACACACACACACACACACACACACACAAGCTGTGAGCTGACATCACCTCTCATACCTAATTGTGCCTGGAACACCGTGTCAGGAAATGATAGCTGATTTAAAAAACATTTGCATTATTCCCTTCTGCGCTCTCTCTCTCTCTCTCTCTCTCTCTCTCTCTCTCTCTCACACACACACACACACACACACACACACACATGCACACCAAAAGCTACTTTTGGCCAACAAAACACTGCCTTTCAGTGGAGCTCAGAACAGTGAATAAATCCATAGCAATGAGACACTCGGTCAAATTAACGTGTTGACTATTACTGCAACAGACTGTATGGATGACAGAACAGCAGCAGTTCAAATCTGTTAAAATAACTTAGGAAGTTTATATAAAAGTTTAAATGGTATTTGGTGGGGAAAAAACAAGGTTAATACAGTTCTTTTTTCCTTTTCCTTTTCCTTCTTTTTTTTGTTGAAGGAAAGATTTCCCTTGGCTCTCCTGGAATACATTATTCACACCAGCTGCACTTTTTGGAACTAATATGGTCTTGAGCTGATATTAGGATCTTAGTTAAGCAGCGATTATAATGAGTGATAATAGTGATATTTTATCGGAAATTATATCATTCATTTCCCACCCTCATGGAAAAACCCACTTTTGGAAAATGTTGGATTTAACATGAGCACGTTATTTCCTCACATTGGAGGTTTCAGATATGAACATTATTATTTCCTTTATAGCAAACCATCTCATTTGACATCAGTTGTTGCCAAAATATTTTTTTTCATCAGTTTTTTTTTTTTTGAAAAAAAAAAATACTGACTGTGACAGTATTTTGTTATTTGACATAAGACAGAGGAGCATGGATGCAGAAGATACAAGCATAATTTTAATCCACGCAGTTTGCAAGATTGTTTTAAATAAGTTACATATTCTTTTATTTAGTTTTTGTTTTATAATGAGCAGAGTAAAGACAGCATCCATTAAGCCCACAGAAGCAGACTTTAAGCTGCACATGCTACAGACTTTCCATCAGGATGTTTGATTTATATTTATTTCAGTGTCTGTGTCTGCTGCTTCTGTTGGCTGATACTTTGCGTTGCGCCCAACTTCACTGTATTTCTGGTTCAGTGGCAGCACATGGTGTTACTGTAGCAACCAGGGAACCAGCCCTGCTGAAACACATGGCAGACCACAATAACATGTTTGATCGTTCGGGGGAGGAAGAAACTCAGCTTAATGTTTTGAGCAGAAGTAGGAACATTGGGGTTGGCTTGCCGCCGTGATCAAAGGAAACAAATGAACCAGAACAGTAGAAACACTTGTTGGTGACGTCAGGGTGTCACCACCAGGGTGTCTGTGGTCAGATCCTCACTCACACCAGGACACACAGCAGAGCGTTTGGTTGCAGCTTCATAGCACCAGTTTTTCTCTGAAAACACTTCTCCAGCCACAGCTGCACAACACACATGCCAATGTGTGTAACCCTGCAAACACAGTGGGTGTGCAGCACCATCAGTGACAAACTGCTGTCACCTGTGTGTCCCTTTGACATCCGTGTTGCCTGCCAGGAAACCAAATGTATACAAATAATAAAGCTGAAAGCTTGTTTGCTCACTGTTAAAGCTTTTTTTTTCCATTGAAATGTGCTTAAAAGACAATGAACTGGTTCAAACATGAAGACTGAAACCAGACTGAAAGTCTACGGTCTGCTACTGGACCCCAGAGGCCACAGTGTCAGTCACAGCCCATCAAAGTGGATCCTTACTGGATAAATGCAGAGAACTTCCTGCGTGCCACAACAACTGAAGGAGTCGTCTAAATAAATCCTGTAACATCTCAATTCTGGAAGAAAAATTCATGGACAGTTTTATTTAAACTGAACAGAAATATAATCATATGATTTTAGACATTTTGGGTTTTTCTTTATTTCAATCTAAAAAAAAAAAAAGAAGAGACACACAAAATGTTGCTGTCCAAAGTACTGAATTTTTTTGTGTCATTTTTCTACATCCTGTTGTTGTCAGTTGCAGTGTTAATGTTTAGTCTTTCAAAAAATAAATAAATAAATTGCAATATTGACAATATTTTCACAAAGAAATATTCTTTTAGCTTATCTATTGAATATTTGGTATGTTTTGTTTTTTTTTTGGTAATATCTTCCTTTTAATGCATCCATATTTTTTTTCTTTCAAATTATATGTTTGTGTTCCAAAACTCAAGTCTTACAACCTGTGTTGATTCTTCAGTGAAGCACTGTGTATGCATGCCGTATGTACTGTATGTGTCTATGTTTGCATGTGTGTGTGTGGGCTGCTGTGTTCTGAGGAGGGCTTGTTATATTCTGACAGGGCAAGACCGTTGGAGTGAAATGCATGATGGTATTCTGTGATGAGCAGGAAGAGTTTGAATAAACATGGTTGATTTCAACTCACCCTGCTGTGTGTTACTATGTGTGTGTGTGTGTGTGTGTGACCACCAGGCCTGTCTGTTTGTGCTGTGTTCACTGAAGCTTTTTATTGAAGCCCTCATGAATCTTTTTCCGTCTCAAATATTCAGTCCTTCCCTTGCTCCATCCTTCTCTCCATCCCTCCCCTTGCTGACTTCTCAGCTTCATCTTTTACTCCCTTGCTGACTTGCTCTTCAGACTTCATCACTCATTTCCTCTCATTACTCCCTCTCCATCATTCTCTCTCTTGGTTTTGTATCTTTGCCATTCTTTCTTTTTTTTTTTTTCCTGGGGGTGAGAGGGTGCAGCTCTCCTTCACTCCAGCATCATTTTTGAAGAGATGACTATTAGTCATGATGAAATTGATCTGGCAGGATTAGTTGTCCTAGAGTTCGGATTAGCTAAGATAATGTGATGTACGCCAACTGTTGCACTGAGTTGTGTTTCTATGTTGCACTTATGTCATTACTTCAAATTCATTTCCTACTCTCAAAATCAGATTTCAAAGTCAGCAGATGTGATATGATCCATACTGTTCCTTGAAAGTTGCAGAGCTTCTCAGCAAAACATTCATATATTTACAGCTCACACTGTGTATATTGTCATTTTGTTTATAGTATTTATTTTCTATGGTAAATCTTATCTTGAGTGTTTAAATATTTTTGATTTTTTTTGTAAATCCTGGGTGAATCTGTCTCTTTGCTGCTGTGACGGATGCAGTTTCCCCATTGTGGGACTAATATAGGTGTATCTTATCTTATTTCACTTGTTTTCATTGTAAGCATTGGTAGAAACTATGGCACCAACATTTTTTTTCCCATTCTTCTTGCCCATAGGCAACTCACAGCGGTTGGTGATGGTGAAGGAATCAGGAATCAGATCATTGTCTGACTTACATGTTTAAAAAAATAAGGGTTAGGGTTACTATTAACATTTAATCAAAACGAGCATTTCTTTAATCATAACCAAAAGTGCTTAAGTTTCCTAAACTTAACTACACATGACATTAAGGATATCAAAGTCCTGCAGTTTTTTAATCTTCAAATCTGCCCTCTCACCTCCCTATGATTTGTGTGTGGCACAAAAAATAGAACTTCCTTTTGTTAAAAAAAAGGAAGTGCCTGTGACAGGCAGCAGTAACAGTATGTTTTCCTCAAAATGTATTTGGCAAAACAAATCAGTAGACTATTA
Source organism: Toxotes jaculatrix (assembly GCF_017976425.1). Taxonomy (NCBI): domain Eukaryota; kingdom Metazoa; phylum Chordata; class Actinopteri; family Toxotidae; genus Toxotes; species Toxotes jaculatrix. The sequence goes on along the minus strand of NC_054397.1, from coordinate 29,269,561 downwards.
ACATCATATCTAGGAGACAGGGTTGGAAATGTCTATTCTATAGTTTATGTGTAACTAAAGTATATTGAATAAGGTGAGAAGCAATCTATTAGATCAACACAACTTTCAATTTGTGTGAAAGTCCATTTCACTCTGTAAAATGATGTTAAGACTGGAGGTTGCATTTTAACTGAAATTTCAGCACATAACATTTTTCATAGAACCTCTTGGTTTAGATTTTGATTATAGAAAAATACACGTTGCCAGAATCATGGATTGTAGCTGAATGGGAATGACTTAGAATGCCAATAATAATCTGCACATTTCTGCACAATACTAACACCAACACATCAGTAGCTGACCCTGATACCACTTTGACATAGTTTAAGTAAAAATGAGTTAATATGGTAATGTTGGCTCCATGCAGAGCTTTTCCATCGTCCTTGCTGGCTGCCACCATGTTTGAGACCCATTCACTGGTTTCCTTCACAGGTGTGATGACTCCTAGATTGGTTATTCAGTGAAGCTCTGCTATTATTTCGTCCTTTATGATGAGTGGCCCCGGTTGGGACGACTTTTAAGGGGGACCAGATTCATCAATCTGCATGTGATAAAGCACTGCAAACCTGCCTGTGGTGCTGAAGTCAAACAGGTCTTTTCATTCACTGTGTTCTAGATCCCCTCACTGGATGGTGTGAATTGCACTACCAGTGTTCACCAGACCTAGCTTAATGTTGTCAGATAGGACCAGGAGTGACTTCACATTGAGGTTTAATACTTGAAATTCTGGCCTGCCACAGTTCAGGTCCAAGGTGGTGAAACAGGGCACTTGATTCTGTGGATGCCACACACCAGCCAATCCCTGAAAGAGACACGCTTCCCCTACCATTTTATAAACACTAGCTTTTACAGGGACTGCCAGCAGTCTTTCAAGGAAGAGCCTGGGCCAAAAACTCAGTCCATGTCGATGCTGTCATGGCCTTCAGGAACTGAATATGCCTTTCCTTCACACACAGGAGATAAGTTGCCTTTTTTCCCACCTCTTCAAACTCACCAAGTTGTGGGGTCGTGCCATTCCCTTACAGCCAGCCAGCTATGGCAGCTGTGGCCAACTAGCGTCCAGTTCTCTACATGAAGGTCTTCAGGTGCTCTGGAAGCAACATAAACACCTTCTTGATAATCCCATAGAAAGGTGACAGGCCCATCAGATCTGCCTTCAGGATCAGCTAAAACAAATTTTGCTTGCTGTAGCCCAGATGACCAGCTGTCTGCAGGACAAGCTTGGCAGTGACTAGCCACCGCACACCACAATTGTACAGCAGTCTCTGTGCTGTCTTCATCCTAAAAGCCATTATCCAATAGGTAATGTTGATGAGACATTGTCCTTCTTATTCCATTGATGAGCATGATGCAGGAGCTCGGATCCAGTGTTGCCCTTAACAGAGAAAGTCCACTAAGGCCCACTGAACGTCTTCAATCAGGCCACTTGGTGGAAGAAGAGCAATCAGACTGTGCCACAGTTGCTACCCCAGCTCATATGACAGCTGGGGTAGGAAACACATCCATTTAAGACAACTTAGCACACACAGTTTCTCCATCACACCCTTCCAATAACACCTCTGATACTCTTCTGTCTCCAAAAACACCTCTAACACCTTCAGCTCTCTTCTTCTCCATGGGCAGACCAAATGTGTAGACTGGGTGCTGTCCTCACTCCTCACTGTCCCACCTGTAAGACCTCACTTTTTCCCAGTTTAGTTTTGATGACCTGAATTTCTGGGGAGAGATGATCAACCCTGCACTGATGAGATGGTGATCAGTGAAACAAACTGGATTGACGAATGTCAAGTAGGTTTCCTGCCTAAACTACCAGATGACAGAATGTGGGATTATTCAATTGTCCTGTCCATGGTGAAATCAATGGTGCAGTTCCAAACCCGACCTATGATCAGATGCCCCCGACCATACTTCTGCAGCTCATCCCTGAAAACACAGAGAAAGCCTTGTCTGTCAGCTCCCTGATTTGGGGCATAGACAGTAACCAAACAGAAAGTGCACCCCTCAGTTTCTACCCTGCCAATCAGACACCTCCCCTTAATTAATTCCACAGCTCATAAAATCTTGGGATTAGTTCTTTTAGTTAGCAGTACTGCTACCCCCCACTGAGGTTGATGCCATGGCTGAGTGTATACAACCCCTCCCACCACAACCCACTATCTCATTAGTTTGGTCACTATGAATTTCATGCAGAAAAAAAACACATCTATCTTTTTCTGCTTCACAACGACAGCCACTAAAGCCCTCTCACATCAGTCCCTCCCACCATTAATGTCAAGAGATCCAACCCTGAGCCCTTGCATAAGAAAGGTAGTGCAGAGAAAGAGACAGACAGAAACAGACCAGCATTGAACAGCAAAGAGAAGAAAGCCCCCTGTGATGCATGATCATGATTTAGTTTTGTCCTTTTAACATTTTTCCCCTTTGCTGCCTTTCTCAATGCTGTGATGTGCTTTGAGGCAAAAACACTTTTTCTCATCAAGCAGCTCAAAACTGACCAGTTTCTGCAGAAAACCAACAGACTTTGTGAACTTTCCTGTATCATCAAGTGTCTTTTATTATTACTGACCTTCCAAAACTTTCATCCAAAAAAAAAAAAGTATTTCCTCCACAGAGCACAGATCTGTGCTGCAACATGAAGTTTAAACGGATAACACACTATCCAGCTCCAAACCATATTCCATTTCCTCAACCTTAACTGATACCTGAATGAATCTCCTCCGCACTCCCAGGATTCCCCTTCACACTGCATCCCTTTCCACTAGTCAGATCCTCAGTCCCTTGGCAGACTGCTGGATGCAGCTGCCTGTTCAGCTGCAGGTGTTTCTGCAGGCTGTGCATAGACTAGGAAGCTGTTTCCTAACCTATACCCAGTGAAGCCAGCTGTTCTTCCACCTGACTGTTCTCCTCAATATATCTCTTACTGGCAGAGGTGGTGTCTCATGGGACACTATTCCTCCACAAAACAAAACAGTAACAACCAGCAAGACAATCACCAACTGGCTAAAAACCTGAAGAACCACTAACCTGATCATGCAGAAAATATTTCTAAGTCCAACTCACCACTCTCTCCACCACCAAAATTGTCTCTCCACTGAGTGAGAGAAACAGAGACTGGATTTCACCATTTTCACAAAAACAATAAGTCCTAGACGAGTGCATTCGTTAAGGAACAGTGAAACACAATGTCTTTGGCTACTTTTCCTCTACAGCAGTGTTAAATACAGAGATAAGAGATAAAGGAATTCACTTCTACAGTGCTAGGATTCAACAAATCCGCATGTTTCTTTGTTAAAAGAAATTTGGTTTGAAGTCAGGATCTAAGGCCAGAGAAGTCCTCCACAGGGTGTCACTGAGCCAATCCACTATACTCTAATTCAAAGTTTTTACCATCAGTCTGTTCAGTTTTCCCTGAGGCGTCCTCCAAAAAAACACCTACAGTTCGACTGTTCTGGTCCTCAAGTAAAGGACCAGAACAGTCTTTAAAATCAGGAAACCATCCAGTGGTAGAACATAGGTCAGTACACTTTGGCAGCACTTCATAATCACAAAAGTCAGTTAAAAATGAGTATTCATTTCCTGTTAGCTTATGTTTCCAGTATTTCAGTTCTGATTAATGACTCGTGTACAACTTACTCCTAGCCGAAAAGCCAGCCAAACAGGATCATCCAGCTGAGGTCCAGCTAGCTCAACCACCTGCCCAAGAGAAGAAACTCCAGCGGTTTTAAATAGTCTGGAAGCAGTGGGTTTGGACAATCCAAAGGTCTTTCACACAGTATAGAAAAAAAATCAGCAAATGAAACTGAAGAAAAACTGGATGTCCCAGCTAGCCAAGTCAGATACAGGAGCATGACAACAAATGACAGACAGACAGCGCAAGAACAAGAAGCACAAGAAGTTAAGCACACTAATCACAGACTTCACACTCTATGCATTTGTACTCATATGCACTATTTTGCCATGGATGATTTCCACGCAGTGTAGTAGTACACCATTCCAATTAACATTCAGTCAAAGAAATCATGCTTTTATGAAGGTGTTCAAGTCTTCCATGGTGAGGATGTGGGCTGTTCTGTCAAAGAGTAAGACCGCGTAGGAGAGAAGCGTCTTTTCCAAGTAAAGAGATGGATCCTGCCTTGGCTAGAACTGAATGACAAGGACAAACAGTTTAATGCGAATTAGAAGATTTTCAAGAGAACAACTGTAAGGTAGTAAGTGTAAGGACCACAGTGAGAGAAGATAAACATAATAATTCTCTTCTGAAGGATATAATGCAGTACTTCATTGGCATTGCCGCCTTGGTCACAAGGTCACGTAAACAGAAATTTTAAGATGCATACAATAAAACACTTTGTTAACAGTACAAAAACAATAGCTTTGTCAGCAATGTTTTGTAACTCAGATAGTATTCAGTTCAGGAAGCTGAACACTGGAAGGTGTATGTGTGCGTGTATGTGTTTCAAAGTGGCTGGAGTTTTGTGCACTCTGTTAGAAAGCACAGCCCTGTCTCAACTTGTGTCTTTCTTTCACAGCTGGCAGAACTGCTCCTCTTTGGGGAGCCATGATGGTTTGTATCAACTATGCTCACTGAGTCTGTACTCTGTCAAGGTAGTTCCTTTTTTAGTGTCAGTCACTGTGGTCAGGTAATCTGCCACACTGTACCATCTTTTTAGGGCCCGGTAGAACTTCATTAGGCTTTGTGTTTTTGTTTGTGTGTTGCACTTTTTTTTTTGTTTTTTTTCTGATGTGTTATAATTTGGTTGAGTCCAATTGATTTGTTCTCAGACTGGTCCTGAGGCAAAACAGGATTAGAAAAAGAACAAAGTGACAGGACCAGCTGAGTCGGGGGACTTTTCTTTGCTCGGCTCTCGGTATTGCAGGACTTTATAGTGACAGGAGTGGAAGTCACTGTTTTTTTAGATGAAGCCAATATTTGATTGCTCTTTTTTGAATTTTGATGTACGATGGGAATTCGTCTAATTCAGCTCTGCAGGCATTGTTTGTGGTTTTTCACCTGCACCTGCAAGATGCTTTTGCAAAATTCCAAGTGCAAAATTTCAACTGGGCATTTGTCCAATTGGACTGAATTCTGGTAAGAAAGAGGACACCACACCTTGCTACCATAGAGAAGCACTGGTTCTATGGTAGATTTGAATCATCTGAGTCGGGTTCAAATTGTAATTTGAATGTAAATGTGACTTTTTATTCCATAGAATGCTGCAAGGGCTTTTTCTCTCAGTTTATTAAGTGCTGAGTTAAAACTTCCAGTAGAACTTATTTTCAATCCAAAATAATTATAATTGGTACAGTTGACTAATTTGTGTTTTCCTAATGTGAATCTACATGCATTTCCCTGAGATCTTGATCTTTTTTGAAAATTCATTGTCTTTGTCTTTTTCATGTTTACTGCCAGGGCCCAGTTCTGGCAGTAGGTCCAGGTTCTGCTGTACCACCAGTTTTGTAAAAGACAATAGAACTAGGTCATCTGCATAGAACAGGAATTTGAGCTCTGAGTCACGTAGAATAAAACCAGGTTAAGCTGATTATTCAGGGATGGTGGTCACTTCGATAACATAGATGTTGAATTCATACAGCAGCCCTGTCTCACTCCACACCATGACAAAGATTTGTTGTCTGTAGATTGAGGTATGATGAAGTAGTGTAAGAGTTAGCTAACGCTAGCAAAATCTTACCAAGAATATTTGTCTCATTTCTAGTCCAAACAAATCTCTTTACACTTAAAATAAGATACATCACCTAAAAAAGCAACTTGTTTTTAGACTGATTTTCAAGTGAATACTTGCTTTTTATTTTAAGTGTAAAGAGATTTGTTTTGACTGGAAATAAGACATTTTGACTAGAAATAATAAAAGTATTCTTGGTAAGATTTAGAGGTTTTGCAGTGAACCTGTTCATTTACCATGGTTTACTGTTAACATTCAGCAGCACTTTATTTTCTTCCGCTTCAGGTTCAGGAAATGAACTTGATACCAATTTAGAGAAGGACTTAGAGAAGGATTTAGATGACAGTGGACCTGAGATAGAAGGAAATGACATAAACACCAGGCAACAGATTGAAGAAGAAACAGCCAGTAAAGCCTCCACAGCTGATTCTGATCCTGATTCATGGTCAGAAAGTGAACACGATGACTCTGTCTTGGATGAGGACTATAGACCTGAGAAAGATGACCGCCCAGATAATGATAGTGATGCAGACACAGGTCAACATAGTGAGGAAGAATCAGGAGAGGAAGAAGGAGGTGAGAGGGAAGAAGAAACAGGAGCTGCACTTGAAGCTTCTGCTGTTAAATGTCACAAGCGTTCAAGGTCACATATGTGGAAGCGACAGGTGATAAAAGAGAAGCGTCATAAGGGGGAGCGTTACAACAATGCAACGGGACAGGAGAGACAGGCAAAGACCATGGGCCCACCCTGCACATCACAGCACTGCTTAAGGTCAAAGAAACAAAGTTGTGAACTGCTGAGTGAAGAAGAGAGAACAGCTATCTTCAACAATTTCTGGGCCATGCCCTCCTGGGAGACACGCAAGCTGTATATCCAGACCTTCCTAAAAGACTGGCTCTCTGGGCTGCCTTCCTTTCCATCACATTACTGCCGTCAGGTTCAAGAAGTTTCTGGAGCCAGGTATAGTTCTAAGTGACCTTCACAAGGAATACATGTTCGTACCAAAAAAAAGACCAGTGTGATGTATGTATCGGCTCCAAGGTAGGACACCCTTGCTATTCACTAAGTCAAGGCATATTCTGCCTAAGTCACTTTTATTTGTTATGCAATCAATGTTGTGTCTTACTTTTTTTGGAAACTTGTTCACACATCTGGTTGAACTTTCTGTTACAATATCAATAAAAACATTCAAATGTGACTTAGGCAACTATGCTATTAGGCTAACAATGAGTCTCAATTTTCTAAGGCCACAAAAACCTTCACAAGATTGCTGCTCACATAGATGCTTTGGTAAGTATCCCCTAATCCTAACCCCCTTACCCTTGAAAAACTGGTGCAATGAGATCATTGAATACAGATGTCAGGGAAAAGACCTGAGTCAAACTGAAGAGTTTCAGGATGGCTAACTGATTTTTTTGGCTTGTGTATTTGACATAATCAAACCCACTGGCTTTGGGTTTAAACAGAGTTTAAAGGGCTTATAAGATTTAAGAGTGTAGGGTACATCCATCATCACTTCAGAAGTAACATGCAACACTTGTTTAGAGTCTGTCTTTCTGTCTGTCTACAGTCTTAATGGCAATAAAGCGGAGGGAAAGCAGTGACATTTTAATTGAGTTTTAGAAATGTGGTAGTCTGCTATTCTGTACATCCTTTGGCTGGATGTCAATTTATAGATAAGTGAGGGTTGGTTACTAATTCTATTCCAGTAGGCAAATATTTTATTTAATCAATAATGAAATACATGACTTTTAGGCAAAACGCACATTTTATATTATCCCAGAATGATGAGTCAAATTATCTGTGATCAGGAAACAATTGAGTAATTTCTAAAATAAAAACTGTAAATCGGTAAATTTCTAATTTGTTGCATCTCTAACGATGTAATCTGTTTTATGAGATGGATGCAATTGTAGTGAGAGTACAGGTAAACTCTTGTACAGATGTAGATGTACAGAAAGTGGTACTATGACAACACACTTTCATTTCCCACTTTTAGCACATACATGGGTTAAGCTATGAAGTCATGCTACTCTTATCACACCATGCTTCCATCCAAGTATTTTTATGCTACTTATTTAAGGAAGTGTATAGATAGAGACCTGTTAATGGCGCCTCTGTGTCATCACCTTAACGATGCATCATTCAAAGATTCCCAACATGCTGACCAACTACTTAGCTAGTCAGCTATTATATGAATCCACAACTGGAGCTTTAAGAGTAGCACTAATGATACCAAGTGACTCCAGTTATGATGTTAAACACAGCTTACCCCCTTACACCAACAAGGTGGTGTTGTCCAAGCCATCCATGCCTAGTTTCTAGTTAGTTAAGTCTTGTTAGTTAAGTTAGTAGCAAGTTAGTCCTTGGACAGTGCAAGGGGTAGGGAACCTGCGAACAAGAAAGGTCAGTGATTTCTTGCTCCATGATTAAGTTAGACAAAGCAAATCATGTAATTATTCATTGCCAAAACTACAAATAATTGTAACTTGTTACCCACCGACATTATTGTGTGATGCATGATCAACATTAAAGTTGCCATTCGTAGGCAAGAGTCTATGAGCAGAAATACGAGAGCCACTGAATTAAATTTCATAATATTAAATTTAGTTTCATGGTTATTGGAATTCTGTTCCAAACCAATAAATTCAATTTTAAATTCAGATTCAGCTTTTCTGTGCAGTTATTCAAGTTAAACAATTCAAAATTCAAAAAATTAAGCAATTCAAATTCAAATATAAATTCAGTTTCTAGTGACACATATTTGTGCCCATAGAGGTACTTTAATCAATTGTGTCATTCTAGGATATAAAATAAAGTATTCCTGCTTTCCGTAATCATTATTAAAGGAAGGAGATGGATGTTGGATTATCTGTAACCAAACCTGATATTTCCAGATCTGGCAGGAGTGGAGTGTTTGAACGTTATGTTTGGTAGATCAGTTTTCTACTGCATATGGACAGAATAGAATTATTGGGGAACTCTTAAGTCTAGTCAGCCCAAAAGAAGTAGTGGTGTCTCAAAAGATTTGTTGGGAGAAGCAAGGTTGTTCAAAGGTCAGGCAAAATTTTTTCTACGTACAGTTAATTAAAAGTCTAAAACATCTGTTATCCAATTCCAGAATCTTCACCATGTTTGAACACAGATGAAAAGCAGAGGGGGATTCTTATATGACTTTACTGATGGGGCCTGTTTTAAATCTCAGCCTTTATTAATAATTTTGTACACAGACAGGACTGAAACAGGCCATGTGTTATTTTAAGCAGTGAGCTTTTAAATTAAATTTTAAAAATGTTTGTAAATCACTTGCAAAATATAATAAGCTACGTTAATGTGAAGGCTTTGAGCCTCCTCTTTCTGCAAGTGAGAGAGAACTGAGGCCTGTCTCAGACAAATACTGATATTCAGGCTAAACTCAGAGATTTTTTGGGCATGGACATCATACATCTCCTTAATTACGATTGGGGATAAAACCCATTTCCCACATCAGGCAGAAGTTTCTGATTATCTGAAATGTGGATGATGCTTTACCTGTGTGGTGGTTGCATCCAAGCCACACAACTGAAACCAAAATATGGTAATATTCATCCAGTCTCAGCACATGCAACATACAAATCTAAAAGGTTTATGGTTTCACACATATTCCCACATCATTACCACAGGGGGTGGGGAGGGGTTGTTTCTTTGTATTGAGTTCTATTCACTGTCTATGTTGTTTTTCCATTGTCTCATATTTTCTTTTAAAGGCCCAGTTAGTTACTAAAATTGCTTATTTTCATTCATTTGTATTTTTTTCTTTGAATGAAATGAAGTGTTTCTTTTTTGAAAACTAAACCTGTGCCCACTTGTCCTTTGACTGTTCGGTCCCTAATAACTTGTGCTTGGACAGATGAAGAATATCTTTGTGATAGATTGCTCTTCCATTGCTTTTGAGTATCAGTTATGGAACTTTGAATTTCAATAAAGATTTGTTGACAGTGCCCATTCTTGCCAAGTCAAGACTCATATATGTGTAGCACATGAGCTTATAAATTGCACCTATTACTTAAAAAAAAAAAATGGGTTTGCACCAATAAAATAGAATTTTTGTGAGTGCACATAGAAATGGCCTGTGGCTATAAATGTAGCATGAGTTGGGTTTGAGGTCAAAGGCTCTATTTTCCATACTGTATATTGTACATGCATTTGTAATAGGCAATGGGCAGCTTGTTCCACTGCCCTTAAAGTAGCCAAAGAAAAAACATTCTTTGCAGATTTGAATGAAACAAATGATTTTTTTACTTTATCCTGATAAATTAACAGTTAAAATGGTAATATAAACCTGCCATGACTATCATTTTGTTGACATGTCCCATTTCAACATTCTTTAAAAAGCTTGTTAGCTTGTCTCTCCACATATCAGTGATGTGTGTTGTGGTGTTGGGAGACAGCAGAAAACAAACTGTGACTTGATGAGAATGTCTCTCCAGGAGCAACAAGTGATGCAGCTGTGATGACGGAAAATACAGATTGTAATGAAAACTGATCTTGAAGACAGTCCACTTTAAAACCAGGAACCAAAAATCTAATATCACTGAAAACAGATGGGACTATCTAATGAAAAATGCTGCATGCTTGATTGGTTGCTGGACAGTAAGAGCACATAAACTAAAATAGTCACCAAAATGACTCCAGCGATGCACAGAGCACTGCAGATGGCTGAAAGCTCTCTGATATTATTCTCCTCAGATTACCATGCTGCACTCTGCCATCTCCTCCCTGCTTCTCTTTCTCCCAGAATAACTGTGACAACACCACCATGTGCATGAGGTCATCTCAGTTCTCTGGCTAACTTCCAGATTGAGTTGCATAAGCAGGATCCTGCAGACCTTCACTGTGTCATTAAGATAAGATAAGATAAGATAAATCTTTATTGTCATTGCTTTATACAAAAGTACAATGCAATTGAGGTACTGTCCCACATCAGTGCAAAAGAAGGCATAGGAATCACAGTACAGCAGAAAAAAGAAAAAAAGTAGAGTATAGTATATATAGTATATATATATATTAATCACTAATATAACAATTGCATGTCCCTTCTCTCACCCTGTGTGTCTTTAATGACATATGTTATGTCATTAAAGACACACAGGTGCTATATAAATAAAATTGAATTGAATATGTCAGGCTCATCGTCGTCATTTGATTAAACAGCAAGCAGACTGGAATATTTCATGATAGCTCTTGCTTCTTCAGTGACGTTAGATTTATAAGAAACTGGGGTCAGCTAAGTTTGAGTGGTGGAAATCAAAGTGTTCTTTCATTTCCTGGAAGGTGAATCATGTTGGGCGATTGCAACTGAATAAAAATGAGAACAGATGAGGAACGGTGGGGAAAGGCTGTGGGTGGATTTCAGGCTCGACACTGCAACAGTCCAGCACTGCGCTCCAACCTGGTCCCTTCAGTCGCTTTAATCAACCAAAAGCTTATATGTCATACCAAAGTAGTTTTAGCTTTAGAGATTAGAGCCCTAGCATGCTAACATCATTGCTGTTTATGCAGCTGCATCTGATTTGCACAGACTTAGTTAGTTATTAGTTACTTTGATTTATAATCCTTTTGGAAATTCTCTTTGTGGCAACTATCAGACAAATACAGCCACAACAGATAAGACATTACAATTACAGATCGACATTTGACAACAAAGTGCTGCACAGCAACATCACTGACAATCTGGAATTGCAGGCCGGAATGGTAAATGGACTTCATTTATTTTTATTCTAACTTCCACACATTCACACACCTTTCGGTATATCAGGGGACTGGGGAGCCAGAGATCAAACCAACAACTTTCTGATTAGGGGGCAACCAGCTCTGCCCCCTGAGCCACAGCCACCCAGGAACAGCCTGCAGCTTCACTCTGTGATGTTACCACTGCAATCTTCCTGAACTTTGGGTTAAAACAGTGCAAAGGGGTGCTCACATGTCTGAAGTGGAGTTTAATTCCTGGGGGACTCCAAACACAACTGGCCTCAACAAAGAAAATGCACTTCCAGCAAAACCAGCTGTCTTTTGACTTTGATTCAAACACTTTCATGGAGTTTTGTGTACTCAAGGCCTTGCAAAGTTTATAAAAATGCAGCTTCAACACAGGAAATAATGACTTGCTGTAATCTTGGCAGTTAAGTAAATAAAAATACAAAGATAATGCATTTATGGGTAATGATTTATAGGTATTGATTGATGTAGGTACCACCAGTTATGGGTTTTATACAATGCTGTTAACCATTGCAAAACTGCAACGTTTTACAGCTCATATTCTCACCACACATATGAGGGACTTTGTGTGGTCAGGGGCGATTATTAAATCTCAAGTCTTTTAAATGTGGCTTACTGTTTAAAATAAATGAGCTTAATTTATTTATGTTGTTTTCAACAGGAAATGTTTTGTACTTCCTCCCCTTCCTGTCAGTCCAGGCTTCATTCTGAGAATAGATCAGTGCTGATAGGCTTCCTTTGAGCCCTGGTGTGGAGTTGAATAGTAGCAGGTTCCCTTCTTGTCATCCCCACTGAGCTGAGGACAGCAGTTTGATTCTCCTCATATGCCCCCCACTGTGACTTGAACTTGGCTTGATTCCCCCTGATATGAGTCCTGCTGGGCTTCTTTGCCTGGGCCAACAAATCTCAGATATCAAGTAAATTTTTGGTGGTAGTGGAAAATAAATAGATGGTAAGATAAATTCTTTACTTCTCTTTGTTTGGAATCTTTACCATGCATTAAAAAAAAGATATTTTGGATCAACTTAAAAGGACTTACTCTAAATTTTAACACCTAATTTAACAGAACATTATATTATACAAATTAAACGTCCAATTTAATATAAATACATCAATGCAACCTTTTTTTTTCTTATTCCTTTGGAACAACCTAAAATTTAGTTACATTTAAGTATATTTTTACTTTGGAAGAAACTAATTAGTGATTTTATTAATGTTTCTTAATATAGAAATATGATTCAGTATTAAATAAAAAAAATTAATTCTACTGTAACCAGTATTTTGTCTTCACCAAAAGTAATAATAATGATTTATATAAATTCATTTTTTATTTTTTAATTAGCTGGTCCACATCTTGTCTCAAGTACACAATAAGGTACTTCAGTCTGTTACTGCATTCACCTTCAAGCTGTGGGCACACACACACACACACACACACACACACACACACACACACACACACACACACACAGTGTCAACTGATTACAGTCTTATATTGCAAACTGACTAAAGGGGAAACAATTACAGTTCATTTAAAAAGGGTTGACAAAACCAGGAAGTGATGTTCGTGCTAGGTCTCGGCAAAGTGTCACACACACAAGAGAACTGTGGGTAAAGAGGGCTCATTAAAGAGGAGTTATTCAGTGAATGAAAACTGTACATATCTAATGTTGTGCTCCAACTGCACAATGCAAATGAAAATGATTATATTAACAGTGCTGTTTCATTTTACAGGGTTTACCTTAATTACACTGTAAACACAACACAGAGAAGAACGCAACACATTGACACATTTAACAACTTAGAATTTACAATTTAGTCATCAACAGTTGTTTGTTGTAAAGACATTGTGGATGCCTAAACTGCAGATTATTTATTGCGTTAGCAAGTTTTATTTGGTTTGGTATTTTTCGTTTTAGTATTATTCGTGTGTCAGTGCAGACACAGGTTGGACGTCACCTGGCTCAGCTTCTCTTACTTCAGTTCAGATTGTAACTATACCACAAATTTGATTGTGTTGAGTGTTGGCATCCAGTGGCAACTTTGTGTCATAGTCAAGTTGTGTCAAGTGTCATACCTTTCCACTGCGGAATGGTCGCAGTGCCGCTGTGGGGGGTTGCTGCAGCAAGGACGCGGTATCTTTCAATTCTGCACCGACCTGCTGTTCTCTTTTCTTCCAACAGGCGTCACAAAGTCATTCCCTCATTGCTACTTCACGTTGATACAGAGGAGGCCCAAAGTAGCTCGTGAATTGTCTCACTGCATTTCATATCAAAGAGGGGCTGCGTCGGATGATTAATCATGACATCATCTGTCACACAGGGTTTCAGATGTTTAGTCAATGATCTGTTATACGAGTTTAATATAGTGCTGCAAGTCACGGCAGCAGTTAAAAAGGCACCTTCTCTGAGTACTTGTTTTAAATGTGATATATGACACAGCCACTGTCATTAACCTGTATTTATGTTGACGTCATTGGTTAACAGTAGTATGCTGAGACCAGATCTGTAATTATTTCTAAACTGTATCGTCAGTTCATCCGTATTAATAAAAAGTAGACATGACCACCAGTGTTGGGCAAGTTACTTCAAAACTGTAATGGATTATTTATTACTTGTTACTGTCATTTCAAAGTAATTTGTTACATTACAATATCACTGTATTTGAAATGTAAGCCTTACATTTTAATGTAAGCCTTACTTAAAAGCAATGCAATAGCAATTGCATTATTTTTAAGTTACTCTCACCAAAATAAGAGGAAATATGGATTTGCCATTCTAAAAAATATTGCCAGGCCTATAGGCTGTTTTGTTTTTATGATGCTACAAAACAATAAGGTTCACAAACTTTCATTCAGTTTTTCCTTGAACAAGTCCAACAAAGACAAAAAAGCATGATTTAAAATGTAAGTTTTCCATTGCGCAGAGCAGGAATATGCCTTGCTTTTTCTGTTCTGTGTATTTGGATTATGGGTAGGTCTACGAACAATGTATGTGTGCACAAAGATGTTGTGAATGACAAAGCTTAATTTGATAGCCTAACAGGCTAGTACATTTTTAATTACCAGCTTAACCAGCTATGTTGAGTCACTTGGGAAAATAAACGCCCGGGCTATTATTTGCAGCTTTACAGTCCAGTGAAAATTAACCTCGTGACAGGAATCTTGCTGACAAGTTTTCAAAAATCTGGCAAATCCACAGTTGAAAGTGGCAGCATATCTTCAACGACATACTCCGCCACGAGCCTCCTAACCTCTTGAAGTAGCATCTCAGAGCGGGAGAATGTTAATTTTGTCTTCTTTGTTTTATTCCCACTCTCGTCATCCGCTTGCTTCCTTTTTGCTAACTTCATGTTACCATGGCACCGCTCTAAGTGTTTAGTTAAATTACTGGTGCTATTTTGGGAAGTGGAGAGATCTTTAGGTTTCGCACACAAAGTGCATTTAACTGATATTCTTCATGTCCTTATTTCTGACGAACTGAAAGTAATGGGCGTACGTCCATCTTGCGAATGTACTGTCCAACGTTGGATCTGCTGCTGCTGCACTCATCCCTTCTGTTCTTCTGTAGTAAACTAGAAGCTAGCTAACAACAGGAAATGAAACATTTTGCATGGACTTTTCTCCTCTGCTGATCTCGCGGTGATTTCGACGAATCTGTATTGAAAAAAAAACCAGCACTTCACTCTGGTTAAAAATGCGTTGTAACGCGTGTTACTGACATTTGTACCGAGTAAAATACTACCTACTTTTTTTTGTATTGCCTTACACTACCATGTTACAGCAAAAAGCAATGCAGTACGGTAATTAAGTACTTAATGTACCTAACGTATTAGTCCCAACAGTGATGACCACAGAGAAGGACAGAATGGAGGTTTAACAGCTATGTATGACTGGGCTGCTCTGGGATGACATTCTGACATTAAATGACAGGGCAACATCTTCCTTGTTCAGTGGTCTGATAACAGAAACACACACATATGAAAATGAGAAGGACTGTAATTGCATTGAAACACAGCCTAGATGACCAGAGAGGCCAGAGGGCAGAACAGAGGCTTAACAGGGCTTATTAAAGTCCTGGGCTGTCTCTGCAGCAGCTCCCACCTTTTGCATCTTAACAGAAAGCATAACAGCAGTAAAATGTAAAATATAAAATGTAATGTATTCAGTGAGTGTGTGGTCCACAATTGATCTGGACCAGGAGGAGCTAGGGAGGCTTTACTAAACAGACCTGAGCCCCCTAGAAGCCTAAAAAACTGATAACTAGCCATTAGCATTTCTGATGCTTCACTGGCATAAGAATTCTCTGTCCAGTCATCAGTCATTTTAAATATGAGTGCAGCTCATACATGCAGCACCTGACTCTATTTGCTGTGAATAACGTGTGGAACATGATTGATCTGGACTTGTTCAGGGTGTTTTTTTATGCACTGTGGTTCATAAGCTGCTTTCATGTGATCCAGATCAGCTGGTTCTGGATTGTGTTCAGCAGCCTCTCTCATCATCTCTGCTGTGTATTAAAGATAAATATCCCCAAAACATGTTCTGAAACTAGAAACAGGCCTAAATTTTACAGTGAAACAAAGTGGTGAGCTTTTGATTTTTCACTGTAACATTTGGTTGTAGAGACAGTGATATCTGAAGTCTCTGTCTCTTCCACAAGCACAGCAACAGCATGTCAATAAAAATAAAAACAGGATTAACTTTTTGCATGTACAGGATTTTAATGGCTTGAGGTTTTTATTTACAGGTAGACTGGTGATTGTTTCACCATCAAACTCTGAGCCACTGCAGGGATGAGAGGCAACTGTCTCTCTCAGGACCCTGAAACATTCCTGCTACATAAACTGCACTGAATGAATTTTCACTCCACTAAAACATCCCTTATCTATGTAGAACAACACTGGTACAACAGTCTATTTGTTTAAACCACAACCACAATATACATGTGTCTGTGTTGTTTTCATGTAATTTGAATTAGGCCTATTCTGTCAGAATAATTAGCATTATTCTATGTTGTCACGTTAAACTGGGAATGGGAATCTTCATGAACAGGAAGATTTCACATTAAGTTAAACGCGTTTCAAACTCGAGAAATCAAACAGTTAGAGGACAGGTTCGGGGAAGAAGAAGAAGAAGAGCCAGGCAGGGCACAAATTTGAAGCTGGAGGCTACGTTAAGCACTGAGCCGCAGCTGAATTCCCTTTTAACGTCCCTTTAAATGTCTTCACAGCCATAATATTGAATCACACTATTTAATATAAATCTGTTATTGAGACTCTGAGTGTGATATAATGCATTTCAATAAGCAGTTAAAGGTTATTGCCCTTGTCCTCTTTGTCCTCAGCCTGGAATTATATTCCCGAAGAATATTGGACTCATATGTATACACACACACACACACACACACACACACACACCTACACACACACACATAAAGATAAGCAGTCAAAGGTTATTGCTCTTTTGACACTCCTGTCATGATTTCAATATGGTTAAATTTCCTCTCACCCTAACTAAAAAGAAATAAAAGAAATGACAGTAACAGTTAATAATAAATGTTATTATCCTTTCAAGTCGTACCTGTGTGAAGGGAGGCAGAATAATTCCTCCAGTGCCCAATATGTCAATAAAGCAATGTCTAGGTAATTTAGAGATGTGTGAATCCTTATAGAATCTAACCTGTCAGGACCTGTGGGAAACGCTTGACCTGAACATTCGATGTCAGTCTCTGTGAATGTGAGTTGTCGTGCTGTTCTGACTTGAAGCTGATGGTAGCTGTGTTGTGGTGATAATTTTGGTACCTGATTTTGATTTAGTTTCATAGTCTTCTGATAAAAATGTAAATTGGTTGTTATCTTTATCGGTACAATGGGAGGCAGTGCCCTCAGCTGTCAGGCTCCTCTACTGTAGAACCAGCTCCCAGTCTGGGGTCAGGAGCCAGACCCCCTATCTGTGTTTAAGAGTAGGCTTAAAACTTTTTAAAGCTCAGAGTCAGAGGTGAGCTCTCAACCATCCCTTAGTTATGCTGCTATAAACCACTGAACAATATATGTAATGATTTGGCACTAAATGAATACATGTCAATCATCTGATTTTTGTTTTAGTTTTAGTCTAATTTTACTCAACAACAACTAAAGACATTTTAGTCTGGTTTTCACCAGTCCAATTTCAGTCTAATCTCTGTCATGGATTCTAAACTTTAATGTCTTCAAAGCTGCCGCTGTTGGCAGCTTAGTTGTTTACAGTTGCTGTGGTTAAAGCTGTTGTTCTCCTCTAGGGGGAGGTTAGAGGAAAAGGCTCTGTTTACTTGTTTACACACATAGTGTCCATGTCAGGCTGCTCTGCAGTAAGACAACAGGCTGACTCTCATCAGTGATAGCATCCATGAATGTCTTTATAAGCTCTTCTTATAGAGGAGAAGCTAAACTGTTGGATTTATTCATTCATGATTTTTTTTGTGCTTCCTAGTGTCTCCTCTCTCCTTTTGCCTCTCGTCTCTTTCTACAGATGTTTCTGCCTCCAGAGCTGCAGAGCCTGGATCTGGGCTTCGAAACAGCCACCTTCTTCCCCCACGATCCTGCTCCACAGCCACTACCATTATTATTATCATTTTTCTCTCCCTCTTTTACCAGTTGTGCTGTTATAAATCTATTTTAGTTGTAGTCTAATGGACTGATTAAATGTGAGACAAGGTTCAATGCATAATGTGGGAACAAGAGGATTTGGATAATGGATAACATCAAAAATGTCAGGAACCCTTTCATTTACTTATTCCTTTCTTACTATTTCATTTTTTCACTCAATGAACTTATTACACTTTGCCATTAACTTCTGATGTTTTTGCAGTAGTTTAATCATGTAATAATTCTAAAGAAAGAATCAATACTTTACTCTGTGTGACTTAACAGTGACACTTTCTGAGCTCCTAAATGTTTCTAAAAGTGAATGACTTAAGGAGAGGGTATCAGTGATGTTGCTGTTTCAGGTGATGTAGCTGTTTCAGGTGCTGTAGCTGTTTCAGTGATGTTGCTGTTTCAGGTGATGTAGCAGTTTCAGTCATGTAGCAGTTTCAGGTGATGTAGCAGTTTCAGGTGATGTAGCAGTTTCAGTCATGTAGCAGTTTCAGGTGATGTAGCAGTTTCAGTCATGTAGCTGTTTCAGTGATGTAGCTGTTCCAGCTGGTCCTTGTGGTTACCCTCAGCACAGCTTCTTATGAACAGCATCCACAGGGAGGAGAGTGATCATTTCTCTCTGTGCTTCCATCTGTAGACTGTATTATTTAAAGAGTGTGTGGACATTGATCATCATCGTTAGAGGAGCTAGCTTTGGTTTGCTGTCAACTCTTTAATTCACGAGGCTTCGTGTATCTCTCTGTCTGCACTCGGCTGAATCAGGGGGAAGTTTGTCACTGCTCAACTGAAAGATCATTCCACAACGTCTGATAATTTAAACCCCTGTGATCTGGACATTTAGATAATAAAACTCTCTGATTACATCTTCATTTGAATATATATCAACAATAGCTTAGAAATACAGAAATAATGAAACTCATAGATCCAGCAGAGCTCCCCTGGGACACAAGGCCAGTTACACAGTGTGTTACTGAGCCTTGGGAGTGGATGGCAGCCAGAGAGACTGTGTGGAATAAACTCCACACAGAGTAGATCAATAAAAATATGCCTGTTTTTACAAACTGAAGTCATATCAGTAGTGTGTAGGTGAAAGAGGCTTCATGCCTCAACATTATAGTAACATATCACCTCAAAATATAATATTACTACTTACATAATAATAGTATCTAAATGAGAAGATGTGTTGTGTTCAGTACACCCAAATAAGTCTGAACATTTTTAACATAAACACTGTTTGAAAACGTAAATACATTTATATATGTTTAAAATATACCATACAAATAACTTGTGACGTTATGTGTATCTATCAGAATGTATTTTCTCACTGCTCCATGACACACAAACAACCACAGGAAATGAATCCTGTGGTGATGACACTCTTTTGCTGGTGCCACGTCAGCTAAGCTAGCACACTGTACTCTGGATTTCAAGGTTCCAGGTGGGTTTGCAGGCCAGTTTGAATGGAGCACAGAAGGACTGGAGTGCGATGCGTCTGGTTTGTGGTCCTTTTTTTAAAAGAAGACACCAGTGGGGCCTGCACCCTGTGAGCATTCGTTTTTGTTTACAGACTCGGGAAGGTCCCCGGCAGCTGCTTATTCAGCCTCCCTTTACCGAAGAGATTTGGCTGTGGCTTCCACTTTTTCCTTACTGTGTTTTGAGCGTGTTTGCAGAGCATGTTTCTGTCTCAGGGGAGAAGTTTTTCTTTCTTTTTCGGTAATGCAGCCCACTTCTCCCTCCGTCTACATGTGTGAGGCTGGTGGAGGAGTGATGTGATGCTGGTGTTCCTCTCTTTGTGGTCCATCGCCAGCTGGGCTTTCTCCCTCTAACCCGACCATCTTTGTGCTTTCTTAAATGTTAATTTCCATCCAGCTGGACTTTGGATTAGACCAGGTAAAACTTTAATAGCCCCCATGGGGGGAGCTGGTCTCTGCAGCGG
Organism: Toxotes jaculatrix; assembly: GCF_017976425.1. NCBI lineage: Eukaryota > Metazoa > Chordata > Actinopteri > Toxotidae > Toxotes > Toxotes jaculatrix. The sequence goes on along the minus strand of NC_054397.1, from coordinate 29,249,514 downwards.
CAGCAGTAGCAGCAGGGGAGAAAAGGACCGAGCCTTTAGATATTAATATCTGCAGTGATCCGCGGAGATGTCAACCTCCAAAAGTTGTTTTCATCAGTATTACTATTAACTACATATTTACCCATTTCATTTGTAATATTGCAGGTTTACATATTGTGTTCTGATGCACAGTGGTGGTGGTTTATTGCCTTAAGGCTCATGTTAAACTTGAATGAATTTTAGTTCCATTTAATGGATATTTGAGTCAATCTGAGCATTTTTCTGTGTCTCTGTCCCACATGTGACATGTTGGTGTTACAGGACAGTGCAGCTCTGTAAAGGAGCTCTCCAACACCTCAGTCACTGATCACTCTGAAGTGAGAAAAGACAGTCCACCACTTGTTTTCAATTTTCAAAATTCAGCGATTGTTGAATAAGCAGCTAGTGAGAAAACATTGTTGGAAACAATATGGATAATTTCAAGTTGTACCTGACTGAATACAAAACCAAACAATAATCAAAAGTATTCCAGTGGTATCAGTTCCTGTCTTGCAAACGCAGTATTAATGCTGCGAACACACAACATGGGTGTGTTTCCAATTTTTATTTCCAGTGAGTTATTTATGTGTCTTGCACACCAATATATTTGTACTGTCATAGATATGAGCCTGCTGTTTCTGCATACGTGGACACAGCTGAATAAAGCAGTGGGTTGTTTAGGTACAGTATATGATTTATTTCAGTTTGGTTCTTTAGCACCATCTCTATACTGTACAGACTCAAGAGCACGAGTTATGAGCTAAAAACTATTCAGTATATTATAGAGAAAGAAAATATTTTAGGAAAGCAGTCACAGTGTTTGGCTGGCTGTATGGCTACAGGGAGCTGTACACAACATGTAGTCTTTGTCTGAACAATAAATGTAAAAGCTGATTATTAGTTTAGTGGATGAATCATTTTTCCAAACTGACTGAACAAATCTGGCATTCGAAGGCTAAAAATGTTGTTACAAATAATCCCTGTTTTTGTTCCCACTGACTAAAGTTCCTCACAGATTTGTGACGGAGGGATACATTCTGTTATTGGTCTGTAAGTTGTTGAGATGTCTGCCAAAAATATTTTTTCAACAAGTTTTTGTTTGACGGGAAAGTGTGTGTGACTCATTGCATAAACCAAAATTAAAGTCACACACATTTTAACAGGATTACCTGTTTACTGGGGAGCGCTAACATGACAAAACAATTCACCTCTTCCATTTAGCATAAAAAGAGAAGTAGGTGTGAATGGATTAATCTCAGTCTGCACCTGTAAATGGTGGCGGTGCAATTGGGCCAGTGTGTTCAGTATGACAGTGTGATCTGTTCATACAAAGCTTCTGTCACAGGTTAATCACTGGCTGTCAGCTGTAGCTGTGTAGAATTACACTGAACTGTGTTGTGCAGTCACTAATGAAAGCTGCCTCTGTTTCACTCGCTTCATGTGCATGCTCTCTCTCCCTCTTCCCTCGCTCTAACTTTTTCAGAAGAGTCAGAGAGAGCCGTTCAGATGTCACATCATTAAATCTCCATCGGTATTCAATGAATCCAGGCAGTGTCCAAGCCAAGTCACAGGATGCACTTTGACCCATTCAGATCAGCTGCCAACACTGTAATACAATGATACTGAAACTTAAAGTGGAGGAAACCTTTGTGATAGTTCATGATTGATGACTGGAAAATTTTGAGACGCCACGATGGATCTGACTTAGCTCTAATGGAAGTTAAATAAACTACATGTTATGATTAGGCAGAACCCAAAATGCAGGACTCAAGACTTGGAGACCATTAAAACATGGTCTATATTATGACCAGGATGTGAGGGAATAGATCCTCTAGTTGGAGCGAGACAATCAGATGCTGAGCAGCAGGTGTTCCTGGAGGTGTACTGAGTCTGGCAGCAGTAGATTGGAGGTGGGTTGATGACGTGATGCCTGTCAGGTGTGTAGGTGAGTTGGTGGGAAGAATCTAGGTCACCAATCTCAGGCTGAAAAACACACGCAAAACACACAAACAGGTCGGGAGTACAAGGTACACAAGGGAAGGGACACAGACAGACAATTCCTTTAAACTCTGTTTCTGTCCTACATATTACCAATGCGTTTAGAGTCCAATACATCTGCAAATTAAGTCCTAATTTATCAAACATCTGTCAACAATCTTCTGATCATCAGTCAAACACAAATGGGGTTTGAAGCATGCAAGTTACTAACACTGCTGCTACGGGAGGACTGATTCTGAAAAGCTTGATAAATTCTGAATGAACAGGAGAACATCAACATCATAATGTTTTTCAAAAAAATGATTGTGACAATGTGATTTATTCTTGATAAAGTCTAAATCTTCTCAAAACTTTATTGATCAATCTCCTCCAATGTGATTACTGATGTGTATAAATAGGAATAAAAAGAGGAACGTGCTAAATGACTAAATGACCTAAATGAAGCTGTCACGACTAGCCCTTGATTCTGGTTATGTCTGTTTGTTGTGTTCTTGTTTTATTTTGTAGCTGTAACCCTCTGTCTCTTTTCAGATTTACTTCCTGCCCTCCTGTGTTTCCCGCCTGTTTGATTACCTGGCCCCACCCTAATGTGTTGCACCTGTTTCCTATTGTCTCGCCACCCCCTCATGTATTTAAGTTGTGCCTTCTCCTTTGTTCTCTGCTAGTTTGTCTTCGTCCTTTGTGTCAAGCGTTCCAGCAGTTTTTTCCTAGTGTGTTTCCAGTGATCATTGACCTAGCTTTCCCTTGTGTTCGGTACTGCCTGCCGATTTGGATACCTTTGCCTGATTATTCTGACTTACCGTGCACCGACCCTTGCCTGTTTATAAACCTGCCTTCACTCATCGTCGTCTGAGTCTGAGTCGTGTTGTGCATTTGAGTCCTTTGTCTGAGCCCGGCCTGACAGAAGCTAAATGACCGGTGGTGCTACAAGTCATTGTGGACATATTTTAACCCTTGTGTGGTGTTCATATTTTTGTTACTCAGCCAGTGTTCGTGGGTCTGGTGGACCTGCTGCATTTTTGGGTTTTTAATTCAACACAAACAATTTTATGTTAAAATATTCAACAGATGTTTACTTCTTCTCAATTACAAGCAATATAAACAGCATATATGGTTAATATTAGCCCTTTACCTTTGTTAGATCATATTTATGAATGAAAATGCTGCTCGTTTTTTGTTTGTTTAATAAAATGTAATAAAAAAAAATCAATTACAATCAAGACATGAGTGGAAAAAATTCAACAAATTTACAAATGAAACAAGGTTTTTCATAACTACTGATTACTACTACATAACTACTGTATTTATTTGAACTTCATTAGAAATTCAGCCCATTCAAGTCGGTTTACACAACACAAGCTGAACACATGCACTATCCGTGTCAGTCTGGACAACACATCGGCCCCGACTGAACACATTGTCTTTTCATACCACTTTGCAGCGCTTCTTTTTGTTGCTGCTGGCTGCAGCCCAGAATAATGAAAAGATCTCCTGTTTTTGATGCTCCTGGCCACAGATTCTCCCGTCCCTGTGCAGTGTGTACTCATGAGTACCACATTCTTGCCTTTGTTTGGCACGTAGGATACCAGGGACGTGTCAGCCGTGCACACAAACATGGAAGAATTGACAGGCCTGTTCTTTGTAGTCAGCAGTTGGGGTGGGAGCTCAGACTTGTCTTTCCTTGTCATTCCCATCATGGTCAGCTTCCTCTTTAGGAGCTCTGATCCCAGCTTGTGCGAGGTAAAAAAAAAATTGTTGCATGTGATGTTGTGTCCACTGAGTCTCTGAGTCATTTGAATCAACTCTTGATTTTTCTCAGGGGCTCCTCCATCAGGTTTCCCTGTGTAGACTTGTAAGTTCAGCCGCCCGGTTAGCTCAGTTGGTAGAGCACAAAACTCACTGTCTTTTGTTTGAACCCCACTCCAGGCGGCACCGCATCCCATAGGCCCACCACCCATGGGTGGCAGTCGCCCTGGGGACCTGGGCCTGGATAATATATACTGCCTAAAGGGGCAGCAGCCCCTAAATAGCTGCTCATCAATGGTGACATTAGGCACTTGTCCCACACTGTCCTGATGCTTGGGCAGACACACAAAACTCTCACACACTAACAGAAGGCAGGGGGACACAGGACCTACAATTTCCACACTTTCATTAGTCCTGGGTCCAGTGGACCCGAACATCCTGTATGTCAGATGGACTAAATGGCCACAACAAGTAAAACTGATTTACTTTTCTATCTCATGACTTCAGCTGACAGATGGACGTCCCTGCTGAGGACACGGCTCGGCTGCAACCAGCAGTGTGGTGAGCAGTTATCAGATGTGCTAGTCCCCACTGTGAGCTTTCCTCAGGGCTGTGTTCTGTCTCCTTTAATTTAATTTATATACCAACATCTGCATCAGCATCCAGATGGATCTTTAGTAAAGTATGCTGAAGATACAGCCTCATTTAACTTTTAAACTGATGGAGAAGATGTCCTGGTCCTGTAGTGGAGGACTTGGTCCATTGGTGCAAATACTCTCATTTAAGTGGTACCAGGAAGAGAGACAGCATCTCACCTGTCAAGTACAGGACTGAGTCTAAGGTTCTTTTACTAGTTTTTTTTTAAAGCTTTTCATGACCTGAAGACCCAGCACATCTAAGAGCCCCTCCGCCTCCTCTCCATCCCCATATCTCTCAGATCCTCAGACCAGCTGCTTCCTTGGTCCAGGCTAAGGAGTAAGGAAGATTTACTGTTCACCGTTTACTGTAGCTGGCCCATCTTATCTCTTTTGTTTGTTTTTTTTTGTTTTTTTTGTTTGTTTTTTTTTTTCGTTTGTTTTTTTTTGTTTCTTTCTTTTTGGCTCTCACCATGTTTTGCTATTTTACTTTCTTTCATGTTATTTTACTGTTCAGAACTTTGTTTTAAATGTGCTTTAAAAATAAATTTGATTTGAATTGCTCCCCAACCCCAACGAACAAAAGAAATGTACACTGATTTAAGAAATAGAATCTCAACAGCACAACTGGCAGTCATGATGTATCTGTCTCTCTAAGTGAAGCTAACCTCCACTGACTCTGTTTTACTCTCAGATCTTTTAATAAGTCTTTTCTTGACAGTGTCATGACACTCTGGATCCTCTGCTGACATGGTAAAGCTAATCTTTCCCAGAAGAATTTACTCAGCAAAGCTGTGAATATACACACTCAGATAATTGGTTCTCAGCAGGACAGTCTGCATATGATACTTACAGAACTCGTCCCATCTCAAAAGTTGAAAAATTTGCCCCTTCATGCACAGCATCCATTGTTCATTGAGCTTTAGGCCTTTCCATCAAGCCAGCATCTTTGGGGCTCTGGTGGAAATAATAACAGAACAGGGAAACACGAGCATGAGCTGTAGCACCAAGGGACAAGTGCCCCCCCCCCCCCCCCCCCACACACACACACACACACACTTCCTAGTAAAAGTGACCCTCTTGCATGAACCTCTCCTGTATGTACTCACTGCAGAACTAGTCTTTATGGTGCAGAGCAGAAAGTATTAGTTTTGCTGTATTTATTCAAACTTTAGTTTCTCGTGTTGAATCTTTATACTTGATAATTACTGCGTGCCCTGCAGCTGAAACAGGGCTGGATGATGTGTCTAACACAGGAGGCCTTTTCTCTTCCTCCTCATGGACTTGTGAAACATCATCAGTGTATAACATGAGCAAACATGAGAAGGACGTGCATAATCACACAGTAAAGATTTACACTGTGATCAGAGGGACTCAGTGACAACGGACAGTGACAGATATACACAGAGAACAGATATCCAGAGTACACACAAATACACACACACACTCCAACACAGCGACAAATACTGTAGCTTAAAGATGGAAAAGAGGCTAGTACACAAATACTACAATGTCAACACACAGACACACATGACACGCACAGAAATAATTCAATGGTAAGTTGGCCATGTCCAGTAACCAAATGCTGTGTGTGTCGTAGCTGCTGGAGATGCTGACTGATCCTGACACTGATCCCACGTTTTGACTGAGACCAGCCTCTCCCACTGACACAAAGCAGACAAACAGAGCACATCTGATTCCACATAACAAGAGTAATCCTATCACTCTCTTTCCCTCAGACACACACATGAACACACACAGCACGGGGGGTTTGACGAGAATGGAGTGACTGCGTGAAGGTGATCACCATACTGATGTCTTCGGAGTGAAGCTCACAAAAGTTTATTATGTTGGCTTGAAACAGAGGATTTTAACAATAAAAAAATATTGTTAAAATAAAGAATATATTCAATAATAATAATAATAATGACAAATAAAATATTAATAACTGAAATAAAAATGGATGACCCCCCCCCAAAAAAAGAAGCCAGAGAGCCTGCGATGGAGCAGTAGGGGCCTCCACAGCTGAGGGGCCCATACAGACTATGTACTGGGGAGCTGGTGAAGTAAAGTCTTCCCTGCTTTCACAAATACAGATCCTCCAGGTAAGTTTAGATAAGTTTGGGGTTGCAGTGCATGTTGGTAATAAGGCAGACTGTCAAAAACCATCTAAGGGAAAACAAGCTCAGTGTGAGAGCAGACATTGTGAACTCCTTTATCACTTCAGTGTCCACTCAAGTTAGACTCTTATTAGGAGAGGGAAAGTAATTCTGCAAAAACTAAACCACAATAAAACACATACGTCTGCAGAACAACTAGTGCAATCAGTATAATCTTTAAATAATTTCTGATAGAAGAGAAATGTCAAGTCAAAGTTATTCACAACACAGCTCATAAAGGACCCCAAGTTCATTCAAACCTGCAGTCCCACAGAAAACATGACATCAGGCGCAGAAGAAAAGTCAGAGAAAAAAAAAACAGAGGGAATTGTATCAGTTACAGAATTGTAAAGTTCTGTCTCCTATGTTTTCAAGTGGACACACAAAAAGCCCAGTGCTCATCAGGCATCAGGAGAGAGGCCTCAGCCTGTAGACATTACTCACTGTTAATTAATTGTTTCACAGAATAGATTTGGTGAAAAGCTCAGCAGGTGCATTTTGTATCACCTGGAGGGGAAGAACAGTTTCTGCACAGCTCTTCACAGAATTTTACTTTTACAGCATCAGAGCAAAAAAGGCTCCTGAAACAGGGAGCTGATGCTAACACAGATAGCAACAACAACAACAACAATAACAATAATAACAACGAGATGAATAATTTACTTGTATTTTCCTGAGTGGCGTCCAAATAAACATTTTATTTTGGATCCCTTGATGATATTAATGTGTTCATTTGATGCGTTTTGATGCTTTAAATTAAGATTCTTTTGCACAAAAGCATAAAAATGCAACAAACAAAATTCTTTCTCTTCATCTTGTGTTGTTATCCTTTATTACATTTTTTTAATCCCAGTGACAATGTGGTTACACGACCCTATTTGAACTTATTTTGGCAACCGAAAGTTCCTGATAAACCGAGAGAGGAAAAAATATATTTCAATTGTCAATTCAGGGTGAATGATGGGATATTTTGATATTTTCTCAAGTCAGCAAATTATATTTTGTGAAGAAATGACAAAACCTGGAGAGAGAGCAGACAGAGCAGGGGATGAATAGTTATTTCTGGGCACCTCAGTGAACAGTAGAAAACACATAAATTTACTGAGCCAAGAGTAGATTTAGTGTTGAAAAGGGAATTATCCTTTACATAGTAATCATTTACACATTTTTAACTTACTGTATATGCTTGCAAATAATATGTTTAATTGTTCAAAGTGAAATAAAGAGAATCTGAAATTGTTTTCTGGTGTTACATTATAAAGCTGAACTGTGAATTTATCCCTTTCTATTTTGATTTCTAACAGTAATAGATATGATTCCAAATGTCATTACTAGGAGGTTTGTGAGTGTCTGACCTTCAGCAGTCATCCCATGACAGGGAGGGAGGATGGAGTCATGTGCAGTAATAAATCTGTGCCGTTGCTTTTGCTGGAAAACTTTGTCATGAGTTGAAGCTGAAGTTCCACTGGTTTGTTGTCAGTGGAAGCTCCTCTGCTGTCGTCGGTGGTTTTAGGAGAGCTGGTCTCATCTTACTGGTATATGCATGATGGGACTCATTTCCACACACATACACACACACACACCTGTCTCCAGAAGCATTGTATTATTGATAGAGAAGCAGTCGGAGGGCGATGTTTTGCACTGCAGCTGAATAAATCGACACCATGAATAAATCACCAAATCAAACCATATTTACAAGCAGGGAGAGGCCATCAACCCTATCCTGCAACACTCCCCTCTGTCTCTGCCTCTCTTCCTCTTCTTTTCATTTTAATTACCTCTTGCAGCTTCTCAGTCTCTTTGTCTTTTTTTTCCTGCCAATTATTTGTCTGTTTTGGTTCCTTCCCTTCTGTCTTCTCTCTTCAGTTTTATCTGCCATGATACTGGCAAAGTTCGCTTGAGGCAGGGTTATCAACTTTGACAGAGCAGTAGTTTGTGGTAATAAAGAATCTTACAATTCAAAAATCAAAGATGTGTCGATAACATTTCAAAAAAAAAAATGTGCGTATGTGTTTTAGAAACCTGTTTGTGTTTTTGTAATTGTGCAAAACCAAAAAAAATGCTTTCATTGTGTCATTTGTGATGCTATTAATTACAGATATTTTGCTAGTAATAACTCTGGTGATTCTTTAGATCTGTTTGATTCCTTGTACACAAAGGAAAAGAAAGAGAGAGAGAGAGAGAGAGAGAGACAGCTTGACCTGACACTAACTAGAGAGAGGGAAACAGTTAAGAATTTATTTAAAAAGTTATGTCAGGTTCACTTACTGAACTAGCTTTCAGCTGTATCCCATGGCCTTCATCAGAAAATTGTTAGTAACCTAAGTACAGGACTTTGGCCAGGTGATAATAAGTGGTTGTATATGGGGGTGAAACTGTATTGCTGGTCAATGTTTGAATTGATCCCTGGTGTTGGGTGTGAATGTCCTCATCTCTGCACTTTCTAAATAAATAAATGAATGAATGAATGAATGAATGAAAGTCGACCATGCACCACTTTAAAACACTTTACCACGGCCAGTTTACAGAGACCAGAGACAGAGATGAAGAAGAATTAACGCACATTTCAGAAAGCACGTCTGTGGGGGATAACACAAAACAGTGACGTATTCCAAATGTGTGTCATTTGTTTTCAGATGTCCCATCTTTGCTCCCAGTGCCAGTGTGCCCAGTCTTGTTTACCTCAGTCCTTGTTAGCCTATCGCCACATGAGGGCACTCTATAAAAGGGTGCTGTGGCCATCTTGACCCGCTCTTGCTGGCTCTGAGGTGCACCCCCCCCCCCCCCCCCAAACACACACATTTCCTGGTCGCCCTCTTCCTCCCTATTGTCGTTGGTGCAGATGCCGAATTTCAGGCCCTCCAACGACGTGCACGTCTCGTGGGTTCATTCCCAGTGCCATAAATTAGCCGCGGGTTGCTGCTAGCATCCACTACTACCGAGTGGACAAGTGCTTGCCTCTTCTCATCCTCTGGTGATCAGACGTAGCCTGGTCGGTATGTACGGCTCAGGGCGTTTGATGTATCTAACCTGCATGCACCGTGTATATATAGTTGATTTAGTTTCCTTTTGTTTAATACAGAGGATTATTTGCTCTCTGTTTTGTTCAGCACGGAGCAAGAAATCCTGCTGCTTTGCGTTACTGGGGTGTTTCCGCCCGCGCTTTCTCCACTGGTTCCGCAGGCCGCTTGGACGATCTAGCGTTCCTGCCATCCAGCTGCGCAGGTGTACAATGCAATCACCCCCACCTACGAGAATACTGAATGGACAGTGTTGCTTCACTTGGGCCTGGACTTTTAAAACTGTATGAATGGGTTGTGGGCCTGTTCTTAATATAAAGCCCCTTCCCCTTGATGAATTAATTTAGTTAATATGGATTTTGGGTCAGTACTTCCCTTTAAATAAAGCTTTTCCTTACCAACCTCACTCAGTGTGCATCCTGCACTTGGGACCTATGGCAGGGAATGGAGATCCATGAAGGGCTGGGTATAAGTGTGGAATGAGGGGGGAGCATGACTGGCAGGTGTGGCTTGAAGCTCAGAGGCAGCTAGTAGGGAGGCTGTGAAGTGGGCTGGGAGACTGAGGGGTGGATGATGATCCTGGACACAAGAAAAAAACCACACCGTTGCAGTCTTTTTTTCAAAGATTTCCACGTGATGGAATCCATGAGAGCAAAGGTGTTCCTAATAAAGTTCTTGGTGGGTGTATTTATTCCTTCAGTATATCTCAAAAACCTTTAGACAAATTAGGCAAACTTTGGTGTAGATTTGACAAAATGTTGTTCACCCATGGGCCAAAAACAATTACAGTTCTTTATTCGCTGAGGACACACAGTTGAAGGGCTGTGTGTCCTCTGCAAAGGTGTGTGTACCTCACTGAGTGCTCTCTCACCCAGTGTCCAAAATGTCTTTTAGCACAGATCGGTGCATTCAGTGGTAGAAAGCGTGTGTGGCAATGGTAACTGTTGCTATATCCTAGTGTTCTGCTTTGACCTTGCCTTTGATTAATGAAATGTAATCTAAGTGGCCAGGCCAACCCCTTTAGCAGCTGTGCAGTGTAATGTCCTTTGTGTCTCGATCAGTACTCCTGCAGGACCAGACTAGATGTGAAGAGTCATAGCTCTTCCCAGTCTGTTACAAACAACATTAGCAGGTTGGCGTCAAAGATTAACTCAGTTTTTATAGAATGTTACTGTTTGCAGTTTCAGTAGCAAACACATTTTGTGCTATAATGCTCACTTTTGTGCAGTGTGTTGAATATTATCGAACACATTTAAGAGTTATAAGGACTCTTCTTTTTCCTCCTCCTCTCTGAGGGTGATTGCCTTTACCTTTGTCTCTTTCCTCTGTTCCTTTTCCCTCAACCCCTCCATTTGTGTTCAAGTACCCTCCTCTGTCTTTGTCATCTGTCCTTTGCTCCCTCTCTCTTTCTCTTGCCAGTGATTGTCTGTCTTTCTAGAGTCTTGCTGGGCACCAGATAAGTGCTTTTCATGGCACAAATGACAAGAACACAGGAGGGGGTTCATTCCATTCGCAAACAATGATCTGTAAAAGAACACTGCATGAGATGTAAAATAAGCACTCTGCAGAGACCGCCTGGGTGGACCTGGAAGAGGCAATTCAACGCACCACTTACTGACACATTCAGCCAATTTGTACTTAGAGGGAATATGCACAAGGTAGAGGGACTACAAGCAAAAAGCACTAGTAACAAAATTGTTCTATGTGGCACTAGCAGATTGTTCAATAGGTTTTAATCAGCTTGAATCATGATGGGGCTATAGGAGAGTTGTTTGAGTCCTTTGGAAAATAAGTCTCCGACCCCTAAATATACTAACCCTCCAAACTCATGTCCCATGGCAATCTGGCGTTAACGATGATAAATTTCAGACAAGAACGGAGTGCTCCTCTGAACCTCTGGAACTCCATTCTCTGATCTTCCCAGGACTTTGGTTAAAAAATCTCAAGGACAGTAGTCTTACTGGCGCCTGCTTTATATGAGGCTCTTCATTCCGTGCTTTACCTCGTGTGAAACATGAACCCATCTGCTTTTTGTGAAAGGCCACAGTTGCATTGCATCCTTTGGAGATTAAGTGATGTCATCATCTGCCTGTCCACTGTTTCTTACTTCTTTGACAAGCTTAGTCCATGCCATGCTTAGTCCATGCCAGTCCATGCCAGTCCATACATCTACATTTATTAATTTGTCAGATGCTTTTATCCAAGGTGATTATAAAAATAAAGGACTCTCCAAGCCACTGCAGATGAAGGGAAAAGCAAATTACCAACTGCAACACTTTTCATGTTCAACCTGTCTGTTCCAATCTCACTTTCTTAACCTGAGTAAGAATTTGTCCCTATTTCCTGCTTCCTGTTGCCCTGATGAAGCCTGCTTCCCTTCCTCTTCTGCAACCTGCATAATGGGTCCTCCATCTGTCTTTCTCTCAGTATTCTCCCTTAGCTTCTTTCCCCAGGTTTCACACTCGATCACTGTAGTCCTTCTTTAAAGCCCAGTCTCCCAGAGACCATCCCCCCCCCCCCCCCCCACCACTACAAATTCTGTCCCTACAATGTCCACTTTCTTTCACTGCAGACTTCTCATTTCTGCACTTCTTGGATAAGTTGGTTCTGCACATCTGGTGCAAGCCCCCCTGTGTGCCCCGTTGGGCCATCGTGTCCATTGGTCCATCACCTCTCTCTTTAGCCACCTGGAAGCCTATGTCCTATAACCTGTTTTAGTGCTTTTAATGCCCTTCTTTCAATATTTACCACACCCCAGCCTCCCATTAAATCTTTGGGCAAAGGGTTTTATTGTTCTCCACTAACCTTCCCCTTCAATTTTAGTTACACAATATGACACCCTAGGTTGTGGAACTCTGTTGCTTGGCACCTTCGTCTTTGTCTTGTCCTTTGTCCATGAACTTTGGTCTTTTGGGTAACATGTCTTGGGTCAAGCCTGTCCTGAGCTGTCTCAGGTTCATGTCTCCAGGCCTTCACCACACTTAATGTAACTTCTTGGTAAGTGGCAAATCGATAGTGTTAACAATAATCATTCACACACACACACAACAACGATGGCTGAAAGCTGTGGATCTAAAGTCGAAGTTCAGTTACATGGATTGAAGGACAGGAAATCAGGTGTGAAAGAAAATGGCTCCAAATGGCTCTTTTGGAATTTGGATGTAGCAGCTTTTTAAAAATGCTAAAGTCAATTACATGGCCACATACTGAGCCAATTCATCTTAACATCATCGTAGCTTAGCTAAAAGCAGGAACGTTCAGATGGCCCGTGCTGCAGGGTTGTGATAGAATGGCACAGTTTGTCATGGTTCAAGAACAAGGCACTGAGCCAAAGGACGCACAACAAAAGCAAAATGAGAGGCCTGAAGCCAGATGTGTTTCTGCCCCCTGTTAGGCAGCAGTTGTTGTGTGTTTGTGTGTGTGTGTTTCACTTTGTTACAGAGGAGTGTGGCAGTTGGATGTATCATATGCTGTTTCTGTGGCCGCAGAACCTGTCCCTACATACACTCACACACACATACACAGCGGTACACTGGCTATGTAAATAGCTTGAATTGGTATGCATTGAAAGGTGAAAAGAGTGTGAAGAACAGAGGTTTCCATGCAAGATTGTGAGTGGAAAGAAAAGAAGTACAGTTCTTCTCCAAATGAAAGAGAGAGAGAGAGAGAGAGTGTGTGTGTGTGTGTGTGTGTGTGTGTGGTCTTCATCGTCTCTTTGCCTCCTTGGGAATGAACTCTTTTCAATATTGAGACAGCACTATAGAGGTGTGAGGTGCCACCTCTTTCCATTCAGAAGAAGTTTCCACGTCTGCTTCCTGGTTATTGTTCTGCTTTCTCTTTCTTTCACGCTTCCTCCATTCCCCTCTTTCTTCTCTCATTTCCTCCTTCCCCTCTATGTTGTTTAACTGATTTGTTTATTTCTCTCCCTCATTTCTGTCTCACTCTCTTTATTACTCTCTGCGTCATCTGTCTTTGCCCCCGACCCCTTTTGCTCCATCCCTCTGTCCTCCACTCTTTCCTCTCAACACAACAACACACAGGTTGGATGAGTTAATGATGTGCTTGTGCTTGGATCTGCCTCAACTGCATATTCACCACAATATTTCCCATATCATTATTTATTTACTGGGATGTTTTACATATTGCAGAATCTCCAAATCATCTCTTGCATTTGCATTTTCAGTTTTCTCTCTTTTCTTTGGCAGCTGTGCCCACGCACCTCATAGAAAAGAAATATGCTGACTTGTTCTGCTGCTACACTCACGGCCAGTAGCCAGGGTGAGAGTGTCAGCTAAATGACTAAACTGTAAACAGTTAAGGTGCAAACAGTTTCTAAAATGTTTTCATTATTGAAAAGGGAACTTTTGACACACAGGCGACGATCGGTGTTAACATACACTTGGCACCAACTTCTAACTGTGTAGTTTATGATGATGTTTGACGGCAAGTTATACAGTTTGTATCATGCATATGTATGCACGTCTTGTTTTAGACACTCATGTGTTTGTGTGTACTGTGTATGAACACATTCAAGTGTGTGTACTGTTGTGTTGTGTATTCAGAAGAAGTGGGTGACCTTGGTTATAGAATGTGTCAATTGGTGTCTAAAAATCTGAATGAAAATTAATTGTTAAATGCATTGTTGTTTGTGCTGTTTTCATATTCATGACATTTCCCATAAATGATAGGAAGGGTTCATCATCATCATCATCATCATCATCTCTGCCCAAACCTAATAATGGATACAGTTCTTACAACGTACCTCTTCATATTCAGCAAATGTTCATCAAGTATACTCTTGGTTTTCTGGAGGGCATGGTGTAGTAGAGCTTCCCAGCATGCACTGGAGCAACTGGCATATGGATATAAGTGTCATTTTATGTGTGTTCCTGAATTGTTAATGGTGTTGTTGTGTTCTGTATTGTGCTGTTCACAACGTTTTCACTGTCTCCACACTCCACCTATTGTTGCACCTATTGATATTTAGTTGTAACGACATGGTCATCTATAAAATTATAGAGGGACCATCAGTCATGGAGATCCCTGACATGTTTTTTACCCAGTAACTAGCCAAGGTAAGGTCCTGGTTTTACACATGGACACATTGTGGTGTTGTTTTGGTTAATTTTAACTCCAGATTTAGGTAAATGACTTTGAGGTAGATAAAATCAGAAGTATTTTTAAAATATGATTTTGATTTATTTTAAGCCGTCATGGTTCCCAGTTGTCATTCTCATGCTGCAGATTCTCATCAAAACCAGTGTCAAGACAGGACCCATCTAAACTATATGTCTTATACCCATAACTCCATGACCATGGAGTTCAATTAAGAATGAAAGTGAACCAAAGACATTTTTTAACTCTGAATCCTGATTTTAACTATATGATGGATGATTTTGCTTTGAGAAGTATGAAGAAAAAAACATGGTTGGAGGTCATACAGCTTATTCTGTTACCACCTGCTAATCATTATCACTAGTTTAATGAGCAGCAGTTTGTCAGGCTGAGTGATCAGTTCTTTGCTGATCAGTCAGCACAGGATGCTGAGTCAGGCTGTGTTTTGAGTTTTACTTCGGTATCATCGGGCAGCTGATGTTTGATAGACTAACATTTGTGCTTGATTGAAAATGCTAAATTTTGTTAAGATTTATTAGAGGTAATATAAAACAGATGGAAGGAGAATGACTCATTGGTGTGTAGAGCAGTCTCAGTTACCTCCAAACATTTTTAAAGCCCCATAGCTGACACAGGTAACAACATAAAACACTGAGACAAAGAGGATGAATATACATAGCAGCTCTCCGGCCAGACTCAGATAAACTACATGAATTTTATTCTACCCCTTTAGAAGCAGGATACCTGCTTTGTCTGACGCTGTTGTGTCCAATCTTTCTCTACAGAAAAAAAAAACTGATGAAACCACTCCTAAGGCTCAGGCAGACTTTCTTTTTTTTTCCTGGAGGCTCAACCAGTCAGAGGACAAACCAAGTGACAAGACCATGTCAGGACCTGTGGAAATGAAATTACTTGGCATAAAAATATCAGGGTTTCCACAGACACAGGTCAGACTGAAACAGACAGATTTTATCACCTTGGAGATATTTCATAAATTTCAAAGACACAGAGAGAGTCTTACATGCTTTGACCTCTTCTCGTCTTGATTATTACAACATCCTCTTCACTTGTCTTAACCAGGAATGTACTGACTGACTGCAGAGTGTTTAACTCAGATGCCAGGTATTTGGTCCTTCTTGCAATGTGGCTCCAGGGATGGAATTGTCGGTCAGTTCATCACTTTGGTTCTGACTGAAATATCACCATTGAATGGATTTCCATGAAATTTTGTGCATTTATCGTGGTCCATTGTGAATCCTTTGTTTCCTCTAGTATCACCAGCAGATGTCTAGACAGCTGCTGGATGGGTTTAGTGCAGAAATTCATTCTTTGTGACCTTTGGTGACTTTCTATCTTGCAACATCATCAGAATTTTAATTTGACAATACTTTGCTTTATCTATGTAACAGATTGAGACTGTCCTACCATAAATAGGTCATTTGTACAAGCAGCTTATTAAGAACCATAGTGAGTGTAGCGATTATGACGGTAGCCAAAGAGCAAGTCTTTCCTTATGACATAACATAATCATGACTGACTAAGTAAAATGTCTCTCACAATGAATGTTTGTTCATGATCAGATATAAGTATTATTTTACCAAAGACAGATATACTGAAAAAATATATATTTTAAAAAAATATGAGGTAACAAGGACTGTACATATGACAAACCAACGACTGCAGGCCGGCTGTGATGTTCGTATTATGTCAGGGAACACCAGTCACTGCAGGCACACCAAGTAAACAACACTAGCACTGCAGCAGGAAAGCCCCAAAACTTGAGGACCAGCCTGGAGCCGTCTACACAGCTGTTTATCACACGTCATTTGCAATATGCACTATATAAAAGATTTAGATGTTAGGCACTTATTTAAGTTATAGTACACATGCATGAAAATGATGCAAGCAGTAACCACAGTGGTGAAATAACTAACAGTTTAGGAAAGCAGAGGTGACATCCTCAAGGAAATAAGCAATTCTTCAGTTGCTTCAGGCCAAAACACATTAATATAAAATACACTAAGGAAGAAGGTTAAACCACAACCAGCTCAGTGGAAGGAAACACCGCTGCAGTCAGTGTTCCCCATCGTCACAATGGGTCTCCATGCACAGCTCCCAATGATGAACTGCGCTGTGCAAAAACACCGGATTGGTCCTTTAAAGATGATGCAGTACATTTGTTGGAAAGTGTAAGATGAAAACTACATTTGGAAACAAATTCCTTGTAAACGTGACATTCCTGTGCTGCTTTATAAAATTTAATAGGCACATTTCTGGGTATCGTTCATCTTTGAGGAACATTTTTACTATTTCTCATTCAGATTCCTATTTTCTTTCCTTTTGTTAAGCAGGGTGGAAAATATAGTGTCTGCGTGCATGTCATTTAAGGCCTAACATTTGTTGGAATGGTGAAATGCTGTCATTATGTGGTGTTATGGCCACGGGTAATGATGCACAGTAAATGCTCCAGCACTGTTGGAGAATAATGGCTGACTTCACAAAGAATCCATTTCTCCACATGGAGGAATAGTGTTTAGAGAGCCAAATATTTATGATCGTCTGTTCTTTGATGGCATGTGAGTTTCCACTGATATCTGACTATTTCAGTCTTTGATTGTGTAAACCAAAATCTATCAAAACAAATTACAATGTAATGTTAATATACAGTATCCAAACAAGCAAAGTAACTCATAAAATATAGAAATGCAGTTTAAAAGTAATTAAAATTATATACACACATAAAAGCAAGTTGAAATTAATTTGTCTATCCAGGATTTTTACCTGGACACACTTTTGACTGGGGACTACCCAACCAGACAGACTATTACATAAGGACCGTGTAGTAAACAAAGGTTAGGTAAACTATGATGAGGTTTGGGTTTGGGTAAAAAAAAAAAAAAAAAAAAAAGACAGGAACAGCTGTCAACCTAAAGCAAAGCAAAGCAGTACCATAGACTTGTCAGATGTCAGTATTGTTAATGCACTGATGACAGGCTGAAACCACAAATCCTCTCCTACTGATTCAAAGCACTTCATTCATTTCAGACTATGACTATCAATTCCCTTTTTTTCCCTAAGCTAAGCTGCTCAAATGCACTTCAGTATATATATATAAGTTAAATGAACACATCACCTATCAGAGGCACTGACTCACACTGTCCTTTGTTCAATAGCACGTTCAGTCTTTTGCTGGTCAAAGCTTTTGCGTTTAGTTAGGCACCAAACTAGCTTATACAAGCGCTGAAAATGAAGTCAGTTGCTCAGAAGCCTATTATTTACAACAGACGAAACAGATTATAATTTGTTTCTCTGGCTTTCACAGTCTTTTAATATACTTTTAGCATGGAAATAAAATACTGTGAATCACAGCTGAGCGGATGACAGACAAACACCATTTGATGAAATAATCCCTCTCCAAGGTCTGAAGAACCTCTACTTAAAGTCATGTTTCCTTGATACGGACCTGAATTATTTATGGTTGATAATGATGTTTGCATCTTTAAAACAAAGAAAACTTCCTTTACTGTTTTAGGTCGGATAGGAAATACTTGCTGTCGTGAGAGAACAGTTCAAAAGGCAACTGTCTGGAATTTGGGAAGGTCAAGATTAAGGAGGAAATTCACTTCCAAAACCAAAGACTTTCAATAAAGACAAGAGTAATGATTTAAACGATAAATTGACCATCAGAATTTTTTTCTTTCAAGCAGCTCGAATGATGAAACTGGAGCAAGTTCCAACAGTTGGAGAAAGCCTCGGGATAGAGGGACTCAGAGGGACTCTAGTGAATAATTAGCAGTTCCTTTGCATTTCTCTTCACTTACTGTTGCCGGAAGCCTCTCTTGAGCTGTAGAAGACTCAGCGATGTGTTGTTTTCTTCATTACTGTATTCTTTCTCCTGGTCTGACCTGCACCACTGTAGGACAAGGACAGAGAGACGGTGGAATTTCGAAGCAGCATATTACCCCTGGTTGTCCAGTTAGTAATGGTTGTCCACATTCCATGAACCTATTCAGAGTTTTCCTGTTGACAGTGGGTTAGCTTCATTTTCAAAATTGTGGGGCATGTCAGTTACATCAACAAGGGTTTTACTACTGCCACTGGCCGTATGAGATCCATCTTGGGTCCAGCTAGTTTGGCTGAACGTCGTCAACATAGCATCAATAACCCTCTGATAGTTCCTCTGTTGTCTGACAGCCCCTCAGATGCGTCAACATCTGATGTGGCACAGAGGGTTCAGTAATTGGAAGAAGAACAGGTGCAGCTACACTGTCAACTCCACATGGCAACCAGCATCTCTCTTCGTGTGATGGCTCCACATAGTTTCACCATGGCGACCAGATATTTGTGAGCAAGTGATGTGAGCAGAACAGGACCGTAGCATTTTGCCTGATGACCATGAGTTTTTTTTAAGCTGGACCACCTCCACTGAATTAATGGAGCAGCCTCATTCAGATGAATGAGGGGGCCATGTCTTTTGTCAAACAGTGTATAAACAAATATATGATTTACAATTTATAATTTACACCAACATCTGCCTTTTGTCTTCAGTGGGATTCATTCCCAGGTCAAGTGATTCTGCACATCCTTATCTCCTGAAACCTCTGTTTATATGCAACAAAACTGCAACAGAAAATATTTAATTATATATTTTGCACATTACAAATACATTGATACCGAACATATAAATAAAATGTTTTCAGGCAACATTACTGTTTTCTAGTCTGAAGGTTCACCTTCAACAGGACAATGACCAGAAGCACACAGACAAGACAAGACAACACAGGAGGGCCTTAAGAACAACTCTATGAATGTCCTCGAGTGGCTCACCCAGAGTCCTGACCTGAACCCAACAGGACATCTCTGGAGAGACCTGAAAATGGCTGTCCACACCAGCAGTCCACATCCAACCTGACAGAGCTTAAGAGGTCAAGTCATACCTAAGAAGACTGCTTTAACTGCTTCAACTAAGTACTGAAAAAAGGTTCTTAATACTCTTGTGAAGTTTCAGTTTTTCCTTTCTAATAAATATGCAAACAAAAACTGAAAATTCAGTTTTCATTTTTTTATCATGGGGTACTGACAAGTGACAAGGGAAGACATGAATTTAAACGATTTCAGTTCATAAAGCTGTAACAAAACAAAATGTGCAAAAAGGGGTTATAAAACTCTCTGAATGCACTTCATGTAAGAAAACCTAACAGCCCCCACCCCCAAAAAAATTAAGATTAACTGCAACTAAAACAGAAGTAAAATCTGATTATAGCCAATAAACTGCAATAAGTGTGCTCTCTGTGGCTACAGCACTGACTGAGACCTTCATACACCTTGTCCCTGCAGCTCAAGATATTTTTCAATGTATGGCCTGAAACTCTCATAAAGCTACAAGCGCTGAGAAATGCATCATGCATTTAGTACAATTAAACAGTGAGAAGTCTCCGAACTGTGTTAAAATGCTTCATTTATCTGCACCTACACAGGAGATAATTGCACATTAATATAATTCTTTAGTGTGGGAGGGGTAAAAAGGGAAGAGTTGGAACTTTTTAGAATATGTCTTCTATTGCATTTTTCATCACTCACATTAGTGTGTGTTCAGGAGCGCTCTCTCTTTGTGACACAAGTTTGTTTTTACAATTTGGATTCCTGTTCGCTGTCAGTCACTGCAAGTATTAATGAGTGTGTGCATGTGTGTGTCTGTATGAATGTCCATGCATATGTGTGTGCTCTGTCCTGAGCCCAGGGAATAATCATTAAAATTACATGAAACTAGGTTGCTGCTTCTAGATCGATCCTGCACCCTACTCCAATCTGTCACTCAACTCTGTGTGTGTGTGTGTGTGTTGTGGTATATGTAAGTGTGCACCTACATGTGTGCATATTCGAAAAGCAGAACACATATAATAGGATTACAGTAAGCTTATTAGAAAATCCTGCCCAACTAATGGATTTGATGAACCCAGTATTTCATGCATCTTTCATGTTTCCTTTTATTTTGAAAAACTGCTGATTATCTGTTGGATTGCACTCCTAAAGAGAGGTAAATGAGATGTATTTATATTGTGTGCAGCTTAAATGTTACAGTGATCTCTGATTGTAAATTACACCATATTCAGTCAGTTCGATTTAAATTATTTTTCAGTATCATTTTTAAATGCATTCAGGATGCTAAAAGAAGGAATTTAACCAAAGTAACCTTTAAACTGTAAAAGAAAAATAAATTGCACAAATGCAACTGTTGGTGATTGTTCTGTTGATTGTCCTTACAGTCAGACCACAGGTGGTGAGGATGGAAAATAAGGTCTCTGCTGAGCTCACAATCAGTGGAGGAACCCCTGAGGGCTGCTGCCTCAGCCCCAAACACTACACCCTGTACACTTATGACTGTGTTTCCAACAATCTCATCATCAAATAAGCAGATGAAACAACCAACTTTGGCCTCATTCGAAGGTGGGGACGAGTCATCGTACAGAGAGCTGATGAACAAAATCATAGTCTATGGAGAGGACAATGACCTTGTTCTTAACACAAATCCAAAAGAAATAATTACGGACTTCAGAAAGAGCCCCTCTCCATCAAAGGGGTTTCATGTGGAGTGGGCTGGTGGTCGTAATTTTCTAGGCCTGAACTTGACAGAAAACCTGAGCTTGGACCAGAAACACCAACAACGGCTTTACTTCATCAGGCTGCTGAAGAAGGATGGACTCAGCCGGCAGCCCCTCACCCAGGTCTACCGAGGACTCATTAGCTGCTTTCACACATGCGCCGCAACCCTGAACTTTTCCAGACATTACCCGGAGGAGCTGTATGTGTGAATACAAGTGTCTGAATCACTTGAACCAGAAACTAAACGGACTTTACCCCTGCCAGCTCCCTTGTACAAAGCCTGTGTCCCACTGAGCCCATGTGTGAATGGAGTGGGTCGTTGTCCAGAGAAAACACTCAGGATACAACTGGAGACGCCATAGACCAGAGAGCATCACTACTCACAAGACAAGCCCCAGCAACAGTTTTTTTTCCAGCCACTGTCAGACTGATTGCAAAGGACATTAAGGCTGGAAAGAACTGTCACATCTATGGAAAGCCAAAGGCTCACATTTCCCCAGTTTCCCCAGTGTTTGAAGTATTGTTAATGTCTTTCTGATTTCCACCAGGTGTTTAAACAACCTTTACCTATCAAATGGCTGATTTATTACTACACTTTGTTTCACATATTTGAACATACGTTCATATGTATCAACACATAAAAATATTAAAAATCAATATAAAATAATCCTATTGTGGATTGGGATTTTGTTTTGGCTACAAAAAAA
Source organism: Toxotes jaculatrix (assembly GCF_017976425.1). NCBI lineage: Eukaryota > Metazoa > Chordata > Actinopteri > Toxotidae > Toxotes > Toxotes jaculatrix. The sequence continues at coordinate 29,227,513 of NC_054397.1, read as the reverse complement.
AAACAATAAAAGACATCAGTTCTTGATTAGTGTGGTCTGCTCTCTTTGTTTCTTTATTTATAAACTCAGTGTGTACGTATAGTGTAAAAAAAAAACAGAAAAAAAACATTAAAAAGTAGACACAAAACTGCCATGTTTAAATGATCATTATAGTAACATCATCTGTCCATTTATAGGATTTTTTTGGCAGCCAAAGCTACAACCAGCCACTTATTAAGGTATGGATCAGTCACTATAGACAGCACCCCTTGTATACAAACTGTGGTGCTGGAGCTGGCTTTATCTAATCTAATCTATGGAAAACATCATCCCAGTAAAACATTCCCATAACATATGTAGATTTGATACTGTGAGACAAACATTTCTAGAATTTAGTTAGACCCATCAAACTGTGATAATTTGTTGGGAGCTTAAATATTTACCCCAATAAAAGGCTTTAGGTGCTTCCTTGGATTTGCCTCCTTAAAGGGTAACTTCACTGACTTTACACACTCAATATGTCAAAAACAGAAAAGAGCTTGACTGAATTGCGCCAGATCAGGCTTGGCCATCCCGACCGACCAAGGGCTTTCTTGGCGGATGCAGCTCTTAAGGCAGAGCCTGAAGTAGATAACTACATCTACTACTTCTTCAACTGTCAGTTTGGGGAAGTTCCCAACTGCAGAACAAATACAACAAGAATTAGCACCTTCTATAGGAAAACATGGCTTGAAACCATGCATGTAGCGTTAAGGTAAAATGCAGAGTTAATGGGAGACCTGCCTCCACACACAGAGCTGGTGACATCCATGTGTGGGTATGTGTTTGCATTGGCTATTGGTCACTAACACAAGAGGTGCAGCTGAAAACGTCTTGAGGAGAATGGGCCTCTGTCTGATGAGAAATTAGTTAATCACTCAGAGATTTGAGGTTAGCCAGCTCTTTGCTGACACAGTAGTGACCCTCATCCCAAAGTACCACTACCTTTGACACATCCTCGTGTTAATGGATCTCTCCTTATACAACCGATAGGGTACAGCATGGGTAAGGTGTGACATTTCATTGAGGAAGCTGGGGTGTCCAGCCAGATCTGAGACCTTTTGGTTCTCTCATTGGCTGCTCCACCACTTGCTGGAACCTTTTGGGGGGATAGTTGTAATGAAGTGCCAATCCAGGCTCAATTTCCAGACATTGCACTGAGGAAGCCTTGCAGGGACTCCAGTAGGTCTGAGTGACACGAGAAAGCTTGAGTGCATGAGAGAGCGATGACTCAGACACCAGTGCCACTGTGTATTAACATGGCTCTGCTAAACTGTGTTTAGTTTTTTTTTTTCTTTTATAGCAGAGGCTGAGAACTTCTTACTCCCACCTGGTGAGGACTCCTTTTAAAGTGCACCATCAGTTTGTATTAGAGTAGCTCAACTAAATTTTTGGTGTTTGACCTGGCTCCCCATGTCAAAGTGTCCTTGGACAAGATACTGAACTTGATATCACCCCTGATGGTTGCACCATCAGTTTATGAAAGTGCGTGAATGAGTGAATGTTATATTGTGTAAAGCACTTTAAGTGGTTAATTAGCCTAGAATTAGACCATTTACATCAAAGGTGTTGGAAAGCCCTTCCCACTCCTCCAGAGCAAGCTGTGGGGAGTCTGATAAGCTGCCTCGAGTCATGTCACTGGAGTCAGCTTCAGTTGGGACTGAAGACTGCAAGTTTGAAAATGGGAATGTGAAGTTAGAAAGAAGTGAGTTTACCAGAGCTCTATATCAAGCAGTGATGAGAAGTGGGTGAAGTTAGCTGTTCTGAGTATAACCGAATTTCTAGCCAAATCATCAGTGGTTGCATTGGAGTTGCATTGTGGCTAAGCTGGGTTGGTGGAGTACTCTTTTCACTGGAGGTACGTCCACTAAGATGAACTGGGTAGATTTCTGAACAATCCTCCAAACTTATAATTGTTGCAATGCGAGAAAAAGTTCTGCTGGTCAGGTGAGATAATTCGACTCCTGCTCCCTGGGAACGAGTGTCAGTACTGGGGAAACAAGGCCTTCAGAATTCAAATTTGACAGAATGACTTGATAAGATGGAGGTGTTCTGTTCTATTCTCCTTTTTAGAAATGAGACAGCAGGAGACAGACAGTTTCTGGGCTTCACCTTTGACTCACTATGTGGACATCTACCTGTTTGATGTTTGAACAACAGACTGTTTGACAGAGGGACAGCAAGAAAGCGAGAAGGAGAAACAGAGGAAGAGCTGGATTTTTTTTTTTATTTCTATTAAAAACACTTCCATTGTTTGACCTCTCCCTCTCAATCTCTCTGTCTCTCTCCCCCTTTCTCTCTAACTCTTTCTTCTAACACACACACGTGCAGACACACACCACCTCCTGTCATTTTCTGGTTCCTGCAGTTCATTGCTTGTCTGATGACAGTGCTGACAACTTGCTCCATGCCCCCTACACACCCCTCCTGCATTAGCCATGACAGGTGTGTATGTATGTGTGTGTGGGTGTGTGTGTGTGTGTGTGACTGAGAGAGAGAGCATAGAGAGAGAGGACGTATAAAAGGCCAGACCATCTCCCGCCCCAGCAAATGTGCGTTCAGGGGACGCTCTCTCTCTCTGAATCTCTGTCTTCCTGTCTTATGCACACACGCACACACACACGCACAGGGACACACACACACTTGCATACACTCCATAAGTGTATAGATATGCCATGTATATTCTAATTGCGTGTCAAGTTAGGTATGGGCCAACTCTCCTGCCACAGTGTCCCTCCCTGCAGTTCCATTAGCCCTCTCTCCCGTCCCACCTACTCAGAATGTCACCCTGAACACTCTCCACCCCCCATCCCCCACCCCACCCCCCCGAAATCTCCTCTCAATGGAAGTTGATAGCACTGTGGCGTACTTTGGTTTAAGTCAGTTGGAAGTGGGAAATGCCAGCTGTGGGATAACTAGCTGTGAGCTGAAGTGCAGCTCATTGCTGGAGTTCAGTCAGGGCAGCAGTGGCCATAGTGGGTCTTTCTTTCTCAGTAGGGGCTCCATCCACACCACAGACTGATGTGTGTTTTGTGGTGCAGCTGACACAGCATCAGCTCTTAGCGTTGCATAGATGACACACAGCTCTCCCGCCTCCAAATTTTCAGTCCCTCCAGTAAAGTGTTGTGGGACCTGCATACATGTGGATGGATTCTGTGAAGGGGTGGTTCCTCAGAGGATCTGAAAGTCAGGCTGAGCCTGCAACTGCTGCCTGAATAACACAGTCCAGCAGCTCCAAATGTATCACTGAGACACTGCCAACGCACAGTGAAACAGTGGTATATGGCGGTGAGAAGCTTGATCCAGTATGTGTACCTGGCTTGGGACATTTGACTGACATTTGCATTCATGATATTTCTCTATTGAAATAAGTATTGGCTTGGAGAGTGGAAGGACTATAGTATGTACCAAGAGTCACAGCATGGGGGGAGCATGGGAAGAGTCTCCACACCCTCACCTCATTTGAAAGGTGTGTAAAACTGGCTAATATTATAATAGTTATAATAGTTAGCTTCCTGATAAATGAAGCATCATTGCCTTCAATGGTGCTCCAATGGTGAGCTCATAAAGTGGCGACTTAAAGTCTTTTCAAACCGTCATTTGCAGCAGTTTACACTGACATCAAGTAGATTGTTTTTCTGTATAGTAGAGATATTAGACAACTGTAATATGTCAAGATGTCAAGTAATGACTTGTGATCAGTTTACTGCAGTGTTTTGATCAGTTTTGTGTTCATGATGTCAAATACTACTGGTGCAGATAAACCTTCATCTGCATCAGAAACATTTAAACCGACAAACATTTAGCATCCCTCCCTCTATTTAGGGCAGTCAGTCAGTGTGAGAGTGACAGCAGGTTCTAAATCCTGTGCTCTTATTTATAATTATGGGTTGGCCATGTATTTGTTAATACATAGATTGTGCTTTCTAAAGATTTATTTTGCTGCCTCTGTATAACACACTGCTAATACTTGTTGGAAACTATTTTTACTATTTTTAACTTAATTCTGTCAGATTGTACAGACTGTGGTCTAAACACTTAATTATTGATTACCACTTGATAACAACTGCACAGTCATATGTTTACTTGTTATTTGTACAGGTGTGACAATGGATTTATTAAAAGGCAGAGGCTGCTGTAAGAGGCTGCTGCTACCTGTCCTCCAAACTCAGGGAGGAGAAAGCTGGATTTGAAGCAGTGTTTGGACTGGGACAGGTCTTGACAGCCTCTTATGATTTATTCAGTCTAGAGACGCAGACTCGGGCCCACATAAGACCCACACTGATTGGTAACTGTAATGTTTTGAAAAATCCAGTGGTTGTCATAATGTGGTTTGTGTTTACCACTGAACTTACTGCAGTTTTTAAATTTTATTATCCAGCATTACGGATTTTACAGCAGTTGAATGACAATAATATAGAAAAACAAAAGACAATTAAAGAGTGATACAGAGCAGAACATTTCCTAATGGTTAACATAGCATTTTAATGAACTGTTTAACATTTATTAAGCAGAGCTATCATATTATATCAGTTTTAAATTTTACTTATTCAGCCTTTGACTCTGGGACAGATTCTAAAGTCCATTAGTTTCTCATAAAATTCTCTTCAGACGTCTTCTCCAGTATGTGTGCTCAGCTCTGGTGAACTGCTGCCTGTAGTAATCACATTACACCACTCTTTTTAATGTTTACCGTCTTTGTTGCTTTATTACTAAATTCATTTGGGAATGTAAGAGCCAGAAAACAGATCTGCAGCTGAACCAGAGAGACAAAAGAATGAGTGAGAGACAGAGGAAGAGAGAAAGAGACAGTAAAATGACACAGTAAAAAAAAAAAAAAAAAAAAGAGAGAGAGAGAGGCTGTGACAGCCCTTGGTGACAGGCTGAGGGTCCACAGAGGTTCTCTGAGGAAATCTCTCTCAGTTTTCTTGGTTAGACTCGGCAGCGTACGTCTGCAGGTAGCAGAGCTGGGCAGCAGGTAAAGATGACTGACAGCTCAGATTTTCATCTGGAATCATCTCTTTGTTTTTCTTTTCTTCTCTTCTCTCTCTCTCTGTGCATTAGGCAGCTGAACACAAACAAAAAAACAATAAAAGACTAATTTCTGTACCAAAGTTGGTAAAAGTTGCTAATGAGTCGCACTAATCAACACCAACACTCAGCCAGGTGTCTTGTCTACATCATTTTAAACAAATGTGTCTCAGTGGTGCTCATTGGTCAACTGAGGAAAAACTCATCTTTAATTTAGGAGAAGAATCGCACTCAGTAATGAATATTTAAAGGTGACAGAAAACTGTCTTGCAACATTCTTTAACAGTGAAATGATAAGTGCAAATGCAATGTATAAAAAATGTAAGCAAAAAAAAAAAGTATTGATTGAGAAATTCTTGTCAAGAAAACTTGTCTTTAAGAAGTTATTTTGTTTGGGTTTCTTGTTTTGTTTGTCTTTCTCTTCTTATTCTTTTTTTTTATATAAATACTTCAACCTTTTTCTCTTATAATTATTTGAGAAAATTAAAACCATAGCAGCTGGGCACTGGTGATAACACTTCAACACACCTGTACCTGCCTAACAAAATAATCTGAACTCAAACATCCATGAACAGACTTCTTCAGGGAAAAGAAATGGAATTGACAGTGAGAGTAGTAAAAGATATACTTCATATTCAATCTGTAAATGATATTAAAAATGTAACAAAATTTAATCTAAAGAAACCTCTGGAGCTCGCTTAAATTTAAGAGCCAGTAGAAGTAAAAGTGAAGGATTTTTACTAAAGTCCAAACTTTATTTTTAGTTTCATATATTGAGTTTCATAAGTACAGGCCCTGATATATCATGGGTTAGGATCGGGCACAAAACATGCATATATAAACATACATGAGACATACATGTACTTATAAGCTGCCAAGAGTTCATACACTTGTTCATCTTTCTCCCTTTCCAGACATGAACACAGACGAGTAGTTGTTCTTATTGCTTTCTAGTACACCTGAAGTCCATGTGTGGTTGGTGACCTTGTAGCGCAGTGACCGTGACAAGTCAGTGCCATCACAAAAATTGGTGGATATCTGCACAGAGCTGCACACACACCCTCTGATGATGAGATTTTACTGCAGACCTGCTGATTCAAAAACTTTAACACTAACCTTACTCACATGCACCCTTTGCCCCCATCCCCTACTCTCTATACACACACACACACCCATTCTTGTTGCACGAAGTGAGAAAACTAAGAATATATCAATCATTAAAACAAACATAGATAAACACGTCCCATGTTAATAGCTGTGCTGATCATATATAATCATTAGCAGATGGAGATTTAAAGTGCTCAGGAAAAAAAGGAAGTTTGATCATCTGCTGATCTGAAGATGATGTGATGTGATTGAAAGCTTCAGAGCAACTACTAAATAGACCTTAGAGTAAGTTTTTTTTTTTTTCTTTTTTCAGTTGCAGTTTATGCCCAAGGTGCATAAAGCATGGAGCCTTAACCTCCCAAACTTTTTTTCTAATAATAAAATGTTCATTGATTTTTCCTGATCTTTCCCTTTAAGACATTTTGGATCACACAAAACATTTAAAATTATACAATTAGTTACCTTCTCACATTTTGGAGAACATTGGATTATTTATTAGTTCTTTTTTCGATATGGATGATCAGTGGCTCGGTTTTCTCCCACATGAAGTTTTCATATTGCTGGGATCAATTTAACCCTAACTTCTGAATTATTCATTGAGAAAACATACTGCCTGATAATTCTTTAATTCTGAAGTGAGGTTTTTTTTTTCCTTGCAGAGAAAATACTTTCTGTAGCATGTGGCTTCCCTCCAGTCACTGCCTGCTTACAGACTTTGCAGCCTGGTGTTTGGCACCTCAGCCACCTATTCTTGCTGAAGAAAAGACATCAGCAGACGGTTAGGCTGCTGTCAGAGCTGTCAACGTGACGCACCTGGCTGCTACAGTATGAGAGGACTTGACTGAGGCCATTCTGAGCAGAGAGCAGGGAAAGCAGAGGCCTGCCCGTGTGCTCCCACAGACACAATAGGCAGGCAGGGAGTGGGAGGAGGTGGCTGTCACACTGAATGTCGCACATGGCAGAGAGCGCAAGAAAGGAACTGATTTGAAAGTAGAAACGTAATTATAAACAAAGCAGAACTCTGATACCCTGAGGCCTTGCACAAGCGCTTAACCTGCCAGAGCCGTAAACCACCACTGAAAGTATGTTTGACTCAGTGAGTGTGAAGTCTGATTCACAGCAGACCAGAACAATCCAGGACTTAATGTGATTTAGAAATTTGGCCTCCCACATGTGTGTCGGTACAGGATAAACAGTCAGTGTTTGACTCACTGATTTGATTTTGCTCCTTCTCTGAATGCGTCTCCATGTTGAGTGGTTAGACAAACCTCAGAGCAAAGCACACTGTTGAACAATGGTCGAGTTACACAACCAGTGGTTCCCAAACTTTTTTTTTTCTTTAACGTACTCCCACAGCTCCATCCAATGAGCTGAACACCGTCCTTAAAGTTCCAAATGTGTTCATTTAAACAAATTTACACAAAATCATATGAAAGGGAAATTGTTACAACATATTCATACTTTTTTAAATGAAATAAATATTATTACATTAATGTAATGTAATACGTAACACCAAACTTAGCTCACTGACAATACAAATAAAGTTTTACTAAATTAATTGCTGTTATTAGTGTCTTTTTGTCCCATTTACACATGTAGACAGTTTTGACAGAAGGTCTACCACACAGTCAAGTTACTTTGTTATTGTGTTATTTTTCTATTTTGTTAGTTTGTAGTTATCTTCCCTCTCACGCACTGCCAGTGGGAGCAGTTTGGGGTTCACTGTCTCTGCCCAGGGGCATTTTTACTTGTTGACAAGTTGAGGTAAAAGTGACAACCTTACAAGCACTGAGCCACCTCTGCCCCATAAAACAGGTACATAAGTGCCAACTGATTTTTGTGGACATAGTGTATAGAGAGGACCAGAAGTCATCTGCAGCTGACAACATTTTCAAGGTGACAAACAACATCTAAGCATGACTTTTAAAACTGAAATGAAAGAGATGATAATCAAATTCCTGTGTATTGTTTTACCATAGATGGAATCGCTGATCTCTCTCTTTTTCTTCTACCCTGTGAAACGATGCTGAATGTGTGTTTTATTGGTTAATGAGACAGTAAGTACTTCAGATTAACTTCATGTCGATTTGAAATCCTGTTTGTGTGTTTGTTCTGTCCGTGACCTCTGTTATTTGGGGGATCAATCCACTTCATTCAAAGAGAAAGATAAAAAAGAAAGAAAGAATCAATATGTAGACTCGGCCGTCATTGACACGGAAAAGTAAATAAATCAACCGAGGAAATCCCTCAAATCAAAAACAAGAGTTAAAAAAGAAAGAAAGAAAGAAAGAAAAAGGAAATCCAGGGTGTTACTGAGGTTCCAGTTTCCTCAGGATGAATATTATCAGCTGACCTTTATGTTTGGTGATACGTAGGAGGTGTTTGGGGTTAGAACCTTTGCTTTCCAGAGTCCACACACAGCACTTTGGGGTGAACTGTGGGAGAACAGTATTTGTAGCAACAGTAACGTAATCAGCAGGAACAGCAAGAGTACTGATAGTTGTAATAAAGAAATTCTAATCTATAATCTATACTTTGTGGCACTTCTGATTCAGTGGACAGGAAAGCAGGCAGGTAGGTGTAAAACACACACGTGCACGCACACACATAGAAACACATAGGGCTAATTATCAACGCTGCAGCCACAGTGTGGAATACATTGCTGTGTTTGGATGCTGAGCAGAGAATAACATTAGCATACTTTACTCAGCTGACATCTTTGAATTGTCAACAGCCTATCCATCACTAACTGGTCGCACCTATTCATCCACACACACACACACACAAACACAACGAGTCATGCATGAATATATGAAGACAGTATTGTATGTTGGTGTTCACATTAGCAGTCACAGTTCATGTATACTGTATATGTACACCTCACTGTCTCTCCCACACACCCATGCTGTCAGTGTGTGGCCATTCATTCTGATTCCTCATTGACAAGTAAGTGGAGCTCTATGTATTATTATTATTATTAGTAGTAGTAGTAGTAGTAGTATTTACAAGTTCATTATTTACAAGTTTGTCAAAGTAACTATAATGAAAAATAAATATGGATTCAGTGAGTTTTATGGGGTCACTAAAAAACTTATTTATTTATTATTGTCTGTTGGCAATTTTTAAATGTCTGGATTTCTAAAACATCTGAGGGACATCCAATCCCAGTTTTTTTTTCTGTTTTTTTTTTTTTTTTAAATCCAACAGAGAAAGTATCAATAATCTGTTCAGAATATTATATGACTGCATTCCTCAGTAAGAGCCCAGACATCAGCCAAAGCAGCACAAATCAAATGTTGACTTCTTTATTTTTCTCTGTTTTCATCTCCATCATTTGCTGTGAGCATGTTTTATTTTTCTCCCTGACATTTGACATCCTTGATGAATTAGTTGTCAGCCTGCTGTGTTTGGACAGCTGGAGTAATCCAGGCAAAGCACCTGACACAGAGCTTTTATGTGTCATGTTACCTTGGAAGCCTCAGCCCTCCAACCACCTACCCATGTTCCATCCTAGCAGTAATGTGCTAATTCCTGCCATCCTCTTACTCATTCCTGATCTACTCTCTCAGCTAAGGAGAAGATGAGCTGCTGCAAGGGAGAGCTGACTCCTCAGTGGTGTCAAGTGTCAGCATCGGTTTCTCCACCCCTCCCGTATTAGTCTTCGTTCACCACCCATTTATCCAGCCGAGTTCGGCCAATTGAAGTTGAGTGTGTTCTGGCTTTATGTGAGTCTGGACCATATTTAGCTCTCAGATCTAGCTTATTATTTGTGAGTACACTGTAAAACACCATCCATGAATGAATCAAGCTGAATACCCACTCCTGCTAACAGCACTCATCATTTTCTTTCATCATGACATCAGGTTGAAGGTGCTGTTGGGTGTAGTATTTTGAGTATGATACCCAGTGGTACATGGCTTGTTAAAGCACTGATTCTCTGTCTCAGCTCTTTCTCTGGGACTAGCAGTGGGTGGACATTCTGACAGAGGCTTGCCATTGTCTGTGCTGGAGGCAGGTGAACGGCTGCCCTCCCTTATCTCCTTAAAATCAGCAGCCACTCCTGTTTTGTAGACGAACCTTTCACGTGGTGACCACAAACACTGCAATGTTCAGGGTTACAATGAGTTTCTTGCTCCTTTCAGCTTTTCTTCAGTGGTAGTGAACATGGCGTCACCTGTTTCCTTCTCTGCTTGTTTTGGTGAATATTCACATTAAAGATAAATCACACATTCCAAATGACAAGTACAACCTATGAAACTCCGAGACGAAAAAAACTGGCATCAATTACAATACAAGCTGGTTTTATGGTGTCATGTGATTTTAAATCCATACACTGACACACTGTATTTTGTTTTAAGTTGAATTTTATGGTCTCTGTGAATTTACAGATCCATAGAGATAAACATTTCTGATTATGCTGAAGGTTTGTTTTTATCAGTTAAAAAAAGAGGCAAAAACACTTTTTTTAAAAGGAAAAAATGAGCGAAGCATCTTGTTGATACAGAATCAGGTTAAGAAATGAACGTCTTGTGTCAGAATGCTGTTTTAGCTTGTTTTCAGTTGTTTTATGTTACAAGAAAAACTGGTGTTGTCCACCCCTATGTCTTCATCTGATTAAGATTGGAGTGTTGCGTCATTGACTGACTGGTGGAAAGATGCATTATCATTTTAACACAATATGTGGTTTGTGTTTATTTCCCGGAACCTAACAGGGATAATAGACAGAACCAGGCAGAGAGAGAGCTGTGGTTTAAAATCAAGGTCAAAGTCAAAGTCTATGATTTCATTCACTGTTTGTGCAGGTGTCTCAGCCCCATGAGAAGCTAAATACCTAGACTCTCCATCACCTTTTGGCTTAGAAGTGAAACATCTTCAAGAACCTGAAGCAGGTCCAGTTGCTTCTATGTAGCATTTAAAAACAGCTTCCAGTCTTTATGCACCTAAAGACTGGAACAGTTCACCTGCCGGTCGTACACTTGCTTCTTTTAAATCCTTTCCCTGTGTGTATTTACATGTATGCATACATTGATGCAGCTGTGTATAAGCACAGTTTTGTTTTGTTTTTTTTGCTTTTCTTTTTTCATGTAAGACACTTTGAACTGTTCTTGTATGCGATGGCGCTCTACACATACATTTGAATTTGAACTAGTGAAGATGAAAAGGCAGCAAAACATCCTTTCATTCATCCCTCACTCCTCTGACAGTTTCTTTATTTGTGATGCACTTGCACAGAAACATGAAAAAAAAAAACAGTCTATTAAACTTGGACAGCTTGTGCTGCATCCACAGCTGCTGGAGATCAAAGCTTCGCTTGGCTACTTTTTCATAGTCTGTGAGCTGAGCTTGACCTCTGACCTCTCACACTGTCCCTCAGGGTGGATGTTTCCAATGAGGCTTCATTCACTCTGCACAATCAAGTTAATGAAATCACTCAAACTACTTGAGTTCATTCACCTGTGATGTGTAATGCCGCACTAATAACAACCTACTACAGCCATGGTATCATGTAATGTTACTAGATCTTTGACTGACTGACATGTAATACAGGAAATAGTTCTAAAGGGAGGGAAACATTTCGACAATGGCACAGACAGAAGAAAACTAAATGAAAAACCAGGAGACCATGAACAGTTAGGAGGTTTTACTGTAGCTAGAGTTGTAGATGTTGTGATATTTTAGCTGCAGTATTCCGGGGCTGGATGTGGCACAAAGGCAGCTAGGCAGGACACAGGAGCGAAGCAGACAGGTTGCTTCCAGACTGGTAACAGCAGGTGAGGGCGAGGCAGGTGTGCAGGTTTACAGGAGTAGGGGATCTGGAGGCACAGGAAGAGAATTAGCAAAGTTCAGGACAGGACAGAAAGAAACAAGGTGGCACAAAAGTGAGAGCTTGGCTGTAGCCTCTGGATCACCCACGACTGAAGGATCTGGAGAGAAGAGCCAGGGGTTTATACTTCAGCAGCTGGAGGAGTTGATTAGCTGAATATCAGATGCACAGGTGAACTTATTAGTTAAAACTGTGTAACCCAAATTGATGGAAATGTTATGTGCAATTAAAAACTTTTTTTTAATTTTAATTTAATTTAAATAAATTTAATTTTATTTATTTATTTACAGAGTGTGGATGTGCAGGTAAGAAGACAGAAACAGTGCTATGCTATTTTATTTATTACCACTATTCAGGCATAAACTGAAAAAAAATAATAAACTCATTCATATGAACGCTGTGAGGAGCTGATGCAGCTGCTCCATCATGATCCATGTATAAGATTCATAATGTGTATTCAAAGTCATTTTCTTGCTAAATCAATTTCTACTGTCCATATTCATATGACAACCATTGCTGATGGCAATAAGGTGAGGAAAAAAAAACATGCCGTGTTCACACATACTTTATGAGCAGTTAAGTCCATTTACACTCTGGGGTCTGGGAGGAATGTTGGGAGAAGACACAGACGCAGTGAAACGGTTTTAGAGCCTTACAGAAAACTAATTGTACTGTCCATTCACCAGGAGATCAGATCTCACTCAGCACAGGTAAAGCAGCCATATGAAAAGCCAGCAGCTATTTTATGCGTGGCATGCTCAGTCCTTCACTGAAACAGATCCATTCATGACACAGTTAAAAGCACAGTCAATAAAACGTCCTTGTGGTAATTCTGCTGCCAGGAGTGACTTTGGTTTTATCCCCCCATCAGCAAAACTCGGCAACAGCATGTGTTTGGATTTCAGCTCAGTGTACAGCAGTGAGTGAGATGAACGTGGGTGTGTTGAGGGGGGGTATAGCCAGATGAATCATCATGTGGACCAACACAACAAATTTTATTTATCATGTTTAAGAAAAGACATTAGCTAGTTTCATGGCCTGTTGTTACTCACTCATATTGCTGTTACCTCCTCTGACATGTCTTTATTGGGAGACGAATCCAGGTAGTTTTTTTTTACACTACAGCACTTCACTTGATTCGCTGAGCGCTGACTGTTTCATACCAGCTGTCACAGACTTGATATTCACAAGGCAAATAAAATGATGTCATTTAAAATGATTGCTTTTGTTCCCATTAACATTAAAAAAAACTTAGTGTGTTCAACATCTTGACTACTCTTTAACTTCCTGTTTAGACCAGTGCTTTGGTGCTGTCACGCCCTCCACCTCTGCCTAGCCTGCAGAATCTCTCTTTCCCCCTCTCTCCCTGTCCCTCCCCCTCTCCCTCCCTGTGTGTGTCTGTGTGAGTGTGATTGCCTGAGTGGAGACAGGTGTGCTGGAGTCAGAGCAGAGCCCCACCAGCTGCATCCCATACCTCGTTCTACCCACACCACCCAGCCAGATCGCAGTACCTGCTCAGTCGGCCTGTGTTAGATAGATTTTGCTTCTTGCTTGTTCCCTCTTGACTAAACCTGTTCTCCTTTTCCTGCAGCCCCATCTGCTCTGTTCCGGCCCCAGTCTCCAGCCCTTCATTCTGTCAACCCTGCTCCTCCACCCTGGACCCTGTTCGACTCAGCTTCCCACACTCTCCTCGGCTCAGCCCCGGCTTTTGCCCCCTGCTCAAGCACAACCAGCCACCAGCCCAATCCCCATGCTCCCAGCCATTCCTTCTACCCAGCAATAAATATTCTTCTATTGTGGCAGGAATTGCATGCTTCATGCTGTTTTACTTTAATATTATTCTACTCCAGTCTCCTCAACTCCCTGTGTTTCACTAACCTCACCTTCTCAGGTTCCCAAACTTTTTGAAACTAAAGCAACCCTGCACAGGAAATTTCATGGCAGTTGGAGATGAGGGGGCTGCAAATTATTTTAAGCTTACACCTCTTCACATGTGTGGAACATCTTTAATTTCTGACAAGTGAAGGTCTCAAAACTCAAACACTTTTCACTGTCGCTCAGATCAAACAATGGTAAAGAGTATGATTTTGTAGGATCCAGGATTTTGGAATCCAGAATGGAAGTGACACTTAAAAAACAGTTAATGTAAGAAAGGGCTTTCATGTGCTTGTACTAAATATGTCAGTCACTGTAAATAGAGTAAGGTCCAATCTGCCTACTGTCTAATCCTGGACTAAATCCAGGATATATTTGGAGCCACAATAAATTATGTGAGCATGGCATTTGTCTTATTTGTGAGATTGCACAAATGGAAAACACAAATGAAAAAATACAACCACTTAAGCACGGCCATTCCAGTGAGTACAGGGAAGAGATTTTTCTGTCCAGATGAGGAATGCTTTGCTAATATGACAGACGTATTACCAGTAACGATCCACCAGACAAATGATGCAGCAGCCGATTCAATTTAACATCTACATTAGCCTTGTGATGTGATTTAGAGGATGCATGTGCGCTCATTTTCCACCACATACACACACATATACACACAAAGTCACCATCAACACAAATGCATGCGCTTATGCTGACTAACACCTTAATTCCCTGTGTATTTTCCTTCCTCTCTTATATGCACACACACACACACATACACAAATGCACATGTCTGTGCACGCACGCACACAGACACACACAAGCTGTTATGAATCCCATGGAACTGAGATAATGATAAAAGATGGAGAGAGCCTGAAGATTATTTGACTACCTTGCCAATATTAGCTCCTCATCCAGCTAGCATGAAGCCAATGTACCTCACATTAAGCAAGCGAAACACAATAGTTCCTCTTAGACAAACAACACGTTATTTCCATTTTCTCTAGAAAGACACTGGGAGTTATACAGTGATTCAGCTGATATCAACGTTGCGCCATGTAATCAACTGCTTAAACCTGCACTAACTGTCCTTTTATTTTTATTTATTTATTTTTGGCAGTGCAACAAGGTGAAAACGCAATACTGACATCATGTCATACTATCACCTGATAAAGATGACATGGTGAATATGTAAGCAATAGCTGCCTTCTTCCACATCCACAGTCATAATGATCTCACACAAATAAGTGAGATATATTATATTTAAACCGCTCACACTGACCATTGCCAGCTGGATGGTATGGAGTGGTGCGGGACTTCTCAATGCCATAAAGGCCACAGAGCTGCTGGATCAGGGAGCTCTCAAAGTTGCGGCCCTGATCAGAATGTATACGGGCAGGGACCCCAAACTTTGAGAACCACTCCGTCACCTCCACGATGGGAGGGGCGACTGCCCTGAGGGGGGTTCTGCAGGCGAGAAATGCTTCGGGTGAGTTGGTTGAGCTGCTCTTGTTGTAGCTTTAACATCTCCCTCATCTCGCTCAGCTCAGTCACATAAGGTACGTTGGCTGGCACCACCTGAGAACAACTCTGAACGCCACACTGAAGGCCAAAGATAGATGGAACCGAGTGGCTGCGGCCTCTGACGCCTCCTGGCAAACCCTCGCGCTCCCACCTGATCGCCTCGCTCCTAACCTCCAGTAATGTAGCAGTAGGCTGCCTGCGCACAAACTGTTTCAATTCACGGCGCAAAGCACCGTCAATAACGTACTCCACAAATTGATCGCGCAGCAAAACCTCAGCATTTGGCACACCACTAGGTGCACACTGTCTAACAGATGCCATGAGGCTCATTAATGCAAGAGAAAACTCTTGCAAAGTCTCACCTTCTTGCTGCCGCCGGGAGAAGAATGCCTCCTGCAAGGCTACATAGGAGTCAAAGGGACCATAAAGCTCCTGCAGCACAGCAATTATCTGGGCTGGGTCTTCCCTCTCTGCACTGGGGTGAAATTTAATCTCCTCACGTGCCTCTCCCTCAAGATGATCAAACAAGAAGAAAGCCTGATCGGCTGCAGACAGGCGGCGCGCTCGCATGCAAGCCTGTACCTCCTCAAGCCACTCGGCTAACCCTATACCTGTTCTTCCCCTGAACATGGGACATTTCCGGTCACGTGGCACAAAGACCAACCTCTCTGCTAATGGGGCGCTAGCAATAGAAGGAGCAATAGGGGGCACAGCAGAATTAGAGGCCATGGTGCTAGGACCAGGCACGGCCGCAGCCTGTTCCTGCCGCAGCCTCTCATTATCTGCTCGCAACTGCGCAACTAATTCCCTCAACTCTTGCAACTCTCCCTCCATAGCTACACCTTGACCAATAGGCAGGCGACCTTAGTCCTAAATGAGGTGAGAAGAGTACACACCAGAAACAAATCCTCACTGAAACTTCCTCCGCAAGAAACCAACTGCTGCTTTGCCTATGCACAATCTACAGCACTCACATAAAATACTTTCGCCTAGGGCCACAGTAAAATACAGAAGGAAAAAAAAAGAACAAAAAACACAAAAAAAGAAAAACAAAATGGAACACACGTCTCTGCTCTCCAGAAGTAGATCCTGCCGACAACGCCAAGTTGTGGCGAGCAAAGGGGGAAGGAATAAGAGGATAATAGGGGGTGGTAGCAAATAGTGTCGAGCGCTGCAACACCCCAACTATGAACAACCTATAAGCCAGACAACGCCACCTTGGGAATTTCGCCCAAGGAAATAGTTTAGACAACTGTACCAACTCTAAGGCACCCAGGTTCGTTTTACAACGGGACAGAGACGTCGTTCCAAACAATAATCAATATACTTTATTCAAAATAGTTGACACCTGGCTAAAACATTATAAAACACCATTCACACACACACACAGAGTATTAAAATACTATAAAACACCATGCACACACAGGGGACGAAAGGGGAAAGGGGGGAGATTCTATCAGGGCTGAGGCTTACCAGGGGGCCAGCTCGAGGAGAAGGGTGAGGGATCCCTAATAATATACAAAAAAAATTATCACCCCAGCCACACGTGACAGCCACACACACTCACGCACACGTAGTGAAAGGAACCCAGGACCAGGGGAGGCACACGACACGGGAAAAAGGGGGAAACCACCACCCGGCACCACGACCGCCACCACCTTCAGCTCTCAGCCACTGAAAAGGGGACAAGGAAGTAAAATTAGAGTCACTCCCAACACAAGAAAACAAACAACCAATATACAAACAATAACAAAAGAAAAAAAACAATAAATCAATGCTTACAGATTAATCAAAGCACCAATGACTAAACATAACATGAAATTCTTGT
Organism: Toxotes jaculatrix; assembly: GCF_017976425.1. NCBI lineage: Eukaryota > Metazoa > Chordata > Actinopteri > Toxotidae > Toxotes > Toxotes jaculatrix. Next base: position 29,210,309 of record NC_054397.1, on the reverse strand, counting down.
CACAAACAAAGGAAATCAATGGTTAAGGAACAAAAAAAACCAAAACTGAATATCAGGGCGAATTGAACCACCGAATGTCAAAAATCAAACAAGAAAAGAAAGGAGAAAAAAAAGAAAAAAAGAGGAAACAAACAAGCCAGCCCAGGGCCTAGTTAAACAGGATATTTAATAAACCAAATAACCTAACCTAACAGAAACAAAGCTATAAGGAAAACAAAATAATCAAAACAATAACCCAAAACCCATTCTAACTAAATTCAGCAAAGGAAATGGGGACATTAAATGAGGAGCAACCCCAGCGTGCATTCAATTTTTAAAAGTCCAGGCCCAAAGCGGACGAAACTGCCCATTCAATATCCACATAGGTAGGGGGTGATTGCGTTGTCCACCTGCGCAGCCCGACGGCAGCAACACCGGAGCGCCCGAGCGACCGGCAACACCACAGCGGGGAAGCGTGGCAGAAACAACCCCAGTAAGGCAGAACAAGCAAAGCAGGCCCAGCAAAGCACAGCAAAGCACAGCAAAGCAGCAGTGTTTCTTGCTCCGACCAGACAGGACAAAGCAGCTGGCAAATGAGTCCGGGAGAGGAAGCGAGCGCGTGCTCTCTCAGCACGAGTGGAGGCCAGCAGCAACCTGCGGCCAGCCCGCGGCACAGGGAACAACCCACGAGCCGCGCACGTCGGTGAAAGACCGGCCGTCCGGCGTCTGCGCCAACGACGATGAGGCGGAAGGAAGCGGGCGACCAGGAAGTGGGCCTCGGAGCCAGGAGCAAGAGAGGGTCAGGATGGCCACAGCACTCTTTTATAGAGTGCCCTCATGCGGTGATAGGCCAACGAGGACTGAGGTGAACAAAACGGTGCAAATCTGCACTGGGGGATGCAAGGCGAAACATCTCATCCTGCTACATGAGTTTTGTGATAATTCTCTGTGGGTTCATCATAACAAGCAGCATCTTTCACAATACACAGTCATCTAATCCCCTGTTAATACAGAAATATTGACCAGTGCAGCTTTAATGCACTCAGAACTTTAGACTGACTGCAAAGTAGATCGTCACCTCATTGAAAAAATAAATAAATAAATAAATAAATAAATCACAGCATATCTCAGTCAAAATGATCTATTTTTCATTTCAAAATCAACTTTGTCTGTAAATGGTCTTGGAAATGTTGTGCTGATTATGTAGTGTATTCCTGTCTGGAATTTTACACTACACCTTAGTGCAATTTCAATGTTTGGCCATAATGTGTATGAAAGAAAAGAAGACAGGATTACAGAGAGTAAAATAAACATTTTTTAGATACATACAGTACCAGTAAAAAGTTTGGACACACCCTCTCATTCACTAGTTTTTCTTTATTTTTGTTACTCAGTTAAAAAAAAAAAAAAAAGTGTTAAAGCAAGCAGAATATGTTTTGTATTTTGGATTGTGGGAAGTAGCCACCTTTTGCTTTGATGACAGCTTTGCACACTGTTGGCATTGTGTCAGTGAGTTTGATGAGGTCGTCACCTGGAATGGTTTTCCAACAGTCTTGAAGGAGTTCCCAGAGGTGCTGAGCACTTGTTGGCTGTTTTCCCTTCAGTCTGCGCTCCAAGTGATCCCAAAGCATCTGAATTGGGTGTAGGTGAGGTGACTGTGGAGGCCAGGTGGTCTGATGCAGCACTCCATCACTCTCTAGGTGAAATAGCCGTCACATAGTCTGGAGGTGTGTTTGGGGTCATTGTCCTGTTGAAAAACAAGTGATGGTCCAACTAGCCAGATCAATGCCAATGCTTCCTTCTCAGTAGTTGGATAATTACATTGGTAGGAGGTTAAGCTGCTTGGAGAAGCAGAACACCTGTCTATCTACCCTCCACTCAGAACCGTATTTTCATTAAGGCCAAATTATGTCACAAATGCTGAAATTTCATGTGTACGCACCATCAAAGGAACATGCCAGTACCCCTTTAACAGATCAAAGTTGCTAACAAACTTTGCTGAGCTCACCTGATCAATACAATCCTCCATCTGTGACAACAGATAAGAATCCACCTTGGTGACCTTATTTACCTTACAGTAATCAATACAGTGGTATGGGGACCCATCAGATTTACTTACGAGCAAGCATAGTGATGCCCAAATGGAGGAAGATGGTACTGCAAACTGATTATCCAGCACATACTGGATGTCCTAACAATCTGTTTTTCCCCTGCACACAGATTAAACCTCTGCTTAGTGGGAGGAGTGTCTCCAAACGGCCCAATCACCTCCCTCAACTGGGCTCTCTGTGACACAGGCAAATAGGCCAGCAAACTATCCAGGCTGCACAAAGACTCCAAATTCTTCAGCCTACCACACAAGACTGGATCATCTAGCGCTTCAATGTCCCTCGCACCATTTGAATCCAAATCAAACTACAGGATCTGGAAGCACAGAGTCAACCACCAGTGCGGGAGCAATATTCATTTTCTGAGCCTCAGAGTCACTTGCTTCACAGGTGCCATGTGTATAGTACCATTTTAGCAGGTTCACATGGCACAGTCAAGATGACTTTCTCTGATTTGGGTTAGCAATCAAGCAATTCTCATTCAGCGGCACATTGGTCCACACAGCACTACCAGCCAGGTCATTGTCCAAAATTATTTTCACTGTTTATGTCTTGGGTTAAAAAGGCAGCAAGGAAATGAAAGCATCTGCAATAAATGTCTCAAAACCAGAACCTGCGCTGGTGTCACCACACACCGGTTTTCCTTTTGCAATTGTAGAACATAACATCATTGGAGCATGCAATTGAAAAGGACACTTAACTTTGTGCTAATGTGGCTGTAGACACGCCCAAACTGGAGGTGTGCGTCTAGATAAGATGGAGGGCTGGAACTGGTGGGCCAGGAAAACAGGGATCCGCTGGAGACAGACAAGGACAAGGATGGGACTGAGCATGGCAAGAACACTAGAACACTAGAAACACAGGGAAGGATGGAGAGAGTGTCAGCAGCTCCAAAGAGACCCATCAAGTTGCAGGCAGCCTCCCCCCAAATGCCATGATAAATGATAGTGGGACCATAATAGCACATGCAAAGAACAAATTATGATAGATACCAAAAGCCTGTGCTACACACAAACTGAATTATTTTTATTTTGATATGTTATAGCACTTAAGCTTATATGTAGCCATAGTGATTTTAACAGGTATAACATCTTCACTGGATACAATAACTAACCATAAAGAGCCTGTGCTGACATATATCTGGCAATTAATACATGTGGCCTTTGATAATTGATACATTAATCTAATGACCTCATTAGCATAACCACTTAGCACAATGGGTAATATATCATGCTTGGTAATCAGATAAATCATCATCTTGTTTATACACTTAAATCCAGTTTTACACAGTTCACATGTTAGAATTAAAAATGAAATTAGAAATCTGCCAACACTAATTTATAATTTTATTTTTCTATCTCTTAATTAAATAAATAAAGCTTCTAATACCGCAAAAGCACAGGTAATCAGTGGAATATTACAATGGAAAGTTACAATTCAAATTTAACTTTAGTAAAGTATATTTAATATACATTTTTAGGTGACCTGATGGGAAACAAACCATTTATCTGCAGGAGACATGTTTGTGTTTTAACACATAACAGGAGGAAACATGGCTGTACATTTTTCGCCTTTGTGTTTTCTCATCAGCCCAGCTGTGAATTTGTCCTCTATCCACCCATCCTGTCAGTCTGACTCTGCTATTCTTAGTCAGTCCGTCTGTCACTGTGGTCCCCCTGGACGCCGTGCCTACAGACAGACAGTTCCCATCTGACAAACCATTCTTACCTCCCATCTAGACAGGACAGATTAAATTGGTCATGGTGGAATTCAAGTGCATTGTGTTTAATTAACACCGGACGTCATTCTATAAGAACTGCTGGGACACGTAAACATGCCAAGGTTCCCATTTGGCTCAGCGCAGTGATGTTAGATGACAAAGTGCAATATGGAAACTGTCTGAGGTGTTCAACGTGTGACAGAGAGGAAGGAAGATGCAGACTCAAACCGCCACATTAACATGTGACTGCAGGTCAACCATTTTAAATCAATCTATTAAACTGATATATTGTGTTACATTACATACATACATTTTAATTTAAATTACAATAAAATCAGTCATGTGGTTTCCATTTAAAAAACATTTAAAACATTTTAATTAAATGATGGCAAAACTTAGACACAGCATATTTGGTGTTAATGAGATGTGTGTTTCTTGTGTGGTGATCGGTGGCCTGTGAGAGCAAACATGCTGCTGTCGTCAGATGTCATTTTTACAATGTTTGTCATTGTTACAGCTTTTTAATGTCTTCTTTATCTGACATTGTGAGAGTCTTTATTGTCATGTGGACAACCACCTTTGGAAGTTTTGTTCAAGACTGGAGACAAAGGATGTCTGCAAACCACTTCTCATTGCACTGATGACTTGCGCTTGTCTCCACTCACTGTTTGGATTTGGAAATGGCCCACAGCACGGAACATGGTCACTGTAATTAAAACTGGGACTTCAGTCTCAGTTTGCAATATATCAGTGCTGGAAATGTCAACACAGACTTGAATGTACTGGAAGGAAAGTATGTAAGAGTGATGGTGAAATGCTGATTCTACTATGAAAACTATGAATTTTCATGGTAGAATAAAAAGGATTACTGTGAAATTGTAATCTTAATACAATGTATGTTTGGAAGTATATGCACATGAAGTAACAATGTTCCTAAGTCGAGTTAAGTAAATAATCCACAGTAATCCAAAATTTATCCTCACGATTATCAGATCTGAAAGTGATGATTAAACAATTTAAACTTAAATCTGACAAACACAAGTTAGCAGAACTTTCTTTCCTTGTAATGAATCACAGATTCAAAGTTATCAGGGCTTATGCTCTTTTGATGAAATAAGAGACTGGCTTCATTTGTTGTCACGATTTTAGTTGATACTTTAAAAGCTGATCATTTCAGTTTCTAAAGCCTAACAACCTCCAACTGAAATTTATGCGAATGAATATTGTCACATCCAGCTCCTGAGTCATGTCCTGTTTGACTGTCCTCTATAACAGTTTAGTTAGTTTCCTGTTTTACTTTGAAAGTGCTAACCCCTCTGTCTTTTTTTTGTAGATTCACTTCCTGTCCTCCTGTGTTTCCCGCCTCAGTGATTACCTGCCCTGCCCCTAATGTGTTGCACCTGTGTCTCATTGTTTCCCCGCCTCCTAGTGTATTTAAGTCCTGCCCTCTCCTTTGTTCTCTGCCAGATTGTCTTTGTCTGTTCAGTCAAGCATTCCAGCATTCGTTCCTTGTGTTTTTCCCTGTGTGTTTTGACCTGGTTAGTTTTCTTCCGGTTTTTCCCTTTGCCTCGCGACTTTGATACCTCTGCCTGTGTTTGGACTGCCTTACTGTGTACCGACCCTGTTTGGATTAAAGACCTGCTCTTTGCCTCTCATTCCTGTGTGCTCGAGTCGTGCATTTGAGTCCCCCTCAGAGCCCTCACCTTCTTGTCAAATATAAGTTGCAGTTTTTTTCAGTGTGGTCAGAGAATTATATTTAGACCCTTAGAGGCTTTTTTGAATGTATGAGATGTTCTTAAGGGCAAACCTGCATCATGTCACATTGCATCATGTGATGCCTATAACACACACTGGAACCCACATGAAAAAGTAGCTCCACCAGCTACAGCATTAAATGCTTCTTACTCATAAATATATCTGCTGGATAATGACTATGTTTACTTTCAATACTTTACAGTACATTTTCCTGATAATTCATTATCAATGCGTTTTCCTTAAGTATTCACAAAATAACAAAGAATTTATTATAACTCCAGGTACCACAAATAACGGGTTGTGGAAAACAGCAATATTAGCCATGAAAGCAGTGCATGGATGAGTGGTATGTGGGTTGTGGAGGTATTTATTTGTGAAGAAGCAAAAGATGATACAAAGTGGATGTCGGCAGTTCGAAGGGAGCGGCATTCGTCCATAATAAGTTTGGTTTCCAAACAAATGCCTACAACCAGCATCAGTCCAAAGACCAGGACTGAGACTAAGACAGAAAGAGAAATTAATTTGATGGGGCTGGGAAACTTTGGCTCTGTTGTGGTTGCGACTTCACCAATGAACTTGTTATAGTGCCTGCATTAGTGTTTTTGTCTATGAGTTTGTAATGTTAAACGTTCAGTAGCTAGTGTTGTAAAATCTGTATCTCGCCTTGAGGCTGGCACCCCTCAGGATGCTGTGGCATATGGTAAGTCGGGTAAGTGAGGATAACGAAGAAGAAGAATTGCAGTGTGGAAGTAGGGTCCTTCAGGTGTCACTGAATGTCCAAAACTGGGCTTTGGATGTTTGTGAGCTTTGTTGTAGCTTTGTGTTTTGTGTCTCAGGGTGTTTTGGTTGGCTAGTAAGCCTTTGCTTGGGGGAACCTTTGGGCATGCTACTTTGGTGTAGCACTATGTTTAATTCCAGTTTGTGTGTACTTGGTATGAACAGTTTTTGTGGGCAGTGCACTGAGTTTGCTTGGTTTAACTGCAGATCACTTGGTGCTAATTTTGATAGCACCAAGTGATAAAGTGATAAAGTTGGTTAGAAGACTCCATGTGTGCCCCTTTCATCCACACATTGCTATATTATATATCAAGTCAACAATTTAACCATACTTGATTAAACTACTTGTTTTAGCCATAGTTCCATCAGTTCAGATTAAGAGATTGTTATTTATCATATGTAGATTGCGAATTGCTCAGGACAAAGTTTCTTAAGTCTCCCTCCTACATCTCTCCTAGCCACTATGGCTGTGCTGCCCACACTGAACATTTTGATGTGTACCTTGGGTCAGTGGTGGATCTTCATTTCAGTTCAATTTACTTATCTCTATTCTGCAATCTGTTTCTCATCCACAAGGTGTAAGGTTGCTGGGTGGAGGATCATTTCTGGCAGTGGTTGATATAAACAGTCAGGTGACAAATTAAAGGAAAAACCAGGAAACCAGTGTCTCAGTAAGGTGCCGGCCCACCATGTGGTGCCAGAAGAGCTTCACTGAGCCTTAGCATCGATGGTCCAAGTCTGTGGACTCTACTGGAGGGATGAATACCATTCTTCCAAAACTATGTTCCCTCATTTGGTGTTTGGATCATGGTTGTGGAGAGAACTGTCTAACATGTCAGTCCAAAATCTCCCATAGGTGTTCAACTGGATTGAGATCTGGTGCCTGTGAAGGCCACAGCATATGATTCACATCATTTTTGAACTCATCAAACTATTCAGTGACCCCTCGGGCCCTATGGATGGGTGTCCTGTCATCCTGGTAGAGACCCCTCCCATCAGGATAGAACTGTTTCATCAGAGCATAAAGGTGATCACCCAGAACTACTTTGTGCTTTATTGTATGTAGTGTAATGGGGGCCTCCAGGAAAGACCAGTGAATAGATCCTTAGTTGACTCATGCTTGTATTTTTAGATGTTTTTTATGTGTTCAATCCAATCCAATTCAATTCAATTCAATTTTATTTATATCGCTCCTTCCACAATCAAAATTGTCAAAGCTCTTTACAGAGACCCAGAGTCTGACCCCAGAGCAAGCACTTAAGGCGACAGTGGCAAGAAAAAAACTCCCTTTTAACAGGAAGAAACCTTGAGCAGAACCTGGCTCATATGGGGGACCCTCCTTGCTTGTTTGCAAGATTCCTGCCTTCAATTTCTTCTTAAGAGTCAAATAAAGTATCTTGAATTGAATTGAGTATTCTGAGATTTTAGTTTATTCCCTACTTTTCCTACTTTCTTTTCTTTTTTGAATCAAAGTCTTCTGTGTGCTTTTCAAAGTAATCTCAGTTTAAGTGTCTGAAATCAGTTTATTTTAAATCTTAGCATGATTTTAAGACAAAAGTAAAATAATACTAATTTGAGTTCACATGAATTGTTGTTATTGTAACATAACCCAGTCATACTCTGTGAACACTGATAACTAATTGAGAACGGTCATAATGTCTATGTTTACATGCACAGAGGATTACTGAGAGTTAGTCAGCACAGCTTTTCAGAACAGTTCATAGACTGTGTGTTTCATTAGGTGCTGTGGATATCGCAGCTGCTCCCCCCTGTCCTCCCTAAGGTCCTCATGTGGGGTTGAGGGGGTGGGGGTTGGGGGGCAGGTTCCATGGGTAGGATCAGAAGAGGCAGAAGAAAGCGAGTAGAAGAGAGGGGGGCATAAACCTGTACATCTGTGACCTTCTCTGACCTGGACTACTTTGTGGAAGGCAGGAGTCGACACAAAGAATGAAGACAACACAAAGTAAGAAAAAAAAAGAAGAGTTGGCACAGAGTGAGAAGGAGAGGGGGAGAGAAAGAAAGGGGGTGCTGTGAACAGTTGTGGAGAAGGAGAAAGAGCAGAAAAAGAGTGAAAAAGGGAAGAGTAGCATGACAAAGATGATCCCTAGGGTTGTCTTTGCTTTGTGTGTGTGTGTGTGTGTGTGTGTGTTTGTGTGTGTGTGTGTGTGTGTGTGTGTGTGTGTGTGTGTGTGTGTGTGTGTGTGTGTGTGTGTAATGAGCATAGTGGGCTGTGGAAGCGCTCATGTTGAATCCCTCAAACAGAGAAGAGACAATAGTGTAGCTGCAAAGAAAGGAGAGAGAGGGAGAGAGCGAGAAGTCGTTATGGACACAATAACACATACATATGTAGGCAGTCCCATGCACTCACACACACACACACACACACACACACACACACACACACACACACACACTAGTGATTCAGTGAGCTAAAACTGTCACAGTGAGAGAAGGTTCCAGTGGGTGCCAAGTTGTGTCCCTGTGGATTAGAAAAATGCTGGTGGCATTTGATATGCGTGTGCACAGACACACAAACACACACACACACACAAACAGCTAAAGGCTCAAACTATGGTCCATAACAGGAATCACAAACCCCCAGCTGCTACCTCTCTCACCCTTCAGTCTGCTTTCTAATTAGTCTGAAGCTTTTGCTATCGTGTTAGCACGCGCAGCAGTTTGGGATTCTCAAAATTATGTTTAGATAAAAGGAAGCTACTTCTGGCCACACCACCAATATTCTATTTTTAATATGCTGTCCTCCTCTTGTTCACAGAGTAAACATGCAAAACATATTTCAGCACAACACAGTCAATACAGAAGCATCACTAACCACAGCCTCGAACTGACCGTGGTGATGAATCAAATCATCTCCAACACAGTGTCAAAAGAAGGTCAACATTACCAGCTTTATATTGGTATTAGATTGCATTAGATGGTGTGGGTGATTTTCTTAAACTCAATGTTTATAGTCTATTTGAAGGCAACCATCCCTTTCTGGGATCTTCATTATTGATATGATGTTATAACAATGTTACCAGCAATGTTATACAACAACCAAAAGGTGCAGACAGTTTTTTTTTTTTTTTTTGATAATGTGTAAAATCTGTCGTGATTTGAGATGGATGACCCAAACAAACCCCACCGTCCCTCTTGAGTTGGCTGCAGCTGCATTAGCCTTGCAAGAGGATCCGGCCGGCAGCGACCATCCAGAAACTGCTGAGAGCAAATGACGACCAGTGGTGCCTTTGCCGAAATCGTTCTCCAGTGCAAACAGTAACTGAATCATTCTGTTGCCATGAATTTCATAGTGGGCTGTTTGTTTGTTTGTTTTTTGTTTGTTTTTTTTTTGTTGTTTTTTTTGTTTGGTTTTTTTTTGGGACACTTTTGCCAACCGCAGGGGAGCCTGTGTGTGCCATACAATTCACAAAAGTTTCATTCCTCACTGGGACAGAGGTGTGCTGGAGATATTCTTAAAGATCTCAAAGATAAATTGGACAGGACACATGAACCTTGAGTGAGTAACGTTATTTTTGTCCCGTAACACTGTGGTTTGGCCAGCAAAGTAAAAGCTACAGGCCAGTAGGGCTTCTTGTTACACAGATAAATCCTTTAATATATTTTCACCAGTCTAACTAAATGTCATCTTGGCAAGCACACTGGCTGAAAAGCTGCCCAGTGTATTGACACTCCCATTATTTGTTCTCTTAGTTGGGCTAAGCTAACTAAGTGAACTTACTATTACAACTGGTAACGTTAAAATATGTGATCAATACTCATTGCTTCCTGATGAATAACCACTCTCTTTCACATTTTTTGCTTTCTGCAGACCATATCATCTGGCTAAAAAAATAGTTTTTTATCGAGTGGGTGCTACGAGGAGAGATTTTGACAAAGGAACCACATCGTCCTGTCTGCCTGCCTGTGTCATACATCACATCAGAGCTAAATATCCATCTCCCAGAAGTCTGTATTATCTCTGTACATTTTATAAATAAAAATATGCGGCCGCTAAACACCAAATTTAGCGAGAGGAGTCAAACATTCAAAGTTGAACTATTCACATATCACTCTGTTTACTGAATGAGAGTCAAAGACATCCAGGTGGGCTTACTTCCATATAAATATCATATTGGCTGCGAGGTGGAGAGAGGGAGAGCAGGGATGAAAGGAGGAAGACAGAAAGACTTCCAGGAAAAATGTGGAGTTTGTTTTCCCAGGCCTGATGAAACACTCAGCAGGAAGCAGAGTAGAAAAATGGAAAATAAGCACTTTGCAGTTGTTCATGCAGCTGAGAAACTTCAACACTCCTGCTTTTAGACAATTACAGTGCGTGTTGGTGTTGCAGAGAATACATATGCAGCTACACACACACACACACACTTTCTGTATGATGATTCTTGGGTTCCGATGTGAGAAGGATTCGTGTCTTTGTTGAGGCACTCACGTACACAGACCCCATTCAAATACTCACACCAGTGGATTGTAAGATGTCTTTTTTTCTCCTGTTCCACTGACAGCTTGTCAGCTAGGGTTCAGTGGTCATGGAAATTATAGGTGTGTGTGTGTGTGTGTGTGTGTGTGTGGGGTAATACTGCTGATCAGTCTATCTAGTGATATGCTCCAATAACGACACATCTCCGTTCCCATTTTGCTCTGAAGAATGAACCTGGCTGTTTTGTTTTTCTCTGTATGCAGGCATACATGCATGTGTGTGTGTGTGTGTGTGTGTGTGTGTGTGTGTGTGTGTGTGTGTGTGTGTGTGTGTGTGTGTGTGTGTGTGTGTGTGTGCAGGTCTGTATGCACGTGTTCTGAGATACCGTAAAAGGTCATCCAGTGATATTCACACTGCTCTGGCTACACCAGTGTGAAGGCCAAATCACCTTATACTGTATAAAACCAGACTGGACAAGTTTGTTTGTTTTTTTTTTGTTTTTTTTTTTATATTATTATTGTTTAAAATAAAATAAAATAAATCAGCAGATCTTATGTAGAGCAGTGAGTAAATTACACTGAATCACTGACTGAATATAAAACTAACGTTTCCATTTTAGTTTTTCTATTTCTTATTTTCATTGTTTGTTATCAGTACAATCAGACATCTCCCAATTGATATATTTTTATATATATATCAATTGGGAGATGATATATATATCATCTCCCGATATAATTATATATTTTATTTTAGATTTTAAAAACCTTTTCCTAAGTGTATGTTGAAAGTTTTTATTTAATGTGTTAGAAAGAGAATTTAAACTACACATTTTTATACTTTAAAAAAGTATTTCCTATATTTTATCAGAAAAAACTTTTTTTCCCATTTGATTTTCTGTTCATTTGTTTAATTTTGTATTGCTTTATGTAAAGCTGTAAGTTTTGTAAGCACAAATTTATATATATATAAATTATTTATTTAAATATAATTACTAACATACACTAACAAAACATATATATATATATTTATTGTCTACATATTTAATTTCAATTACCATTTCCACCTGTTTTTTTTACGTTAATATGTCGTCTGATTTCTAAATCACATCGGCGTAACAATGTCTTGCTCAACCTCTTCTGATCGAATGCTATGGTGTTATTTATGTTGGACGCTGATTCCCAAAGCTGCGCTTCAGACTCACTTCATGTTTCTGCCTTCTGACCTGCACAGCACATTAATATTGATCAACAGAAACGAGGTCTGGAAAATCCACACATTAATATTCATCATCAGAGGCAAGCTAAAAGCATAGTTTTCCCCTTTGTAACGGACGCTGGAAATGACACAGGTTTTATTTCCTCTGCTGCTGAGCTCTTAGATGAAATTTCTCTGCTGTTCAACATGTAATATTCATGCTTCACAGTTCAGTCAGCAACAAGCATTACATTGTCTTTAAAACATGGAAATGCTTCAAGATAAGATGCAATAAGGTAAGATTTACTGATCCCACAGTAAAGTGAGGTGATACTTCAGCAAAAGGAGGTTCAAGAGCAGATGCATACTATGGATAACCAAACTTAATTTAAGAAAAAGGATATTGTGCAGATTGTGACCATCCGTATACAGTATAAAGCAGTAAAAATTTACTTATTTTCTTTAATTTTGATATGTATAGTGACAAGTATATAGTTGAGGCTCAGCTAATTTTCAAATGGGCCTTTAAAATATATAAAGCTCTAAATAATAACAAAAACACATATATATTTTCTTTTTTTTTTCTTTTAAATACATATAGATGCATGTATACATTATTTATTCAAACTGGTAACTGGTTGTGGTTGAGCTGTGTACAATGGAAGAAAAGTTGCCACAAATGTGTGTGTGTGTGTGTGTCTGAGTGTGTTTCACTGTTGCTGTTAAAAATCTTTTTTCTCGTTATTTCCATAGGCGTATGCTGAATAGTGAAGCCTGAGGAAGACAGAGGAGGATATAGGGGAGTGAGTGTGGGTATGTGTGGGTGTAGCTGTGACAGCAGATTCCAGCTCTGTACAGTGTGAGGCCATGATTCCTGTCTCTGTCCCCTGGTTTCCTCTACACCCTCCACTGTGTGGATCCACAGCTCTTTATTTCTGGAATTATTAATGTGCAGGCAGACGTACAAACAGGGTTACATATATCAATATGTGAAGTCAATATTCTTCTTTATTAAAAAGGAGCTGTGGTGCAGTCAGTGTGGTTCACCTCTGATATGATGGATATGATGCTATTTGATCACATATTTATTATAGAGCTGGTCAATATTACACTGGTTGGCCTGTGGGAAGCCCTTAACCAGAACTGATTCTGTGTAACACACTGGTCAAATTCAACAAAAGCAAACATGAACACACAGAAATGTATATTGCACAGACAGTGTAACTTTACATGTTGGTGGTTCAAGGTGGATGTAAGATTACTTTTGTGGTATCCATTACCCAGAAATCCTGCAGAATGAGGCCAGTAAACTACAGTATGTGCTGGAAGTGTGCATCTGTTCTGGGTGTACTGGAGTTTATTTATTTATTTATTTATTTATTTACATTTCACTCTTACATTTAGATTTATTACTACATGTGTGGAGAGGACTTCCCACCATTGACCCTGCGTGATCAGCCTTGGTTTGGGTAAACAGGGAGTGATTAGTGGGAGTGAGATGCTCTCATGTGTTGTAGCTGTGTGAGTTACTGCTGCTAAAAGTCCCATTTGGACACGATTAATGTCCTAGAGGATCATGATAGATGAAGTATGAGGGTCACTCAGCCCAATGTGATGACAACAGATTAGAGGAAGTGGTTTGTTACAGATGATGCATTTCAACTGTTCGGATTTCTCTGGATTTCTCTGCAAATTGTGACACTGCAGAGCTTCCTAAAGACTGGCTTTGGTCCTGTCAGAGATCAGCACTGGACTCGATCAGTTCCCATGTTTTAGACCAAACTGTAAGCGTTGCTTAAGTTTATCGTTCTCTTTTCTAAAGGTTTCTCGCTGTCAGAGTATTCAATTCTCAGCTCTCAATGTCAGCTAATCAAAAACCTCGTACATTTCGAAAAGAACATTCTTTCTGATACAAGATAAAATGTGTAAGCATTACATTTTCTTTCAAACATATTTTTCTGTTATAAAAAATTTCTTTCTTCTCTTCACCTTTACAAATTGTGTTTCTGTAGATGTTTCGAGACTAACAAAGAGAGACCATGTTTCAACAGCACTTCATTCCTCATACACTGGCTTCTGACTGCCTTTAGAAATGATTTTAAATTTCACTGCTCTAATGGCTCCTCTACATGGTTCACTTACAGAGCCCTCTTCTAATCTGCATACGTTCCCTCTTGGTTATTCCAAGGTCAGGATTTAATCACAGAGGTAATGTGCCATTGCTGTCATGGCTCCTTTACTCTTAAATGACCTGTTTGTGGAGAGCAAAAAAAAAAAAAATCAAAGTAAACAAACAAACAAAACAAAGCCAACAAAAAGACAACCTTTTAAATACTTTTTCTTTCTCAATTCAGTAAATACTATACTGTTTTCATCTTCTGTTTTGTAAAACACTTTGTAACCTTGTTTTGAAAATGCACACTTTTTAACACTTATTTATAATTACTTATAACCAATCACATATGATCTGCCTCATCATCTGTGATATTTCCTGTGTCATCTGGACAGAAAGCCTCTATCTGTTTTTCTGTGGACAGTGAAAACATCATCTTCCACAATAAAAAAAAAACAACTCTTTAATGATTTGATTTTGATCTCCTGCACAGTGTGTGTGTGTGTGTTTGTGTGTGTGTGTGTGTGTGTGTGTGTGTCCATCCTAGAAATGAGTCCTTCTATGTCAACAGTTCCTGTTAATTCTCTACCAGACTGTGCCACTGTCTTCTTTTCTGTCTTATATTTCTGCTTCTTCCTCTCTGAATTTCTTTCTGGGATCCTAAATGTTATTTTTTTTTACCCACAGTGGGTGACACTGAACATCATTACACTCTCCCTCAGCTTAAGGCGCCTCCTCTGGGCTCCCCCTATCCTCCTCTGTCACAAATGTTTCCTCCACATGACCATGACCGTCCTCCCATACCTCTTTGTCTGAGTCTCCCTCGGCAATCTGGTTAGAAAATTCTCTTTGCTTCACTTGCTGAAAAACTCCTACAGTGTTGTGTGTGAAGTGCTGAGGTCCGAAGGGCATCCACAAATCGTTTCTCCCTCAATAAATGAGTCAGACTTCCACAAATCCACCTTCCTACATGTACACTAACTGTTAAGATGAGTGACGAAAAACATTCTCTGCCAAGATCTGATTTCAGTCATTTTGTAAAGGCACAAAAAAAAAAGGGTGGGGGGGGGGGGGGGGGGGGGGGGGGGGCGCTGCCATGGTTACGCCGCAACTAATGGGAAACTGGGTGTAATGTAATGTAATGTAAATGTAACTGGAAAACCGTGGATGTCCTTTCAGCGTTCAACAAAGTGGCATGTAAGCGCTTAGACATCATGACCACAGAGCAGTACAGTGGATTGAACTGCTTAATCTTAACTTCTGGAGGTTACTCTTTGGCTCTTTCTTCCATCAGATGTGTTTATTGTTGTTATTATGTGTCTCTTACACTGTTGTTTTCCTTTCAGTAACACTTAACTGTGCAGAATGTTTTCACCTATTTTTACCCTCACACATTTACTTTAATGTGCATTAACCCAAATGTTCTGTGTAATTATTAGAAAAACAAACATGCTACATAAATAACGATTATTAGTTACTTTTTTTGTTTGTTCTTTTTCATTAATATC
Organism: Toxotes jaculatrix; assembly: GCF_017976425.1. Lineage (NCBI taxonomy): Eukaryota > Metazoa > Chordata > Actinopteri > Toxotidae > Toxotes > Toxotes jaculatrix. The sequence continues at coordinate 29,194,720 of NC_054397.1, read as the reverse complement.
TTTTTCTCTTAAATGTCAAGTTACAAGCACGTAACTGATAATATCTAATTAACACATTTACTTATCTATGGACATAGCTAACAACATACTCACTATATATGCATCTATATATAGGTATATGTTTGTATATACAGCCACTAAGCACTTTATTAGGAACACCTGTACACCTGCTTAATCATGCAATTATCCAATCAGCCAATCATATGGCAGCAGTGCAACATATAAAATCCTGCAGATTCAGTTAATGTTTGACCGTGACATGATTGTTGGTTTGAGTGTTTGTGAAACTGCTGATCTTCTGAGATTTTCACACACAACAGAGTTTAACTCAGAATGGAGCCAAAGACGAACTGATAAAAAAAAAGAAATGTCTGCATTGTCCATGGCTCTCTGTCTAGGATCTCACCCAAAGTCTGAGCCAAAGTCTGAGCTTTTTTTCTTCCTTTTTCAACCTTTTCAGAGTAAAGGTCCTGGCATATAAACAGAGCAAGCTGGTGGTTGCCATGTTGGGTTTGGTACAAGAACATTGAACAGTTGGCTCTCTTGCAGGATTTGGAATATGTTATCTACTGCCAGAACTTTAGTCATTGCTGGACCAGTCATGCAGTGTGTTGTGTAGTGGATTTACTCAGTCATAAGGTTTACGTGAAAACAATCTTTACGTGCGGTTTGTCCAGTCTCTGTGGGTTTCAGCTTGTCGAAAAGTTTATCCGAAGCTTTAACTGTGAGACTGGTGTTTGCAGAGAGCAGGAGGAGGTTTAACCAGCTGATAACCTGCTGCCAACTGGTGTCCTGTTTCTAGAGATTTGTAAGCACGTATGTGGTCATAGCAACACGTTTCACAAGTGATTGTTGCTCACAACTTCCAGATTAATTTACAGTTCTTACAGGGTCCAGTCCTGCAAAAGACTGAGAGGACTCATGGAAAATTGCAGCTTGTATGTTGAAGATTTGCTGAAACAAGCCTGAGATGTTGCACAGTTTTGTTGTTTGTCTGCGACAATAAGACAAAAAAGACAGTTAGCCATTTTCTGATTGGTCAGATGTTTACATGTGGACAGATCTCAATAAAACCTAAAATGCTGGTGTGGACATTTTCACACATAGGTCATGATTTCAAAATTAGTTGGCTTAGTGTGGATGCAGTTTCCCTGTCATTGCAACAGGATTAAAGAATCAGTTAAGTTCATCTATAGATACTGTAAATAATATAGCTTTACACTGCCTGATTACAACAAATCTGATTCAGATAAATCTGCTGTTCTTCCTCGTTTGAGCCAAATAAAGCTCAGTTTCCAGACTGATGACCCTTGCTGCCGCATCGTCCCTCTCTGTGTAACCTCACTGATCATTCTCCTCAACATACTGCCTAATACAGCAGAAATTCCCCCTAAAAATCCCTCATACACAATTTCCCCTCTCATTTGCACTTTATCCTGCTGGTTCTCTCTAAAATAAAGCGATGAAATGCATCCATCACTCGGCTGATAATGAAAGACGACGGAGACACGGCTTCCGGGATTTTTATTTTGTACATTTAGCCGGAAAATGACTCCGAACTGTCATAAAGTGAAATTCTCTGATGGAAGCGTTTGTGTGTGTGAATGCTATGTCTCTCTATGTGAGTGCGTGCATGTATGTGTGTGTGTATATGGCTTCCAGCCCCAGTCATCATGAATCATCAGTTTAAATGATCCTAGCATGCTAATTCCTGCTGATTCCTTTCCATGCTGTTATTATAAAAGTCAGCACAACAGTCATTAACAGCAGAAAACAGCTTAAAACTTTACCCATCTGACTCCTGAATGAACCCAGCGCAGCACGCCATGAAACATGACCCTGTGTGGGTGTGTGTGCGTGAGTGTGTGTATGTGTGTGTTTTGTTTGTGTGTGTGTGAGAGAGAGAGAGAGGGAGTGCGTGTGAGCTTCCTAATCCAGGATTTATTGGCCATTAGTACAGCCTGAAAGTCATTACAGTTCATTTTGCTGCTGGCTTGACGTTTTATTAGGACAAATACAGGCTTTTTGGAAACGTGCGCGTGTGTATTTGTGTGTGTAGAAGCGTGTGTGCGTGCTGTAGTGTTTATGAGTACGTTTGCATGTGAGTGTGTGTGTGAGTGACATTTTATCAGGACAAATTTCCCCATAGGGATCGAGGCCATGATTTCTGAGAGCAGTAAAAAGACTAAAAAGCCTCAAGAAAGGAGAGATGGATAGATAATAGAGGGATTGACAGATGGACAGAGAGAGAAAGGAGGAACTGACATGAGGTGCAGTGGATGGATGATGTGAAAGACAGATGGATGGACGCACAAAAAGATCATAGAAGTAATGGACAGATGGACAACATGGGTAATAGGCAAATGGTGGAGGGGAAAAGTAGAGGAAGACACATGGAGATAACTGTATGGAAGCAGAGAGGAGTAAAATTGAAGTAATGCAGAGACTGATGGTTTGAAAAAATAACAATGATGGATGGGGTTCAACTCACCCTCAAATTTCTGGACTGAAGCTGGTAACACAACTTGGGAATGTGACACTGTGCAACAACATGCCCCGGTGTCCTCTGGAAACTTTACTTTTAGGGTGAAAAGGACAGTGAAACCTGTAGCTCGACCATCTAGTAACACTACACCTGTAATACATCACAAAACAAACACAACCTGGACTGAGCTAACACTTTCAAAAAGCGGATGACACGTAAAAAAAAAAAGAAATTTAAAATAGCTTTACGTGTCAAAATCAAAATGCAAATTTCTGCTGTTTTTACAAACATAGAAACTCAACCTATGTGGCCATGAACAGTAATTAAACTCAAAATGTGAAGATGTGAATTTCAGCTTCCTACACTGAAAATCTACAGCCAGGTGACAAATTAAAGGAAAAACCAACAGACAGTGTCTTAGCAAGGTGCTGGGCCACCATGTGCAGCTTCAGTGAGCCTTGGCATTGATTTTTCAAGTCTGTGGACTCTACTGGAGGGATGAACACCATTCCTCCAAAACATATTCCCCAATTTGGTATTTGGATGATGATGGAGGAGAGAACTGTTCAACATGTCAGTGCAAAATTTCCCATAGTTCTTTAATAGGGTTGAGATTTGGTGACTGTGAAGGTCGTAGCATATGATTCACACCATTTTCAGACTCCCCAGACCTTGTGCACTATGGATGGGATGTCATCATCATGTATCCCCACTCGTTTTTCAGGTTTTCCTTATACTTTGCCACCAGTATGTAACTTGCTGCTTCCTTTGGAGTCATGTTTCCACCCAGTGAATATAAGTCCAACATTCATTCTTCTTTTAGCTTTGTTACAGTCTGCTCCTCCAACTGCTGTATGTCTGAAAACAACACTGACTGATGGCCTCAGGTAATACGTTTCAGTGGGTTCATCATTATGACCAATCCTTGCCACATTACATGTGATCCATTGTTTGTATAGAAATACTGATTAGTGCAGTATATTATGAAATTATTCAAAGAAAAAAAAAATCAGGCAGCTGATGAAATCAGTGTTGAGATTGCAGTGAAATGAGGTTACAGTGAGTTAACTGCTGAAAATAGCAGTGAACTGACCATAATGTTGCTGGAAACCCAAACTCTACCAAGAATAATACCTTCTGTTTGGCTTGGTCAGTTTATATTTTTACAGGAAAACCACCGTGGTGCACTGTTAATAACATTCAGTGCTGTTCAAGTCAGTAATACCGACACACAGCTGCTTAAACTGAATATTATTCTTGTCAGAGTGGAAAAGCTTCTCCAAAAGCATCGGGACAATCAGGGGACAATGACAGTTTCCCACAGGCAAATAGAGCAGTATTGATTCAATTTACAATCAGCATGGATTCAGTCAAGCTGCATCACATCAGACTGCAGACCATCACACTCTGAATAACAGCACTGCACTGTCCTCATGTGCCTATATAACTTGCTTAATTTTGTTTGTTCAAAACACTTTGAGTGCACGTGTGTGCACCTGTTTATGTCCTGGAGAATTAGTCTGTGTGTGTGTGTGTGTGTGTGTGTGTGTGTGTGTGTGTGAGAGAGAGAGAGAGAGAGAGAGAGAGAAAGAGAGAGAGAGAGAGAGAGAGAGAGAGAGAGAGAGAGAGAGTGTGTTTTCTAAATTTTCATTCTTTCAGTACAGTTCCCTTCCCTTGCTTCCCTGTTTCTAGCTCATCAGTCACCAAGCAGCACTCTTGGTCCTGTAGTCAGACATTACACCGTACATCACTGGAAACACACACACACTTAATAGAAAACACCAATCATCACAAACCTTCTAGCAAGGAAGAGGAAATATGTGCAGGAACAGCACAGCAGATCAGCTCCACTGTGTTCCTGAACAGCTGAAACCACCAACACACACACACACACACACACACACAAAAAGTCACATTACCAAAAGCCACATCCAGAGGTAGTAAAGCTCACACAAGTACTCAGAGTAATTATTAGCCAACAGCTGCTGTAAACAGCTTCAGTGAACACACTTATTTATTTTCAAAGCCAGAGAGGCTAATTGGCTGTGAGCCCTAATTGGCCCTAAGTAATTGTCCCAACAAATAAATCCACCTCTAATTTGAAGCTGACATTCCCACTTTGTTGGAATCCAGTGATCTCCTCTTTTCCTGTAAAGAACATTAAAAACAAATTAACTTTATTTGGGCTTTGTCCGAGTCCCCGCACTGTTCTTTATCCGCTAATTAGGACAATTAGCAGCTTATTTTGACAGTGGTCATTCAGTCAGATGTTGTAGAAGAACAGTTTCCTGTTCCTTTTCCAGTTACATTGAATATAAACTTTTAAATGTTGGAAAAAAGGAGTAGACTTTCCATTAGTGTGCTACACACTATTCAACATCTGCCTCAGGATATGCATCATGCATCTGAAAGATAAGAGATCAAATAACATTCAATTAAATATGGTGAAATTACTGTCTGAAGCTGCAATGGGCCATTCCAGGTAGTGTTTTAGACCATAGCGTGTGTAATGATTCTCAAACTGATGAGGTATTAAAATGCTAAAAACTGTGGCACGTTCCTGAGCGTGATATCAGGGACTGTATCACGATCACAATCCTGTGGATCACATATATTTACTCTCCTGCAGCCAGGAGCAGGAGCATGCAGTCAGAGCTGTCATCAGAAAAGCGCAGGATGAAATTTCTCTTGGTTGTTATTGTGGCTGAACATAAATGCACTGTCAGCAAACTATTTGCTGCCACACACTGAACTTAATAAAGTGCTTTCTCTTGCCCTCTGTTTTTGAACTACTTGTCTTCCACGTGTAATCAAATGAGATACTCTAAGAAACACAGCGCTGTTGTATTGTTTATAGCATCTTGTTTATATCTGCTTAAGTCTGTTGCTATGGAAAACAACAACACGAGAGAAACTTGGGAGGATCCTTCTTGTTTTTATCCATTTTTAGTTTTTAGCTTCACTGAATGTTACTGTGAGTCAAAATAAAACCAGATACGTTTGTTTAGGCTTTATGTAGCAGTTCAAACACACGTATTGCATTCGTAACAGTAACAGTTACTAAATATTTACTAAAGTTTAGTGTGTTACAGAGCCTCCACATCAACCACTGGTGTTATAATCATCCAGCTGAGAAGCATGTTTTATCTCAGTGTGTGATGAACAGACAAGCTCAAACCCAAACGTTGATGATTTTTGTCCATGTTCAAACTCTGTCCCTCTCTGAGTCCACCTCAGAGCTGCTGATTGAACTGACAGAGGACATGGAGAGAGTGCACTGTCAACACTGGAGTCCTCATCTTCTCTGCTGCTCTGTGGCTGTGGGACAGGCTGCTTCATTTTAACAGGCACATACAGATATAATATGTGGTGAACTTTAACACTGAGAACATTTGACCCTCTACTGAAGGTTTTTGTTTTTTCGTCATTTTAAATTGCATCTTTTGTAATCACCTATTTTCTGATTTCCTGTAAAGGCACAAATCAAAATGAAAACTGTGCTGAGTTTGTTTTATTTAAACACTGTCACATATTTTGAATTGATATCAAAATTTGAACACATATGGTCACTTTTCCCAACGTTAGACAGATAATGGACCCCAGCAGTCAGGTTCTCATCAACACAAGCCCACCATGTGGTGACAATATCATTCTAATGTGAATTTTCATGCATTTCATTTTGAGTTTTTTTTTTTTTTTTTTTAAACACTGGCTGATGATTTTAATGTTATGAATATGAAAATGTGTTTTTGTAGGCTGAATCCCTGTGTGGCCAAGTTCATTTCATAAACAACTAGCTATGATAGATGGGCGGCAACCCGCCAGCAGGGGGCAATCAAGATATTTTGGCTTCACTTCTGCTGAGCTGTCATGTCGTCCATGTTTATGTCTATATTCACAGCCTGCGAGTGTCATGACCCCGAGGCTCAGGACAGTCTGGGAAGAACAGGCTGAGGTGTGTTCTGTAGAGTCTGTGTTGGTTCTTCCATATGAAATAGCCATACTGGATGCTGCTTTGATATCTGAACTTGAAAAATGACTTTTTTTTCTTCCCTCCTCCATGCACTTCTTCTTCTGGCTGGCGGCGCTCTAGGCGCTTGCCTAGTTCCGCTGCTTTACAAACAGGGGTGCACAGTGGAGCAATTTCCTCACCCCGCTGAAAGCATTCAGCGCTGTCAACTGCTCTGAGTTTTCTATTTGTCACTCTCGGCTCATGCTGAGAGAAAACATGCTCCATTCTGCTCCATAGCAGGGCTTCAAACCACTTCATTTTTTTCTTACAAAAATGTTAACATTGTAAATGAGTATTCAACAATGTGCACTTTCTTTGCCCTGGCAAATTTAAAGCAGCATAAAGCTTTATTATCTGATGTTTTAATTAATCTTGTAGCTGTTGTTATCAATTCTTTGTTGATGGTGGTTATCTGGCCTTAGTTTGCTGATTGTGTGTTCGTCTTATTATGAATGTTTCTTGTTCTCGGGTCTCTCTTGCAGAAGAGATCGCAATCTCAGCGAGACTACCTGGATAAATAAAGTTTTAAACAAAGCTGGCCAAAAATGCATGTAAATGAAATGGCATGATCAAAAGTGAATAGACCCAGGTTCACTGTGGGTGGTGTGCAATGATAGGAAGATGCATCTAGTTCAGATGAAAATATTGTTCTTCCCATTACTCAATAGGTCAAAGTATGAGAGGCATCTTCCCAACAAAGTTCCACTCATGAGGCTTATTTTCCTGTTCCATCCCAATGACACAGTTTAATTGACCACCATCCTTTGATGGAGTGAGAAAGAGCAGGAGGAAAAAGAAAGTAGCACAGTCCAGGTTCCACATAATAATAATCCTGACAATATCAATAATAAAAGTAACAATAAGATTAATAATAGGACTAATAATAATAAATGAGACTAATAATGGGGCTGTAGGTGGACCACAGCTGCAGATCCAGGCTCTACAGGTCCAGAGGCAGAAATACCTGCAGAAAACAACAAGAGAAGAGAAAGCACAAAACTACAGGAAAGGAAGAAGCTGAGTTAGTAACATGTATTATGGGATATGAATGAGTACAGATGGGGAGAGAGAGGAGAAGAGAGGAGCTTGGTGCATCATGGGAAATCCCCCAGCAGTCTAGGCCTGTAGCAGCAGAACTGGGGGATGGTTCAGACAAGCCTGATTTTTCACCTCCTCTTTATAGTCACTTAATCTAAGTTATTTTATCCTGTTCTTCAAACTACAAACTGTTACTGTCTGTCATTGTCATGTTCTTTCCTTACAGAAATCAAAGATGGTGGATGGAGCGGACATCCCTGTGCATATCTCTGAAGACGCTGCCTGCCCATGAGAGGATGGAAGGATTCACCCAGAGTCATCAATTTTCACAAGAATAAACCTGCCTCACCCACGTCCCAAAGTCAGCTAGGATGGCTGCTGAGAAGAACGCCTTTGGGCGACTGAGGGGATGCTGGAGATGCTTAATGAAGAGGAATAACCTTAATCTAATCCCTAATGTTGTCACTGTTTGTTTCATTTTACATAATGTGTGTGAAACAGAGAGTGGAACATTGAGGTGGATCAAGCAGAAGGTCTGGGTCTGGGTTGATTATGAGGTGGGGAGACCTAACACTGTCCATCTGATCCACAACACCACCCTCAGCCTGTAGTCAAGAAAAACTGAACAATAATAAAACAATGGAAGAGTGACCAAATATTCCAGCACTCAAGACATAAAGCAAAAAACTGGAATAGTATTCAGGCTCCATCAAGTTACATGTAATAAGATATCTGACATGTAAATAAAATGTAAAATATAAACTTCAAGTTCAACACAAAGTAGAACCCTGTGCAAGTAGTTCTCCCTTAAATAGAGTGTCCAAAGATAGAACAATTATAAAACAATACAAGTGGAAAAAAGCTGTTCAAGTACTACACAGCAACATAAACTGCCATTTGACACAAATGCTGTCGGTGTGAAAGAGCTTTTATTCAGTTATACTGCAGCTGCCTGTGGGTGGTGTGCTCATCAGGTTTCGTTGGAGTGCTTGAATGAGCTGATAAAGAGTCTGATAAAAAGAGTTTCGATCATCCTGGCTCTGTTCATACTGGTACAGCGTGTGTGTCGCTGTGGAGTCTGTGGTACGAGGCCTGGGAGCCTAGAAAGTGTCACGTCTAGCCTTTGATTCAGGTTACGTCTCTTTGTTCCTTTTTGTTGTCATCCTATTTTTGCGTTCCTGTTTTACTTTGTAGCTCTAAACCTCTGTCTCTTTTCAGATTTACTTCCTGCCCTCCTGTGTTTCCCGCCTGTTTGATTACCTGGCCCCGCCCTAATGTGTTGCACCTGTTTCCTATTGTCTCTCCACCCCCTCATGTATTTAAGTTATGTCTTCCCCTTTGTCCTGTGCCAGTTTGTCTTTGTCCTTTGAGTCAAGCGTTCCAGCCTGTTTTCCTTGTGTGTTTCCAGTACTGACTTACTGTGTACTGACCCTTGCCTGTTAATAAACCTGCCTTAACTGTCCATCCTCTGAGTCTGCGTCAAGTTGTGCTGTTGAGTCCTTGGTCTGAGCCTGGCCTGATGGAAAGCAGCAGCACTGAGAGCGACCCCTGTAGTTAGCAATCATAATAATACTATTAATAATAACAATAAATAAAGAATCAGTAGGACGACTCACAATTACAAACTGTGGCAGGCAAGTTAAATTTGTGTACACCGGGGTTCTCAAACCCACATCAGCATGGAGCAAGTGTATGCATGCTTCTGTTTAGCCGATCCATACAGCAGCTGATCTCACTCCCTCTTCAACCAAGAGGGTGAATGACCTCGTCAAATCAAGCTGGTGCAAGGTGTGATTGCAACAGCAATTAGCACAGAGCGAGCAGGGACACAACTTAATACTTAAACACTAAAATGAGCTTGCTGTTGTAACCACTTCACATGCACACATTCGGCCCTCGATGGAATTAATTACACAAAGAAACAAACGTGTTTAGTGCCTTTTTTTTTGGAAACAAAGAAAGAAGAAAACGCAGTTTAAATTACAGCTTGATTGTAAAGTCTCTGTCCTGATGGTCTCCGATCCACCCTCCTCAGCTGGTCCAGTCTTGATCAGACCCTCCGTACTTTCATCTGCTTCCACTGTGTGTAGCCTCCGTTCTTGCTTCACCTTCAACAAGTCAGCAAGAACACAGCTGTAGAAGCTAGTTGTTAAAGAACAGGAGAGCCTAACAGGGTTGGCTGGAGCAGAGCCGCCAGTCCACGCAGTCCATTCAACTTCTGTTCCTCTGGTCGTTAATTGCAGGATATTTTTTCTTCATCACCGTTCATTTGTTTGTTACATGCTTTGGGCTGTGAGCAACACCTCTTTCACAGTGTCTCTCAGTGGCAGTAACCTGTCTCCTTATTTCCTCAAATCAGGAGAAGCTCGCTGTCTTGCCATTGCAAGACAAGCAATAAATGATCCTGGCCATTTATGGACCAGTGGACTCTGACATGTGTCCCAGTCTTATCACTGCATAGGTCATAGAATTGTAAATTCTTTTAAATCTCTAATGGTTATTTAATTTTAGGTTCTACTGCCAAATTAAAAACTGTTGCACATTGTGACCCCATTCTTAAAGCACTTTATGATATTGTCTTACAAATATAAATTCCTCCTGTTTCCCACCCACTCTACAGGCTTGTTTTCCTAATCCATCATGATCCCTGTGACACAATATTACTGAACACTGTCCCCCTAGAATCAAGATCAAATGGACTTCAACTTCAAATGTCATGCTCATTTTGGAACAAAAAATGAAACTGCAACATCAACAGTGTCTAATTAAATCTATTTCTATTCCCAAAGCTGTTTCCTTTTTTACTTCCATCACAGTGAATGGCATCTGGAAACAGAGCCCTGTCCCAGCTGGGTGGGATTCCAGATCAAATCATTCTCATTTCTCAGCAACAGTTGCATGAAAATCAACAAGAGCAAATCTTGAATCTTGAATTTTGAAAATATTAAGAACACTTCCTGCTATTTGGAGACACCAACCACACAAACTCACTCATTTCCTTTAAAGCCTCTGCAACAAGTTTGTTTGTATATTCTTTGTTTTACAAGTTTGATTTTTAAAACAAAAAAGATGTAAAGGAGCAAAGAACTCCAGTCCAGTCTCAGACTTCCTGTCCCGATCCGATCTGGTCACTGAAAAGCTGAAAGGGTGGCAGCAAGATGAAACTAGATTACACCAAAAAAAAAAGATAAAATTAGAATTGTTTGCTGAATTTATTCTTTGATTTTTAAACTTTTTTACTTTGACTTTAATACTAATTTTAAACAGTTACCACAAACTGCCAGTTGGAGGCGCCAACCATGCAAACTCCCCGCCCACCTTAGCTTCAATAAAAAAAAGAAATATTTCGGAAGTGCATTTTCCTCCCCATAGAGCTCCACACTGTATATATAGGCTGTGGAAGTACATGAAAGTAATCCCAACATATTTATGATTATTTAATGAAGGGAGGTGTCATTTTTCACAACAATGGCATATGGAGGGGGGGAAAAAAAGAAGTATTTACCAACTTTGCCTATTATGTGCTCTACTGTGCAAAAGCTCCTGTTGAGTGAAAGTGCTCCCAGCATGGAGTGAATATATTCTACTTTTATACATTTAATATTTCATAGCTTATATTCCTAACTTTACCAATTAAGATCGCCCTGGGGGAAGTAGGACTCTGGCTGTGGCTCCCTCTCTCTCCCTTCTTCTTCTTCTTCTCTCTCTCTCATTCCCTCCTCTCCTATGGCACAGTGTCAATTAAAATGACATCTGGTGTCACTGTCACTGTCGATGAAATGACATGTTTCTCCTGAAAGCCCTAATAGGATCGCCTCTCCACCACTCAACCCAAATCTCTGCTATAATTGTTTCACATTCAGTCATCAGCCAGTGTTTGAAAGTTTGCCCCTGTTTTTTCACCCCAGTCTGTAGACTCTTCTTTTTTTTCCTCTTTCTTTTTTTTTCCCTTTCCAGGGCTTCCTCGCTTTCACCTATTTCACTGTGTCTTGGTTTTTCTTTGCCCTAAAATCACTGTATTTTAATTTTTATGCACAGTCATCAAAAGCCAAAGAAAGCGACTTTACATCCCTGTCAGTCATCAGTGGCCAATAAAAATGAACAGATGCCCACTAAAGATTATCATAACACAAGCAGCTGCTTATCGAACCATTTAAACACACAGATGGTGACGTCTACAAACCAGTCAATACTCATTACTGGCTGCTAAAATATACCCACTGCTCGACAATACACGCCAAATGACACCTGAAAGCATCACAGTGTCACAAATTCTTTGATGTTTATGCAGCTCACAGGCTTTGTGTGTGTGTTTGTGTGTATTGCCTGTTGTACCGCATGTTGTACCAAACACTGATCCCTTTAAATCTGTCCATGTGGGATGGGATTTATAAATACACTGACCTTTTTTTTTGTGCGTAATACTTGCCCCAGGAAGTTTAGGAGTAGGTTTTGAACACTTTCTTTGGTGTGAATGTGGTGAAAATGTGATGTATGTGTGTGTGTCTCAGTGTTATTCCCTGCTTCACAACACACACACACACACACACACACACAACACAAAATCAGGTGTGACAAGGAGGATTATCATGTTTGCAGTGATGGCAGAACCGTTAACACTCTTAACATCAAGGGGTCTGCACAGTTATGTGGGAGTGCATGTGTACACACACACACACACACACACAGATAGCACAGTGTTATCAGGAGGTCTGGGAGAAATCCTAGAGGGTCAGTGCTGTTTTCAGGCTGATGTGGACTCACTAAGGACAGAGTCTCTCTGTTTGCACATCCTCCTCAAAAATGATCAATTAAAAAGAAAAAATGTGAACAGGAAGCAAATTTTATAACAGCAGAGGGAAGCAAAATAGGCATGGCCTTATTTTTTTTATAAGTGAAACCATTTAAATGTATGTATTTCCCAATTGTATAAATATATAAATGAATCAGTATATGTGCCTTTTATTTTAACAGTTTTAATCCATAAATTCTACACGAAACACTGCAAAAAAATATTCAGTCATTGAATTGAGTCATTGAAAGCTGACAACATTCTGTTTGTATAGACTTAGGTTTGATGCAGCTGATATTTGAAATCAGTCATCTTTGTACTGTGTAGTTTGATCCATTCAGAAACTCATAACTACTTCACACTGTTAACTTTTTCCAGCTTAAACTATGTAAAGCAGGTCTAAGAACAGCTTGACTTGACAACTTGACTGAGTTAAAACCACAGCAGAAAGTTCTGTCCACTATTAAAGTGCAATGTGTAAGAGAGGCAGAATATATTATTAGTAATAATGAGGAATAGAGGAATGAGGCTTCTGTTGTGGTCTGATCTGTGAAATTATATGAAGACACTGGTAAACAAAATAAACTTTAAAGCTTTGTGTCTGCTAAATCCCTCACAGAAAGCTTGCGGGACTGTCTTGCCTCCACAGTTCCTTGTACATCTGCCGGACACATTCTGCCCGGAGCGATGGCCGTACAGTGGGCCCACCTTTACATTCATGTCTGTCCATCTGAAACACCACACAGTGTTTTAGGCTTCTCAGTTTAGAATGTTCACAAACTGCTTTGTCTCAAACACACATTAACACAGTATTTTACAAGGCTTTTGTGGTTCTTAGATAAAGCACTCTGGAAAAGGACTCTAGTGAAGGCCTGGATTTGACCAGTCCCCACGAAACTCACTGTTCGGGGACTCAGGGAATTTATCTGTCAAAACTTTTACATAAATGTGCATTCTATTACATTGTTCAGAGCTGCAGTGATCAAAACTGATGTTGAATTTATGGACTTTTCCAAGACGAAGGGATTTTTCACAGAAATCTGAGCTTGTAACATGTCAAACAAGTAATTCAGCACCATGGACAGTTGCCATAAAACACAGATACACTAACATCTCAGAGAGGAAGTACCAGTACGTCTGTAAAACAGGTGGCATTTCAGTGTCTGAATTTAGTTTTAACTGTTATTTCTTGTGTAAATTTACAAATCTAATGATAGAGGAACAGTTACACATTACACAAATCAAGTGGTGGGTGGAAATACAGCCCGGCTTTATTAAAAAGACTGCTGCAGCATTCAGAATGGCATATATACCATGGGAAAGGAAAGAAAGCTCATACCCGCATATGAGGATGAAGGCGCTAAACGGCACTGACAACGCTTGTGCAGAGATAATTGGACACATCGCATGAGTTTGTTGGCAGCATTAAAAAGACTGTGGGTTTTATTTTCCTGAAATAGGGCACAGGCGCAAATGTGAGGGAACTCTTCACGCTCAAACACAAATGGACGCGACCAGCAAACCAGGTGCAACAGGGCAAAGCTGGGTGCAACGTGGAAGAGAGGCTGAATACATTATTAGCAATAATGAGGAACATCGGATCAGCAGGTGGAATCAGCAGCAGTCGGGGCGAGCTTCAGTAACGACCAATCACGAACTTCTCTCATCCCCTTTAAAAGCAGCAACGGATGGAGAGATGCTGAGGTCTCTGAGAGAGTGGAAAAAGTTCATCTCCATGACTTTCCAGCTGCAGCTCTGAGTCTATATTTAATTAAGGGTCGGGTCAGGTCTTACATTAACGGCTCAAGTCTGCTTGATTTAGAGATAATTGCAGGTAAGAGATCAGTTCAGGTTGAGATCTGCTGATCCAGGGCAGGTACAGATTTGAAATCTGGACCTGTGCTGGATTCTGTTCTGGAGATAAAACCAACCCCACGTGTCTCACCAACGTGTTTTATTTGTTCACAGTATGCAGGACGGATCAGTTTGTGCTGTTACTGATTACACTTTATGTATATGATTCTATGCTCATAAACCACAACTACAAATATTTATTAACGCAGCTTTTGTGTTTAATAAAAACATTTAATAAAAATGTCCTGACATTTACTTGTCAGTGTCCAGAGATTTATATAATTAACACTGTTGTACCAATCGTGTAAAATGATGCACAGCCTCTCTCTCAAATCAATCACTGTAGAGTACACACACACTTTGTTCCATTCATTGACTACATGTGTTTAATCGACTCCACAAATAAGACCCAGTATTGTACAAGTTGTTGTGGGCAGCTCACCCATCACATAGAGGAGCACGATTGAGTTTCTGCAGAGCTCCAGGTCACAGGATTACACTCGTGTAGATGATACTGTTGGTTTTTTTCTCAGTCTCATTAGAAAATCTATTGTGATACACGTATAAAACTGCAGCAGATGTCAAAAAAAGGGGGAGCAAACAGAAAAGGCCTCACTCAAGATAACTGAAAGGTGTTATTTGATTTTCGAGAGCTTTGTCTGTGCGTGCACTTCTACCAAGTAAAGCCCCGAAAATTGCCCTGCGTCTGCAATAAGAGGCAGTCTGAGCAGGTTTTTAACACAAACACAGTGTAAACACATTTGTTTGGTGCCAGGAAATTACAAAACAGGGGCAGATGCTAAAAAATGCCTGAGGAAAATTGCATAAAAATTGTGTTTGCCCTTGCTGTGGCATTGCGCCTGCAGGAAAATAAAGCCCTGATTCTTTATTAACCCTCAGAATTGATGAAAGTACTGCTCACAGCTGTACCTATCTGATCATTTGTGTACACTGTAATGTAACAGGTGATGTTGGTAATGTGTTCCTGCACATGGTGGAATTCAAAGAAGCCAGCTCGAGCTACAGAATCGAGTCTTTGTAAAGCAGAGTCATACAACAAGGACCGTCCTGCGGTGCTAACATGATAGTCCACTGGACTAAGAGCCAGACTCAAAGGATTTCCTTGATATCCAGACTAAGAACTCAACTGTTTATTAGGTTCTCAGTCTAATCGGTTGACCCTAATAACAAACGTTATTCGGCATGGGGTTCGGCATCGGTAGCATTAACAGTCCTTACAGTTCTATACCGGACTCTGTACTGTTTACTGTTGTCTAGAACTTGTTCACCTCGCACTTTAAAATATACATCCTGCTGCTTGGTACCGGACTTCTGAACTCAAATTTCTTTACTGCGCTGTTGTTGTACTTATTGCATGCCTATTTTTCATTTCATCTCAAGTTGTAGACACTGCTGGAACTGTGAGTTTCCCTTGGGGATGAATAAAGTATCTATCTATCTATCTATCTATCTATCTATCTATCTATCTATCTATCTATCTATAATGCATTTTAAGTTAAGATGGACACAAAACACAAGTTTATATTGTCTTTGCAGCTGTGCAACTGAATGAACATGATTTTCCAACAGAAGAATTCTCTGCTGACAAACCTCGCTGTACCTTATTTAGGCGCTAGCTTGAAGCACTTGTCAATTTTTGAGGGAAAGAAAGACATCTAAGTCGAAACACCAGGTACCTCCAGGCTATAACACACTGACCAGCAGTTTATTTCAACTTTGCCAGCACAAAGAATGGCCTTCAACAGACAAAAGCAACAACTGAGACAACACAAAGTCAAAGTCAGAGAGAGAGAAAAAGACAGAGAGATGGAGGGGGAGAATGCGATTTGGACGGTATCAATATCCCACAGGCCAGCCAGCAGTTTGCTTCATTCTCAGCAAACACAACCTGTCTGAAACAGGGATTAGATGTTGGCACTCTAAAAACGCATTTGTGTGTGTGTGTGTGTGTGTGTGTTTTCTGGTATTTATTACATTGTGGGGACAACAATCTGTTTACAAGGTCTCGTTATGGGGACCTCCTGCAAAGTGGGAACAACAATCAGGTCCCCAGGACACTTTTTAAATACAGGAGCTATTCTGAAAGTCACTTTTATGCACTGGGAACAAATCATGATTGTGAGTTTATTAGAATAAAGGCAAACTGTAGTATTTTATGACCTGAACCAGAAGCTCTTATGAAGTGGGAGTGGCCTTGCTTACATTTATTATGGCGTTACAGTCCACAAAAGGAAGTGACAACATAAATGGCGTGACAATTGCCAACTCTCTGGTATGGCAGTTTTTGTTCACATTCACATGTCTCAGAAAAAACACTGCAGGTCTACTGAACAAGTTGAACTCATTTCCTAACTTAAAATATATATATATTTGCATTATTTTGTTTTGCCAATAACAGCCTAAAATACCAGTTATTTCAAAGGAAGTATGTGAAAATGTTTCTTTATTTTGCACTGTTATAATCATCCCATTTCTTTCATGTAATTGAGGTCTTGTCTCATAATTATGAAATCTGTACATGAGATTTGTAATAATAATAAAAAGTAATAATAATAATGATAATAATAACAATAATTTCTGACCATAATTATGAGAAATGTGTCCACTTTATTTATAATGAGTAAGTGGGAAAAAAAAAGTTTAATTTAATTAAAAAACGTGGTTCCATTCGTAAGTTTGACCAAAACTGAGTTTGGGTAAGGGTCGCACCACTCTTTTTCTTTTCCTTAAATTCACATCATTATGACTGCAAGTGTCAATAATGCCTTGAGGAAAATGTGTCCATCACACCACACTCACACACACACAGTCACACAACCCAAACAGGTGTCTAGGTGTGACTTTTTTCTCTGCCCCTGGAGATTTCTGCCAATCATTCGAGCACTAGACCAAAAGGCAATAGAAAATGTGTTATTTTATTTTTATTTATTTTCATTTTACCAAAAAAATAACTGTCCACTGCCCCTAAGAATGTGTCAGGGGGATCAAGAAATGTCAAAAGTGGCACTGTCTCATATTTAGACAACATTAAGACACACACACACACATAAATGCACAGATAGCTCTGGTCTTTGGCCGGCGATAGTCTGACAGCTCCCTGGGAATTGACTTTAGGGATCCAGGTGTGTGTGTGGACCATTAGGGACCCATGGGACGAATGTCAGTCAGTGACAAGGGACCGGTCCATTCCCCAAAGGGGACAGCAGGGAAGGGGTAATAATGGTAGTGATAGGTGAGCTCCACTCTTTTTTCACTCTGTGTGTGTGTGTGTATTTGTACGTGTGTGTGTGTGTGTATGTGTGTGTGTGTGTGTGACTGTGCCAGCTTGCCTAAGGGCCTTGGCTTGCCCTTGTGGGAATATTAGGAATGAACCATAATGGAGATGATGGCAGTTTAACACGTCACTGCCATGTTTGAATATGCAGCCTGGTCACTTTTTCATAAAAGTCACACTGACAGGCTTACGACGGCTGACCTAATAACATTTCTGTCCCACTTTCGACACAACAGAACTCTCAACTGAATGCCATCAGATTAACATGAAGACCACAGCAACACAAAGACTGAGAGATAAATATGAAGATGAGCTAATTCCACCTTCTGACATCATTGACATAATTTTAATATCCCACTTTTCCCACACAGAAATTAAACAGACCAATGGTTTCTCCCTATATTTTTAATGTCTGAGAATCCTGTATGACATAAGCAGACTGTAACAATGTTAAATGATGAACAATGTAGAAATGTATCAATGGATCCACTGTGAGAAGCAGGGTCTGTCTCATCACAGTCATTAATTAAGGCTTCATCAACAGCAAAATAAGTTTCTGCATCCATCAGTGATACAGCCTGAGACAAAACAGAAAACACTCTTCTTCCTCGTTGTCACTCTCTTTATCTCTCGTCAGCATGCAGCTCTTTCCATAAATGTCCTGTCCTGTCTGAATGAAGCTGTAAAGAACATTAAAGTAAAAGACACACACACGATAAATGTAGACAGCAATGTTACACATTCCGTGGCTGAAATTGTACAAGTTGAGGCTGCATTTCTTTGTGTTCCTTTGTTCAGGATGCTGTTGCCTTATTTGAATAAACTTTATTGGGACTGTCAATGGAAAATACTGACCAGGGGTTCTGTGCTTATGTTCAGTGTGAGCTCCATGTCATGACCAGGCAATGGAATCATAGAGTACGAGCATGAATAAAAACACAGTGTCTGCCCAGCTTTACTGTGGACACATAGACTGACAGCATCATCCTGAGGCCCCTGCTACGAGTAAAGACAAAGTAAAATCATAGGTGATAACAAGACCAACATAAGGCCCCAAAAGCTACACTGACCAGTGGATCACTCAGCAGCAGAGTTTGGACTGACAACCTCCCACTCACCAACCTGCGTTTCTAAGTTCCAGGCTAACAGCATCTGCTTACGGCTGGTTAGGGAGTGAATATCGTCAGGGGACTCCTCGCAAATATACCGCGACAACACCAAGTCTGTGTGCTTGTCTGTCTGCCTGCCTTTGTGTATGTTTGTGGGTGTTTGTGTGAGTATGTGTGTGCCTGTATACGTGTCTGTGGTCCCAAACCAGTGATTGATCATTAATATTTTATTTCTTCAGGCTTGGTGGAGCCCCTTAGGAGAAAAACACATTGTTATTATTCACACACATTCACCTTTCTCACACACACATTCATGCACGCACACACACACGCACGCATGCACACACACACATACGTGAACACACTTACCCTCAACACAACACCCCATGGATACATGAACTGCAAAATACTCACAGCACATACACACACACAAACACCCACACCCACACACAGTCCAATTTGTCTTCGATGGCTGAGTAGTTTTGGACAAGGCGTCTCAAGGGACACAAATGTCCATGCATGTGCTTTGTTTTGTGTGTCCACATATTTGTATGTGTCTGGGTGTATGTGTGCATCAGGTCACACTGATTATCAAAAACAAGACAAAAAGACAAAATGTATGGAGAGAAGCAAAGTTAAAACCTTTACCAACCAAAAAATTGTGACTTTGTTTAATTTTCATCACAGCTCTCCCTACAGTAACACTCCCTCAAATCCAGCACCATAAATTATTAAGGAATTTTTCATATTGTTATTTATTTGTTTCTTTGCCCCTATGGAAAAAAAGATGTGGAAAAATAAAACTCTGGACTTTCATACACATCCTTTCCATACTTTGTGGGCATATTTTTGGCTGTAGTGACTGTACAGGGAATAGGGAACCTTCTCAAAGAAAAACAGCATGCTAATGCTAATCCTGTTTCACCGTATCAGGAGTCCCAGTCTCCTTCATTCCTTTTTTTCTTCTGTCTTTCTTTTTTTTTTTTTAATCCTCCAACCAAACTTGCTCACTTAGTTAGGGTTAGCTTAGCTTACCTATGTTTTGTTTGACCACTAGCTGGTCTAAAGGTCCACAATTTAGTCCACAATTCTCAGGAACTGATAACAACTTTCAGTTTACTCTGTGTAAGGTGATGAACCCACTCAAATTATGACCCAACTCTGACATTCCCCTCAACTGTCCTCTCCATGACCTTTGAGCCTATTTTTAGCTCTTTGTTTAGGTCTCCACTTTCATCAAAACTGCAGTAGGTACTATTTTCTAAAGTTAAGTTCTGATAAACCCACATACACTACCCACCAAGCACCAAACAGCAGACAAAGGTAATATAAAGCTACTGGAGTATTTTGCAGCTAAAGAGCTAGATATTCTGCTCATTTGTTGGAGGAGACCAAAACAAAGCTAAAAGATTGGAGAGAAGCGAAAGAGAAACATGACTCCAAATGAATGTTAATGTTGCTCTGTGTAAAAAGACAGCTCTGTGAACATGTCCCCAAGAGGCCCCAAAAAAATTTACTTCTGCTTTATGGTTATAATCATCATTTTAATCACAATTGTCTGTTGTTATCTTGGTCTTAAGGTACATATAACCGAAACTGGTTGTCTTCTTAATGTTCCACCTCACTACAATTTATAGTATAAGCAAAAGAACAATATGAATTTGAAAGATAACTTCATTTGTTTGTTTTTTTTTCTTAAAGTTTAGTATGACAGCAGATAAAAAAATTATACAACACCAACACATTTCAACACTACAGCCGTGTTTGTGCACACAGGCTCCGTGTGGATTTCTTCATCCTGCGTCCCATAACCTGAATCCAAATGTCCGGATTTCATCTCACTTGCAGACTCATGGACTTGACATCTGTGTTCCCGGCAAGTTTGTGAGTACTGAGGGGTTTCCAAAACCACAATTCAAGCTCACAAGGGCCCTCAAGTAGATTCATAATGATATGAATATGGCAAGCTAAATAATAACAATAACAATAACAATAATAATAATAATAATAATAATAATAATAATAATAATAATAATAATATAATAATAATAACATCCTTAGTTTCATGTTGATTATAATACTGTGTTTGGCATTCTGACCATATCTGTCATGGCTGCTATGTAACACAGCAGACCTGCAAATATTATGCGTACGTTGTCAATATCAGTACTGTTAAGAAGGAAAATACTTTTCAGTTCATCTCCATGGAAACACATAAGGTCTTTTAAGTCCTGTCTCATAATGCCTTTCATCCCCTTGCGATCCAGCACCTTCACAGGCTAGAAGTGATGACCATGAAGACACCACTGAATAAAAGAAGTCTGTGAGGGCTCAGTTCACAAGGTGAGAAGACGGACATCTGGATTCAGCCTGTATGTATCATAAATGCTGTGCATGTCACTGTCATTGTGCATGGTGCGTATCTGGTGACAGTATAACAGGGTGGTTGTGGTCTTTGTGTGTATTATGAGATGAAGTTGTGCAGACACCCCTGGTTCAACACTCAATTATTGAGGAGCATTTTATTATATATGTCAGGGCAGATAATTCCATCGATAAAACTTCATCATCTCCATCACTGTGTTCTGTCTTCACACTTCTGCTGTTCCAGTTGAAATCCCGGTCTAAGCTTTTCGTATAGCTGAGAGGAGGATCTCACTGTGTCAGTATACCTTTTAACGTCTTTAAACGTGACTTTAATTATCTGATCTATAAAATGCCATCGTGTAAATGCCACTCGCCAGCCTTCCTGTCACACATTAAGCTCTAAATCACACAGAGAGAAATTAAAAGACCACTTAGTCCACCACAAAAGGTCAATTATGCACATTCTCAGTACAATAGCTACACATCATTTTACTATAGATACGAGTGGGAGAATGTGATTAGTTTTAATAAGCAAAAAAGTGGGCAATTATTATTTATTTTTTTTACCCCATCTATATTTAATGTTGTTTGTATTGATAAAATACTTCTGCTGGGTTCAGTTCTCTTTGATAAAATACATTTAACGCGTGTAAACCCACTAAAATAAGATTCATTTATACTTTGTAAAAATAAGCTTTCTTCAGATACAGTTTACAGATCCGAACAGGTGTTCTTTCAAGCCAGTATACACCCCTGACATGTCAGCACTGCTCATGATTTTGAGCCACATCCAAGTTCAACTTAGAGAAAGTTGGTTCACAAATACTCTGTAAGGCCTTGTGTTTGAAAAGTCATTTTAAGAAGGCAATGAGGTCAAGCTAAGGTCTGCCTAATTAGACACCAATGTACATGACCCTGACTATAAAGTCGTGTGAGAGAGAGGGGCTTTATGGAAAAATCACACACACACTTATGGACATACATTTCTATATGGGCTCACAGTAACAGCTCCATCTTTAAGGTGAAACCAAGTGACCTGACAAATCTGATCATCTAACTCCACCCCAGAGAGGCCTATTTTTATATCCATACCTTTGTATAAAGACAGATTTATTATATGCAGCATTTTATCAGCTGTCAACATCAATCTAGGACCAGACTTGTGAAAGTCATCAGCTTTCTCTCACCATCTAATTAGAAGGTGTGGCATGTCCTAACACACTGTGGCATGTCAGGTGCAAGCCAAGAACTTGCAGAACTCGTCAGCTGGCACTGATAATGTCCAAATCTTTCAGTTAAGAGTGACCAATTCTAGACTATTTGAGTTCTAATATGTAAAGCTGTTAAACATTACCAGGACAGAAATCTCTAAAACTAAAATAAATAATAATAAAATAATATCATTTGAAGAGATTACATGAACCCACAAAGAACATTTAGTAGAGAAAAGAGGTTAGGGTCCAATATTGATACCATTTGCCAAATCCAAATCCTATTTAAGCTTTCAGCCTTTGTAAGTAAATGAAGTTGTAATTATATAATATAATTTATTAACTACTGTAACTGATATTCTAAGCTTGGGGTTAAATCTGCAATCACCTGGTACAGCTTTGAGTGACAGTCTAATTAATGTTCACATGTAGCAACAAATTGAAATAGATTTAAACAGCATGAAATGTAGAGTGCTGTTTAAACAGTATGTATCTTCAGTAACAGTAAAGTAAAAGCTTTAGCTAACATACCTGCACTTTTTTTTTTTACAAGCTACTTCATCTAAATGCTAAAGGTCCTCCTGGCACTAGTATGATGTAAGTGGTGAAGCTGTAAACTTCATAATGACAAAAACTTGTAAAATAGGGCTCTTAGTGAGAAGTAGAGTTATAATATATTTGGGATGTGTATAGTTTTATGGATCTAGACACAACTCACTCACTGTATTGGAATATCATTAGAGCCCAGCTCTAGTTTTTCTGAGTACTCAGCTGTATGTTGCTGGAATGAATGAGCCAGCATCTCCTGCTCCGTTATTATGAAATGACGGCACTTATACTGTATTGTAATGCATTGTATTGTGTAATTGCCATCTGTTTAACAATGTAAAAACCCCTGTGGCTTTCTCCCTCTTTGTCAAAACATCTGGGATTTAATTGATTCCCTTTTTGTACCATTCACTGTTCCTCAGCTTCCTACTTAGACTGTGTGAACATGTCCTCAAAGGTAAAGTCATACAAATGTGTATGTGTGTGTGTGCTTGTGTTTGTGTGTGTGTACAGCATTGTCACACTAATTGCTGGGCTTGTATCTGTACTTGTACTACAGGGAGCTGAGCAACAAATTTGTTTCTTCAGTGTAAGAAAAGCCCACCCTATTCTTTCACGTCCTGCCTCTGAGGGGCGCTGCTTATTGTTCAAACATCTGGCTTCCTATTGCCTCTGAGTGTTCAACTGCTTGGCAGCATTTCTCTCTGTATGTGTGTGTGTGTGTGTGTGGGTGTGCATAAGTAAGCAAACCCAATGAGTGTGAGATTGTATGTTGGAGGGAATGAGTCTGTGAAAAAAGTATGTGAATCTGATTGTTTCAATCAGGGAGAGAAGGTAGGATTCGGTGCGTGTGTGTAGATGTGTGTGTGTGTAGGTGTGTGTGTGTGTGAGTGTGTAGGTGTGTGTGTGTGTGTGTGTGTGCATTACAGTATGAAGGAGATAGATTTGCATGACACTGATAGATTGAGGTATTTGTTTTCCATCTCGATAGGAAATGTAATTGATTGCTTGACTTGGCAGGTTCAGTCCTCTTCAGGAAAAAAAAATATCCTTACACACACAAACACACACAAACGTGTGTGAGGGCAATCTATCTGTTCTATCTTTCTGAGGACACTCGTTGACATAATGCATTCCCTAGCCCCTATTTCTAACCTTTACTACACAAAATACCACAACCCTTACCCCAACCTAAACTTGATTCTAACCTGAGCCGACCTGAGGACCGACCAAAATGTCCTCACTTTCCCACAATGTCCCCACTCTGTAAGATCTATACTCAAATAGGTCCTCACAAAGATAGAAGTACACACCACACACACACACACACACAGATGTGCACATATGGATATAATATATAGACACACCTGTTCACATATGTTTCACTTTTCACTTTTTCTACTTTTCTATTACACAAATCTATATCAGCAGGAGATGAAACATCCCAAAGAAAAGTGGAGCAAAAAGAACCCATTACTTATCACTTATGTCCAGCACATGTGGGATTCAGGTCATAGAAACGATATACTATATTCCTATACTGACTTTTTCAAATACCATATATTTTTCAGCCCCTCAAAAATGTGGCTACTGTCATGGCTCTAAGGACATTTGAATGTATGAGTCACCACCAGTTCAAAATAGAGCAAAGGCTACTTGCACTATTTACATGACTTCTGAATGCAGCATAAACCTGTTAGTCAGGTTAATAGGGTCAGCATTAGTTCTGCGAGGGCTGGTAACTGCTGGGAATAAGTTTGATTTAAAAATAAATAAATAAATAAATAAATAAATAAATAAATAAATAAATAAATAGATAAATAGATAAAACTAAACTAGATGAACACAGGTATGTGATAATCACTGATGGCTCTGAGTCATATGAGTGCATTACACAGCAAGGGAAGATGTGAATGTTCTGACTATTAATATAGTCAGAACATTCACATCTTCTCTCACATGTAAGCTACAGAGTTGTTAGAGGTCACCTAGCCAGTAGTTTCGCCCTGCTTCAAGTCTTTGATGTTATCTAAAGAAATTCAAAGAATTTAGTCATTAGACAGCTACAAAAATGTGGCTGTATCATAAATGTTTCAGAACATGCACAATTTTATCAGATGTTCTTTTTTGTGACTTTTGTAAAGTCACAATTGAGATATAAAAAAATGTAGCCCTTAAAGCAATCGCACTTATCAAAATAAAAATAATAGAAAAAATAATAATAATCTACATCTTTGGGGTCAAATCAATGAAATCTTACAAAGAAAGAAACAGTAATGGCACACTCTGGCTATTCTTATATGGCTGAGTGGTAGAAACTGGCATTAGTTAGTCTTTTAGAGGCTAATATATCCATAGCTTTGTCTCTGTAGAGGCTTTAACAATGTTTTCAAGGTACAGCCCAAGGGCTTACTTCAGGCAAGGCTTTCTAATCAACACAGGGAGAAAACATTGAGTACAGCTCTACAGACAGCAAAAAAAGAGAAACACTATTATTATAAACACAGCCTTGATGGACATGCAAGTAAACACAGAATGCACTCTCCCACACACATAGAGAGATACACACATTTAACAGTAGTTCAGTTAATGCCTCAAGGACACAGAGAAATGAGAATAATTAATGTTGTCCTCATTATCTACTCACCGAATATGTGCTGTTTCAATATATGATATATTACAGCAAACATGACATGAACATAAAACAGGAACTGACTTAAGATAATGCAAAAGTAGCCTGTACACATGTACTGATCTGTCACTGATACAGTTAGTGCACCTTCTGTGCAACAAATGCCCATTTACATATTCCCCACACTGAGAGGTGTGTTAACACTTCGGCATAAGCAGCCCCAATACTCACATCTCATTCGTTATGTTATACTAGATTATACAGTATGTATTTTAAATGTGTTGGAAATTAACACATTCCAGCTTCAAATGGACAAAAACAGGATTCAGAATGGAGGGTGAAATGCAGATAGAACTACTTTCCATAAAACTTAAACAGGATGCATTCAAAGTTGACTCTTTAGTCTGAATCCCAGAATTTCAGAGTAAGCAGTGACCCCAAATCCTACATCATTCAGAGTAAAGTCAGTGTGAAACTGACCTGCCAACAACTGATCAATCTCAAAGACTCACTTCATACAAAAACTACAAAAACCAACTCAAAGACCACTGCAAACAAAATTCAAAGTTGCATTTGAAACTGCATTAGGTAAAGATTTATTGCAATACAGCACAAACTGGCCTTCATGCCCTTTAAAGTTTGAAAACATTCCAGTCTCTCAGTTATTATTTATACTCAGTTATATTTATTATTATTTGGGGATATTTATTCCCCAGTGTATTTAGGATTGTATTTACCACCATTTACCACAAGATTCACCACCGATGTCATGGATGTGACAGAGTGAATCTCTTGCATCTCAATTAGAGTAGAGAGGTCAGTGTTCTCAGATGCAGTCTCAGCTTGTCCTTTAGAGGCAGATAACAAGGATGTTTACACCAGTATCTTATGTAATGCCGCTTTAATCTCCAGATCCATTAATCTGCCAAGCAGCAAGTGAGACTCAAAATGCACTGGCAACAACAAACACTCTTCTCAAGGTCCAGTGCTACTTATCATCAGTGTGTCCTTGACATATCTACCTCCCTGACAGATAAATTAATATAGATGCAATGGAGGAACCAGGGTTTAAAGCCAATGTCTGAACACATTTTGAAAGAAAATATATTAAGACAATGCAGCATTCATTGCTTCTCAGTCTGTTAACCAAGCCCCCAGAAATATGAAACTAGTGAGGCTTGATGAAATTACCTTTTTAACTAACATAGCTTTTCTCCACTTAAAATTAGCAATGCTGATATGAAGTGGAATTGGAAGTGAAGTGCCATACAGTCGTTGTCATTGATGTGTCTTTTCTGTCACCAAACAACTATGAGAGCATCAGTCTGTCTTTTGAGTATCAGACACTAACTCACTTGAAAGGTAGTTTCCTTCTTCTTACATCAGTTTCAGTTCATTCAAATTGGCAGGTTTTCATGGGTAAAGATTCTCAAAACATCCATACACACTTCTCAAATCACTCCTTCTTCCTCATCCTCATTCCTTCTTCCTTATGTTCTAAAAGTTCATAAGTCTAATACAAAATGTCACATGTCCATGTCAAACCATCAACCTCCTCAAAGCTTCAAAGTAGTTTCTTAAGAATTCATACGAGATGTCCCATCAGTGAGGCGAGAGGTCCAGTGGCATTCATTTCAAATGCTGTCATGCATCTGAATGTGTGTGGGCTATTACTGTACCACAGTGTGCCTTCAAACACTTCATAAGTATGTAGAGCATTCAGTTGTTGTAAGGGTGACCAGGTGTCCTGCTCTACATGGGACTTGCACAGTATTTTTATCCCTCATCCCGTGTCCCAAATATTGAGATGATGTACCACATTTTAATTGGCTCTACTTTTCAAAAGTCAACACTGGAGGACAGACGCTTTTCTAAAATCTGGCTTTCATCCAGTGGCTGTGAAGAAAGTTGGGAAGGCTGTCATCATGGGGCTGTCTTTGATGTCAATCAAACTGCACACACATGGGTCAAGTGCAGGTTAACCTGTCCCTGTGTTTGCTGCCTACACTACGTCCAGTGGGAGTCACCACAAAGTCACAAGTTGTGCAAATTTCGGTGGACTATGATGGAAACTACTACAAAGAAAAGGAAAGACAGCCACAACAAAGACTGGGAAACTGCCCATAACTGGGTGAAGCTGGTAGAAATTTCAGAGGGTTTTGTCTAAAAGACAAAAGCAATCAAACATGATCATTCCAGTTTCTACAAGGCTTCACCCAACTACCATGAAAATTGGTATGACTTCTCAGACAACTGCCAGGAGAGTGTTGCAAGTTCACATTGTCTCATCTGTGTGAAGAGTTAGAGGTCCTCCAGACAGGGGGGGAACTGGACATGGATGAACTGTATGAAGAATACTGTGTGACTTTGCTATGCCAGCAGGGAACTGTGGAGGGAGAGACAAGCTCCTGTTGTGGAGAAGTGGTCAAACTTGCTTCAAGGCACAAAGACATCAAATATGACTGCTGCTGCATCCTTTCTCTTCAGCATCCCTATTAATACTGCTTCCATAGAGAGATTGTCTTCTGTTATGACTGTAGCATGGACTGATCAATGGAGCCGTTGCTCTGTGGAGTTTATCAACTGTGAAATTCAAGTCAAGAACAACTTTGGACACACTTGTAAGAAATTCCACACTTAAGCACTTCTATCCCATGTCAGCAACCAGCCTGCTCTTTTGTATTGTACATGGTTTAGTTAGGTTCACTGCTGATAAGAAGAAGCAAGACAGTGAAAACTATGAATCTTCAGCTTCCTTTTGTGTGATGTGTATTTACTTGGGAAAGTTGCATTCAGATAAAATATGTTTGTTAAGTCCTTCACATATTGAATGCCAAACCTGTAACCTGTAAAATATTTGTTATGAGTATGACAAAAGAACTGACATTCTTTATGATATTATTTACAGAGACCCAACATTCCTCCATGAGTAAACCCTTGGAGACAGTGTCAGGAAAACACTCCTTTTTAAGGAGAAGAAACCCTTTGTAGTAGTGGGCTCAGGGTGGTAAGCCGTCTGCCTCGACCAGTTGGGTTGAGAGAGAGAGGGGGAAGAGAAAAAGAGAGAGGGGGAGGAAAGGGAACACAGCATGATGCAAGTTCCACAAGAGATGTATAGGGATAATAAACAAATAAATAAATAAAACTAATCATAATAACTACTCATGTAAATCATGATCGACATCCTTCTGGAAAGCAACGATTAGATCTCCCCTCCTGTGTTCTTGCACAAATGATTGTGGACAGAGATCCATTCCTGCAGAGCCCATTTTGTTTGTCTGCCAACTGACCAGATAATTCCAAATAATATTGAAGTATTTCATTAAAAAATCTAGAATTCCAAACATTCATAATTGTTTTTGGAGAATCAATTTTTGGAGGTTTGGGAATTGGCCTTCAGTTCATTTACATCAAACAGAAACTAAGGGATGAGATATTACAAAATAGGAAATGGACAAGGTAATTTCATAAATATGCTATGACGACTCTTACTTGGCTCATTGCTCCATCTGCTGTCACAATGTGTGTGTGACCAGTAAAATGAACATCTGTCTTCTTTTGCTCTGGAAGGAAAAAAAAATCACTTGCAGATGGGAAGACTGTAAATAAAGAACAAAACTGTCAGAAGAGGCTGGGTGTTTTGATAAGTTGACTCACCATACTCACCATGCTACATACAACATGTGAAGATAAGAAGATGGGTTGAAATTTAAGTTGTGTCCAGCTTAGAATCAGCTGTGTGCATCTGGAAACTCAAGCAAGATGTGAAAGTGACTTATCAGAAAAAAATGCTACACTGAATTGGGAATAGGATCTTGGCATGTTATGGTGGTGAGAATATTTCCAGCCCAGGCTGATCCGTTTTTGGTCAGCTGTGCAGTAACTTAGGTAGTAAGGCTGTTGAGGAAAAGCTTTGTAAACCTAAAGTAGACGCGTGTCTTTAACAAAAACAGGAATCTTTCATGTCGTGCAGAGACAAAGACATTTAAGAGAGCTGGTCTACGGTGACATCTGAAGTTTTATCACACACTTTGTAAAGACAATCTCCTCAAAAAAACCTTTCTCTACTCTACTTTTCTTAGTTTTACAGTGAATAAATGAGTGACTTCAAGGCTGAACAAAGAAAAGAACAACCACTACAGAAACACAAACATCATTCAAAAGAAATCCAAAGAACCCACAAATCTAGTAAGTATGCATTTGAGTGAGTGTGTGTGTGGGTGTGTGTGAATCATTGCATGCATTGTGTGTGTGAGTCCCTGTGTGTGGCCTGCTTCTTATTCAGAGTGACATTTTAAGCCGTTTAGATGTCACTCAGCAGCGCAGCGGCACGGTGTTGATGACTACCACCACCACCCCCCGCCCATAGGGGTTTTGGTACGACCCACTGGAGCTTTGCCTGTTAATAAGGGTCCTGCCATGTCCAGTGAGTAGGGGGGGTTGACAGGATAAGTGGCTATCCTAGCGGGAGCAGCACAGCTGAATAAGTCCGGAGTCACTGATGTGATGTCTAATAAGATTTTAAAGGAGTGAAAAAAGGAGCAGCCTGGAAGCAGACGGCCAGTTAACTGCACGTCATTTGAAGCTCTTTCTGAAGTTTGCTGCAGTTACAGAGAATCAATCACTCTTCTGAACATGAAACACATGAAAACATAGCAACATTACTGTTCTCTGCTGTGCAGAGACCTGGCAGAACAAAGGCCATCCAGGGTCTCAGCTGAAGGTTCACTGTAATGTTGAACAAGAAAACTGAGTCCGAGCCTGTGATCACAAACTGGGTAAATTCACTCTACCAGCATGTTCGTTTTCTCCATGTTGCTGCTCGGTTGGATTAGCTTGTTTGCTTTGGTACTCTTGCATCTCTGCCTCACACAGGACAGAAAATTAATCAACAAACACAAGCACCAAACATCAGAATCTGGTGAGCCAATCCAGATTTTATTGCCATTTTCATATCAAAGCATGCTTGCCATAAATCAGCGGACCTGTGGGATTAGTAATCCTGGTGCAGGTAGACAAAAATGACTCCTCACTCACTTCCTGGTTTGACAACCTGGTTTTCTTTATAGATTTTTCTTTAAGAATAATGGATGCTTGGCTCTGTGATTCAAATGTAATGATAAAAAATGAGGCAGGTGAGGCCACAATTATCCAAGCTCAGAAAGATGGGTAGGTGGAATTAAAGTATTTATTCTATTCCTTTAAGATTTAAATTAAACTTTAATGTTTATTTTTCCTGAGTGGAGAGTAGCAATGTGATCTGTCTTCCATTTCGAAGTTATACCACTCACAGTGTATCCTCAGAAGCTGTGCATGAGAGAGAGTTACATAAAGTTGATAAGTTGTATGATCAAAGTTGTAACTATTGTCACTCTTTTCTGAGTTAGTCTAGATGTTAACTGATAACAGTGAAGGGTTTCTAGCCACAGTAGTTGCATGGCTCTAGGAAAAAAATGCCAATTGCTAAGTTGTCAGTTTGTCAATCCTGTCTAAAATATATGACGAACCATTGGATGGATCCAGATGAGATTTTGTCAGCATTCGTGGTCCCCAGAGGATGAATCTTACTGATTTTTGTGATCCCCTGACTTTATCTGCAGATCCACTAGCATGTTGACATTTTCAGCTTTTAGTAAAATGTCTTCTCAGTAACTGAATGGATTGCCGTGACATTTGTTGCAGATCTCCATAGACCGCAGAGGATGAATCCTAATAACTTTGATGATCCCTTGACTCTAGTGCCATCATCAGGTCAAACTTTCACTCTAATACTTTGGTTAATGTCCAGATGCCTACAACTCTAATGATATTCCCACCAGCTTCACCTACAGGAAAGGGAAACATTGCAGCAGGTTACCATCTTTCTTCATGACTCTACCACATATGTCTGAGCTGAAGCAGCTCTGTAGGAAGAACAGTCCAAAATTCCTCCTGAACAATGTGCAGGTCTGATCCACAGATACTGGAAGAGCTGGTTTGAGATTATTGTTGTCAAAGGAGCTTCAACCAGTTATTAAATCCACATACTTTTTCCACTAGCACCAGAATATTGCATGGGTGCACGTACTATATGCCACATTCACCCATTCACACGCTGATGGTACAGCCATCAGGAGCAACGGGGGGTTCAACATCTTGCCCAAGGACACTTTGAGAATGGGCATGTTCCATGGTTGAATTGCTAAATTCAAACAGAATTTTTGCTAAAGTTATTTAGCAAATGAGGTAACGCTGATCCATATAAGTGCATGATGCAATCACACACAGACGCTGTTGTATTGGCTGTGACCCAATCACAAATGGGACAAATCAGTCTAGAGCTCTTGAGGATTTACTGACTGGACAACATCCATTTCTTTATTATAGCAGTCAACTGTTTGAACATCATATCAAAAACTACAGCAGTGTAAGGCAGAGCAGTTCATTGCCTCTGTTTTCTGGAATAATGTGTCTCTTTTAAGGACTAACACTTCCTTCTGTGTGTTGGTGAGACTATGTATGTGCTGCTAGCTGCATGGACAGTTGGTTTTGTGCCTGGCGAGCTGTTTGGACGCCTGTCTGTACGCTTGGCTGGATGGTTGAGCAGCCTGCTGGACCACACCAAAAAAAAAAACCAGTCTGCGACTTTAATCCTCAACAAACTTTAGATGTGTCCCGTGTATGAAGACAGTTTAAATTCTGTCAGTGCACAGACATTTGCATGACTCAGAGGGCTACAAGGCTGTGCTCGTTTGCTGACAACACATTTAAAAAACACACATTTGAGTATCACACTGCATCCTCCACAAAGTGACAGCCCTGTTTTTTGTATCAGTACAAAAAACTTTTTTTTTTTTTGTCAAATAAAACATATTGTGCACTTTATCTACAGTTGATGATGTCATCAGGGTTATTATCTTGATTTGAACTGGGAAACATCACACTTATAACAGAAAGCCTGTGTTTCAGACAGGAGGAATGGAGTTCTTGGATTTTCGATCTGTTTCTTGTGAGCTCCACAGATTCGTCGGATAGGTTTCAGAATTTCCTCCCACCCCTTTGTTGATGTTTTGTTGTTGATGTTGAACTACAACCTATTCAGCTTCTTAATTATATCGTAGTAATGTGTTAACATAATGTCCTTACATCATTACTTGGTTTAGTTGGTCTATGTTGTAGAAAGAGAACAGAGAAAACAGTGATTTTCTAATGGTTTTTTAAACCTAATGAGGGAAAAACTAAAACACTCTGTAAAAGTGTTCATCTCAATAATTAATAAACTATTTGTAGCTGCAGAACTTGGACAATAAAATTCATTAGTTATTTTCTGAATTAGAAAAATTAGAAATTTGGTTTGTTTTAATGTAGATACTATAGCAAAATGTCTTCTTCTCTCCTTTTACATTATTTCCACCTGTAAAACATCCTACCTGTATTGCCAGGTCACACCACACTACATCCAAACAGGGTAAATTTTTGACTCACCAGCAGACCTCGATAGCCAAATCGGTCCATCGATCTGTCCATTTGACACAGTGCTCCAGAGAAATAAAGTCTGCCAGAGAGTGAGGAGAGTGACAATACAAGAGACACAATGATGAGGAAAAGAATGAAGTAACAGCAGCACTAGCCAGGCCTGAAGAAAGTTGAACCATTACTGGCCACCTGCTGTTGCCTGCTGCAATATGAAGGTGGGAAGGGGATGAACAAAATGATTGTTAGTAAATATTAATAGGGATGGAGCCTTCCACACTCTCGTCTGTGACACCTGTGACACTGTAAATAGCAACCTGTTAAAGAACAGTTGAGTGTACACCAAAAAAAAAAAAGAAAGCAAAGAAAAGAAAAACCTGTGGAAAACGAGTCAACTTTTGGCAGACTGTTTCTATGACAGGAAAACTGCATGTGAACTGTTAAGACACAGCAGACTCATAGCAGCCAAGTGGTGAAGTGAAAATTGAAAACCAGTTGAGTAATTTATTTTTGGTTGATTGTCAGACAATCAGAAAACTTATTTCCTTACAGGCATATTTACAGCCTAAAGCCTGACATATTTTTCTTTTGTAGCAAATTGATACAGAAATAAAATTTCAGCTGACGCTGCTTGTTATTTGGCAGAGCAGGGTTATATAAAATTGGACGGTGGGATAAAGGTAATGTGATCACCTACATTTTAGACTCTCTGTTCCAATGGTACAAAGCTGCCTGTCAAAGTTTACAGAAGTTGAACTTTCCACAATAACTTAATACGGATTTAATCCTTATGTGAATCCTCCAAATTCATTAAAATTTACTGATTTTGGTCTGGAATTTAGTGGACTGAGAATTGGGCTGAGCTTCTCTGATACCTTGGTCCACTGAAAAGTATCTCAAAAACTGACACTCACAGTCCTCAGAGGCTGAATTCTGATGTGTTACCTGAGGTTTATATCTGTTTAACAGCCATGTATTTCTTTGTCTTTTTTGGTGTTTATTTGTTTTGATCATTATGGTGTTAGATATATTTCTTGTTCCCCTTTAGAATCCTTGTCTTTATGTGGATTGTTTTGGATGCAGCATGGGTGGAAGCTCGAGCCAAACAGTGTAGGACAACAAAGTGAATCTGGAATCTTGAATATGACCATTCATCTCACACCACAGTGAGATGCTTCCACTTCTACAAAAAAATATCAGAATAAAACACATACAAACACTAACCCCTTAACAACAACAACCATGAGGACCCTAAGAGGCGAGGATGCTTCCATTTTGTTATGTATTTCACAGTTTTCAAATTAAACAGCAGCAGAAGCAGCAGGGCTGGATGATGACATTTGTTTGTTCTGTCTCTGTCTCTCATCCTATTAAATGAGTTGTCATTTCTTCTTACAACAAACAGACACACACGCAGACTCACACGCACAAGGTTTGCACAACTATAGTTGTTGACTTCCAGTCATTAAACCTTAAGCTCAACCTTAACCTTACCCTTAGCCAGGACCTCAAAAATGATGTGTCTCTGTAGAGCCTGGCTTTGGTCTCCCTGATGTCTACTGGTCCCAACAAGATTGGTGTTTTATCCAGAAAAGGTCCCAGGGAGGTAACAAAAGCATGCACATGCACACACACACACACACACACACACACACACACAGACACAGACACACACAAACACACACACATTTAACATTTAACTCAAAGCCTTTGTTTTAGCTGTTGCATTTCAGTGCCAGCAGAAATGATACCTGGACCATTCTCTGTGTGTGTGTGTGCGCTTGTGTGTGTGTTTTTTTTTTTTTTGTGTGTGTGTGTGTGTCATGTGACAGAACATAAAAAGAGAGAGAGGAGAATGCTCTGGAGATTCTTCTATACCTTCAGAAGTGTCATCTTCTTTCTCCAGAGAACAATCAGCACACAGCCAATTAGCAAGTGCTCCTACTAAACACTGACTGGTTGGCTGACTGACTGCTTTACTGCCTGGCTGCCTTACAACAACACAGCAGGAGGCCTGATGCTGTCTTTTCAGTTTCTGTTTTCATGTACCAATGTCAAGGTTGGACTGATGCGTCAGACCGGTGTCGTTCTGCCATAAAATTATCTGATCAGCTTCTGATGCAGTTTGATTGATCAAATAATTGAATGTTGTCTAGAGGAAAAACAAAAAGTAACCCAGGTGATATCATTAGAGTTGTCTCAGGCTGGACTTGTTTTACAGAAATTCCACATAACAAACTGATAAAAGGGCCAGTGAAATATGCTAATGATTCACAGTACGGGAACTGTAGGATTGAGCATTTTCAAAGCTGATGGTACAAACTAACAGTCAGGATATCTCAGCCACAGCTGTTTCCACTTTGGCCAATCTTTTTTTCTTTTTCAAGTCCTCCGACTTATCTAAAGTTCATCATACGCCAACATGTGTACGTAACAAAAACCATACTGCTGTCATGACTAGCCCCTAAGGGGGCTGTTTTTGGGAATCCTTTTATGTTCTGAACTCTTTTGTGGACTTTTGAACTCTAGTTTGTCAAGTTTTGTTTATAGTTCCTGTTTTATTTTGAAATCACTGCCCTTGTGTATCTTGTCTTATTCTACTTCCTGTCTTTGTCTTGTTTCCCTCCTTTGTGATTGTCTGCCCTGCCCTAATTGGTTTCACCTGTTGCCCCTTACCTTGTGTATTTAAGTCTTTTCCCTGTGTTCTTGTCAGTTTGTTTTTGTCTCATGCTTCTGTCTCTTGCCTTTGCCACATATCCTTTGCTTTGTCTCGTTCCTCGTCTTGCCTCTCGTCATCGTATCCCTAGTCAGGTTGTGTATTTATTTGTTACTTTGTTTCTTGTTTGGTTTTAGCTCCTTGTTCTGTCTTTCTCCTCGCTAAGAGTGATTTTACATTTGCATTTTGTATTTTTGTACCTTTTTCCCTTTTATGGGTGATCCTTGTTTGAACCTTTGTTCGAGTAAAAACTATTATTATTTTTGATTACGTCTGTTGGGTCGTGCGTTTGGGTCCAAGTCCTTGCCTCCCAAGCCGTGACAGAACGAACTGACCAGTGTAGACCCAGCAAACCCCATTTCTGTGGCTGACTTGAAGCTCAAGCTCTTATCCATGTCCCAAGACCTTGCAGACATGAAAGCGATCAGTGGAGAGCTTTCGAATGTCTCCCGTCGTCTGGATACTATGCTTGAGTTCCAGCGGCCGCCCACAAGCAACTGGGCGAGGAATTTCTCCGAGAGCTGGTTTTAGAAAAACTCTGGTTGGTGGAGTTGTTTCCAGAGCTAGCTGAACCGATGGGGGTGTCCCTATCAGATCCAGCTCTGGTCGACACCCAGGGTTTTGCAAAGGAACTTGTCAAGTGCCTTGAGGGTAATGTAAACTCCCAGCCAGCCTCCCAGTCAGCTAGCCTCTGGCCTACTAGCCTCCAGCCCGTCTCCTTTGTCCCTGCATCGGGGATCGCGGCCACGTCTCCAGTCAGCGGCCAGGCTGACACTTGTTTCACGTCTCCTGCCAGCGGTCCGGCCGACTCCTGCCTCATATCTCCAGTCGGCGGCCCGGCTGACACCTGCTTCGTGTCTCCGCTTGGCGGCCCGGCCGACATCAGCTCCTCGCCTCCAGTCGGCGGGTCGGCTGACACCTGCTTCACGTCTCCTGCCAGCGGTCCGGCCGACTCCTGCCTCATGTCTCCAGTCGGCGGCCCGGCTGACACCTGCTTCATGTCTCCGCTTGGCGGCCTGGCCGACATCAGCTCCTCACCTCCAGTCGGCAGTCCGGCCGACTCCTGTCCCTCGTCTCCAGTCGGCGGTCTGGCTGACACCTGCTTCATGTCTCCGCTCGGCGGCCCGGCCGACATCAGCTCCTCGCCTCCAGTTGGCGGTCCGGCCGACTCCTGTCCCTCGTCTCCAGTCGGCGGCCTGGCTGACACCTGCTTCACGTCTCCTGCCAGCGGTCCGGCTGACACCAGCTCCTTACCTCCAGTCAACGGTGCTGTCAGCGGCCCGGCTGACTTCTGCTCCTCGACGCCTGCTCCACGTATCAAGTCGGCGGTCCTGCCGACATCTGCCCAGCGCGTCCAGTCTGTGGTCCGCCCAACACCTGCTCCTCGACTCCAGTCGGCGGTCCGACCATCACATGCTCCACGACTCCGGTTGGCAGTCCAGCCGACTCCGGGTGGCGACCCGGCCGAAGCCTGCTCTACGTCTGCATTTGGCGGTCCAGCCGAGGCCAGCTCAACAAGTCCAGTCGGCGGTTCGGCCGACACCTGCTCCCTCATCCCTGGTGGAAACTCTTCTTCGCCGTTATCGTCCTCCAGCTTCACCTCCAACAGGTGTCTGCCTGAGGTCTCCTGTCCTGCCCTGGCTCTACCTCCTGGCCGTGAGAAAGGTCTCCTGCCTTTCTTACCAGTTCTCTGATTGCTGGTCCCTGGCTCCCTCCTCCAGACCCCCTCCGCCCACCCTGTGTAGTGTATCAAGTCTGGAAGTCTTGCCCTTAATGGGGGGAGGGGGGTACTGTCATGACTAGCCCCTAAGGGGGCTGTTTTTGGGAATCCTTTCATGTTCTGAACTCTTTTGTGGACTTTTGAACTCTTGTTTAGTTTAAGTTTTGTTTATAGTTCCTGTTTTATTTTGAAATCACTGCCCTTGTGTTTCTTGTTTTGTTCTACTTCCTGTCTTTCTCTTTTTTCCCTCCTTTGTGATTGTCTGCCCCGCCCTAATTGGTTTCACCTGTTGCCCCTTACCCTGTGTATTTAAGTCTCGTTGTTTCCCTGTGTTCTTGTCGGTTCGTTTTTGTCTCATGCTTCTGTCTCTTGCCTTTGTCACATATCCTTTGCCTTGTCTTGTTCCTCGTCTTGCCTCTCGTCATCGTATCCCCAGTCAGGTTGTGTTTTTATTTGTAACTTTGTTTCTTGTTTGGTTTTAGCTCCTTGTTCCGTCTTTCTCCTTGCTAAGAGTGTTTTTGCGTTTGCATTTTGTATTTTTGTTTTTGTACCTTTTTCCCCCTTTATGGGTGATCCTTGTTTGAACCTTTGTTAGAATAAAAACTATTATTATTTTTGATTACGTCTGTGGGGTCGTGCGTTTGGGTCCAAGTCCTTGCCTCCCAAGCCGTGACAACTGCTGTGTATTAACAATGTAAGTCTGTACAAAAACAGTACAAAAGTCACACACATTCAGGTGAATGCAAATTTGCACAGTTGACCAGTTCAACAAATCTCAGCAGTGTTGGTCTTTGAGGGAATTGGAGTGCAAAGTGTCACATGGTGATACTGTGTCAATAGACGTTTCATCTTCATATTCATTTGCGAGAAAAAAATGATAGCTGCCGCACAACCTGCAAGTAATTGTTACAATACAAGACAAAAGTGTGCAAGCACCTGAACATTCCCACTATATGTTACTGCTGAATGTGCTCAGTAAATTTCCTAACAATCTACTGTTTAAAACACAAAATAACAGATGTGCAGATGTGTCCCTTTGGCATAAGAGTGAAGATCATGTGACACTATCCAAAATGGAAAAGCTTGGAGCTGAGGCTTTTGTTTCCAGTTTTAGATCAACGGCTAAAATTTGCGACATCCTCATTTACGAGAAAGGAGGATGTCCTGCTAAGACTTGGTGCAGTGTATGGGTTGCTTTCAGCCCATTACTCTCTGTGCTTTGTGGTCAGATCAGTTGTCGTGATACCACGGAGGGGTGCCATTCATCTTCTGCACTTCAAACTTCTAAACTACTCTTTAACCAAATAGTTTTAGTTAAAAAAAACTTAATCACAGTTTAATCATAGTGTAGTTTCATCAACCAACATCACCACGGTTTGGCCCTGTGGTTAGCAGTGCAAAATGTCAGTGCTTGTGATTATGATCATCACTAGCCTATTTTTGGGCTTGTGTGTGTTTGGTGTGCACCACTGAGACACGTGTGTGTGTGTGTGTCTGTGTACAACAGAAAGAGGAGAAACAAGGGAAGAGCTGGGGAGAGAGGAAGAGGAGGAGAGCAGATGAGCGGTGGAAAGGAAATGAGAGGGTTGGTGAGAGCAGGAGAGAAGGAAGTTGAAAGGAAATGAAAAGTGAGCGATGAAGAACTGAAATGAAGGCAGAGAAGAAATGAGAGGAGAAAAGAGGCTGTATCATACTGTCAGTACAACACACCGATAGTCCTTACTTCTCCTCTGTCAGTGTGAGGTCAGTAGAACCCCTGTGGTCACACCAAGGCCACAGGAGACTCTCACTGGATTTGGCTAAAATTTGAGGACAACTCACTTCAGCACAAAGATGAGTCGATAAGACTTTGGATCTGGATCTGGAATTTTAGTTAAAATTACCACGTTTTCTGCTGGTGGAGAAAATCCAGCACAAAATATTTTTTGCTCTGTTGGAACTGTCTATTTTCCAGTTGTTAGGAAAAACATCTAGTTTTCTAAAATCAGCACAACACACACAGTACACAAACTCAGCAAGAGTTCCATGAGCAAAATACTGATTTACTATGTGTGAAGTATTTTCCAACAACAAATCTACTCTCAATCCAAGTACACTGAACTCATACTGGAAGGCCAACCTTCATCATCAGAATTAAAACCTTTCCTCATGCACGCCAGACTTTGAGGCACTTACCATCAAATGCAGACCTTTTTATGCTCCTAGGGAATTTACATCCTTTATCTTGACTGCTGTGTATATCCCACCCCAAGCACCTGACTGCTCATATTGCTGCTCACTGCTCGGTGTGAAAGGTCTTAACTCAAGTTTGACTGAGGAGGACCATGAGATGTGCTCATTCATTCATTTGTTCATTTGTTCATACACATTTGTGAGTTGTGATTAGCAGATCATCAAATCATTACTTACTGGGAATATTTGGCTGAGGATTTTGACCACTGTTTGACTTACTGGGTTGGTTGTGCATATACTGATGAGACATGATATTGATTGATTTTGTGTATAGATATGAATGATTTTCCAAGTACAAACCCCGAGCTGTACAGTAATATTTATAGGTGAATTTTAGGTTTCTGATCATTTATATGAAATACATTTTTAAACACTTGTGGATAAGAAGATTAAAACTCCCCTATTTTCAGTTCATTTACAGCTTTCATCATCAGTTAACTTATCCCTATGCCAACCTAACAAAACCAATTATTTTTGAATTGTTTGAGCTCCATCCACCGCCTAAGTGGATTGAATTTAAAATGCCTGTCAGATGTGTCTTCTTCCTTTTTTTAAAGTTTCAGATATGGCCATAGCTTTTCCATTACTGTTTGGTTAGCTGGAGACATCTTACATCAACGTGCCGTCATGTTTTGAAAGCATGATCAGGCGGATGGTGATGAAACTAGAGAAAAAAACTACTGGTGTTCCTGTCAAAAAGCGCAAACATTTACCACATGAGAGAAGAGAGAGACAAGGAGGGCAGGGAAAAAAGAGGCCAGATGACTGAACATTCTTCTGTGTGTGTGTGTGAGTGTGTGCGCACAAGTGTGTCTGTGGGTGGTTGGTAATGTGGGGGAACTAAATATTCTTGTGGTTATTCTCCCGTAGGGAAAAGGCAAGTCTATGAAGTGTGTAAGCTGCTCAGAGTATGTGTGTGTGTGTGTATGTGAATGAGTGTGTGTGGGGGTGGTGGTTGTGATTGACAGGCCGTGACGAGGTGCCTCTCATTCCCATCTGCACGCTGAGCTTCCGATCCGACAGTGCTCCGGATCAATCAAAAACTTCCGGGATGGGAATGTTGAGGAAGCAGGAAAACATGACTCGCTTCCCTGGTTTAACACAAACTCAGACAGACAGCTAGATCGATCCACAGCCCCATCTCCACTGCAGCTTTAAAACGACATGAGACAACTGCTCAGCGCTGAATCTCAAACAGCCTCCAAATGAACTGTAACTTTGCTATAACTTAGGTTTGTTGCATTAATAATAGTTGTTGCATTGCTGTTTTGAAACTGTTCTTACCACAGTCATCCAATACTTACACAGGAGGGTTAAGTTTCTAATTTTCACAAACAAATAATGAACAACAGTCCTGGTATTTTCCAGGAGCACACCAGCTCAAAATGTGTGACCAAATGAGACTACATTACTCTGACCCTAAACTTCAACATCAGATATTTACCTACGTTCAAAATAGGTTACAACAGAATATGTACTGTATGATCAGGAGCAAGACTGATACCACTCACACGTGTAGCTGGCTAACTTCACTCAGAGTAAGACAGGAAACAGCTGGCTGACTCTGTCCAAAGGTGAAAAAATCTGAAAACCAGCACCCCTAAATTCACTAGTGACTAGCACATAATATATTGTTTGTGTAATTCCTACAAAACCCAAAGTGTAAAAACAGCTACTTGCTCTTTATGGGGGTTATGTAATGGACTGCCAGTTAACGTCTTCGAGTCTCTGCTGATTGCTTTTTCAAGTCCTGTCCAAGAAATTGGTTTATGACATGAAGCATTATCCTGCTGGAAGTAACCATTAGAAGATGGTGAACTGTGGCCATGAAGGGATGAACATGGTCAGCAACAATACTGACTAGAATAGATAGATTGTGACATTCAGACCATGACTGATTGGTATTAAGGCCCAAAGTGAACCAAGAAAACATTACCCACACCATCACACCACCACCAGCAGCTTGGACTGTTGACACAAGGCAGGTTAGGTCCATGGATTCACAATGTTGATGCTAAACTCCTGTAGCCTCAGCAGAAATCCAGATCCATCAGACCGGGTTATGTTTTTCCAGTCTTCAACTGTCTTTATGTACTGCATTGCTGCCACATGATTGGCTAATTGGATATTTGCTTTCTCTTGTCTGCTTTGAACACAATTCTGAAAATGTCATGTGCTTTAAACTACATTTTAAAAGAGTACAAACCCCAATGTATGCAGGCCTCTAGTCTCTGAGTAGAATGCGATGGTGGACAGACCAGCTGTGGAATGTGGCAAGCCACTCGTAATGAGACTAGGTGTGGCTAAATTAAAAATAATGAGCTGTGTGGGTTGTCCCTCTACCAGCCACCTCAGCTACTGATATCATTAACCTCATCACCGTTTAACAGAACTTCATATGAAATCTGAAATTTCACCACTGACAACCATCTGACCATCCGCCTCCAGAAAAAGCTATTTGCTCACAGCTGCTGGCAGAAATCTGAGGTGATGTACTACATCATTATGAAATATAATGAAATGTGTCCCATAGCAATGCTGTGTATTTTTGTAGACTGAGAACTGCTGAATGCTTGAATTTTATGGCTTTTGGAGAGTGATGGATTAGGTAGTCAATAAAATGTCATCTGTGAACATACTAAAACACCGAATGTCCTTGTCTCTTCAGATGGCACATTAATGGCTCTACAGTTAAAATCTAAAGAAATTGATACAAAGGACATCCTTTGCTGGTGGAATGATAAAATTATATATATTAAAAAAAGGCCTATGATACAATGATTTTATCCACTGTGAACACCTAAAGCCAAAACCAACACCCAAATAGGGTGTAAACCTCCTGAGAGGAATATCTGGCACTGCCACCCATGTGGGACCAGATCAGACACCTCTCTGATGGATGAATAAGAATCCATGCATCTAAAGTAAAACTTTTGCACAGTGCAGTATATTTGCCTCAGCAGTAAGTTTCTCCTCATCAACTGTGACAGCCACAACAACAAGAAGATGTTGCATCACCTCACAAGAGGAAAAATAAAGGCACAGTAACTGGTACGTGGCCAATCAAGTCAGAGACTGTGACAAAAGCGCTTCTTTTCTGGGGCATCAACTACTGTTGATGCTGGGAAATGGGACAGTCAAGTGGATGGTGCTCACCTTGGGACTTGGATAAATGTCAAACAGGCTCACTCCATTCATCATGCTATTTACCCAAACCTCTGGTGTTTTCAGAATAGTGGGACCTCTTGTAACTCATTGCTTTGGTTTCCCAGACCACACATTTACTTTATAGGTCAAACTGAAGCCTGAGTGTGGCTGCTTTCCTTGTTTTTGAGTTAAAAAAAACATAACTATATATTGGTCTGTAATTGTTTTGATTATTATCCTTTAACTTTGTTATTTAAAAAATTTTGGCAGATTATTTGTAGCTGGACTTCTGCTTGTCTGAGACTGGCTCTATAGATGAGAAATCCAATGAAGTAGCTGACAGTATTGTGAAGCCCCCTTAAGTTTTTGTGAGGAACTATTTTCTGATCAAGAAGAGAAAAGTGCAGGTAGGAAATGAAAACCCAGTCAGACCCAGATCCAGATCTGGCTTTGTGGCAGAGAGCTGGCCTGGGTGGAAGCAGTTCACTGCAGCAGGGCGGTGGGCAGTTTCTTATACTGACTTTGTTTCTAAACTAAGAGTAGTTTTTGACCAGCCAGACCATCATGAAAGCGCCTTCATTCGCCTCCTCAGTGGACAACTGAAGACGAGCATCATAAAAATAAAGCTTAGTGAATATATTAAACCAAATCAACATATATACACTGAAAAAATTTGAACAGTCCTGTGCTATGGTATATCAGGCCCAGTTAACGTCACCAAGTCCATGGAGAGAGAAGGTGCCTCTGATTTGCTGCTTTGTTAAATCCACAGAGCTGCAGGCTTACCTGGCTTCATGGCAGGGTAAATGTCTGTCTAGCCGCTGGCATCTGGGTCACTGAGGGTATCAGCTGTACTGACTGTGCAGCTTCTCTGTCTCTGAGGCTATCTCTGGTCGCTCCTTTGTTCTCCTAACAGAAATGGCTGCTTTCATTAACAATGTTTCATAGACCCCATTTCTTGTAAAAATCGGCTGACAGACTTTGTGTAGTAGCTACAAACACTAAATTAAACTTTACTATTGGTTAAACTTGGGCAGGCTGTCACGTCGCTGTCATTGAGGAAAGATTTTAGTGCAGTAGTCTGCTCTGAGTACCCCACACTGAGGTCAGAGAGTGGCATCTCATACTGCAGCTCTGCACCCACAGCAGCACTGAAGACAAAGGAGCGCTCGAGTTTTGTTGGCACAGGAACATTATGGGTTGTAGGTTATAGTGACCTGGTAGCTGGTAGTTGGGTCCGTGGACTATCACGAGCTCAGGTATGGGTGTGAGACCTGATTAATTCTGCAGAGTTGAGTTTAAGTCACACAATGAACAAATTTATCTGTAGAGTCCAAAGAGGTCATACACTGTGGACCTAAGGGCATTAAACTATGAGAAGTCAAAGGAACTAGTCCAAGAGCTGCACCAGGAATGGCAGAGTTGGTTTCATTTTCAAAGAAAACAGGACAGCTGCACATTCTTTGAATGTTATAGGTAGTCCAACCAGTTCCTTTGACTGACTGATCAGTAATTTCTGCAAACATGGTTAACATTACGTGGGTAATTTGTCAAAGCCAGACATTCAGAATATCTGTGAGGCAGCCCAGTTTTGTCACAAGGGATAGGGAAATGGTGGCAGATGTGTTCAAAGTCTCAGGAAGCCTTAATACTGTAGAAATACAGGCGTGGTGTTCACATTTATTCAGAAGTAGGACAAAAACAGCTCAGCACAGTACTGGTTTGAGTGAAACTCTAATGTCAGAATGCTACATGTGATGTAAACTCTATAAACAGCAGGGTTCAAAAGTCTGAGACCACACTGAAAGTTTCCAATATTTCCACTAAACCTGGAACTAA
The DNA here is from genome assembly GCF_017976425.1 of Toxotes jaculatrix. Taxonomy (NCBI): domain Eukaryota; kingdom Metazoa; phylum Chordata; class Actinopteri; family Toxotidae; genus Toxotes; species Toxotes jaculatrix. Next base: position 29,150,270 of record NC_054397.1, on the reverse strand, counting down.
TCAGAAAGTTTGAGGATTCCAAAATATATAAGAAACACGTGAAGTTGTGTCATGTAAATGTGGGGCATTGACCAGCTTAACTCCTTTGTACTAAAGGTCAGATTTCCTTTAGTCATATCTCTTCCGCTGAAGCTTGTGTTCAGACGACACTCAGGTGGATTTGATCTGCTCATCAGAGGCTCGTTAAACTAACTCAACCAGCAGCCAGAGTTCACCTGTTATAAATAAGGCTGTGCCTCAAGTCTCCAGCAGATCACTGCTCACTAGGTTTTGTGATAGTGGGGAAAATGAAAACAGAACTAAGTGAGTGTGTCAGAAGTCAAATTGTTATTCTCAGTGAAGAAGGGCATCAGCAACAAATCATGACTAGACTAAAGGTTTCTAATGGGGCAGTGTATGGAACTCTGAAATGCTTTACAGCATTGATAAAAGTAAATAAACTTAAAGACATCCAGCCATGAACAACCCATCAAAATAAATTGTCTGCAAAGAGTGAATCAGCTTCCAGGAAATGATAACAATGCCAAACAGATTTTTGAGAAATCTAAATTCAAGCCTCTCCTTCTTCCATTTCCTGTTGGTTCTGTACTTTAAAGACCGTCACTCCCAGGCTTCAGGTCTTTTGTGAGAGGAGCTCAGTAAGATCAGAAATAAAGTTAAGTGTTATTTGCAAATTTAGTGCCATCAAATTGGAGAACAAACTATCATAAATTGGAAATAGTGTTTAATATGTGAGAAATACAGACTGTGTGGTGTTGTTATTTGGAAAAATGTCTGTGTGAAATATAAAGAAATACTAATACTGGTGAGCAGCAGTTTTATGATGTGTGCATGATCGCCACACACATCATAAAACAGATTTTTTTTTTTTTTTTTTTTTTTTCAATGTGTTGTTCCTGAGGGCCTGGACAAACAACATATTTTGGCATTTAATTTGGAGAGTGCTGCAAATGTCCCATGTTCCCAGACCTCTGGGGCCCCCCACACAGCAGGTTACCTACTTAAATTAGAAAATGCAGCATGTTACCACGACGTAAGCTAAAATAACAAAGTTCTTAAAAATAGATCTTGACACAGTTCTTCTAAACAGGACTTCAAAGTTCGGCAATAACGCCTTTTCAGTCGATATTCTTCAATGTGTTGTCAAACTGTGACACAGTCAGTTACACAGCACACCTGGATTCAAGGTAGAATTCTGTCATAGAAATATGTGTCGGTGTCTGGGCCAAAAAGATAATGAAGTTGGCAGTTGTAGTCTGCTGTGCATCGTGTACTTGTTTGGCACTGCAGCTTTTATATTAACAGTAGACAAATGAAGATGGGTTCTATTTTCCTGAAACAGGCACAAACAGAAATGGGTGTGACCTGCTATTTTCCCTCACTCTAGGTTTAAACCTAGTACAGTTGGGTGTAGCTTGGAAGAGAGGCTGAATATGTTATTGGTAATAATGAGGAATGCAGAATCAGCAGGTGGTCGTTCAGTTAATGACCATCAACAACCTGAAGTTCAAACATAAAATACACAACAACCCACGTGTGCTGTGAGTGGTTTAACGAGCAGCTGGAGTATATTAGTGTAACAGCTGCTGGAATATCACAGGGGCAGGTTTTAGAAGTGTAAACAGGTTACAGGCTGTGGTTCTTCCTGTCCTCTGCATATTTAAAACCTCATTTACAACAAGTCCTTCAACCTTAATGACCACGTTGTTCGTTTGTCCCTGCACTCTGATCTGACCCTCAGGAGTGTCTCCCCATATCGTAACAATAAACATAGCATTGAGTTTAGGAAGAGAGTGTGGTTTGGGTTAAAATATGTGCTTATTAAGTTTAGAGGACCTTGACTGTCATGGTTACAGTTATAAACACACAGTTCAGGTTGTTGATCAATCATTGTTACAAGAAACAATGATGATTATTAGTTTTAAACAGGAAATGAACATTGAGTGTGAAGGTGCTATGTTTCTAAACCCATCCATCCACCCTGACAGATGTCGTCTATATGAGTTCCTCCTTTGCTCCCATCATAATTATTACAACTGTTAGAGGTCAGCTGACAGTGAAACATGTCTATGGGTCACAAGAAGTTGCACCTATTCCTCCCAACCTTCAGGAACCTTGAGTTTCTTAACAGGTGGACAGTCTCCTCATTTATGTACAACAAACATATACATGTATGTGTCTTTGCAAAATATCAGTATTTAAGAATTACAAAAAGGAAATAGCCCTCTACGCCTTTAAACAAACAACTACAAAGCAGAATTTGCTAGTTAGTATTTAGAAAAACGTGAGTAGGATTTTGGAGAAGTGTGTGTGAGTGTGTGTGTTCTGCCATGGAGTTGGGCAGACAGATTAATAAGTGAATGTAATCCACTGAAATTAATGAAGGGTGTTTCTGCTTCTGCACACACAGTGTACTTATATTTATTTTCATCATTTATCACATCTTCCTGACAGTATCCTCCGCTCCAGGCTTTTGCCTTCACTGTCCAGACAGCAGCTCTGAGCCTGTTTACATGGCACAGAGCTGCTGTCTGGGCCAAGGTCAGGTTTGAAAACTGCTTTAAAAACTTAAAAATGAAAAATGTTCTCACTAATGTTTAATTTGTTCACAGCACACAGGATGGATCATTTTTGGATCATATTTAGCAACATCACTGCAAGTGGCCTCAAGTTGTTGTGACCAGCTCACCAATCACACTGAATTACTCTTGTGGGTGATAATGTCGGTGATTTCTGTCAGTGTCATTAAAGCTGTGTTTTGATGTATGCATCAATCTGCAGTTTCTGAGAAATGCAAGTGGAAAGAGGCCCCACGCTACATAACTCAATTCTGTGCCAAAATGAGGGCCGACACTGCACTGCATCACCTCGTCAGGATACACACACCAGTGCAAATGTTCAGTTCCAGAAAATTATCCGACAGACACGTGAAAAAAAAGACTTTTAACCTGAGGAAATCTGCCTCATAACGTTGGAGGAGCACATTAATGCACATTTCGTTACATCTCGGATTTTTCTTTTAATGCTATTCCTTTGTGAATGCGCAGAAAAGTACAACTACAAAAGTTTTTTAGTTGCAAAGGTAAGGGTTTAAGAATCAAGGGTTTTAGAAGCAACAACTGAGAGATATTTTACCTTTCGGAGGCTTGTTTTTGTTTTTTTCAGTGCTGAGGAGGTGATTAAAGATCAGCACACTCTGGCCTGACCATCCATTTCACTAACTCCTCCCATCACTATAAATCCTCCCTCAGCAGAAAGCTCAGTAACCTCCTCAGGAGTGAAGCATTTGGACTGACCCCGTTTGTCACGGCTCTGGTCTCTCTGCTTGATGTAACATCGAGGAAAAGCAGACTTAGAGCAGATGCTGTTCAGACTTTTCTAGGAAAGTGCTTGGCAGTTACTTCAGTGCTTCTGTGTGACTGCCAATGTAGCCAACATTATGTGAAGTTAGCTGCTTCAGTAAACCCCTCTCATGTGGCACTTACTCCCCGTGGCTTAAAACAAACACCAAATGATTTGCAGCTGCTAATTAACCCAGTAGGTCAGAGGAAAAAGTGTTAGCTGCAGAAGTGAATGCTGGGATACCACCTGCTGCTTAACAGCAAATACAGTCCCAGAAGGCCAGGCCCCCCCACAGCGTATTAACTTTCATCAATCTACCGTAGAAGAGGTTAATGATGAGGGTTAGACATACCACACAATGGTCTGGATTTAAAAGCTGTTAGTCGGATCAGTCACTCTTGCAGAGCTGATATACGTGATAAGTTCTCCAAAATTGCTTAGGCCCTTTGTGTCGGTGACAACATAACACAACAGTATTTCAGGAAGTGGTATTTGGACCAAAGCATTCTGGGTCAAATAATGGATTACCAACCAGGCAAAGCAGGTAAATGACCCTTAGTTTGTCTATGTGGCAATTACTTGATGGGAATTTGATTTATTTTCGTTGGTATTGCTGTTGTGTAACACCGGGTTTGTAAGCAGCACCACAAATGCAGGAAGTGTAGGAGACGTACTACTAAGTAAACTTAGGCTGTAAATATGGGAAATATGTTTCCAGATGCAGAGTTCCTCTTCTCCTTGCCTGGGAAATTCAAGGAGTCCCATGTTAGAAGATTTACACTAACAAAAGAGTCAGGACAGTTTCTCTCAGATATACAGTCATTTGTGGGAGCCAGGCAGGGCTCCATCATGCAGGTCAGCAGGTGACATAAAGCTCAGCAGTCCATTTGAGCTTTAGTAGGCTGCCGACAAAGAAAGCTCAGTGTTCAGGCAGCTGAAGCCTTCGGCCAGAAGTAGCTGATGGGGTTAAGTTTCAGTCAGTTCAGTTTAGAAGAAGAGGAAAAGCATGAGTAAGGCCTAAGAGTATGGAACCAAGAGAGAGGACAAAGGGTGGACGAACCAGTTACTGTTTGTGTAAGGGGCAGCTACAAGGAAAGCTGAGCCTTGCCTTGCTATGAACCCTGAGGTTACAACTCTATTGAGAGATCTAAGAGTTTGGGTTTCCCAAAACCATCCTGATTTAGGCTGTTAAATGCCACTGAATGTGACAGGTTCACCACAGTGCAAACATATTCTCCTAACATTAATTATTGCTGCTTTTATAAAAACCATAGATGGAATTCAAGCACCTAACACTAATAACATTTACATGCACAAAATCTTCCAAACATCAAATTCTGCTGTTTCATATTGTAACAGGTTTTTCTGACATCTCTGTCAGTAACCGGGGAATGTTTTGAAGTATGATCATCCAAACAGAGGTTTGTGTGTGTTATCTGATTTTCTCCTCTTTCACACACACCAGTGTCCTGTCAGTCACTCTCAGTGAATGGGAAGAGTAGCACAGCTGAAGAGGTTAGAGTTCTGACAGAGGTGCAGCAGAGGCAGGTTGTATGCACTGCAGTGTGGTTCACTCATAGGACAGCAAAAACTAAAACTAACTTACCTGAGTGTTCCAGCATTTCTGCCCAATCTACCCAAGTCCTTGTCTTATAGAAGTCCAAAGTCACAAATGCATTTATTATTTCAGGTTGATATTATGCTTACAGGGTGGCACTGGGGTGCAGTTGTTTGCACTGTGGTTGGTTCTGGGTTCGAATGTGTGGAGTTTGCATGTCCTCCCCATGCCTGCATGGGTTCCCTCCGTGTTCTCCAGTTTCCTCCCACAGTCCAAAGACATGCAGATTAAGTTAACTGGTTGTCCATAGGTCTGAATGGTTGTATGTCTCTGTATGTCAGCTGGGATTGGCTTCAACTCCCATACTCCATGACCCTGAAGAGGATAAGCAGTGTGGCTAATGGATGTATAGATGGATATTATGTTTATATGCTGGGCATCCTTAAACAAATCATGTCATAAAGCTGACACACAACAAACCTGGGACAGTAATATTAATATAATCTTTTTTCCGGTTACTCCTGGCAAAATGGGCCCAGGAAACTGTTCTCTGAGCCCCCACTGAGAACTCAACTCTGAGGATTTCCACAAAAGCAAACCTCCAGTGGTAAAAGAACTGTGAATAAAAAGCCTTATGCAAAACACATGAATTAAAATAAACTTTAAAAATATATATGTATATAAATAAATAAAAGCTCATCAGCATGGAGCCATCTGCAGCTCATTTTTAAATTCCACGTGGGTCATCCTGTCCCATTGTACTTCCCCAATAACACCACAAGATGGCAATATTTAGCCATTTTGATTGGATGTTTTTGTTGCATTGTCTGGCAGCAGAGCAGCACACAGCTGTTGGTGCTCTCCTAATGTTTTTACTGTGATTCAACATCATTGTCTTTGAAATCACATTTAGATATGGACCATTACCTCCTAGTGTAGATGGTAAATCTCAGATAGTGGTTGTTCAGACCGACAAGTGGCAGTATTTAGCCACGTTTGGCAGAAAGACAAACATCATGGGTCATTGACTGCTGCTTTGTTCTGTAGATTAATACACAATCCATGGCACACAAGAAAGAAATGTTTTCTTTAACTTTTGACTTATTACCCACTCACTGGGGCCATGAAGGTTTACATTCTTTGGGAGGACCAGTCAAATTCTATTGGCCACAGTTTAGTATGAGTAAGAGTTGTGACATTGAGGTGTCTGGAAGCACTTTAGGCTTTGAGTGGTTCAGGCTTTGTTTCCTGGAGCTAATGTCTTGTTGCTAAGCGCTGATAGCTACAATACAGCTTGCTGGCTGGTATAGTATGTGTGATCTGGAACCATTAAGAGACTGAATGTCCCCTCAGGAGATGTCAGGTCCTGGGAGGTATTCACACAACACAGTCAAAGTGACCACGGGTCAATAATAAAAGTCAATAATAACATAACACTTTTCAATATGACAGCAGTTTTTGTGACATCAACCTTTTTTTTTCTTCTAGAAACTTAGGAATCCTTATCTTGTTGAATCTGGGCAGTCAGTCAACCTTACAAACAATGAAGAGTCTGCATCATGAATACTAACTGGGTGTCCTGTCAGATTGTGCTGATGCTGAAACAGCCACCTTGAGTCTCTTTAATGATCTCATACATTAGGACTGAAAAAGGAAATTAAAGGTCTTTAACATTTCTTGCATTAGGTCTTTGGGCAAACTGACCCCATAAAAACCTGAGTAGTCAACATGACCAAAGCTAAACCAGGTCTGAGGTCTAGATTTTCATGTATCTGCCAGTTCAAGTACTTGGGTCTTGTTTTTATAGTTTTGGCCATAACTTATAACAGTTTTAACACTGTTCTCAGAGGTTAAGGCAAGTTTATTTGTATGGCAACTTTCAATTCAAAGTGCTTCACATACAGTGAGATATAAAAGGCATTAAGAAAAGAAACAACATGAACAAGAGAAAAGGCTAATTCAAATACCATGTTAAAAAGCAGAGTGAAACAGGAGATAAAAAATGAGTCAGAATGTGACAATAAAAATGTAGAATAAAAACAGCACAATCAGTGCAATGTGAGATATGCACAAACTGTCCCAAAAATCAATGGCAAACAGGAAAGACTTTGTCCTTGATTGAAAAGAACTGAGAGTTGGAGCAGACCTCAGGTTTTCTTCTCCATGTTTAGTTTTGAATGTGAGGACAGTAAGAAGACCTGTCCCACGTGACCTGAGACGTCTGGAAGATTCATTATGTAGCAGCAGATCAGAAATGAATTTTGGCTCTAAACCACTCAGTGCTTTATAAACCAACAGTGATGTTTTAAAACAAATTCTTTGAGCAGCAGCGGCGTTCAGAATCAGCAGCAGCTGTCTGAATGACTTTTTAGACAGACATGTAAAGACAGTATTACAGAAGCCGAGCTCACTGAGGAGACATGCACAGACAAATGATTCTTAGTCCTGCTGAGACCTAAATTCTCAAACTCTTGATATATTCTGCTGGTGATTGTCAGCTGCATCTGTAATTGTCTTGAATTGTTGCTTTTGGAAGTTAGGTTTTAATCCATGATTACAACAAAACTGGCCTGGTTTGTGATCTTTAACATTAACATTAGCATCTGAACCTTTAGCATGAAGCATCTGACATTTAATCATTTTTGTTCAACTCCAAAACAATTTTATATCAATTTTCATCTTTGTTTAAACAGAGAAAGGTTTGACACGTCGAATCACTGATTTGTACACCTTGTACACCTTATTCATGCAATGATCCAATCAGCCAATCGTGAGGCTGCAGATGGTAGGGTCACAGTTTGGCATCAATAGGTATCAGTCCATGGACCCAACCTGCCTCGTGTCAACAGTCCAGGCTGGTGTGGGGAATGTCTTCTTGGTTCACTCTGGGCCTTAATACCAATCAGTCACGGTCTGAATGTCACAGTCTATTGTTGCTGACCATGTTCATCCCTTCATGGCCACAGTTCACTATCTTCTAATGGCTACTTCCAGCAGGATAATGCTCCATGTCGCAAAGCTAAAGTCGTCTCAAACTGGTTTCATGAACATGACAGTGAGTTCAGTGAACTTCAGTGGCCTCCCCAGTCTCCAGCCCTGGATCCAGTAGATGTGGTAGAACAGGAGAATGATGTGATGCATCATGTCAACATGGAGCAGAAGCTCAGAGGAATGTTTCTAACAACTTGTAGAATCCATGAGAGCAAAGACAGGAACTACCCAGTGTTAGTGTGGTGTTCCTAATAAAGTGCTCAGTTTTGCCTCAATCTGCATTCTCTCCCTCTCCCTCTCATTCATAGTGAAAATGAAGTTTGAAGAACAACCTAGGTTTTGGACCAGGGAGCTGGCCCCTGCACTAGTTCCTTTCAGGTCAGTACAGATTACTGGACCACTCATTCAGCCATTAGTAATGTTCCACATTTCTTCATTATCTTGTTCTGTGTGTGCTCTTCTGCATATTTTTCTAACTTTGTTGAAAGCTAAAAGGCTTCACTCAAGCACACAGCATTTTTAATACAGTGAATCAAGATGTCAAATATTTGATATGACAACCTCCCTGAACCTGGACATCCCCCTGGAGTCCGGCAGGCAGACCCTACTGAAAACATTCTCCCAGCAAAGCGAGAGGTGATCTGCCATAAATAAAGCTTCATGTTCATTAAATTTTTCCATGTCCCAGGTGATTGACTATTTCATTCCCATGTTTAGCAGTCTGAATAAATGACCTTATATAGAATAATGTGTGTTTTTCAGAGATTTAATATTAGCTAGACCAAGTGTCTGCCAGTGCTGGCAGTCGTTGTGTTTTCATAACCAGAGGAGAGGAGTAGTAACTTTGCCTCTCAGTTTCTCTGTAGCACACACACACACACACACACACACACACACACACACACACACACACACACACACACACACACACACACACACACCATATTTTTGCTAATAGGCATCCCATCTGACAGGCATGTCCAGGGTTAGTGGGAGGTCAGACGGTGGAGACGTTTCAGGGGTACACACTGTAACAGGGTTAGATACATCACACACTGACCTTTATTCAAACTCGTATTAACCAAACACACTCATTCAGCCTGCTTTAATTTTGTCCTCCATCCATGTTGCAGCTGGAATATCAAATGGTTTGCTTTAAAAAAAATTTTTTTAATCAACAATCTTTTCAATCCATTTTTAGTTTTGTATTTTTGTTGCAGGTTATAGCATCAAAGCAGTGGATTACATACATATAATATAAAACCATACATTTCCTGAAGTACTTCCCATGAAGGATGCTTCAGTCAGGTTTTTTAGGACAAACTGATTGCGAACATTTTCAGGAGGTTTTGTATTAAAGCCACTTTGCTTCATCTCCAACACCCTGCAGAAAGGATGCTGGAGATGTTTCAGCCACTGTTTTCTGTCATCTGTCTCACACACGTTGGCTTCACTCACACTTTTCCTGTGCAACTCAAACTGTATTTTAACTGGATCTTCACTTTGCTCATCCAGTCTTCCCCCTCACGAGAGACGGGGCCAGCTACAGTACATGGCAACATAGCAACAATGGTAGATCACCTTAGTGTTTACATCTGGCAGCAGCATAAAGTCCATAAAAACTGCACTGAGATGTTGACAGGTCAGGTAGGGTTTTATATGAAAGGGCTGACTTTTATATAAGATCTTTTATGGAATGTGTAATAACATCTGCAGTAAAAACATGGAACGATTCATATTTTGAGAATGACCTGTCTTGGCAGGTAAGCAAGAAGAAAGATTGGTGAAATGAAAGGAGAGTCCTTCTCTTTGCCATGAATTTGTAAATGTTGAAGACCTTCTTGTGATCAGTTGGGACGTCCCTCTGAAAAGCTTTCCTGCTCCACATCTGTTTCTAAACCAGGTCTTGATCAGATTCAGTTTGTAGAGGGATCACTGAATTAATGCAGTTTAAACACAGAAATCTAAAAGAGGTGTGGCTGAACAAACACGTCAGTAGAACTGTACCAAAATCAATAGTCAACTACAACAACTAGGTCATTTCAACTAGATCAACTAAATCATTTGAAAGGTGCAGCTGACATGAAGGATATATTCATATCTGTCATCATGGCCAGTTTACTCCATCCTAAGGGCGTCTGATAGAGCTCAGTATCCCTGCTATTCACTGGAAGGGCACTTCAGTGTTTTCCTCACTTGTGAGGACACTTTACAGGACACTATCACACATACATGTTCAGTACCTGTTCTTCTTTGCATGGGCACCTTAGAGGGCACCTCATTCTTGTGTCCTCTGGGTTTATCTGAGAATTTTAGTGTGCCATGAACACTGACACTCTACTTCGTATGCTTTCCACCTTCCTCAGAAAAAAATGAGTATGTATCTATATTCTTTTGGCACAAAACTGGTCCGACTTGAAGACCTTTAAAATTTGTTTTCAAGGCCTAACAACCTAACAAAGAAACAGCAGATGAGCATATGGAACTGAAATGCCAGGAGACAGACATGTGGTGAACAGGAGGTTTCAGCAGCAAACTAAACATTTAGTTTTCTAATTTGTGATTCTAACTCAATATGTGGCTGTTTGTTTCAGAGTCGCACATTATCATGTAAAGTCACACAGTCTGCCTCTGTTAGACAGCTCATTACACCTTTAAGTTGACTTTATGGATGTCGGCTAAGACACACACACACACACACACACACACACACACACACACACACACACAGCGTCCAAGCAGGTGTTTTTGATTTCTGCTGCTTTCGTTCACAGTTGTTTGTAGCTCGTAGATTGTTTGACTGTTATTGACCCACAGGAGAAACACACACACTCACACGAGCTCAATAAAAACCTGATGTGTGTGTGTCAGTCCACACACAGGCTCAGTGTCACTTCTTAAATTCGACTTTTATGCAAAGTAAGTGACAGTAAACCAGTGGGAGCCACAGTAACTGGACCTTCCAGCAGCTTGTTAAGGCAGATGGAGGCAGGTCACACTGCAGGTCCTACAGGAAGCTCAGCCAAATTCTCTGCTCAGACGTTTTATATTACAATGACAATAAAACTCATGTCCTTTTCAATTTGTTGTTTTTTAGTTTTAAATGAGCTCAGACTACATAGTGAAAAATCATTAACAGAAGAATTCCTGACACCTGAGGAGAAATAACTGCCAAACAACTGAACTGACTCAGTGATAGTGATGGAGGATTACAACATCAGGCTCTTATGTAAGAAGGAAAGTGGGGAGCTTGTGTGAACAGGCAGTGGAAACAAGGGCGGGAAAACAGATTTAAATTAAATGTTATAAATGCAGCTTTATACAACATCGGATCACATGTGGAAAAAGAAGAGCAAAGATGTAATGTGCTTTTTACCTGGAAACAGGACGATGCATCTGTTCAGCAAATCACTGTGTTAAATAAGTGACTGCTGACCTGTTTTAGACAGACCGACCAGCTGATGTCCTCATCCTGAGTGTCTGTCTGCTGTGATTTCAGTGCCATCATGGGGTCATCACTGAACCTAAGTCATTTTTCACAGCGTCATCACAGATTCATGGTTTCATGTCCTTAAATCCAGTCTACAGTTTGATTTTTATTCCACTCCAAACATCACTATATCAAATATTAAATCTGAAACACACACAAGAAAATATTGCAGGTCAGAGAGCAATGTCAATGCGCAGTTGCTATTTCTAGTAGGTCTAATATGGATCACAAGTCTACTGTAAACACTTACAACACATATCTGTTCTTTGGTGATAGATACATAAATAATAACATAAGAAGAAGAAGATGAATGTCTGGCAGAGGTTAAACTTGTTTGTGGTCACAGCTCATTGATCTTTAAATCTGTTGTAACCATTTCTAATAGAGGTCGGTCCCTTTCCAGTGCAACAAGCCCATTATGTATACACACACACACACATGCACGCACACACATACACCCACATGCACACACACACTTAACCTTTCATTCTTTGTGTTATCTAAGCAGCCGATACACCCAATAACCCCATTTCCCTCTATGATTTCATACACTCTCTCTCCTCTCTCCATCTCTCGACACTTACAGACACACACAGACACACACAGACACACAGACACACACAGGTCATAAGTCAAAAAGGGTTTGAATGGCAGGAAGGGAGTGGGCTTGTTAATGGGACTCTACTATAATATATGGTGTGAACTGCTTTCTGTGCCACTGAGGTCTATCTTCACATCTCTCTGTTTCTCTCTCTCTCTCTCCGTCACACACACATACACACACACACGCACACACACACACACACACACACACACACACACACACATATACACACACACACGCACACACAGACACACACACACACACACACAAACACTGTCTGTGCCAACATTTTATCTTCTCATCAGCAGAGCTGGGTAGCTCTCTTAGCTTCCTTCCCTGGCATGAGGGGACTTGAGGTGTGTGTGTATGTAGGTGGGTGTGTGTGTGGTTATTTGGTGGAGCCTCTACAGTTGTCCCACCTTTACTTCCTGGAGACTAAAACAAAAACAAACTCAAAAAAAGTTAAAGGAACTTAATGTATCAAAGAGGAAAAATAAAACAGGCCACTTCTCAGCTTACCAAATGATCTTAGTTTTTATTTTTGAATCACTGCCATGGTTAGTGTTTCACTTCCATACCAAAAGTCCGTACCACCAGAATACAAGGAAGTCCAGAAACACACTAAAGGAAGAATTTCTATGCAGATAGTTACCACTCAGTTTAGAACATTTCCCTGTTTGACCACAAGAGAAGAATATAAACCTTGTCTTAACTCAGAATCAGTTTGACTTTTCATTCTTATCTCAGATTTCTCTCTAAAATCAGCCCCACACCTTATTCCTGCAGCACCGAATACTGCAAAGAATCATCAACAAATAACTGCTCATATTTCATGTCAGTACAAAAAAGAGTTTGCTTAAGAAAATCTTCAGAAATGTGTGGTCAAACTTTATCGACAGTTCACAGAAATTTCTTTGTCTCAAATTTTAATATGAAACAAGTGTTGGGAAGAATTAAAACACATACACGCTTGATGGTGTTTATTAAACAGAAAATTCATCATTACTGTATCATCATCACTGCAGCACACTGTCCACACTGTAGACAAGAAAAGGCAACTCTGATGGATCCCACCACTGCTCTGTTACATTGTATAGGGGTAGACTACATCACTGGTAAAAATGAATTATATTTTACTATGAAAAAGTGGTTAAACATAATCGTAATAGGTATTTATTATTTTTCCAAGAACAGCTGTAACTTAGGCAGAAATAAAGAGACCACATCTTTTCACCTGATATAATATCAAATTTCTATTCGTAGCACAGTGCGAAGCACTTTAACTGGAGGAGCTGGGCTTTAAGATTTGTTCACAGTTAGGTAGGACTGATCCACTGGCCAGTTACAAATGTAAAACAGTTAAAGTCTGAAATGTCTCAACTCTCAGTTATTCTCTACAGCTGCACATTGAGCGTCAGTCAGTGTCCACAGAAAATGTGTGAATCTGAAGGAACCTGAGATCTCATTTAAATGTTATTCAAAGTGTGTGTGTGTGTGTGTGTGTGCATTTGAGAACAAACTTGATCTTAGGTCATTTTGATGCCTGTATAGCGACTGTGTATTTTAAAGTCCAATATGAGCACAGCACAGTTTGACAATGACAGTCAGTCAAACATGGAAGAAAAAGAAAGGTGAGGTTTCCTCTTTCCTGTCTCCTCTTGTTCCACTATACGTCTCTGATTCATGCTCTGCACACGTACACACATACACGCACAGGTTTGTGTGTGTGTTAGCATTCCTACTTCGAGTACAGTAGTGCAGAGGTTAATGTGTGTGTGTGTGTGTGTACAGAGGACATACAGCTCCAGAGGTTGATATACTTTATAATCCACTCCAGATGTAGAACGTTAGTTGTTGAACCACCATCACCTCTCGTCAGTCCTAGCTAATGTGTGTATGCACGTGTGTGTGTGTGTGTGTGTGTGAGAGAGAGAGAGAGAGAGAGAGAGAGAGAGAGAGTGCAGGTTGAGGCAAAACTGAGCACTTTACCAAGAACACCACACTAATACTGGGTAGTTCCTCCCTCAGTTCTTTGTGGCTTTGATTCCACAACATGTTGGAAACCTTGAGATTCTGCTTCATGTTGACATGATTCATCACATCATTTCTGCAGATTTGTCAGCTGCATGCTGTTCTGCTGCAGCCTCAGATCTCTGTTCTTGGCTTACAGGACTGGAACCTGACGTGGTCTCTGCTGTTGTAGTCCATCGTCCTCAAGGCTGGACGTGATGTTCATCCTGAGAAGCTTCTCTGTTCATCACAGTTGTAAAGAGTGGTTATATGAGTTAGCGTAGCCTTTCTGTCAGCTCCAACCAGTCTGACCTCTGACCTCTCTCATCAACAAGGTGTGTGTCATGATGGCCAGATGTGGTGCTGGAGATAGCTACTGTAGTGGGCACTGCCACTGAGGCGGTTTTCAGTTCTGCCCATGGACCCAGAGCATGGCAGTGCTAAGAACAGGACTGGACAACAAACTGTATTCACATTAATTTGGTTTGGTTTGATTTTGCATGTAATCAACTAGGCTTTCTTTTAAATGGCACATGTACACACACACACACACACACACACAGAGAAATTCAAAACTCCCACTTTGTACTACTTTGTTTACCCCTACACAAGCCATGTGGTCCCAGCCACCATTTTGTTTTTGTCTGTTTTCCTAAACACACACACACACACACTTCTGTATATAGTACCATTTGTGAGATTACATATTGTATGTTTTCACTTTAGTTATCTGATAAACAAACGCTTTTGCATATTTGAATTCAACCCAACCGGCTGACGTAAATGGCCGCCCACCCAGACCTTGGTTCTGCTCAAGGTCTCTACCTGTTAAAGGGAGTTTTCCTTATCACCAAGGGCCTGTACATGAGAGAAAGTTGGGTCTCTGTAAATAATATTATAAAGGGTATGGTCTACATCTGCTCTATATGAAAAGTGCCCTGAAATCATTCTTGCTATGATTTCTATATAAATATATTAATAAAACTGACTTGACTTGAATATGTCTGTTGTTGTATTTAAAGGTGCACGAGAGTAAATGTCGCTATCCTCTTCTCTGCAGAACTCCAAATCCTTCAACCTTCATTAACTTTTGATAACTTTGGTTGTAGTTATTAACTTGTAGTTATAAACTTAATTATTAAGTTAATTAAGTTTTGTGGTGTTGCCACAACACTTCACAATCTTTCCACATACGTCACATGCTGCGTCTTGGCTGCTTGTGGAGCTGAAATAGCTCTTATGACATAAGAGCTACTTCAGCCAGTGACAGTTTT
Source organism: Toxotes jaculatrix (assembly GCF_017976425.1). NCBI lineage: Eukaryota > Metazoa > Chordata > Actinopteri > Toxotidae > Toxotes > Toxotes jaculatrix. Next base: position 29,135,001 of record NC_054397.1, on the reverse strand, counting down.
TCTAAAAAAAAAAACTGTCATTTAACATCAGAAGTCTTGTAGGCCACCAATGTTCTTAAAACAAGCTCAGCTTCAGTTCCACTGTCAGAACGAAGCTGAATCCTTGTTTGTTTTGGTTTACCCCCATTTCAAAGACACAAATCTGAACAAACTGTTTAAATGAAATATGATAAGAGCTCCGTGTGATGATCACCTTGTTGTGATGGGAAAACTTAGACAAGCTATTTTTAGCCTGGTGCAAATCCACTGGCCACTTCCATTAGAGCTGGGTGGTAAATCGACTTCAAGGTGTATCAGTGTATTTTCAAATGAGGTACAGGCTCAGACCATGATGTTCATACTGACATAGATTGATGTTGCATTACCAGTTTCTTCCATCAGGCTGTACCAGCGTTTGTATCAGCCCGGCCTCCACTCTCCCTCTCCATCTGTACACAAACTCATCCCCACTCACTCACAAGTTCTTCAGCAACATGGAGGGAGACACACCACTGAAGAAGACCCAAGGTTTCCTGTACATAGACAACAGAGTGGGGGCTGGAGCAGGGGTTTTATAAGTCTGAAACTATGGGCCTACATAACAAAGGTCTGTACTAATTCATTTATTAGTTCTAGCTAGAAACTAGCTGCAGGTCCTCAGTCTATTTACTTGAATGTCAGCTCAGACCATGACCAGTTCTTTTGTAAATACTGGACCCATTTTTCAAAGACCACATATCTGACAGAGGACAGGTCAGTAATAAATTAGCTATTAAAATTAGCCACTGTCACATCTCATACCAGCTTGGCCTGAGACCGATGGGCCTGACTGAGTGAGCTGCTGTTGTTTGTCAATGTTCTTTTATATAGCTAATAATAAATGCTTAATGTTACCAGTAAATACATGATGTTATTGTGCTTTTTTATTTTATTCAGCCTTTATTAAACCAGGAAGTCCCACTAAAATTGGAATACGTTTTCTAGCCTTGGCCAAAATAACAGCAGAGGTTACACAGTGAACATGTAAAACACACAGTACATTAGAAATACAAAGTGGTGAGATATATATCTTACAATTAAAATAGTCCTAGTAATTACACTGCCAAATGAGGTGGACGAGGGGGGGGGGGGCACCCACTAAAGAAACAGGAAGTGTATATACCATTTCATACCAGCAGCTTGTAATGCGTCATCTTTGTTATAGAGCAACTTTGACTGTACTCAGCCACGTATCAAGCATCTATCTGACAGCCTGTGTGTAACACTCTCCCCGTCTAAACTGCACGAGTCTCTACATGCACGTCGGACACACCCACCACCACCCACCACCACAAGTAAATTCTCAGCCTGTGGGAAATACTGAAGACCTGAAGAAAAACAACAGCTCAGTTATTTGGAGAAGGTTCGGATCTAAAAGATCAGATGAGCAGTTGGGTTTATATTTGTATTGTTATTTGCACAGCTGTGTGTTTTGTTAAGCAGGACAGCCTGTAATTTTACTCTGTTTCAATCAGTCTGTTATTTGTGTTGAAAACAGCTGAAGGAGCATTCTCACAGACAGACCTATTTTTATTTCATACAGGCTATTTGTTTTAGAGAATATTTTGTTTACATGTTTTGCAGCTGTGTATTTTCGAACATGGAAGGAAACCCTGTCCTTGCATTTTAATTTAACCACAGTCTGATTTAATAAAAGTGTCTCACATGTGGCTTTGACTAACAACTGAACATTTAGCCCATTTCATAGAAAATACAGAGATATAATGTGAAACTGTGTATATTGTGCGTTGCCAGTCAGCCCTAAAAATACAGAGGCATGATTTTTGGTCAGTATCACCCAGTCATGTCTTCAGCAGCCTTTGCTCAAATCCACACGTTTACTTTCTGAAAATTAAGGAATATATAGAACCTATATTAAACTGAAAAATAAAACTAAACAATATTGAAAACAAGGAAAGTAACTGTGAAGTTCACAGTTCTCATCGTCCCTCTTGCCTCCAAACAGTTTTCTCTGCTGTGATTGTGACATACCACCTGATCAGAGCTGATACCCCGTACGTTCAGGGATTTGGATCCACTTGGTTATTGGACATGTTGAAATACTGACCTGAGATCCACAGCAGTAAAACAAGGAGACTGAGTAGAAGTTAGACCCAGTCCGACTCAGGTCCAAGGTCAGGTCTTGGTTCCTCAGAACTGAGAAGGACCTGTGGACACCACTAGCATGAGACTGATGACGCGTGAAACCAGTTATGTTGCTTCTTGTGTGATTAGTGTGATCAGATTGACGTCAGATTTTGTGATTTACTGCACAAACTAAAATAAGAAAAAAAATGAAAAGTGCTTCTTCAGGTGGTTTGAGTCGTTGTAAGGTTTTTAGCCTAAAGGTATACAAACTCTTCAGGTTGTCTGGGTTTAACTTTCAGTTTCACAAACATGAAACAAACTGAAATCATTAGATGGAGATGCTGGGCATTTCTAAAAGTACAAAATCTGGTCCTCACCCTATAAGCAAAAAAAACGTTTATCTTCAGTTTTTTACCTTAAAGCCCACATTTTTTTTTATCCAACTGATGCTGAAGCAAATTAAGAACAAAATAACATCAGTATCAGTACAACACTCACCAGAACACACTAAGTTATACAATATTCAACATCCAGTATACTTTATTTTACACATTTACTTAACATGATACAAAAATACAGATCACAGTGTATTTCCTCGAAAAAGATTGAAATTGCAATAAACAGAGGTTGAAAAATAACATTTAATAAATTATATAATTAATATCTGACATAAGAATACGGAGACATAATTAATACAAAACCCCCCAAATATTTTAAAACAAATTATTTAGACAATATTTTTAAACAAGTGTTGACTCTCACTCTCTCTCAGTCCTTCCTTCCATTCCTGGACTCCGATCAGTCGCTCTCTTCTTAAAATGTCCTCACAGCCAAGTCAGTGCATTTCCCACCTTTAAATCACCAGAGTTTCCCATATCTTCACTCAGATCTCAAAGGTTTTCCCACGTTCATCAGGGTCCGCACGCTTAGCTGCCATCAGTCACAGCTGATGGGGGATACTCATGACCCGCAAGTCTACAGGGGATGGGCGATGAATTCTACGTGTTAAGTTCATAATCTGCTCTTTAGCATCTCGTTAGCATCTCATTAGCCAGCGGTTAGTCCAGCCGTCTCCAGTGGGACGGTACGCAGCGACACACTTCTTCACTGAAGGAGAAACCTGGTTCACACCTTCGCCTCCTGACCTCGCAGGGAGGCCTGAGACAACTGCAATGAAAAAGGAAAAAAATATTGAATTTAACTTCAAGACCTATAACATATCAGCAATGTTTCCTGAGTAAGTCAGGTTAGGTTGGTAAGAAACAGTTAAACATATTCAGCAGAGCTTAACACATTATGTTTTAAGACCTTTTCATACTAAATAGGAAGCAATACCTGTGTCACCATCATATCGAATAAGAATGATGGAAAACCAGTAGAGACAAAAAGGCCCCAAATTATTAAGTACACAAATTAATGGACTCTTAAGTAAACATGAATTCAGTGTCTTTTAAGAATTTTCAAGACCTGTAGATACCTGGATATTGGTCTGGCAGGACTGGGTCTTATTTGTGTGTTGAAAAAGAAACGTGTTTATTCTTACCCATGTGAGTATGTTGGTTGGAGTGGCATTAAAATCCATCACATGATCCATCCATCAGATGATGGGATTTGTTTGATTGCACAATTATAGTAGAAATATGGATTACAGTGGTTCTGAACAGGTTCCTCACCAGTGTGCATGAAAACTAGGGATTCACATAGTACCTTCTGTGGTAATTTCGCCAGCTATAGTCAACAACCACGATTGTCTGATGAGGTCTGCAGGTTTTCAGTACAGCCAAACACTGCTGCACATGATTGAGAACCTCTGCTGCCTCACAAACAGTAACTACTTTCCTGTGTGTTCTAAGGGTCAAAGGTAAGAACTAAGGTTTAGATTTCATAGCAGTAAAAGCTACAGCCCTCAGAACTACTATATGATTTACAGCCCATGTCTGAACCACTCGAACGTTCACCAGAACAAGGCGACAAAGTGGAAGAAATGTTTTGTAGTTTCACTTCTAATGCAGTCTTTCACATGTTTCTCTCAGACAGTTTGGTCTAAATCCTGTTTCATTTTTTTTTAACCTAACAAGAATAAAAGTCATTTTCTGGACATGGAAATTGTCAAGTAAATATATAAATCAAGATAAGCAACAGAATAACAGCTTGAAGTCCAAAAACATTAGTATTGGCCTCTGGTTAACTCCCAGCCCAGAGTCAAGGCCTGATTGTCCGGTCCAATCCAAATGATTACACGAGGAGCAGATCCATGGAACTCCAAAGAACACATCAAGTGTTGCAGGGACCGATCCCTGTTTTACAAAAGCCCTAAATCAGGACCATTAAGATTCTGGTGTGTGATCGCCATTGCTTTTCTGACTGCACGGGGGTGTCACATGGTGGATGACAGAATATCTGGACATGGACACTTGAAGAGACACACACAGTTTTCTGAAACACACATTAACACAAGTGCCAGATCCCAGCCACTAGATTCCTACTCCTGTCATAGTCATAAATCACCCTCAAACAGGGTCACAAAGGGTCAAGACTGGACAGGGTGGATGGATGTGTGTGTGTATGTGTGTGTGTGTTTCCTCCTGTGCAGGGAAAGGAAATGGTTAAGTGACAGCTAGGAGAAGTCATTAGCAAACTGAGGTCTTGTATTACACACCAGGTTCACTGCATTAAGCACCTACCACTGCCAGACCAGTGCTTTCCCCTGAACACAGGCACTAACATTACAAGTATGTGAGTATGTGTGTGTGTGTTAAGATGATGCAACCACTGAACCACTGAAATACACAAAGAACTTTTGCTGCCAAATTCCTCCATAATCGCTGTGATATAGAACTTATTTGTGCTAATTACTGTGGGTCACTCATTAAACTACCCACTGCATAAATAAGCTAAAATTGAATTGCTAACACGCTTGGCTTCACGTGATACACGACAATATAATATAGAAATACAGAAGTGGAGACCACCAGAATGCAAAAACACCTCTGTGTGAAAACGGATTGTATTTACAATAATAATACTGTAACTATGCTATTACTATCTCACAGTTTCCTATGACCCCACTAGAACACTGTGTTCCCTGAATGCAGACTTGGTTGTGGTTCCCAGAGTCTCTAAGAGTAGAATGGGAGGCAGAGCCTTCAGGTATCAGGCTTCTCCACTCTGGAAGCATCTAAAAGTTTGGGTCTGGGAGGCCGACCCCCTCTCTAGATTTAAGGTTTAAAAGTTTCCTCTTTGATAAAGCTTATAGTTAATGGCTTGAGAAATCCTAGTTATGCTGCTATATATTCTGATAGGCCCAGACTGCCTGGGTGTGTCTCTCCTGTAGTTTTGCTTCCTGCAGGTGTCTCTGGAGCTGCAGAGTCTGGATCTGTGATTGACTTGACTTCATTTTTGAAAAATGCACATGGCTATTATTTAGAAATTGAACAGTTTTTTTTTATCTTTGTACTGCACTTGTAGTCATGGTCCTCTGACATTATGATGAATGAATTTATGATGCAGTAAATTTTAAAGCAGAACAGCAAACCATTGCAAACACTGGTTCAACACTGGCTTTCTTTTTTTTTTTTTTTTTTTTTTTTTTTCTTTTTTTAAATATTTTATTTAAAGCCTGGATTAACATGATCACAACACGCCAGATGCTTGTTGTCATAGTTCACGCATCATTCAGTGTGTCTCTGTATTTACTCAGTAGTGGAGTTTGTATGACATATGTCACATGTCATATTCTCTATATGTTTAGCGCTGGGTGCTCTCCCACTAAAAGTGATGGTACCAAACCCACCCACATCCCTCCTTACCTGCATGTAGCTTGATGGAACCTCCTTCCTTTTAGGAAACACTTGTTGGGAGACTCATTACATTCACAGGAACACTTTGCTTTATTGAGTGGCTGGTGCCTCGGACATGTCTTGGTACACGTGCACTGGCAGGTCTCCCTGTTGAAGACATGGTTGAGAGGGCAGGAGGCAGGCGGAACGTTGCAAACGCACTGGCAGGTGTTGCGGTCAAGATGTCGGTTAGGGCCACAGTCTTGAGTCTGATCCCTGCGCTGACACACACACTGACAGGTTTCCACATCCAGCTCCTTATCTGGGCCACACACATCTGCTGAAAATATGTCTATAGAGATAGAAGGAGAGACACACACACAGGTGTAATTCGTTATTTAAAGGAGTCTGGACAGGAAGTAACAGGCTGCAGAGAGAGTGTGTACTGATATACAGTGTTACTGATATGCACTTCTTTTACTTTTTTTTTTTTTTAACAATTTCTTGTGCTTCTGATCTCTAAGAGTGGGGCTGTACCATCAAAATTAAACCCACCATCTGGTCAAAAACATACATATCCCACTCAGAATGTGGATAATTGACAATTAGTTAATCAAAAAATCAATAAACCTAAGACTAACCTCTTAAAACATGTGCAGATGACACTAAAGTTGAGTATGTGACTAAATCAAAAACTATAAAAACAAATTTACCAGCTGGACTGGTATGAATGTTTCAATATACAGCATATATACAGTACAGCACAGAAAGCCTGCGACAAAACAAACTATGCAAGACACTGCTGTAAACGTTGGCTATTATTGGAAATGTTACACAACTACATATGAAAACTGTGCGTGACAGTTGTTTGAGAACACTGATAAACTATAAAATTGAGACATTCCTGAAACGGAGTAGCGGTGCTCTCTGTTTCCTCGGGGACAGCACAGATGGTTCTCCTTCAATACTGGCAAATCATCTTCTAGCTGAGAGACACACGGAGAGACGTAGAGAGAGCAACGGGACGTCTGGCAAATGGATGTTCAGACTGTTTTATACACACATACTATGTGTGTGTGTGTGTGTTTCTATGGATGAACAAACATAAATAACAAGAACAAAATGCTGGATGTGTCTACTCCAGTATAGCACCATTTGCTTGCACATACTTTAACAACCTAAATCAGTGTAATGGAGCTTTATGTTCCCCTGAGAAGGACAGTTTTCAGGCCGATAACAAACTCTTCACCACACAGATGTATGGGGAAGTCTCAGTGGGCAACACTTTCAATAAATATCCCCCTCAGACTATTCATTTTTGCTCTGGAATGACTTGTTAATAATCCATAGCCTGAAACGACTTCCTTATTTGTTGTTTAAAATAGTTTATTTCTGCCCTGGACGATATCTGTAATACAGATCACACTGTTGGTGGTGACGGATTCCCTAAAATGTGTTTGGGAAATGTCGAAGATAGAATCACCCTGTGTTTTGATTTCTATCACCAAAAGCATATCCACATGTCCAAATTCAAATGACCTCTGCAGTGGATCCAAACAATAGGCGAAGGGACAAACACAAATGAAAGACATATATTTCTGTACATTTACTCCATTATATGTTGATAATATGATGAACACACTGAAACATACACCAAATGTTGGAACATTTACTAGAAAAGGGGCAATGGTGTAATAAGTTAAACCATTACAATTATAAATAAACTGAATACCAAGAAATGCTGAGTATGTGTTTTGTGCAGTTGGTGGATTACGATAATCTTAAAATTTGAATGCCATGTCATGTTTTGTACAATCACTTTCCAAAGGGAAACAAAAACGCTATAATTATGTAGGATCACATAGTGCTGATGCATTGTGGGTTAGATGACAATCTTGTTTTTGATTCAGTGTGACAGTCACTGGCAGAGGTCAGTGCTCTGTACACACAGACACACACAAACGTGCACACGCATAAACAACTATATGTGTTATCTCTGTGGAAACAAAGCAAGAAATTTGTGGTTACTCCTCTCCAGATGACTCCACACCAGCATATGATATGGAAGTCATGTTTAAAAAAACTTGTTTTTGGGAAGCTCCCGTTCATTGTTTCTGGTGGAACACAGTTTAACCTCACACAAAATAACACTTGGTCATTTGTCATTTGAACTGTCTGCAGTGAATTCTGTGGATTAGCCTCAGTAACTAAGACATTATTTCTGGAAAAACATGTTGCTGTTGAGTTTTTTAAATGTCAGTTTCTTGACCATGCTTTACTCATGGGCCTTAATTGACTGAAACGGACCCTTTGCTTCTCCTGCTGATTGCCACCACGGGGTTGATTAAGGCAGTAGCCTTTATTAGACATTAGATAGGTTTTTGGTTTAATCTCTTGACGACAGTGCCAAATGTTGTACTGTAGGTCTTCCTCAAGAAAGCTCTGACTAGAATTTTGACCTCTTAGGAAGTAGTATCCTAGTATCCCCACAAAATTCATGGAACACTGTTTCAATGAAGTACAAAAGCTAAAAAGCCTTTATTACTGTGGCAATATGATCAAAAACAAGATCAACATCCATCGACTTGAATTCTTCAGGGTAAAACAAACAGAGCACTGCCAATGTCTGCAGCGTTGGAAGGTAGCTCCAATTCTACAATCTATAAACACAGTAAACACATGCACTGCAGTTGAAATCCATACAGTCTACTCCTCATGAAACTGTCTTTTCCCAACATGCTCATACTGTGTTCATGGGGGTGGTGTGACATGGGGATGGCCCTGGAAAAGCCCACCAGAACTGGTGGTCTATGTGCAATCTGTGGACAGTCAGGGGTCAAAGTGTTCTTGACAATATCTATATCTCCCACAGCCTCTAATCACTCTCTGGCTGAACTTGGTGTGTTACCATCTGCTACAGTGTGGCTGGTATTGTTTTCACCACCTGTGCCACAGAGGTGGTTTTGAGTACTTTGACAGATGTCAAAGATGGCTGCTGGTTGGAATCAAGATGGCTGCTGGTTAGACACACTGTGCTGGTCAGCTTGAACAATCCTTCAAATATCATGAAAAGAGTTTGACATCTAAGCTCTTTGTGAAGTTTTTTAACTTTACAAGAAAGTGAAGTTTAAACTTGAAGTAGCATTTTCTGCCATTTTTAAGTTTTGAGCACTTTTCATGACATGTGCTTGGCAACCAGCATTACTGGATTACCTCAGCAAGATAATTTTTTTTCTTCTTCTTCTTTCCCTCATTTTTCTATAATTATTTAAAGAAATGGCAACTAAGAAACTGGCAGAAGATATGGAGGAAGTGAAAAAGTCTCTGAGCTTTATGTCAGGAACTAAGCAAGGTGGTGAAACAACAGATGGGCCTACTGGATTTAAGTGAGGAAGTGCGACAACTGAACGCTGTGATCAAAGATAAAGACAAGAAGATTGAAGAGCTGGAAAGAAGAGTGGAAGATTTGTAACAATACACAAGGATGGATGACTTGGTGATATCTGACCTTGAGACGACCCATCGTACTTATGCACGGATCATAGCAGGTGACAAAGAGGGGGAGTATGCACAAAGAGGTGAACTGCACTCACTTGAACAGCAAGTTATCCAGTTTTTTAACAACAAAGACATCCCTTTAGCAAGTAAAAATATAGCTGGTTGTTACACCATATCAAAAAACCAAAGCAAAAGACCAAACATTGTCATTCGCTTTGTGAGTAGAAAACATAAAATTGAAGTGCTAAAGCTTGCAAAAAAACTGAAGGGTACAGGAGTATATGTAAATGAACAATGTTCACAACAACAAGCAAGAATTCTGAAGAAGGAGAGGCGAATTCAAGACACTTGGACAAGAAACTGTAAAGTAATGATAAGACTGAATGGTACACCAGAACAGGCCAAAGTTATAGTCATTAGAGACATGAGAGATCTTGATCAGTATAAATGAGATTATGGTGAAGAAGGGGAGTAGTGGGAAATGTCTTTTTTGTTGTTATTGTTGTTTTGTTTTTGTTTTTGTTGTTGTTTTTTTTTTTTTGTTGAGATAAATGAGAACAAATATTTTCAGTAGGTGATAATTTTATTATATGAGAATGTGTGAATACACAGAATTTTCTGCTTTTGATTTTCAAGAACATAAACCAGATGAGCTAGAAAATGACACTGATCCAGAGACCCACTTCTACCAGAATATAAATATGAACTGTGAGTATTATTCTGAAGATAAGTCTAGTTTTGAATTTAAGGGCTTTTCACTGATCCACTTTAATAGTAGGAGTCATTATAGTAACTTCTTCAAAATAAAAGATTATCTTCAGCAGCTTCAGCAAAAATTTAGTGTAGTAGCAGTTTCAGAGACTTGGCTGAGTGATGATAAAGAATTGCAGAATGGATTAGAGGGCCATGAAATGTTTGTACAAAACAGGGCCAACAAAAGGGGAGGGGGTGTTGTCCTGTTTATGATGTCTGATTTTAAATGTAAGGTTATTGGTAATATGACAGCTGTTATGGACAATTTGATGGAATGTCTAACCATTGAAATTAAGGTGGAAAGATTTAAGAAAATATTAATTAGTAGACTCCTGGATCCTGTATCGATCAATTTAATAAGAAGATTTCTGAGTTATACGAAAAACTTAATGACAAGGTGATTTTGGTTTGTGGTGACTTTAATATTGACTTGTTGAAATCAAGTGATCATATGAAAACTGCAGAATTTGTTAATACTATGTTCAGTTTGAGTGTCTATCCATTAATTTTAAAGCCTAGCAGAATAACCACAGACAGTGCAACATTAATTGATAATATTGTAAATATAACTAATGGGAAGATAAAAAGTGGACTCTTTGTGACTGATGTAAGTGATCATTTACCAGTTTTTGCAGTATTAGAAATGAATAAACTAAAGACAAGAACGAAAAGGCAGATTTGTAATTTAGTTAGATTAAAATCGCCAGAAGCAATTAAAGATTTTAAAGAAGAACTTATAAATCATCATTGGCAGGAAGTTTGTGTAGAGGACACAAATGACTCATATAATGCATTTTTAGATACCTTTTTGACATTCTATGATCGACACTGTCCCATTAAAGAAATAGAACAAAATTCCATGAAAAAGGGGAAACCATGGCTAACAACGAGTTTGGAAAAAGCTTGTAAAAAGAAAAATAGGCTATATAGGGAATTTATGAAATATCGAACAAGGGAAAAGGAGGACAAGTATAAGAAATATAAAAATAGATTGACATCTATTATAAGATGCCAAAAAAAGTAATATTTTGGTCAGTTGCTGCAAAGACATAAAAAAAACATAAAGGCTACCTGGAGTGTTCTTAACGAGTTGATTAAAAATAGTTACAATAAGGATTTTCCAACATACATTGTTAAAAATGACAATTTAGTTATTGAGAATAAAGAGGAGATTGTTGATGAGTTTAATGATTTTTTTTGTCAATATAGGCCGGAATCTGGCAAAAGAAATTGACCCTCCAAGAGATGGAGATATTAAATTTGATAGTGACTTTAATAATTATAACTCTATGTTTCTTGGAGGGGTTTGTTCAAGTGACGTGTTAGAAATTGTTCAAAAGTTTAAGAATAAAACATCTACTGATTGTAATACGATTGATATGTCACTCATAAAAGAAGTAATTAATTGTGTCATTGAACCAGTTACCTACATATGTAACAAATCCTTTTTAACAGGTACTTTTCCCGATAAAATGAAAATAGTTAAAGTGATTCCAATTTATAAAAATGGTGATAAGCACAGTGTATCAAATTACATTTCGTTGCTACCTCAATTTTCTAAAATACTGGAAAAACTCTTTGTTGAAAGACTTGATGTCTTTATCGACAAATATCAGCTACTAAATGACCATCAGTACAGTTTTAGGAGTAATCGATCTACATCTCTAGGACTGATGGAATGATGGTAGAACATATATCTACGGCAATAGATAAGAAAGAGCATGCTGTGGGTGTGTTTATTGATTTAAGTAAAGCATTTGATACTATCGATCACTCCCTACTTCTGCAGAAATGTGAACAATACGGTATGAGAGGTGTTGCACAATGTTGGTTAAAAAAGTTATTTAAGCAACAGGTTTCAATATGGAAAAATTAATAATATTGAATCACAGATGAAAAGAGTAACCTGTGGTGTTCCACAAGGTTCAGTATTGGGACCTAAGTTATTTATATATAAATGATATCTGTAGAGTTTCAAATATATTAAAATTGTTATGTTTGCTGATGATACTAATTTATTTTGTTCTGGGGAGAACATGACTCAGTTATTAAAAACTATAGAAAGGGAATTGATCATGTTGAAAAAATGGTTTGATTTTAATAAGCTATCACTAAATGAAAATAAAGCCAAATTTATGGTGTTTGGTGGAATTAAGGCCAACTGACATAAAACTGAATTTAAATGGTGCTGAAATTGAAAGGGTAAATGAAACTAAGTTTTTGGGAGTGATTATAGATCATAAACTGTGTTGGAAGCCACGTATAGATTATATCAAACGTAAATTATCTAAATCAGTTGCTGTTCTTTATAAAGTAAGAGATTTGTTAAATAAGAAATGTCTGCATCTACTGTATTCTTCACTTGTTCTGCCTTACATGTCATATTGTGCTTTAGTATGGGGAAATTCATATAAAACAAATATAGACCCAATTATTAAACTCCAGAAAAGAGCCATTAGAATAATAAACAAAGTTGGATACCAACAACCAACTAATCTATTGTTTATAGGATCCTCTATTTTGAAATTTATGGATATGTGTATTTACAGACACTTGAAGTGCTTTTTCGGGTGGTGAAAAATAGTGTTCCTATTTCCATTCAGACTTTATTTAAATTAAGAGAAGGAAATTATCATTTAGGAGGATTGTCTATGTTTGAAATGTGTAAAGTGAGAACAAATATATAATATAGATGTGTTTCAGTTTTGGGTGTCAAATTGTGGAATGGACTTAAAGATGAATTGAAATTATGTAGTTCCCTGTTGAGGTTTAAGAAAACTTTAAAATGCAAAGTAATTAATTCCTATAATGAGAGTCAATAAAATGCAAAACAGTTAAGGATTAGAATTCAGGTGTAATGTGGTAGGTGTAATGTAGTTCTTGTATTTTTTTTTCTTTCTTTGTTTTGCTGTTGATATTCTGGGTTATTCCTTCGATGGTATAGGATAGGCAATAATAAGCTTTGTGCTTCAGCCTATTCCTTTTTCGGTTATTGACTGTGACATTTGTGTGAAATGATTTTTGTTTATTTTATAAGATGTATGTAACCGAAATAAATTGAAAAATTGAAAAAAAAATGTTTATGTCTGTCTATGGCCAGATATTGTCAACACAATAGCCTGACAACCCTGCAAAATGCAGTCAAGAAACTGTACGGGTGTGTAGGTGAGATCAAAATGAAGATGGGTGTGGTCCAAGCAAGGACACCAGAAAGATAGGGAGGGGGCCATTGCATTCATTTTACAAACATGGGCCATTGGATTTACGTTCGACTACTGAGTACTCACAGAACATCAACACACTGACGGGAAATGCCGCTGGTGTAATATCGTCAGATGATGGTCTCTAGTTGATTGTTGTTCTGTAAAGTTTCATGTGTATAACAGTGCACCTCATATATTTTTTCATAAAAACATGATCATCCATCTTCATCTGTACCTCCCTATTCCTTATTCAAATACCATCCTGTCATGCTCACTCTGTCTGGCAAGGTTATTTCTAGGCATATCAACACGTTCTGGGGAGGTCTGCCACACAGAATTATTTGTGTAATATTTCCTAATATTAAGGTCTGTTCTACTGGACTCGTGCCATGGTTTGTCAAACCTACTTGCCAAATTTCTGTTTAATGTCCAAATCTTTGAGGGTTGACTCTCAGGTCTCTCTCCATCATGAGAAATGTCTGTGTTTTGAAGCCTGCTGCTCCATAAAGCTGAGAATCAAGATGGTGCAACAGATTCAGAGGGATTTAGGGGGAGTCCATCTACACATCAATCATGTAACAGATTGATTAAGACATTAAGACATCTGTCCTTGATATCGTGCACAGCACCATCCAAATTACAGAATTTCTGCAAACATGCCTGATGTCGTTCAAAGTAATTCATTGGCTTAACACAGAAAAATGAATGAGGGAACTAAGTTTCCCAACAGTGAAAGGATGAGGTACGAGTGAAAAGAAAGGCTGTAGAAGGACTGTAGAGAGGGTAGATGGACAGGAACACTAACCTTTAACTTCAACAACAGTAGGACAGTTTAAAGTTTGCCTCAGTTCCTTTATCACTTTTTCACAACACACATGAAACACATAAAAATCATGTTTCTGATTCCTGCAGTTGAAACATAATCCACTGACCAGAGGCGAGTTGATGTGTCAGCATGGAGCGGTATATTTCTGATTTTCCTAGTCATTTTTAAAAATGATAAAAAGTGCTTTGAAATAAAATTAAGAGAACATGACATTAGACATCATGCACCGTATAAGTAGAGTTAGTGGAAAGATCATGTGTCTTCTGAGGAAAGGGTTGATCCCACGGGGAACATGATTGTACAATCTGATCATTAGATGTTATTATTACATTTGCAGATTTAGCCCCAGCGGTGGTAATTAGAGGAAAGGTCACAGGGCCACCAAAATTAAAGGAATCATTGTCGTCAGGTGACTATGTGACTATGCACTGCAAATTTAATTTCCTCGCAGCCATTCTAATGACATCCAGTCAGCCAATCAGGGTTTCCCTTTTGAATTCGTCTGTTATCTTTTACAGATCTTTTGTTTTGCCTGTTTCAATCACACAGTTTGAGTGTGTATTTGTATGTGTATCTGTGGAATCTGCTACTCTAGGGTCCACACATTCTTCTACTTCTCATTTGTTTACATTTAGTCCAGAGTGTTATCATAGCCAAACACACACACACAGATAAACACACAAACACACAAACACACACACACACACAGACTCTCTACAAACACACTGCAGTCATAAATACTCCTTGGTGAACACATGAACATTCTCCTGTCACAACAACCAACATAGAAAGATGGGCTCTACTACCAGTGTTTGTTTCAGTTTATGGAATGTGTGTGTGACACGTCATCATGCGGTACATCAAACAGTAGTATTTACTTGCAGCTATATGTTTGTGCTGGGTGATGTGTAGTCTTGGCTTTTGGCGTTAGCGAGTACAGAAGAAGCACATTTGACAGGTATGTTGAGAAGGGTAACCGCAGCATTATTTGCAGTGTCCAGTTTATCCATCTTTACATATATTTTTACTTTGATGATGTGCAATCATAGAAAGTTAGAACGTTAGTAACCAAGGCTGGCTGACTAATGGCCATTTTAGGCACAAAGGCCTGAAGGTCTAAATTCTAAATTTAAGCTGAACTCACTGACCTTATCAAAGCTCTTTAGGACACAGGGACTGATAAGAAAGCTTTAATGTACACTACGGTCAATAGTGTAAACACACCTCTCTTACTTTTCTCTGTGAAGTTTGCTTGTTCCAAGTTGGAGCAACCAAACTCTCTTAACTACACACACTTGCTGTAATTTGCTCCCTTCAGTGACTGCAACCTGCTCATGCACCACCCAAGTTCTATACACAGCCTGTTTCATTCCATTTGAGGGTATGGAAAGTATTCATTTAGATGTCACCCAAGAGTAAAATGAAGAATTTCAAAACTGAAGCATTTAAAGTCGATGTTATCAAAAAATCAGCCTTTTGCAATTCAGCAATTACCAGTCTCCACGTGTCTCATGTGTCTCAACAAGTTCAGTGAGGATGGAGAAATGCTGTTTTACTGAAAAGATGTTTTACTAGATGTATAACTTGCAGATAGGATGATCATTGGCTGTACAGATCTGGCCCTCTCCCACCACTCGTGGCCACTTCTTCTTAAATTTCTCTCATGTATACTCATGTTACTTCCAGAGAGCACGCTGGTTAAAGATTTCCCACATGAGAGTGCCAATTAGTTGTAGCACAAGAAGCCAAAAAAGGTAGGTTTGAGGAATGCAGCCAGTACTGTAGGATACATCTATTTAGGTTTCATACGAGCTATTAAGGACACACAGGTATAAAAACACATTTAAATGACCACACACAGCTTCCAACAGCTTCGCCATTTAAACTGCTCATTACTGCTCGATATTGTTGGCAAGTGAAGGGTCATTTCCCTGCTATGTATGCCTATCTGCAGCTGTAATTGTTTCTTCCTCTTTTTTCTTGTTTTTTTTTTTTTCGTGGCTGCTGCAGGAAAAATAAGCAAAAGTTTCCTCTACAGTGTTTTCAGAAAAAATGACCAGAGATACAAGATAAAAACCTCTTTGTGTGTTAAATATGTAAACACTCACCAAGGTGCTGTTGGGAGGACCGTGGAGGGGGCAGCGGTGATGGAGGGGTGTTGTAGTGCACGTTGGCAGCCATGCTGACACACCAACACAGCCTGTTGCTCCAAGTCTGACCAGGAGGACACGTCCTATTGGCTATTGGACACCTTCAACAGAGACAGAGACAGAAAGATTTCAATAGTCACATGATATTTTCTTGCTTAGTTAACCCTAACATCCCCACAGGTGCTTTCCTGACTGAACACAATGAAAAATGGCACATAGGTCTCACTGTAGTTTATCAGATATTGTACAGATATTATAGATGTTGTAAAGGCTGAGTAACAAGCTTCCAGTACTACCTACCTGCATATTAAAATGCTCCTTACCAATGACATTACTCATTGAAGCTAAAATATTATTTTGAAATTGAAAACTTTATTACAAGCCCATTGAATTATCAAGTAGCCATGTTGCACTGTAGCAAAAATCTGTTTGGCTACATGTGTAAGCAGCATCCCTGTAGGTGGTCAGAAAAAGAAGACCTCAGAACCATAACATCGATATATAAAGTCAGACTTGAAAATACACAGTTCTTATAAACAGAAAGTGTAGATCATAAGTTTTCAAACTGTGACACTGTAACTCCACAACCTGCCTGAGAATCATCACAAGTTCTCTCTCTCTCTCTCTCTCTCTCTCTCTCTCTCTCTCTCTCTCTCTCTCTCTCTCTCTCTAATAGGCAGATAGCCAAAACTTTATTGATCCAAAACAAATCTGATATCTTCTTCAGGGGTTGGTGGACAAAAGCAGTGATAAAACACAGTGAATACTTCAGCAGGTGGGCATGAAGAGCACTCCACAGGAATCCCCAAGTTGTTCTGTGTCTGCAGGATGTCCAAGCAGGTCACTGTTTGCTAAGAGTTATCCAAGAGCTTGATAGAAGTCTACTTGAGTATAAGTCTACTTTCTGGGAGACCACTAGGATGTTGTCAAAGCTACAGTATGTAACTTTTTGTCAGGATACCTGCCACATTCCCACTTCCACAGATACTGCATTTCTATGAAGTCCAGTCACTGCAACTCTCCATCTGTCCACTAGATGTCCTCAGACTTTCCTCTCTGTTCCAGTCTCCTTACTCTCAGATCCCCCTGCTCACCTGTCTCCCATTCTCTATCAACAGACCTCACTTCACACCTGTTCCCATTTCCCTCATTAACACCACTACATATATATACTGGTTCAGTTCCACACCCCTGATGTCAGCTGTCTTGTGCCATGTTAGCTGTAGAGGTCGAGTCTGTTTATCCTGCCTGTTTTTTGGACTTTAACATTCTTGTACCTACCTGCTTGTCAGCCTGCTTTCTTGTAGGCCTTTCCTATCCTGTTATCACTATTATCATTACTAAAGTTTTTAAAACTGGTATCAGCTCTGCTAAAAGAAACACATCTCTTTCTATCTGATCTTCAGAGGTTGGCAGGGACAGAGATTGGGAACTTAATTGGTTCAACAAATGGGATTTCTCAGATGTGTATGCGTGTGAAAGTGCAGTTCGCCCACTCTTAACCCGCTGCCCATGATAAGCCAGCTGAAGGACCGTAGACAAATAAACACCTCGATCAAAGGAGGATTTCTTGGGTTAGCTTCAGTCAAATGGTCAGGAGGGAGAGGGAAGTATCAGAGGATTATCTGTGATGAGATGTCTCTGGGATTTCAAGTTAAAAAAAAAAAGATGCTTACATACAGTGGAAAGCCTTCTACATTTGTCCAGCATTAGAAAAACTTTTATTGTTTTTTTGCTAGTCCATATGACTAACAAAAGTCATATGACTAGCAAAAAAAAAAAGGAAATGTTTGATCAGCACAGGGGGAGAGTGGTATACACTGCAGGACAGGGTCCCACAAGCTGTCAACATCACGTTAATAGTTAATCTTTCCCTAACCTTAACCAAGTCATGTTAGCTGCCAAAACGCAACTGCAACTACACCATGCTATAGTTGCCACGCAGAGATCAATATTGTGTTTGGTGAGATGTTTGTAGAGAGAGGTTGGAAAAGGAGTGAACCACACTTAGATTCCAAACTTCCAGCCACTTGCATGACATTTTAATGGTAAATGGATCAAATTTTAGATAGTCTAGAACACTTTAGTTGAAGGGCGTCCCAATAGTTTAGCAGCTAGTCCCCGGTTCAACTCCCAGCCTGCCAAACCTTCCTAATACTTTCTTACCCCACATTTCCTGTCTCTATCAAATTATAAAAATGCCCCCAAAAAACTTTAAAAATTACTTCAGTTTATTAGAAGACTTGAAGGAAGCAGATTGTAGGCAAATAAACATCTCCATCAAAGACAGGCCTCATGGGTCAACTTCAGATAAGTGGAGGAGAGTCACTGATATCTCTCTGTGGCTGCTGCTGCTCTGTTTGCTATGTTAAGACCACATGACCTTGGTATTTGTTTTCTCTAGTTAAATTGTTCCTGTTTTCTTTCCCCCATCCTTTTTAATCGTTTTTAATCCTTCCACGTCTTCTTTCAGTTTCTTTCATCTAATTTCTTCCAACGCTTACTGTTCTACAGTGTCAGGTAACCCCTAAAGTTTGTTCTGAAATCACAGACACTGTGATGAAGGTCTTCTAACTGTTGATCCACGTGATAAATGATAGAATAAATGAATGAATGTGTGACTGCACATGCTGGCCTTTCTGCTCAGTGGTAAATCCACTGGTGTTGGGCACTAATTCTTCAATGGCAAAAAAATATTTTGTTGCTGCTGTATTTACTGTAACAGGTTGGTGAGAGTTAATAACTGGCAAGTTATTACAATAAAAGATGTGGATTTTGGAAATAAAAACTGTAGAAGACTAGAACATTCCACTCTGTACTTGTCATAGGCAGCTACTGACCTCTAAAGAAAGTCTAGGAAAATGACTAAGCAGGGAAATCTGAGACACACACACACACACACACATAGAAAAAGAAAAGCTATGACAGATTATGTTCATCTACGTATATACCTCCTGCAACAGAGTGTCTGATATTGCTTTCATCTTGTGAGTCTGTGTGTGTGCGTGTGTGCGTGCGTGGGTGCATGTGTATCTTTCATCATGGCAAAACATGGTCCAGAAGACACCTACTGTAGTGGAAATTACCACAGAGGTGGTTTTGAGTAGGCAGGTTATGAAATTATGTTATCAAAATGAAGGCTGAAAAAAGGTAGTTGGTACATGTCTCCTATCACTCAAGTCATCCTACAGGAAATACTTCAGCTAACACCTCAGCTGACATCATTGTGAATGTGAGCTACTCTCTAATGAATCATCATAATTCAAAGATTCATCAGACATTTCTGGTCCCCAGAGACAGATTCACAAAAAAAATATATCAGTGTTTCAGAACCTTGGTTCATTTCAGGTTCATTTTTCAAACATAATTCTAGTGACATTAATTTACTTGTTGAGATTTGCATCAATGCTTTAATTATGTCTAAGAGGGTAGAAACAGTCAGACAGGCTGTGAACAAACCTATTTTAATCTATAGTATTTCATCTAAAGCACCTGTGAGGAGAAATTAAATGTTACCACAATGGAAGTGTAGGTTAATGTCCCTTAATGTATAATAAATTGTGGGGCCATGACTCTGGTACACAGGAGGTTTGCTACAACCAGATCCAAGCAGTGAAGAAGTACAAACAGTTCTGTTAATTCATTTTGTTTTCCTTCAGTGTTTTTGGACCTGAGGTTCAACCTGGCCATGTCCACTTGTACAGAAGAAATATTAAAATCTAAGAAAGAAATATTACAGTCTAAAGCAAATATCAGTAGATGCCTTCATTTCACTCAAATGAGTTTTTCCTTCAGCACAACACTAAGGACAAAAAGTCAGTTTACACAAAATATATCTCAAATCAAGCCTCCAAGGAAGTGAAGAGTGGCAGCTAGTGATTTTTTTTTTTCTCCTGGGTGGAGACACACAATCATTGTTGTCATCAGCCTTGGTGCACTAAGCTTTGATTCCAGCTACACAGGACTGTTACATTTACTCAGCTACTGAATCAGAAAAGCAAACACACTCCATCCAGCACCTCAGCTTTCTTGCTTCATCTAACTCTCCCTTTTCTCACCAAGCAGAGGGATTTCATTTGAAAACTAAACAAGGCTTGGACTTGAAAAAAAAAAAAAGCATTTAAACATTTAAATTCAACATAAATACTGAATAAAGAATATTTGGCTGGATCAGAAGGAACCAGTGTTGAATTAGAGTGTCTTGCATGGATGGGATATCAGATATGCAGTTCAACTTCATTCATTATTCATTAACAATATTTAGGAATAATAATTTGATAAGAATTGCTGACTCTGCATTAAGGTTTGTGGTTGGAGGGATGCTACATGTGGGCCCTATATTGACTGACCATCATTGAAAATGAATTATTTTGTTGGACCACAACAGCCCTATAAACACGAATGTCTGTCACTGACTGCCTGAGTGATAAAGGTACACCATTGGCCAGCCGAGTGTTGGAGTTTCCCCAACTGGCTGTTGGCAGTTCTCTTTATTGCCTGTTGCCCACTCTCCTCCAGCAAGCAAAGTCTCCCCTCAGGAAGAAGAGGCACATAATCCTTCCTGTCTGCTTAAAAAGAGACACTGCGGTTTACAGTAGAGCTGCAGTGACATGGTCACACAAACAGACACACACTGAGGAAAGACAGAAAAGAAGATGGAGGGAGGAAAAGACAAGGAGATTTTGGGGGAGAAGGCTGGTGTGTTCTCTCACTTCACCTAATATGAAACATACGTGTTCTTCATGCTTACGTGTGTGTGTGTGTGTGTTCTTACATGTTGGATGATTTGTAGGTGTGGAAATCTCTAAAATGGATTTCACTTTCCAGCCATATTCTGCCACACACGGCTGTGTGTGTGTGTTTGAATGTGTGTATACACTGTCAAATACCAGCACGTATCAACATTCCACATCACAAGAGGTCCCACTCTCTCTTTCCCAGTGAAGTGAAGTGGATTTTGTGACCCACTGCAACATCCACATAGAAAAAAACCTGCACCACAGAGATCTCTGGCAGGAAAATGAAACTGTAGGTATTTAAAGAGTGAATAAAACACATATGTTTAATGGGTCACTTTAAATGTCTATACTTGTCTTAAATGTGTATGATGTCCATTTCATTAACAGACCATCTGTCATGTAATAGCAGCTCATCATATTACACTGCCTTATGTCGTTCATACACACTCACACACTGTGTCAGTCTTCACTGAAAACCCTTCATGCCTTTCCTTTAGCTTAGATTTATTGTGATGGTCTATATAGCACATATAAGTGCACATTCCATATTGAACAGGTCATTACTCTCCGGTAGTGTACTCCACCCATGCAAAAACACACACACACACACACACAGGGACTTCTTCCTGCAAAATCTATTTGGATTTAATCTGCACCAGGATCTGACTCTCGTTCATCATATTGCTCATTCACCAGATCTGAAAAATGAATGGGAGCAAGAAAAGAGCTGAGCACGCAGGAGCTTCCTGTCCGTGCATAAGATACTATGTGTCTGCTTCAAGAGATTTCCTCCACATGAACTATTAGTACATACTCACTGAGCACTTGATTAGGAACACCTGCACACCTGCTTCTTCGTGCTATTATTGCACAGAACGTATAAGCCAGTGGCAGTTGCTCCTGTTCAATCGCTTATTTCTTAATTCTTTTTAATTTTTTTTTTTTGTGACACTGAAGTTTATATTAGTAAATTATTTTAGCAGAACCCTACTATTACTGTCCACCCGAGTAACTGACTGTAACTCATCATTTCGGACAGCATTTTACCCACCTGGAAATCAAATCATTATGTCATATCATTTAGTCTGGTGTCCATCACCAAGTAAATGTATGATGGAAAAAGTCGTCACATCGCTTCCAAAATAGGCCTACATGCAGAAAAGTAGAAAGACAACTCTGCATGCAGAAAAGAGATCCACTTTAAAAGGACGTGGGTCAAGACAGGATTTAAATTACGGGATGATCGGTGAGTTCTGCAAATCAGAAGCAGTTAATTGCGGCTGTAAATATTATTGGAGTAGAGGTGAAAAATCACCGATATGTGAGCTCTGGATGGGATTAAACTTAACTTGAGACAGCAATCATTCCCAATCTCAAGGATAGTTCTCCACTTTTTTCTCTGGCAGAGTACCATGGCCTCAGCTGCTTCACACTGAAAACTGCCCCAGTGCGCACTGATGGTCAAAGGTCAGTGAAGCCAGCACGTCTACGTCATCAGCAGAAGGAACAAGCACCATCCTGAAGTCACCGAACTGGACGCTCTCCACTCCTGAGCTGCACGTAGAGATTCTGTCCATAATCCCAGTGAGAAGAGACAGCCTTGGCTCAGCTACTGAGAACTGTCTCCCAACAAGAAAACTGTGTCACTCACACACATTACACAATCACCAAAAAAAACAAAAAAACAATAGCAACAGGGAACATTACAACACCAGTATTCTCTTTGAAGCTGCTGTTAGACTTTTGGCTGCTCTCATTAGGGGTCGCCACAGTGGATCATCATCCACATATCTGATTTGGCATAAGTTCTTATGCCAGATGCCCTTCCTGACGCAACCTGAGCCAGGGCTCAGGGGAGCCAAGGCTCAAACCACAAATCCAGGGATCAGCGGCCGACCTGCTCTACCACCTGTGCTGCCTTACAGGACGTGTCACAGAAATGAATAAGAAATACTGTTACATGCTTACATTCTTTTTTTCCCCCTTTTTTTCCTAAAGACTAATTCCAAGTGAATAAAAATGAAACAAACTAAACAAATAATTCCAATAATGTAATACAGAACTATACATATATACTATACATATAGTAAACGTACAGGATGGCTATAGATGTAGCTATCCTGTATATATGTTTGGTGGTGGTTGAGTTACAGTGAGAAAACAGTTCCTAAACTTTGAAAGATGTGGTGATTGAGTAGCTTTTGTGTCAAAGCAGTGAAAAGTGATCCACACTGACGGCGGCTGTGCTGACTGTGTGAGTCAGTTCTGAGACAGTGAACTCAGTCCTGAGAAATGTGTGAACCAAATATCATTTATCTGTGAACAAGTCTGGTTTTAGATGAATGTTTATACTAAAAGTATCTTCGCTGCTTTAATCCAGTTTGTTAGACAATGATTGATCATCAACATCCCTCTGTTTTCACAGGATACAAGCCAAAAACCACATCGCGAACCACTTCCTCACGGGGTCCTGACTGTCACAGAGTGTAATGGAGAAGTCATAAATCACAGCATGCTTCATGCAGGCAGACACGGAGCAACATACACATATTTAACGGAACTGTGAAGTTAATCAAGAGAGAATCTGAAAAGTGTTTCCTGAAGTAACACCCCTGTTTACACACACAGCACAGGAAGTAACCTCTGTAAGAATAGACTCCAACGCTCTTTGTGTTTGTTGGTATAAGAATATTGTCTGCTGGAAAAAGGAAAAGGCTGTGCCTACCCTTAACACACACGTAGACAGACACACACACAGATTCAGCTTACTCAGGCAACGCTCTCCTGATGATGCTGTGGACTTGCTTGTAGACATCCAGTTTGGACAGACAGCTGCACTGGGTGTGGTTGGCCACACTGATGGTCACTGGCCTGGTGCCCTGGGTGATCGGCACCGTGATCTCAAACAGCTGCAGAGAGAGCAAAAGGAATGAAGGGTCAGAGAGTGACAGGCTGACTCAGGACGAAGAGTAAAAAGCAGGAATGACAGCACACCAGCAAAGGTGTGGAGGACCACTGCTGTCCCAAAGACACACAGCTGCACAGAGACTGATCAACCGTGGCATGAACCTAGAACAGTGATGACTAACAGTCTTAGCATGGTGCTTTGATTTGATTGGTGGGTGTTTGTTGATGTCCATCATAAAACTTGGCCTTCCCACTCATGTTGCTCTGCTGAATACAACAAATCTACTGTATGTCCACTGATGAACCGTTGGTTGATTCTACATTTGGGAAAGTGCAACAAGGAAAGTGTCTTGTCATATCGCTTGCCAACAAGGAGCCCCCCAAACACCCATCCACACACAGATGCCCCTTCTCCCCCACAGCTGCCCTCTTCCTGTTCTTTTGTTTACACTGAACATCAGTAACCCCACATGAATTCTTTGGAAGCTTCCCCAGAGACAGCACACAAAACTGAGAGCGAGGATAAGGGAGCAGAGTTCCAGCAACTAACAGCACCACCAGCCCTGTGCCACCCTCTCCAAGTTCGGAGGGGTCTATCGCACCAGGGGACGAAGCTCTGCTGAAAATCTTCCAAAAAAGCTCCTGAACCTAAGCCAGAGCGAAGACATGAGGAGGGGGGCTGGAGATGGAACCTGTAGCAGTAAACAGCAGACCTGTGGAAGGTATCATCACCAGATGGGACAGTGTATGATCCAGAGAAGCAGCCAGAGTTTGGCCCCATTGGAATAAAGAGCCTGAATGTACAGAGCTATGTGGACCGCCCATATATTAAGACAAGTGAGGACACACATGTTGAGGAAATAACATCCTTACTTCTGGCTGATGCTAATGGAAAATGCTAATTTCACTATGTTTTGGTTGAATGGCTGATAATTTGTTCCAAGTGATTAACAACAGCACAGAGGATCAGTCACACTGGTTAACAGCTATCTGATAATCTATAAATAGTTACTTGAAGCTGCATTCACTGACTTGGCCAAAAGGGTTCAGAAAACATCAGGCCAAGCAGACAGATACACAGCCACAAGTTGCTATGATGGACATTTTAAACAGTAAACTGCTTACTGACACAACCAGCAGATGCAGAGCAACACTGCCATCACACTGTGTTTCTGCAATATTCATTCTCTTTTTACTCTGTCAGCAACTCTTGAGAAACCTATCTAGATGTTTGTTAGATTTTTTCACTTTTATGACCAGGGATCCAGTTCTCCATGTAACCTCAATGTGTAATAGGCATCCCTAAAAAATGTATAAGGTGATAAAATGTCAGGGTTGTATGTCTGTCAGCTGATCTGCAGATCTTCTGCTCCCTCATGCTCCTTAACACAGTTTCTCCTGTTTTTCTATGCATGTGTCAAAAAAATATATATATATTTATATGTGTAGAGATAGACAGACATAGATATAGATATATAATATTTTTTGTTTGTTTTTTTGAAAGTCATGTTGTGAAAGCCCTGGAGCTTAATCAGCCGAGACTTCAAATGCAGTCAATAAAGGTAGCCCATCACAAGATGCCACTAGTTCACACATTCTTTTAACAAGGACCCTTCAACAAAGGCCCTTCAACTTAGAGTTGAACCTGAAGCTTGGAATCAGTAGATTTTTAAGAGAGCACAGCATATCAAGGATCCTCACAACCATCAAGCACCAAAACACCAAAGTGGAGACAATGAGAAAGAATGTGAAGGATTTCCACTTACAGAACAAAAAGGTAATAAGTAGCCGGGCTTGTGTTTTCACATGGCACTGATGAAGATGCTTACACAAGACTGCTGTACAGAATAGAACAGAAACCATGAGAGCCACTTCATTCTTTCAATCACAGAGTTGAACAGTCTGAATAGAAAGTAATTAGTCTCAATGACTCCTATTCAAGACCCTTAAACAGCTTAAACTGTCTCTCTCCCTCTCATCCTAATGAGGATATCATTAAAGCTGACCTCAGTGTTTGTGACCTGGTGGAGTGTTCACCATGGTTACAGAACACACACAAAGAGAGCTCTTTGAGATCTGAGCGGCCACCACTGAGTTCACCTGAAAACATTTCTTCAATTTGTGGTGGTGTTTTGGCTTCTAGGTGGGTCAAATTCTTCATACTAAGGCCTCCTGCTGCCAAAAAGCCCTGGGGCTTAGACAGACCATGTTTTCCACCAGAGGATGGACCCCCTCCACACTGCTCAAGTTAAAACAGAACTGAATCCCTATGCAAACTGCAGAGCAGTGCTGTTTTTCTGTCCTCATCAGCTGGGAAAAGGAAAAGAAAAGGGTCAGTCTACACATGTCAGAAAACCTCTAACAAGTGGATACAGTATATTTACAGTAAATTTGATTTGATTTTGTAAACTTTCCCTTCTCTCTGTCCTCAGGACACAGATGTTAAGGTTGACTATATACTGTAGCATTAAACTTCTATAAAGCCTAGATACAGTTCTCTTTGCTCACAATATATAATAAAAACATCTTCCATTTTCTGCAGTGGGAGCAGTGGCTCTGCTCACTGCTCCCTTCAGATGTCTGAGCTTCTTACCCTTTCTGTTTTTGCAATAGTTTATCCTATGTCGACAGTAGCACAGTGGATCCAACTGTCTGCTTCTGCTAATTCAAAATGGCATCCACATCTACTTCAAATGTATACTACAACACATACAACTGACTAATATAACTAATTTTCAAATTTAATTAATTATAAAATCCCTCAAAGTTTAAAAGTCATCTAAAAGACTTTTGTCACCAAAACAGTGACACAAATCTAACATCAAGGGGAACCAGACAGACGATGCTATAGGATGACTACAGCTCCAGCAGATGTATAACCCACTGCCTGAGATTAAATCACATTTTAAATATGTTCTCCTGTGTATTTTAAATTGTTAAAAACAGTCAAATTAAATTTATGGTTATAAAAGCAAAGTAGGGAGTGATCTTATTGGCGCCTTTATGGGGTGAGTGTGGGCCCTGGGTTTTTAATTACATCCTGGTTAGATTACAATAATTCACTGCATCCTTGTCTTAGTCAGTACAACCTATATAAAGTTGTTTGATATTTAATGTCTAAAGCTGAAATTTTGGCTGGTAGGTTCATAAAGTGTATAAAATGTAAAGGCTGCCTGTTAGTTTAGATGTTTTTGTGCAACGAAAAAAGCATTAGGACTCGTCTAGAAACCATGAATATGAACAAAAAATATCATTGCCATCTGATGATCAGTTGTCAAGATATCGCATTCTGGATCGCAACACGAAAGAAATGACATTGTTGGGCCTATTACAGGTGGAGAATATCTTAGAGGTAACATATGTGAAGTATTAAAGGTAATACAGCCAACAAGACAATATAGGAGAGTGAAAGGGTGTTAAGGAGAAAGTGCCACGCGAACATGTGCACATTGAAACAGCAGGTATTCAACTAAAACCTTATGCAGAGAACCACCAGACAGACATAAACGCTTAAAGATACTTACAGTCAGTCAAACAGTAAATTATACAGTTTAGCACGACTTCTATTACCTGCTAAGTGTTGAAATCTCTCAATGCCTGCCAGCTGCTTCAAGCCGCTGCCAAAGTAAATCAGCACAATGAAACTTTCAGGATGATGAAACTAACCACAGAATGCTGTTAAAAGAAACAACCACATCTGACTCCTCACCTTTCCATATGTCCCATTTTCAGACAAATTATTTCACATTCAGAAACTCATATGAATTTAGCTGGAGTGTAAATTGCCTATCTAGTTCGCCATAATTCGAATGACGTACTACTCAGCCTATGTAAATCTCCAAACTCCGGCCAGTAGTCTGAGACTGCAGCCAAAAACAACAGTTAGGAAAAACTAGTGGAGAGAAAGAATGTCTTGTGAAACCTCAAAAAGACTGTGCCTCAGCACCCACAGCCTGGCCACCGCTGCCAAGCGAAAGCCTCTCAGCTTCAACCTTGGTCTCTTTTTCTCTTACCTCAACTAAAGGGTGGCAAGCATCATGAAGTTTTTCTTGTGACCCAAGAACCAAACGCCATTGTCCAATTCTCAAAATACACAACAAGGCTGCCATGTAAGTCAGCTTTTTAACTTTCTGAAGATGTTTGCTTTTCCAACAATGGTATGTTCTTTATTTGGAGGGAAAAATGGCAACACAAAAAAACACAAAACCAGTCAAGCAGCATCTACATCTGATCTTACATTCTTTTTGTTTTTATTAAAAAAACAACAAATACAATCTGCACTTGGTCACACTATTGCTTTACAACTTGTGTTAGACACTGACTGAAACATGTAAAGCAGAAGCGCAGGCATAAATAAGCTTGCACAAAATATAAAATATATCCATCCATCTGATGGATGGATGGATGTCTGCTTTGTGGTTTGCTTATAAAAGCAAACCACAAAGCAGACATGCTTGCAGGTGCATGAGAGCAAACTGGCAGTAGAAAGACGGCAACAAATAACAGTAAGGAAAGGTCAGCACAGATGAAGGACAATAAGGTGTGATTGAGTTTTCGTTCTGACAGAGTACTAATTGACCTTTAAATGAGCTCTACATAAACATTATGTATCCAAATGTATGGCACCTCTTTTCATTTAACGTAGAATATGTCAGTGGTAGTATGTCTTCCTCATGAGTGTGTTAGCATATATCAGTTGTCAGAACTGAGATATACTTATCATCACATCAGCATTCACTTGTCCTTGTGTTTGCATTCACCTGCTGAGTAGAAGTCTAGTATTTGCCTTCTTTGTAGCTTTGTTTTGGTCTCCACCAACTTCTGCAAAACATAGCTAGTTGCCTGAGGTATTTGATTTTCTTCACTAGCTAGTTGCTAAGTTTGTCTATCTGCCATTTGGTGTTGTGTAGGTAGAGTACAGTGGATGTGGGTTTTGTCATGTCATGTCATCATCTGCCGCTTATCTGGGTCCAGGCCCAGGTCGCGGGGGCAACTCCCGCCCAGTCCACAATGCACCGAAGTCCTACAGCACCTCTCATTGGTGGTGAGCCCATGGGAAGTGGTGTGGGTTTTTAACAGCTTTATTTCATAGACCCTCTCTATGAGGGATGATAAGAAACAATTCGGTTAAGGTTAAATATTGATTAACGCATGTTTTATGTTTCAGTATGAAACATGGTTGACACACACTTTCACACACAAACACTAATGCACACATATGTGACCATACACACAAGAATGCATTTGCACATGTAGGTATAAACACATACCCAGCCAAACTACATTCAGACACAGCCACAGTCTGGCTACAGTAGACTTCCTGCTCTGATTAAATCAGCTTTAAGAGTTCATCTAACAAAGACGCTATCAACCCAGACTGCCGCTACCAGTTCATTAAATTAACACTTACAGGAAATGAGTAAAGCAGCTGAGCTGAAAACAATAAGCCATCATACACTGCATGAGCCAGTTCATTAACAACAGCTACCTGGAAATGAACTAACCAGCTGAGAGTATTCACCCACTGTTTCCACACAGCTGAGAGGTGACTGAGGTGCACGTAAATTCATTAAGAGTTAAAGCTATGAAAAGACAGTCATATTGCCAGTTACCAGAACTGATTGCATGTCTTGCGTTTTCCATGATGCAAACAAATCCACGCCGTCCACCCTGCCTAGTGTTAGGTTGTTTTTCTGAAGATCAGTGCAATTCTGGCACATCTTGGTATGAAATGACTTCACCCATTGTCTTGCAACAACAAACAGCTGAATTTAAATTTCAGAATATACAAATACAGTAACATGCACACATTGTACACATTTATGATTTTACTTTGCAGTTAACTAATATTAACATTAACTAGCTAGTTTAATGCTAAATTGTAAGTTAGCCTCACCTTAGGCTGTGTTCCTAACCTAACTCTTAAACCATTACATTACTAGGGTTTATTTAAACAAAGTTCACATGCTTCTATACTGTTGACATGTTTTCATCATGTGAAGCTAAACTAGTAATGGATATTTACTGAAGGCTCTGACAGGGTACAAGAAGATGCCTACGTGTCTGTCGCTGTGCCCTTTCAGTTCAGAAATTCTGTGGCTTGTATACATGGGTTTTCAAGCAATGTCCTTAGTGAGATACTCACACAGCGACTTACAACACTCAAGCTTCACTGCAGCACAAGGCCTTGGAGTAATCATTAGATCTCTTAGGAGGTGGTCTCAGAAGAGATGAGTCAGAAGATAGAATGGGACACCAATGCTCTGATAGCATTTGGTAGCTTGTTCTACTATCTGGGAACCACAGTGTAATGAATAAGGAATAGCGTGACAGTGTGGGAATCAGAGACAGCTGACTGAGAAGCAGACTGATGGCTTTAAAAATGTATCACATTGTTACACTTATAACTTTTCCAGAGAAAAAAATGACAGGTGTGAAGAGTCTGTTTTTGTGATCCTGTATGGTTGAAGAATAATGCTGTTTAAATCCTGCTTTGACACAGTTTCTTAGGAGTCAAGCCCTGCAGGTTTACAATGCAGCTGTCTAATATGAGATTTTGCATTAATGTATCTTATCAGGTGTACAGTGCATCAAGTGTCTGGTGTATTTTGAGGAAAAAACAGGATTTTCAGACATGCTACTGTTACACATACAACAACCACAATATGTCTGTGCAAACAGCATGACAACCTGATTTTGTTATGGTAACAATAATTGTGTGGAGGAGCTTCTGTGCATTGAACCCGTGCTGTCAGTTGTTTTCAGTTGTTGGAGCTACCTTTGTGTTTAGCTCCTTTGTGCATCAACTGCGTGCATTATAATTCCCTGAGGAATTTCAGCATTTCATTTTGAGTATATTGGTTTTAATACAGGACATTGTCTGCACTGGAAATGTTATTTTTGGTGCTGTATTTTGATACTTACCTCCTGGCCCAGCAGAGGAGCTGTTGTCTTTAGGTCATCATTGAAGGTTGGCCTGACTACACAAGAAGATTATGAATTCCTAAAGTTGGTCATGCATTCAGTCTCTTTCAACATTTTTTTTTTCCAGACTGCACTACAGTGCACCATGATTACAACTCTGATCACAAAAGTTGCTAGTATTAATTAGTCATACCTATGTGCGACTGTGTCCTGCTACACTATTTTGCAGTTAGAGTTAGGTTTGGAACTGCACTAGAGAGCAGGTCATAGAATAATCAAACTACAAACAGTATTTCCTCTGGGGAGCATCAACCTATTACATCACACACTGTACTGTGTGCATAACAAGCTGTGCTTTGCCTCTTCATCATGCACGTAGCAGTATTTGGAACAATTCTTGGAAAGATGTTATTGAGGCACGTCTTCACTGTGTACTGATGTTTTGCAGTAAGTTTCTCATCCAGCTGGGGGAAGACGTTATACTGGGTGAGCTTCTTCATCAGAAAATGTTTATAGAAAACATGTGCTCTAATATCTACAGTGTCCAATTCTGTGAAGCACTGCTGCGGGTCAACAGCACGCAGCAGGAATTACTGTACTCCAAAGTAAACACAAGCGTTTCATCCAAGACATCAACACCAAACTACTGCTCACATGCCTCAGCTATTTTGGGCAAGATATCATCAGCTTTTGTAGCAGCTTCATGCTCCACTGAGTGATTTATACTTTTCATAACGGTGCTTTTGAATTACGAAACAAATCTTTGTTTATGTGCCCTGGGTGGCAGGTCTCTCAGCTGCTTTCTCCTTACTCCCACAAGAAGACAATTTCCATCTATTTCTTTAATGTATATATAGACTGTGTGGACAGTTAATCAGAGCACAATTCAAGCATTACGTCCCCAGCTGCAAATTAAGTTATTTTCTTGGAAGAAACTCATGAGTGATGAAAAAACTAAATATCTTTGTTTGATTTAAGTGCAAATATCTCATTGGCAATTTTTGGTTCATTTTCTGTCCCCTGAGCGAGCTTACATTTGGGTTACAAGATAATTCAAATGATTTGAAAACATATGCTCATACATGTATATTTTTAAGAGGATTAGGTTAAATGAAAATCCTTCTTTGTGTTTACATACAAGTAAGGTGACATGGCTCAACAAGTATTTTCACTGGCTGAGTTACTGGGAATCAACCCAACACTTTGACTGGCCAGTCTTTTGTAACGATGCACTGCCAAAGCCACACTTTGCTTCTGTTTTCAATATACGTTAGCTAGTTTTTCTTGATAACAGCATTTTCTTCAGTAACCATGTGTCCATCAGTAAATAAATAAATCTTATCACCATATGTATTTCATACATAACTTGGAAATACGAAGTAGAAGACATGGAAACTAAAAAAAACACAAAACATATGACAAGGGTCTCTCTTTCATCCTATTTCTCTTCTCTCGCTGCCTTAGGCTAAAGCTAGGCACAGTCCCTTATTCTGGAGATACTGCATTTGAGGGACTTGTGAATCAGGGACTTGTGATGAAATAGTTGCAAAACAATTTACATTTCCATCAGCCTCAGATGTTAAGTGCTAATTAGCAAATGCTAGCATGCTAACATGCTACACTAAGGAAGTAGAAGAAAAAAGGAAGATTTTTAGAGCTGCCCATTTGCACCACATGACACTCGTGGCATGCTCAGAATGGAACGTGTTCATCCACTGGGGAGCATGAATGAGTTGAGTGCAATATGATTTTGTGTTTTGTTGTGCGTAAGTGTATGTTTTGGCCTACATGACAAGTTGGAGGTCAGCAAAAACATGGGGATTAATTCACTAGAGACCAAGAATTTCCATGGCAGATAATCTGAGCTTAAAGAACAGTGTCATGTTACCTCGCTTGGTCCTGAATCATAAAATCCACAGCATAGTCTTCTTAGTCATGGTCCCCTTGTTATATTGAAACAATATTAAAATCTTTAAATGAACTTGTAATTGATTTATTATTTCACAGTGACACATAAGGCAGTTTACATTCCAGTTAAAACAACCCCAGTCAAATCATTTTCCAGCAGTGGTTTATGGCCCCACTCTGAACAGGGCACACTCAGGAAGAGCCTCTAAACAGACACAGAGAACATGCTGTAAAACTCAGTCTGGCCACACACACACAAACAGACACACACAAGCACACACACAGTACTCCACTGGTCAGACCACATAACAAGCCAATTAAAAAGCAGACCGCATGCTAGTAACTCATTCTCTTTAACCACAGATGTACTCTGGAAACCACTAGACACACACACTCTTTACTCCCTCTCTCTGCAGTTTAACGCTAAGTGTTATAATGAAACATTCTCTCTCTTTCTCTCTCTCTCTCTCTCTCTCTCTCTCTCTCTCTCTCTCTCTCTCTCTCTCTCTCACACACACACACACATCCACACACACACACACACTCCTGGGTCCTCCAGAGCTCCTGCATCTGCTGAGGTAACCAGCTGACATGTCTCTGTTCATCCTCGGTCAGTGTGTTTACACACACTTATGTAACCAGGTAACACAGATAATCTGACAAAGCATTTACATGCACTCTAGTAACCTGGTCACTGTAAATCCACGTATGCATGCAGCAGCTCAGTTAATCAGATTTCTCTTCTACCACAGCTTTATTTTGGAAGCATTTTCACTGCACCCTGTTTGGTCCTGAGGTCCTGGCATTTTTTTAGGGTATGTGTGTACGTGTGTGTCAGAACGGGCTGGGAGGGCAATGAAAGAAGGAGCCAGTCAGTCGGAGCGTGGCTTTCCTCACAGCACAAATGTATCTGACTCCAAATGATAGTAAAACAATCAGATGTGGAAACCAAGAGGTTTAAGAGGCTACCTTTAAATATTGCTCTGTGATGATCTCGCCTTTCATCCAGCTGCTCAGGTGGTAATTTCTCTTTCTGCAGTCTTTTGTCATGAACACATGCACTTGTGAAAAGCTGATCAGAAACACAGTTATATGGCGTTTATATATGGTCACGAACTCGTCATCCTCCAAGAGAAATCTAGCTGGGAAATCAGGTTTCTCTATTCCTCACTACTCCCAACCCCAGTCTCAGTCAGCAGGTTTCTTGTTTACATATCAGCTTACTGGAGAAAGCCTGGTTACCTAAGTGCATGTAAACACAGTGCCTGTGGCAGCAAACACATGGAGACACACACACATACACAGGTTGAACTGGCTTTAAAACATTTTCACTGAACAACCAAACTCTTGTAGCCATGCTGGTAGTGGAGCTCTGGTTAAATGGCCTGTCAGTCCTTTACTTTGCTCTAGTGTGAAATATCATGACAACTATTGGATGGTTTCCCATGAAATTATGCAGAATTCCATCCATCACCACCCACAAGCAGCTCAAAATTTCCAATTGTCCAACTCTTGGCAATACACTTTACCTCAATCTGACTTTCCACAGAATGGTATCTGTAACAGGTCTGTCACTGTTTGTTCAGAACTACCATTAGAGAATGGGAAAAAAAAAAAAAAAAAAACTTATATTGGATGTGTGATGATATGTTCAAATTCAGCAGGCTGTGCCTTTTATGCTTTTATGCTGAAAGAGTATCAAGACATCAAAAATACATTCGTGATTATGGTCATTTTCAAGCTACTTCATAATCTGAGTAGATGTAGACTAAGAGACTAAGAGTTACACTGTTGAATAATTAAACTCTGGGAAAATGGGACATATTTGCAAGTAACATCATCAACAGAAGTAGATTAAAAAGAAAATAAAAATCTGGCAACTACTAGATAATATCATTCTATCAGTAATTACACCACTGCAAGTTTGGGTAACAGTGACCATCTCATTCATTTACATGCAAAACTGAACTGAAAAACAGGCTACTTTGTTCTAAATTACAGGCTGATGGTATTAATTAAAGAAATGAAAAATATGGCTAAACCTCTGAACCATACATTCGACCTCTTCATGTGGAATTTTCAGTTTCCCAGACTTTTCTAAATCCAAGATGCCAATAAGTTTTAATGGAAAGTGTGCTTACAGTTTTGCTGAGGTAACCAGTGGAGATATTCCTGCACTGTTTGTCCTCAGAGTGGCAGCATCCTCCACATCTGTAGACGGACACACAGGGTGGTTTATAGAAGATGTTGGTGGGAGCTCCAAACTCCCTGCCCACGTCGACACACACTTCCCTGGGCATGCACTGAGTCTTCCTCCACTCTGACTCTATACCTGCACACACACAGAAAGTCAGACCACCACCACAGCCATGCAATAGGTCTTTTTTTTTTTTTTTTGCTGTACACATTGACAGTAATACACAAAGGCTGAAAGACACACATAAATTATACACTCGTACACAAACATGTGGTCTCTAAATTTGTATATTCTGATGTTGCCAAGTAAGAGCTGTGGTCAAGAGGGAACAACGTGGGCCAGATCTGAGGTCATTGCAAAAGCATGAGTGCATCAAGATGGAGCCAGTAAGCCACAATTGATGACTGTAGTATGATCATGGATTCTTCCTAATATAACAACTTTAGGCACAAATTTTCCAAAAGTGTACCCCCTCATGGACACTGTGTACACAACATGTGATCACACTCAGCAGGGAGCAAAATAAAGCTAACACAAATCAGACCCAGAGTCATCTTTTGCCAAGAATAACTAATAATAATTAACATTGATACACAGTGAATAATTCAGGATTACTATTTCTTAGTTCATGGGCTGTTTGGGATTTTTGTGGAAATGGATAGTAAATGCATAGATAATAATAGATAACTGCTGCCTGCTGCAGTTAATTCCCCACACTTCTTTCACTGATCAGGATTTTTTCTTTCGCTGCCATATTTCTCAGTTTCAGTTCTGACACAAAGCTCTCATGAGGGTGGGTATCTGACACCCGCAAGCACAAACTCACATACCTGCTCCCAAGAGAAAATAAACACTGTTGGCATTCACTCCAAAGGATATCACTGTAAGACAGCTCCCAACAGTAGGTCTTACTGTTAGGTTACGCACTGTAACAGTCCAGCATAGAGGAGAGTAGTGAGAAAAATACACAGCTCTCCTTGTGCCAAGAGGTTAGAGGGAGAACACACCCTGAATAGCATCTAATCGGACACAACCCTCAGAGGAGCGTGAGTCAATGAAGAATGGGAAACATCCTGCAAATAAAACTAATGAAAGACATTCCAGTGGAATCTATACCAGGAGAAAGACAGACCTGAAAAACAGCATCACAAAGCCAGAATGAAGTGCTGTGCTGGAAGAAGAAGTCCCTGAGATTGCTCGCTGTAATTTACAAAAAGGTGCTGGGAACAGTGATAGCCTCGCTCCGTGCACAACATAAGACAAAGTGAGCAGTGGGCAGAGACGAGAGGTTCCTTCCTGCTTAGATCCATAAGGATGATGGAAGGAACCATCCAGGGTTATCAATCTTGATCTAAACGAGCGTGTATAAACTGTGTTAGGGAACAAAGCAGCAGAAATCCCATCTACCTGAATCCTGAACCTGACACCTGGGAAACGAGCCCACAAAGGTTCACATCAAGACTACAAAGTTGAGGAGCATCTGCTGTCAAGCACTTCCAGTGAGCCAGATGTACAGGCAGTACTGTCAGTTGCCTGCGGTCAGCCACCATTCTGATGATCTCTGGGAGAAGGGCACCCATCACTGGCAAAACTCTTTCTCTTCAGTCTGCTTTCTGTATCGTTGAATGTAAATGTGAGAAGATAACCACCCTTTTACTTTTGTTTAAACAATTTCTAGATGTGACTCTTCATCTGCAGATAGAAAGCGAGTTCACGGAGTGACTGTGGTAAGTAGCTGTGGTGTCTTCAGTGGCACTAATTAAATAGCAGCTGTCCTCCTGGTTCACTGACGCAGGAAAACAACATGACGTTGTCGATGCACTTCTTCCTTTGGTTTTACAACAACAGGTCACTGGCAGTGGCTTTAGTAAAGAAGACTGTTACATCATTTAGTTATTATTACATGTGTGTCAGTCATTAAGTATCATGGCATGTATTTTTATTTACATGGCCAACATACCAACACACAACATATGAACATAATGAGCAAATCAGTACTTTACTCTGTAGTTTCAGCAGCAGAAAGAGCAGGGAGTCTAACATCACATCTTAACAGTTATGAGGATGTAAAGTGCTTAACATGTTGATAATTCCAGTCAAATTTAATATGGCCTATCAAACAAGTCCCTGCTTTTCATAATATCAGTAGCATTACTTTTAATATTTGAATGTTTTTCTAACACGTGTATTGCTTCTTATTCTATTTTAAAACATTAGTGTGATCATACAGTATACTGTATATTTTATCTGGATAAATATGACTTTCAGCCACTGCAGAGTTGCATTTGTCATTTAAAACAAGTCAGAAACAATTTGGATGCCGTGTTAATCTGTCCTCAGCAAATTAATCACAAATAATCTCCATCTTATCTCTGGGACTGTATCTGCATTTTTACTCGGAACAACACTTTACAGCACTTTGTAACTGCTGGTTTTGATAAGTGCTATATAAATAAACTTTATTGTGACTATTTCTTATATTATTACTGTTTAATACTATTCTTATTATCAAATAAAGCATTCGCATGACACTGGCGTTACTTATGATAAAGGCTCCATACCTGTTGTAGTAAAACCAAAGGAAGCAGTGCGTCCCAGCAGCAGACACAGAGGTCACACGTGCATCAACAATGTCATGTTGTTTTCCACGAGTCCATGAATCAGTGAACCAGGCAAA
The DNA here is from genome assembly GCF_017976425.1 of Toxotes jaculatrix. NCBI lineage: Eukaryota > Metazoa > Chordata > Actinopteri > Toxotidae > Toxotes > Toxotes jaculatrix. Next base: position 29,097,334 of record NC_054397.1, on the reverse strand, counting down.
CAGCTACCACTTTACTGAAGAAGCTAACCAGTTAATGTGGGTGACACGGAAAGTACCACAGCTACCTGTCACAATCACTCTCTGCGCTCGCTGCCCATCTGTATATGAGGAGTCGCATATAAAACTGTTTTAAAGTAAATAAAAAGGAGATTATCTTTTGGAATTTGTGGCCAACGATGCAGAAAGCAGACAGAAGATAAAGAGAGTTCCACCACTTCCTGGCTGCTGGCTGTCACCTGAAAAGCCACTGACCAATGGGGAGAGAGCCCTGTGACACCAGCCCACACGAGAGCCTTACATCAGACCTGAATCTGAGCAATTCAGCAGCCAAACTGAAAAAAAAAAAAAACTGGCAGTGAAAGAGAAATCCTGATCAGTGAAAGAAAAGTGGAGAAAATCTTAACTCAGTTAAAGACATAACAGTCAATCATATACTGTAAGTACTTAGTCTCTGCACATGTTCCTTTCATTTGAAAACCGGAACACTGTTTATGTGAGATAACTACTTCCACATTTTACAAATTAGACTGACACCAAAGAAACAGACTCAGCTTTATGTGAATTAACAAGATAATATGATGCATATGGTTCTCAGGGTTTGGGGAAAATGAGTTGCAGTCACTGAAAGTCTCTGTCACTACAGCCTTTATGGAGCTCTAACTGATGCAGAAACATTTTGTGACAACAAATCAAACTGTATTATCTCAAAGACCATTTTTCGTTGGTTAATTCAATAAAGTTAATTGCATTTACAGTGCTGATGTGATGACCCAGTTTGTATTTTTCCATGCCTATGTGTGCAAACATACTTTTCAAGACATCCAAGTTGAGGTAGGCAGCAGCGAATGTCGGCTCTTCCGTATCGGCCAGCGGCCTCATTCGGCGAGGCTGTGGCCGCTGAGAGAGTTTGGAGGCCGAGGAGGCAGCGGCAGCAGAAAGCTTGGATCTGCACTTCAGAGCGGCCCAGTATGAAGGATAGATGAGGCTCATCAGTTCATCGACACTGGAGGCTGAACGCAGCTTCTGCTCCATGTCTGGCTTTGGATGAGACTCCTGGAAGAGACAAGAGACACCAAGTTAAATACTCCACTCTAACTGGCCAAGAACACAGGCCAGATTTTTGTGGTGAAACAACAACAACCGAAACAACAACAACCGCAAGCGGAGCTCCATCTGTGAAGTGACACCTGTGTGGCGTTTTGGTGTCAAATGAGTTCATGACGCACAGGTGGGAGGGCTGGTGCAAATGGATGTGAGTTTGATTCAAATGAGGCAGTGCAAAGCCAGTCGTCGGTATTTTGGTGGAAAATGTGTCTAGACGTTGAGCTGGGAACAGACGTCTCAGACACACATCTGTTTCTAATGCGAAACGTAACTTCACTGCCACTTTGGTCATTTTAATAAAAAGAGCAAAGAAAAATGTGCAGCAATGACGGAACAAACGCTTAAAATGTGACTGAGGCTGAGCGTGTACTGCTAAACCACCAGACGCTAAAATCTATATTCAGCTTCACCCAGCCCTTCTGTACTTTGCAGCGCTGCATCTACATGAACTAACAAAGTAATAATAATAAATGTAAAGAAATAATGATTACTTTTTAAAATTCTCGGCACCTTTCCCTTACTGTTTTCATGGGCTTCAGGTGTTTTGCAGGTCACATGTGCTCTGGTAACCTCGTGCTTTATGCACTTGATGTGTAATCAGCACCTGTTTTTGAACGAGCACTTTGTGCGCTGTTTGTCACCACAGATGTAACGGCACTTTCATGACTTTAACAACAAACATCAGTGTTGGAGGAACATCAGTGTGGCACATGGAGCATCAGGTAAGGTGTCCGTGTGACTGGAATCAGAACTGCAGGACAAACAGGATTACAGTGTACACTGCTTTTAAGGCACAGAGTCTGACTGAGCTTTGGTGCTCAGACAGATGCTCAAACACTGTGTGTCGGTTTTGTCTCATCTTGTCATGGAAAAAAAGACGATGCTCATCACAATTACTAAATTAAAATGAACATTAGGTACAGTGAACAACAGAAGTCATGAGGTGGCAGCAGTGTATGTGTGTTAACTGTTGTGGAGGACTGTGTCACACAGCATAGGAAGCAACGCGTAGCTTGCACAAACAAATGCAATACCAGGCATTTGTCTCTCTCTCTCTTTCTCTGGGCATGGCAGCAGTTCCTACATCTTTCCTGCTCCAGTCAGCTCCACCTCTGGGTTGCATCAGCTTACACACCTGCCTCTCATCAGCTCGTCAGCTGCACAGTATTTAAACCCTGGTCCTGTAGCCAGTCTTTGACAGGTTGTTCAGTCTTTCTTAAAACCTCAGGCCTCCTAGCTTGAGTGTTCTTGTGTGTCTTTCTCGTCTGCATGTTTCCTGTTACCTCCTGTGCTCCAGGATCATTCTCACCTGCCTGCTCTGAGATCATCAGACTGCTCACCTCCTCAGACTCACCTGCTGCCTTCCTAGCTGCAAGACTCTCTTCTACCTGTCAGCAGGTGGATGTGATGACAGCACAAATATCACAAATCTGAGCTCATGTTATTCAGAAATCACTGGAATCTGAAGACCTGACTTCTTAAATTCAGACGACCCCTTACTCACACACACTCACACACACATACAGGCCCTGAGGGAGCTGAGTGTCTGAAGTGTGAAAACAGGAGCTGTGTGAGAGGAAAGCTGATACTGCTGTCTGGGAAATACCTGTGGTACATGGTCCCACACACATGTTTTATGGGTAATTTCCCTGCACAGCTCTGTGTCATTCTGAGCACATCCAGCGTTATTGTAATGATTCATAATCTGTGTTGCTATTGACAGCATACACGTGAAATGATTAAAGTTCCAATTAAAGTTTTTGCGGGTAAATGTACATCAGATATTAGATGTGGTCTTCATTCAAGTCACAAGTCTGCAGAAGGAGACTACAAGCAAAGACACAAGTCTTTTAGTGACATGATGCTAGTTCCACTGCACTTGAATAGTACTCTGTTACAGCTGTTTCAATAGTAGCTCAGACTAACCCCCTTCAAACCACTTCAGTGACTGATTTAAGCCAAAAGCTGGTACAATACAGTATCCTCAGCTTTTTGGAGACATTAGAGAATTTTACCAGCAAACAGCTCGTGGAAAGCATACACAAATTAAAGAGCCAAACGTGACTGGGTTATATTTAACCTCTAACCTGTTTGGTTAGTGAAAGGAACTCTGGTGCATTTGCCCATTTCCTGCAGTTTGTTTAGGCTGGTGTGAAAGCTGTCAATCAAACTGTTTGTTTATGGAAATGAAGTGGACAGACCACAGTGTTTCTGATAGTAGACTGTGATTGCAATAGCATGATTGCAAAGCTAAACTATTATTAAATCCAGCTGCTGATTGTACGTGGTTCTGGTCAGCACGAGTTTGCAGATGTTTTCTGATCAGTCAGAAGCCATTAAAGCTGCATTGTGTTGGGCTTATATACTACTGTGTGGTCTTTCATCAAGGTGTTTCATGAAATGCCTTAGTCCATTAACCCCCAGCCCAACCCCCATAATTCTGTACAAGACAACTGGTTTCTGTCCTGTCTCTACCTGTCTGACATTATTTAATAAATTCAAGTCAATTTTCAACCAAACAACACTATTAATGCTGATAATCATTTATTTATTCATCAGTTCTTTCATTCAGGACCAAAGTGCTGGACTGACAGGTGGACTCAGACTAGAATGTACATCTACACCAAGAGATTCATGTAAATGAATGTAAAGTAATACTGAAGTTGGCAGACAGAGGACATCCGCGAGTTGTGTCATTGTCCAATGTTCCAATTCAGTTCACAATTCACCTAATTCTTCTTCTCTGACAAATGTATGGGTCGTGTATGTGAATGTTATCTCACTTCCTGTCCTTCAGTACAATTAGATATTTGCCATTGTACTATTTAAAATAAACAGACAATTTAACGTTCACACAATCAGTCTGACAGGAACAATATGACTATTTGCTGCAAGCAAGGTCGTCACACACACATACACGCACACACACACACACACACACACACACACACACACACACACACACACACACACACACACACACAACACACTGACTGGCCTTTTGTATTAGAGGCTAGTGAAACAGACAGAGTGAAGCAGTCCATTGTGTTTTACAGCCTCTGTAACTGTTTACAGTCAGTGCTGTGATAACACACACAACGCAACATTTTCTCCAATGTAATTTTTTTTTTATGTTTCTAAATGTATATGCATGTTTTGTGTTTGTGCTTCTGTCTGCACAGATTTTTTTTTACATGTATATATCCTGTCTGGATTTCCTCCATCTGTGTATGTGTGTGTATGTGTGTGTTTGTCTTTCTGTATGTGTCCTGTCTCAGTTTCCCCTGATTCTATGTGTTTCTGTTTGTGTGTTTGGACACACACACACACACAGTCCCTTCATGTGGGAAAAAGTATTTTCTCACATCGGCTAAAAGAAGCAAACGAAACAAACAATTGCGATCACAGCAGCTCTAAATAAGACTCTGTTGTCACCTGACGGAGGAACTGCAGCTTCCTGCTTTAAAGACTGAACCACGTCTTACAGAGCTGCCTGAGGACTCAATGGACTGACTGAGATCAGGACTTCACCACCGGAATGACCACATTCACCCTTTTGGCCTTTTATCCTGTTTGAAGGTCTGAAGGCTTGAAATTGTTTTGGAACAACAAATGAAAACATCTGAATGTGTTTGGCAGCCTATCAAAGCCATGTTGGTAGTTTTATGCGTTTTAGCCTATTAACGTCAAACTGTGCATTTTCTAAATTGCTGCAGTTTTCAAAAAGCACGTTGTAAGTTTTTAGATTCATGTCCAAACTCTGCGACTCAGCTGCACTGAGCCAACTGGTATCAGGAACGATCTGGGCTTATTTTTGTGGATAGGTATCAGCTAATATTGTGGCTATGCAAGAGCAGGGGTCTGCATATCTAAGGGAAAATTAGAGTGTGTGAATGTGGAAAAGGATCTGGGCTCACTGCTTCAAATGACTGTGAGTCTGATGCTTAACGTTGTCGAGCCTCTAAACTCTGATATTAATGAATCTGTTACTGTTCCTGTCTCTCTCTTATGAACCAGGCTAAGTGCACAAAACACTGAGGAGGCAGCACCACTGACTCACACTTCCACAGCCGGGACCAACAAGACTTGACATCCCTAGTTAGAACCACTGTTCATCAGTAATATTCAAAGCATAGTTCACTGTGTTGTCATATAACTAAATCCAGAAAAAGAAAATAAAACACAGGAAACATGAAAAGAATAAAATAAACCTGGATAGATTTACATACAAACTCAAGATCAGTTGATCTTAGTTGATCAAACCATTACAAAAGATTGATTCTTAGAGAGACAAGCACTAAAATACAGATGTGTGGTCAAAATAACTTAGATCTGAGATAACTAAACACAACTGGCAAACATACAAACACACTAAGCCACTAACATTAGTAGACAATCAGTTCAAGGTCCGGTCAAAAATATGAAACAATGTGCTATTTCATGTATGAATATAAATACATCTTCTGTAGCTAACACACATACAGAACCCACAACCACAGCAACATATGAAAGTCAGATCACATGCTGCTGAGGGAAAAAATGAACATCCATACATGTCCTATATTTCTATAAGTGTGTATATTGATCCTGTAAATGGAAGCAGGAGTCGCTGCACAAATATATATGCAATATGTGTTTACAGTTAAAGAATCAGCCTCCAGCAAAGTCAGTCAAACAAGAAACAGCAGAACAACAACCTCTCATCCAGTGTGAGCTCGAACAGGCTCAAACCAACAATGCACAGAAAAAAGTGGGTATAGACAATGGATGGAAAACAAGAACAGAAATACATGCACTGACAAAGAGAAGTCTGCTGCATACTGTACCAGCTGGTGAAGGAGCCAGAGGACCACAAAAGTCATAAGGACTTATTGTCTGGGGGACAGTGAATGTATGTTGGAAATTTCATAGGAATTCATCCAGTAGTTGTTGAGATATTTCAATCTGAAGCACAAATTTTAAGGAAAACTAGAGTCAGAAGGATTTATCCTCTGGGAACCATGACTGTGTGTAAATTAGCTTTTGGGATATTTCAGTCTCGACTGACTGACTGACAGACAGAGTGACACTGCTACCCATACAGTCACTGTACTGCTATTAGTGTGCTGAAACAAGCCAAACATTGCACAACATGATGCCTTCACTATTTTTGGCAAGCTCACTTTGGATTTATGATCGTTTACAGAATGAAGGAATAAAAGATGTGAGTAATATGATCAGCAGAGGAAATAAGTGCTGCTGTCACGGAGAAGCTATTTGTTTCTAAATATTAAGCCCAGTTCTGTCTGTCTTTTTCCTCACTCTGTGTGTGTGTGTGTGTCTGGGATTGCACTCAGTACAGGCAGATCATCATGCCTTGGATTTTATCAACAGTCAGTGTACTGTACACATCCAGATGACAGTGACTGTGTGTTGAAAAGAAAAAGAGGAGTGGGAGGAAGGAGGGAATAGTACGATGAATGTGTTTAAATTGTGTCACACTGCAACACATCTAATAGGAATTACGGGAAAACTCTCAACAGTGTTGCTCCGTCACTCTTGCCAGCACACGTCAGAGATTTCAGATCAGAGATTTTTCTCTCTTCGAGATTAGATTTTGAATTTAAAAATATCTATAAACATCTGCGGCAGCAGACCAATCCTGTGTTTGGTCTGCTTTGCTTTGACACCACAAATGAACCTCATCAAACTGAGAGCTGTCTTTGTCTGGTTGTTAAGTCCACGTCAGGGTCTGATTAACAGATTTCCCACAAGCTCAACCAACCTGAACCAAACAGGCACACACATCAGAGTTTGATTAAATCAGACAAAATAAGTTAGATAGACCTACAGGAAGAACGGGTTGCAGGTGACAAGCTGGAAAAAGCAGCGGACTGAACAAATGTAAACACAAAAGTTTGAGATGAAAGGCCAGACAGCTGTCACACAGCTGCACGCGTCAGACGGCCCACGTGATGTTTGTGATTCTGAGACTCCCCAAAGCTTGAAACCAGAGAACGCCATTCTAGCGCATGATGTCAGCACCTGACGCTCATTCACTCTGTCTGGGAGCTCCACGTCTCAGGTTTGCCTGAGCGTTTCATCCACACAGGCTGTACCTGACCCTCAGGCTCTGGGAAGAGGTCCAGGATTTACTGTACATCCCAAGAGTCCTGTATCTCTGTTGTCTGGTGTTTTGGAAGATTTATCGCTGCTCACAAATCTGTTTAAAATCAAAGAGATAATGTAAAACACTCTGTACATTAGTGTGTTTTTTTACTTTACTGTGTTCAGATTGTCGTAAATGTCCAGATACATGTTAAAGCCTAAATGGGCTCAAAGACTAATGAGTCCTGCAGAGACCTTATTCATCTCTGTGTATTTGGTTATTCTACACAGATAAAAACATCCAGCTTAAGTTGATTAGTTTCAGAACTTCAAGTTTATTTGGGTAAAACAGGACAAAAAAAATACGTCACATATTTTTGCTGGACAAATAAAGACTCAAAACCCACTGACAAGCTTTTTCCAGAATTTTCATCTGCATGTCACAGTCTGATGATGGAGGTTGCTCAGTTTTCATGGAGATGATTTAATCGCCATTATCTAGTTGAAGTATGTGTATATGTTCATATGAAAGGTGGGTCATACACAACTGAGCGATTTCTCTATTCTGAATTTTCTGAATTGGATATTTCTGACAAGGAGGCAGAGCCAGTGAAACGTTTCTAGAGGGAAACTGATGGCTGAGCACAGATACTCAAACACACAGCACATCAAAGACAGGAAATCCAACATGGCCTTCAAGACATTACATAAACCATCAAGGACACTGTGATAAAATATATGTAATGTTTTATGTGCAGCTCACAGCCATTGTATTGTGTCATATTATACTATATTATATTATATTATATTATACACTAGCTTGTTCAAAGGAGACAGAGAGTAAGTGATGAAATACTGATGCCAAGATCATGTAACAGTGATAATAATATGATCAGAGTTAAAATAAAAACATCTGACTCACAGTTATCAGGCGACTTTGGCGAGTTTGAATGTTGTGTTTACAGCTCACTCTGCCTCTTACACGAGGCCCAAAAAAAAAAAAAAAAAAAAGGAAATGCTTTAAAGGCTTTAAAAGCAGTTTACAGCCATTAAAAGGCAGCTGATATTATCTGACTCTGGACTTCAGACCTGGACGTCTAAGCTCTTTGAATTAGCTGAACTAACCCTAACTTCCTGAATCTCTGCATGTCTTCACTCCTGTAGTTCTCCAGCCCATTTTCCCAAATGGTCTGTGGATTCATACTGGTGACCTTACATTATCAAACCTTCAAAACTACCAAAACAGTAGTTCTTTAGTGAGTTAGTCAGTGAGTAGAAACAGATCTTGTGGTTCAGTGACAAAGTCAAACATAATGAGCCATAGCCTTATAGATACAGACAGTGTTGCCTAAGCGTCTGGTTTCATTCCTGTGAATGTACGTACGTGTTACATGCTGAGAAGTGTGTGTATTTAGTCAGTAACCATAGCTTTTCTTTGCCATACAAACCACTAGCTTGGTGGTCTCCCCCAGAGTCAGTAGTTTGTGTTTTGCTTCTGTGTGTGTGTGTGTGTGTGTGTGTGTGTGTGTATTAGAGCTAAAAATTCATCACTCCTGTGTGTTTGTTTAAAAGTCAAGTGTTTGATCGTGGTCTGCCCTCATACACAAATACACACACACGCGTTTATGCGGCCGATGTGTTACTGCAGCGTGCTGCCTTGCACAACTACAACCGCTGATGTCATTCACTGCTGCAAGAAATGTTTACAGCCGCAAACAGTTTCAGACTTTAAGTGTCTCTCAACAGTAAACAGTCAGCGACTCACAGGAACCAGCTCATTAGTCTGAACGTATTATGGAGGCTGAAAGTACTTTTTGGTTCTTCAATCTCATCTCTCTGATTATTGCAGAGCTGTTGTGGATGTAGATGACCCCCACTGGATGAAACATGATGTTTTAGATGATCAGCCAAAGTCTTCTCTTCTCACACAGAAATCCAATGGGTAGATTGGCATTCATTCACACTGACACTGTGTTCATACTTGGGAGAAGGTGATTAAGTTGTATGGTTTTTTCCCTAATCAACCCCTAACCTAACCAAACACCCTACCCGAACTGTTTCCATGTCCCTTTAATTCAACACAGAAGCTGCAGTAGAGGTTGACTGGAGGTGTCAGTATACAGGCTTGTTGCCGCTTAATGATGTTTTCACTTGTTAATCCCGCCTACAAAGCTCTGATTGGTGGAGCATGGTTGATATCACTGGTGATGTGGGCAATGATTCAGAAATCTGGATCTAGGGTTAGTTTGGTGTGCAGCAGTGGAATATGATCATGCTTTGTTTTACACCTGCAATGCAGACAGATGCTGCTGTGTGAACAGTCAGAGACTGTCCTTCAAAGTCTTTTGAGCATATGTCCAAAACATGGTTTTGTCTCAGAGACAAAGTCTTCCAGCTGCCCCAGGAATTATGACGCCTGTCCATCAGCAGCAAAGCAGGCAGTGGTGTGACTGTGATTTAACCCTGTTAAACCTACGGGAGCGCCGGCAATCTTTAAGGGGTTTAAACCGACGGGAGCGCCGGCGATCTCTTTTGCATATCAGTTTTTAAATGCCGGTAAAACTGCAACCACATAAGATAGAGCAATAATTCTTTTTGCATATTAAACCGGAGGAGTAACACTTACATATCAAACTTTAAACATGTCTCAGAGAGCTGTTCTCTTCCACGAGTGGGTGTGCAGAAAACCAGTAAAAAGTCGCAAAAAATCCATAAACAGCGCACACAATAAAACTAGTATAATCCAGATAGCGGGTGTTCATTTTGTTTTTGTCTTAGTTTATAAATTTGAGTGTATCTCAAAGACTAGCCAATGAATACACCCAAATTTATTGTGGTTTAAAGTTATTTTGTGCAACTTTTTTATATTTCTAATTTTGAGGGATACAGCTAAGACATCTCTGTATTTAGAAAAATATGTGGCACCACAGCAGGTAAAAATGTAAAATATGTTCTGGAGGATTTGGTTCTATGGCAGGTTTAAAAAGGCAAATACAGTAAACTACATGTACATTTAACACAGGATGCCACTGCTCAGTGTTTCCTACCAACAATCAGCCTTGGTTTTATTTAACCACAACCATGATCGTTCCCCAGCTTCAACCACGGTTATTACTGTAACCATGACAACAACCTAAACAGCTCTTTTTCAACCTAAACCAAAGTCATTCCCTAAACGAGTCGGTTTTGTGGCTGAACCTAACCCACAATTATGTATAATATCATCAGATTATAAAACAATTTTATTTCCGAAACAGTGGTTTTAACACTTGTGGAACACACTAAGGAGCTGCATTATCCTGTTAACTGGTCTGTTGAATTCTGTCTTTCATTTGGAGGACCGGTACACATATTTAACTGACTGATAATAAGGCATTTAATACATTCTACAGACTGGTTGATTGATTGGCAAGAACCGTTCAATCTAACAGTACACACTCTCCCTAAAATGTTTTAAAAGTTGTGTTTGGGTCTGTATTTAAATCTAAACTCAACTTAACCAAACCTTTTATCTTGGGATTTTGGAGAGATGTGAGTTGGACTGAGCAGTGCAAACACGAGTAAAGTGAGAGACTTACTTATTTTGAAAATGTGTGTCATTGCTTCTTGTGCATCCCTATAGTAACCTGGCTCCCATAGCAATTACCCATACTTCCCAGCACCCGTAGCAGCTCTGAGCTCTGCAGGCAGGTCACATGTCAACATTAATGGTCAGGTAGTTTCCACAACTGATTCAAAGATAATTGCTGGTGTAGGTTTGCTAACTTGGACCCTGACACAGACTCTGCTCTAATACATCCACTCACTGACGCATATATTCACAAATGTTCACAAGTGTACATGCACACACACGTTTAGGTTTAAGTACAGAGGTATGTGCCACATATATGCCATGGCAACGGTGTCAGTTTAAGTCACATTTCAATTTTAACTGCCTATTGATTCTTTTTTTTTCCCTCTGAGTGTTAAACCAGCTGTCCACACACACACAGGAAGAAAGAGAGCAAGAGACAGACAGAGAGAGAGAAAACATCTGCAACTCTTTACATGAGTATAAAAAAATGTTTTATACTTCATATGGAACAGAGCAAGGTGCAGTTTAAGAAATACCTAGGGAGGCAATGAAGAACTGCAGAGACGTGAGAAATGATTAGATTAGATTAGATTAGATTGGATTAGATTAGATTAGATTAGAAGGTTAAACAATCCCCATATGTAAATTTTGTTGGAAGAGTTGCAGCTCTTACTGAGGTAAGAAGGAATGATGTAAATAAAGGTTTAGGTGTCACATGCAAAAAAAGAACATGGAGACAGAACAACTCGCAGTGAGGAGGAATTAAAGCAGCATAGCTGGATAACAGGCTGGATGGAAAACTGGCAGGGGGTCCAACTACACTCTAAATGGAGTAACACAAAGGCACAACTTCTACACTTTGTAGAAGTTGTGCCTTTGTGTTTCAGCTTCTACACTTTGTAGAGTAATTATTAAATTTCACAAAGTACTGGAGTGAAAAATTAGGAGACATTCAATAAAAATAGCAAACAAAAATACCACAAATACGACAGTGAACACAGAGTTCAGATGTCAGACTCAGACAGCTGATTACTGCTGATGGTATCACAACACACAGCAGAGGAAGGAATGAATGAATGAATGACAGTTCAATGGCAATTTCTTACCATTAGCTGATGATTAGTATCTTTAAGAAAAGGTTACACAGACTAGTGTTTATTCCTTTCACAGTTCTCATTAAAGTATTTACATAAGTACTGGAAATGATGATTGTGGAAGGCTCTATATAAATAAAATTGAATTGAATTAAAATGATCCGATGAGTGTGTCCAGAGACAACAGGTCTCAGCACAGCACCAAATCCTGATTAAAAAAAACAAAACAAAAAAAATCTGTTATCCGTTTAGTCAGAACATAAACTGGTGATTTCAAAAGTGAGTCTTCCATTTCACTAGTTTAATGAATTGAAACTTGTAAACAAAAAGAAGGTGGACATGTTTACAGAGTCTTTGGCTTTGAATCCAAACTGATATAGATATTCTGAAAATAGAAAGAACTAAAATAACCCATTTTCAGTTTCTATCACAGCATGGAAGCATTAAAACCCAATGGAATGGAAAGAAAATGGAATAAAACCTGTTGTGTTGCTGCTGTTTCTATGTGAGAGAAAAGTTTAATATCATCACATTATCTGTGCAAATACAGTCTCCAAAGCAACATGTCACTATTGAGCAGTTGACACCCACTAACAGCTGATCTACCTGTGCAGATATCATCAGTAATTGGCATCTGCTTTCCCTCCTTCCATCTTACTCACAAAGATGTGAGAAAAGACAAAAGGAAAAGAGACAATATACTGTTCTTAATTTTTACATGTAGGTGTAACTAAGACCATTGACAGCAGCCTTTAGTAGTCTCAGTGTTAAGGTCCTGGCTGTTATGTATATGGGGTTTGGACTGTTTTTTGTGTGTGCTTGTGCTTTGGTGTTTTTTCCCTCTGCCTCCTGTGGGAGGTTCCTTGCTTTTAGAGTGGACAGGTGTGGTTCCCTGCTGGCTGGAAGTTGGCACACCTGCACCTCATTTTCCTGTCCTCACTCCTTTTAAGCCGGAGCAGGGCTTCACTTCGACACTGGGTTGTCCTAGCTTCAGTGAAACTCACCTGTGTACAGGATTGCTCCACTAGCCAGAAACCTGCCAGTCATGCTGCTCTGCCTCAACTCCTCAAACTAACAAAACTGTGTTGATAGTTCCTATTAAATCAGCCTTAAACTGCCATCTGCCTGTGGTCTGCTTCTGGGTCCTCTAAACACTCAAACAAAACCTAACACTGGTAGCTGCACATTTTAATGAGGTAGAGTTGTAACTGATGTCACTGGCTGCACCTCAGCTTTTCCTGAAATGACAAGTCACACTAGAGCTATATCTGAAAATGCTTCCTATTTACAATGCTTGATATTTATCCTCCACCATTTAGTTTGAGTGCTGAAATTCGGAGCCTGATATGCTCTATCTGAACTGCCCTAAAAAAAAAAAATCCCCGAAAAGAGAAACAAACTTTGCACTGCTACTCTGTGTAAACACATGGACACACACTGTTGAGTAAAATAATGATTAGTGTCTTCAGTCTTAATTTACTGCTCACAGTGAGTGTCTCATTTAGAGAGACAAATGCTTTGCACCACTCTGTTCCAGCCCCTCATCAGCCCTCGTAACTAATTACCCGTCTCACCAGCTGCACTCTATTACTAATTAGTCGTGTGTACATGGAGGATGGTGGGAGCCCATTCATGTTGTCTTTTGAAATGTTCAGAATGGTGAAGCGTGGTGAAGCAGGCTCAGGTTTGAAACCAGGGTCAGTTGCAGATTGTCATTCAGAGTGAATGTGGACCAACTCCAGCTCACAGTTCTGAGATGATGAAATTAGTGTCACATGATCAGGTTTTATTTTCATGTGGCGGACAGGTGTTTCTATTATTTTGTTCACCCCATTTATATTAGCGAGGCTTGGCTAAATAACAGAAACATCTGTTATTTGTAGTTTACTGTCATCATGATCATACGGCTGAATCAAGACCTAAAAAGTTTTTCTAACCTTCCTGAAGGAGGATCAAGGGCAGGACCATTGTATTAGACTGAACTAGTTCTAGTTGGGTGTGCCTAATAAACTGGCAACTGAATAACAAGAACACACATAGATAGAATGTGAAAATATTCTACAGAAAAGATTTCAGAAGAGCACAAGCATCGTAGATCGCACAGGTCACCAGCTGATGTGAGGTGCTGCGTGCTGAGGACAGCTGGTGTTACTGTGGTGGTGGTGGCTGGGAGAGTTTTCTCTACACATACATAACAAAACTGGTGTCATCATCTGTGTTTGTATCAAGAGTTTAATCTGAGGGGAAAAAAAGTTTGCACAGAGTGAAGAAAACAACCAACCAACCAACAACTCTTTTGTGGACTTTTGAACTCTTTTTTATAGTTTTTTATTTATAGTTCCTGTTTTATTTTGAAATCACTGCCCTTGTGTATCTTGTCTTAATCTACTTCCTGTGTTTGTCTTGTTTCCCTCCTTTGTGATTGTCTGCCCCATCCTAATTGGTTTCACCTGTTGCCCATTGCCTAGTGTATTTAAGTCTCATTGCTTCCATGTGTTCTTGTCAGTTCGTTTTTGTCTCATGCTGTTGTCACACGTTTTGTCTCTTGCCCTTGGCTCATGTCTTTTGCTTTTGTTTCTCATCTTGCCTCTCGTCATCGTATCCCCAGTCAGGTTATGTATTTATTTGTTACTTTGTTTCTTGTTTGGTTTTAGCTCCTTGATCCGTGTTTCTCCTCGCTAAGAGTGATTTTGCTTTTGCATTTTGTGTTTTTGTGCCTTTTTCCCCTTTATAGGTGATCCTTGTTTTGCCACTTTGTTAGAATAAACACTATTATTTTTGATTACGTCTGTGGGGTCATGCATTTGGGTCCAAGTCCTTGCCCTAGTCGTGACAGTTCTCAGCAAAAAGATGAGCTGTGACCACCTCACTTCATTATGCATTCTATCCCCGCTGACCCTCTTTCACCCTCCATTCACACCCATTCATGTTGCCCCCCCACCACCTCCCATTCAGACCCACACAGTCTAAAACACAGAATGTCAACTGGTGAGGTCTGCAGGTCAGTCTTTGGGTCTTTGGGGGGTTCTAACACCAACTGGTTAACCTTCTGATGTCTAAACCCTCTGAATGAGCCCTCACATACTTCAAAGTTCAAAGAGCATCAAGAGTCAGAAAGTCCTGCATTAATACCGGATAGCCAAACCCAGTCCCAGAGGACTGAAGCAGACAGAGGGGTATGAAAGGTGATTTAAAGAAAACTCTGAACAAAAAAGAGAAATTCAGGCATTGCATCTAAATTTCGGCAAATTCAGTTAATACAGGGAAGAGTCTCTCATCAAGGTCCAGGTACCATATAACTAAAACCACAATTAACATTTGCATTGATTCATCTTTTTTTTTGTTTTTTTTAATTACAAGTTTTTTCAGATGGTGTGGGGTCAGGGTGGGAGGGGAGGAGAGAATGGGAGTGGTGAATGAGGGAAAGAAAGCCAGAGGAGGCAGAAAAGGGAGGGAAAGGGAGGATGGCTATCTGCTTTCATTAGCTTACATTAGTTTTATCTGTGTTTCAGTCCTGTGATGGATTTTACATGAAAAAAAAAAAAGCTTACACATTGTCTGAATAATCCCAAAAGTAAATGGAGGAGTCTTTGGCCTGATCACACCAGGGTGTAAAAGGGATAAACTTTGCAGTGTAATTAAATCATCTCACTGGAATCAAATTGTGATCAGAGGATTCAGTTGTGGGGGGCAAAGTAAATCTACACTAATTTTTCAAATTCAACTTAGATGAACTTTTTTAGCTGTGATATCATGCAGTTATATTTAATCCTCTAACAGCGATGTGGTTTACACAATGCTCTGAGACAGGACTCAACGGCACAAAATTGTTTTTACATAAACTGTGTTCTCATTCTCACTCATTGTCCTGTTAGAAACTAAGTTAAGCTTAGACGCGATCACAGTGACTTCTGCTATGCTGAGCTCGGTGTGACTCTGGGGGGGGAGCAATGACATCAGAGTCTAGACACTAAATATCATCTCAGCTGACTGAAGCAATACTGAAATAATGCTTTTTCTCTTTCCACTGTAGACGGCATAGAAATGAAAATAAAATTAAAAGGGATGATTGAGAGTCAAGTGTATAGACCTAAGCTTGTGGGTGTGTGTGTGAGAGTTCTGGACATAACTAACACATATGTGAGTAATCTCATCCACCTGGTTTCCATCTGCAATGATTAGAGATGAACACACACACGCTCTCTCTCTCTCACACACACACACACACATTTGAGGAGGTCGGTGCAGCAGAGCAGGTCTATAACAGCTAATTGTTCTGTAAAGATCAGATCATGTTTGGGTGAGCAGGATACCCACCACCGTCTGACAATGATGATGATGATAAAACTGTTCACTGAGAATGAAGACGTCCATACTGATTCCCCCAGTTAAGCCTCCGTAGCTGGACAGTCTCTCTGGTTTCCCCCTGGATCTCTTCGCTGTTGCAGTTCTGGATTATCTGGCTGCCCGCTCCAACATTAGAGACTGTATCAGTTACAGTAAAGTGCCTCTAGTTAAAGGTCACTTCTGCTCCTGAGTTTGTTCCTAGGTCCAAATCACTAACTGTACATATCGTTACAATATCAAAAACAAAGCCAAGATGAAGGCAAGTAAAGTCAGAGACTTTTATGAGTGTGTTGTTTAAACTGAGGCATCAGTGCCATCATCTGATAGGAAGAGGGGCTGAATGGATACACTTTTTTTTTTTTTTTGGACTAAGACTGTTGGATGCTCTGGTTAGTTTCTTCATTAAAACCATGGTGGCACAACACCAAACAGTTTTGTTTTCTGATGTGTAATGTGCATTATAGCCTCAGGAGGGAACAAGCATGGCTATCAACTTCCTGACCAGAAACAACCAGGCATTACAACAACAAAAAAAAAAAAAGAAAGACATCCAAGAGGCTGCTGGATGGAGCTGGATGTTGCCTCCGGTACCAGTGAGTTGATGAAGTAAGATTTAGGAGATGCCAAAACTCTGCTCTGAACTGCTGTTCAGAGCTACACTGAAAAGTCCATCACTCTCAATATTTTTTATGATGCCACACAGCAGCTCCACAGGAGGATTTATTAATGGCCATTTGCTTTAGTTGAAGGAAATCAGCAGATACTCATCCAGCCAAACATCAGCATATTCTTGTCTAGAAAGTGTAAACTCCCGAAACACATCAGACCTCACACAGCCTTTTCTACTTTCTGTTTTTAATGTGCTTCATATCTCATCAGAATTCCTCAGAGCATTACCAAAGCTTTTACCAGTCACTGTGTGAATCTACAGGATCATTTCACATTTTTAGAGTGATAACACAGTTGGGATGGAACTGAGCTGGAATGTCCACTAAGAAATCACAGAGAATTCCTTCAAAACAATCGCTAATTACACACTGCATTCTTCTGCAGACTCCAGGGGGTTGTGAAATATGGGCAAGAGATATGGACAGACCGAGAGGGGGAGAACGGGAGAGGGAGAGAGACGGGGACGAAGTACTTGGATAGAAGATAAACAGAAACTGCGAGATGAAAAAGAAAGTTAGTGATGAGTGGGTCAGGATACAGGCTAAAGAAAGAGAGAAGGAGCACTGATATTGCTCTATTGTTGGTCATCTTCCCCATGAAGAGTGATGTAGCAACATAAGCCTGCAGAGAGCAGGAGGGAGACATTGAGACAGAGTAGAGGGATGCTGGCGTTGTGTCAGGTATTTCACCACATTCATCTGTGTACTTCAGAGTTCAGGGTCATCTACAGATTACATGAAGGTTGTAGCTTTTTGGCAAGCTGCGGTGCCCTGCTACAAACCATTATCACTTTAAACCATCATTGGATTTCAAAGATAACAGCAACATTTGACTTGGAGGAAGGTTTTTCATCCAAGCTTGGCCAGAGTTTTTTTTTTTTTTCTATCAAGGTTTCCTGGAGGGGAACAGCAGAAGTAAAAGTTCATCCCTGAAACATAACTTACCCTGTTTCTGTGCACTCAGATGGAAAATCGAACATTCAGAATGAACACGTCTGTAAATGTAGAAACAAGAGAACCAAAATGTCTTTTTAATGAGCTCAGTAGGAAATGCGTCCTAAATCTCTTTCTGAATAGTAACACTTTGTTATGTAAAAAGCTTGGCATGTTAACACAGACAGCTCCAGCCTCTTTTTGGAAAATTCAGATTTCAGACATTCACTGATCACTGTATTATTCAAGGAAAAACAGATGGAAACAGCAGGGCATGCCAAAAGACTTCCTTTCTATTTTTACCCATTTACCACCAATCCTGTGCACTTTTCATTACTGCAAACCAATTTTCACGCCATACTGTAGTGTTTCATTCACGTCATGTATAAATATCAGCAACTAATAAATCAAACTGAAACCAAAGTCTGATGAAGAAGAGAATGCATTCAATAAAAAAAAAAGTGATGTGCTTTGAAGAATGGTTTGAAATATCCAATGCTGCCTCCAAAACAAAGTGTTCATATATAAATAATTTACATTTGCCAATATATTTTGGGGAAACCTTCCAGTAAAAAAATGGATCAAATGACTGCAGTGTCTAAAATGTTGCTTGTTACAACTTTTTTTTTGGATGGACACTGTAGTAAGCATCACCACCAGGATGCCAAGGTATGTTATAAAACCCAGAATGTCAAAAACCTTGACATTCTGGGAGGTTGGCACACACTTATGTGAAGATTTTCCGTGTTGTACAAGAGCTTTTAACCTCTTCTGAGAAGAATCTTCTCAAGAACCTTCTCAACGGCCCGTACCCTACACTGCACACTGAACCAAGTGGGGCATAGATAAGCCACAGTCTTTCTGGGATAATGTTTTATAGACATATGAAACCAAAGTAAAGCTCTTTGGGAATGCAGTGCATCATTTTGTTTATAGGCAACAATAAGTTTAAACAGGATAACCACTAGGTAGCCCACTGCCGCCAGAGTTGTCTGTGGGAGGGTGAAACAGAGTTAACAAACTTGTGTTGGACACGGTGAGTTAAGGACAGAAAGGTTTGTCAGCAGTTGAGTAAAAGAGCAAAGACATTTGGGCAGCCTTAACAGTTTTAGGTAACTCTATTGTTTTAGCTGCAGGGGGCAAGCTAACAGCTAACAGTTCACTAGCGGTAATTGGGCGAGTGAGAGTGAGGGAGCGGCAGTGTTGCTGCTGTCAGGGTGCACAGAGGTGTGCTTACTGGCATCCTACTGATCCCGCAGCCAAATAGCCTTTTACCAAATCTGATCCCAGGCCGCCTTATGAGTTGATCTTTGCTTAGCCAATCAGAGTGTTTGCTGATGAATAGTTGGCTGATGATTCGTTCTGCCTAGCAGCAAAATCTGACTATGTGTGCCTGGGACACAAAGAGGCCTCAGAGAAGTGGGGGAAAATCAAATCGATGCTTTAACCTTTAACATACTCTGGTTATACAAAAATGGCTCACTTGCATTTATTTCTGTAGATGTTCTAAATTATGAAATATAGTGGGGCGGGGGGGCATAAATTTGACTAGGACTGTGAGTTGCAGATCTATGCCACTATAAACACCACAACTGCATCACTGTGGCTTGTTTTTGGATCTGCAGTGTTCCTGTTGAAACTGGTAGCACAGTCCACGATCAGGCTGACTACATGCAACCTTTTGTTGACGACTGACTTATTTATTTGCACAACCCCCGAGCCACTCCACTTCCACCTCCGTCCAAAACACACTACAGAGGAAGATGTGATGAACAGGTATGCAAGTACAAAAAACAACCAAACAAGTGTTGTATATAAATGCCAGTTTTGTTAATATAGCTTTGTGGGTCAGAATGCAATGAAAAGTTCAGAAAGAAAGGTCTTCAGAAGAGAGGGTGAATGTAAGACTTTTGAAATATTCGTCTACATGGAACAAAATTCAAACCTGACACAGTTTTTGTAAAACATTAATGAGAACTACACTTTTCAAAGATCCTTGTAATTTCAGATCTCTGGCATCTATCACTCTGGAATGAGTCACACATAATGGCCAGCAAGTTGCCAGTAACAACAAATATGACCAAATTAACATTTAAGTACTTTGCTGTGTTTATTTAAACTTTTTAGGTCTTATTATATTGCCATATGTGGTAAAAGTCCTTTCATCAGTTGCACCAGGCAGGGGTCTCTGTAAAGGACCATTATTACCCACTAACAGTTATTTTGAAATCTTATTTGAAGGATTGGTGGGTTGACAGGGCTCACCCTCAGAAAAGCCCCAAAGCAATGAAGCAACAAAAAATGTTCAGATCTTGCAAGTCAAAAGGAAAACTAGACACAGAAAGCCAATGAAAACATGGAGGAGAGATAAAAAAAAAACAAAGAGGGACTGCTGGGAAGGTTGTGAAGACAAATAGCACACAACAGGGTTCGCTGGAGAGACTGACTGGGGATTTTTTTCCTCCGCAACAAGCCAAGTGTAGTAAGTCAAATGAGTCAGGGAAGATCCAGGCTGAAGCACGTACGAGCTTTGTAGTGGATTCAATGTGCATCTTGGTTTATTACATAGAGTACTGTCAGCCCTGAAACATGGCTGCTTCCAGGCCAGAACTCATATTCACTGAAGTTAACATTCATTCAGGTTTATGGATTGAGCACAGACACCCAGCGTAGAACTGACTCATTTTGCAATAGATATACATTTGACAAGTCCTTGTAAAGCCCCACAAGCAGCAGCTAAAGATTGTAATAGCCATCACAGACAATTTGCCCCAGTAGGGACACTTGCTAATTATTAGGAATTATCCTCTAGGGACTATGAATATCAATTTGAAATTCCATGGCAATTTGTTTAGTAGCTGGGAAAATAATTTACTCTGGACCAAAGTGGTACATGGACGAATTGTCTAAACGACCAACTGACCTCAAGATGAGATGCTAACACAATAAATGTATATCAAATCACAAGTAAACCACTCTGACTGAGGGCTGGAGCCTGTCCTCACTCACACTGGACAGGAAGCAGGGTCCTTCCTGGGGAATAATCCTGGTCACCAGTCTATCACAGGGCTGGGAGGTTTCAGATTTTATTCAGAACCCTTCACTTTTTGCACACTGTATGGTTTAGATTTCATTTTAAATGGATAACAATGAAAAAATAGGACAAACTGCCCAAATTTAAAGTGTGCAAAGCTTGTAGAGACTCAGGAAAACATGGTTTCAACTTTGACATCATGGGTTGTTGAGTGTAGACTGATAGACAAAATGTCCAAATGTTTTATCCATTTAAAATGAAATCTTCATCTACAATAAAATATGAACACAATAAAATGTGCAAAAGTGAAGAGGTCTGAATACTTTCTCATGCCGCTGTATATCACCTGTCTCTGTGTTTTAGTTATATAATTAGTTTAAAAAAAGAAGGTTGAAGAGTCTTTAAACTGATATGTTTTCCACAATAAACTGAACAAGACAGAAAGAACCACTCATTTGAAGCATGAAAGAAAGCAAATCAAGTGAGGAGAGCAAGTGAAATGATCGTCTGAAAACCTCATTCCTACCCTGCTGCATTATCTCCAAAGGTAAATCCTTAGACACCTGACAGCAGAGATGAGCAGGTGTTATTTAAATTCCACAGAATGACTGGGAGGGCTTTAAAGGCTGAAGACAGGAGCTGAGAGAGAAGCTCATCATCACAGTTCAGAGTATACTATGATCAAATGGCTGCATGATACTACTTAGCACTTATCCCCCCCCCCCCACCCCCTTGCTCAAATTCTGAGTCTCTGGAAGCCACACACACACACACACACACACACACACACACACTTGACCTGTGTGACACTTGTCTTCATTGGCTCTTTTCTCTGGCTAATCCTCCCCCTTGGAAAACGTTCACTGCTCTCTCTCTCTCTCTCTTTCTCTCTTTCTTTCTCTCTCACTGTTTCCCTTCCTCACTCAGTTTCTCTGTTAATTCATTTCAATTCAAATCTGCTGTGCTGGCATAACATTAAAGGAAAGTATGTTTCAATGGTGTATCAATCCAACCGCTATTGCAGCACCTGACAGATGGATAATAACCACTGAAACAAAAGACAGTTAACATCAGTGTTACCTTTTTTTTGTGTGGAGCACTAAACACCTAGTTTAAAACACGATACATGAAAACCCCGTTTGACCTCTTAGATCCAGAGGCTCAGCTGAAAAAGCTCAGGCTAAACCTTTAATGATATCCTGCGCACCAAGAACAGATGATTACAATCAGTTAGGAAAATACACTCAAACAGATCTGGCTTTGGCTTCTCGTTCTGAGCGCTGACCGTTACTGACGGGGCTTTTGTTTTCACTTTTTCAAAGCCAACCCCCCTGCCCCCCCAAACCACCACACACACACACACACACACACCAGAGGAATAAAACTTAGGAGGTGAATTGAGATAATTGGTAAAACTGAGTGAGGGGGAGAAACTGGGATATATTTTATTCATTTATGTATTTAATTATTTATTTATTCAGACCCTGTGAGAACAGTTTAGCGACGTATAGTTAGTCTTCATGTCCAGAGGATATGGCCACTTTTCTGGGTGTTTCTGGGGATTTGTCTGCATTATCTGGGTGAACATGCTCCTTCTATAGGCAGGCTCAGGGTCAATAAAGTCAATTTTTGGGTAAGTTCTGGTCACATCTGTGTGTTTTCCCTGGATATATGTACATGTCAAGAGGATACAGGCACATTTCCTGAGGAGCGTCCAAGCTTTTTGGTTCATAAATGTTAATAATTAAGAATAAAGCACATTGATGCAAAAAAAACCCCTCAATATCCTGTGGAGGCCTAACTACTCTATTCACAGCAGCTGCAGATTTAACACACTGATGAAGCCACAGGTCTGTGTCTGTTTTCCAGCATTAACCAAACTAAAGGAGTATTCCAGAGTTTCAGCATAAAAAAAGGTCAAAATTAAAGCAACTAATACTTTTAGTCCCAAATAAAGGTGAAGCACCAAAAGTCAGTGGCATCTTTCATTAAACTCACCAGCCTTTCCCTTAAACCTCCGCACCTCCAGATCACAAAAAAAAAATCCTGATATCATCAGTTACTTTTCCACCTGATGACAAAACTTAAATTCATGTGTAAAATATTTGTAGCGCCCCTTTAATAAATTAAAACACGATTTCTTAATTTCAGAATTACTCACAGTGAGAGCACTCTGGTTTAAGTGCCTCATACCAAGGTTTTAAATGGCCTTTACAGCCTTTATTCAAATGATTTTATCAAACCACATGATGGACCCTTGTGGCCCCTGGACCCCTCTCTCTGACAGGATCAGGTGAAATATTAAAGCACATGTATACTTGTGCTGTGAGTATACGGACACACACAGACACACACACATACACAGAGAGACATCCAGGTTCACTTAAAACAAGTTGTGGTGATTCTTTCTCAAACTTACCGGCTCGTCCACCCGCTCCTGCTCGTAATAATCAGGATAGTCGCTGTAGCTGAAGTCGCTGGCGAGGTTGGAGTAGAGAAGATAAGCCAATAAAAGAGATATTCCCAGTAGGTGCATGTTTATAAAGTCCTCAAGTGTTTATGATCCGAGAAGCATAGATATGGATATTTAAAAAACCCTCCCCAGTGTCTGCGCTGCCCTCTTCTTCTGCCGCTGATTACAGTCTTATTTAGTCTCTCTCTCTCTCTCTCTATGTCTGTCTGTCTGTCTGTCTCTCTCTCTCTCTCTCTCTCTCTCTCTCTCTCTCTCTCTCTCTCTCTCTCTCTCTCTCTCTCTTCTTTGTCTCTCTGTCAAGGTCCAGTATTGCAGTATGAACCCCGCTGTGAAAGTAAGCCCGGTCATATGGAAACAGATAAATCCGGTCAGAGGAGTCTGCTGCGTCAACCGCACCCGTTAAGGCGCAAAATTATAGGAAAACGGGCTGCCCGCCTTCAAAATAAAAGCGCACAACTGGTCACATCTCTGAAGGGGCACCTGTGAAAGAGTCATGCTCAGAGTGATCGATATTTTCTACTGGCCTCTATCGCCAGCTGATGGGAATTACATCAAAGGCGCTGGTAACAGCCCCTTCACCTCTTTACTCACTCATTCAGGCACTCATGAAAAGAATCAGACTTTCACTTTTTTTTTATTTAAATATTACAGTTTTAATAAATTATTTCATTATTGGTTATTACTGTCTGGTGGTCATGAACCATATGATCTGGTGACTCTTTCGCAAAGATATCAGATAGTCAAATAAACGGTGCTCATCACAGTGACAGCTGTTCTTTGCTTGGATGCCTTTGTTTCAGAAGTTCATGATGAAGGACACTTGGGCACATCATCAAAGCAGAGTCCAGAGACCCAAGGTGATTGGATAAAGGCTTTTATTAATTAATTATTGATTTTATTCAAATTATTTCTTTTCTATTTGGCCTAAAAGTCTCAGTGTTTTCAGCTCAGGACAGCCTTTCACTGTTGCATGTTTATTAACATACCCTTGTGTACCCGAAATTATTCATACCCCTGGAAAATTTTGACTTAAAGTTACTTTTAAATGTAAATAAAAGCTGAGAAATATTTTTTTTTCCACAATGACGATGCCTCTTGTACATTATCTTATTATCTTCTGGGAGACGCCTGTGTCATTTCCAAACAAGAAAACACTTGTTGGTTGAATAAAAGTAACTTTAAGTCAAGGGGTATGAATAAATTCGGGCTTGACCGTAGAACGTTTTGCTGTAGATGTCCCAAATGTTATGGAAACTCCACGTAGTTTTATTGCGCAATGTCCGAAGGAAGTCATGCATTTTGTCTTTTGTATAACTTCACACTGCTCCCCGCTACTTAACATGTGAGTCGGAGCATTAAGTGGAGAAAAAGAGAAGCGGTCAAACCAGCATCCACCGGACATGTCTCCCTTTTTTTTTTTTTTTTTTTTTTTGTAAAGTCCCAGTGCACTAATGCTCTCGGTCTCATAATCTGCTCAGGTATGCAGTCAGGTTAATTCTGCTGTTCTACACTTATCTTTCCAGGACAATAACCTTGACTGGAGTTTGACTTAATATTTATCCTGATTTCAGACCGCATCGTGTCCATGAGACACACATCAACAGAGACATTATAACACTCTTGTTCATGACTTCACAGCTACATAAAGAAGGATGGACCCTGCAGGGACAGTTATGTGTAGTTGCACAGCAGGTCATTGACACTGGTGGTGTGTCAGGTCTGGAGATGGAAACACTGACCTCTCAGACTTTAACTGGCTCTCTGCTTACATCCATCTTGTTATGCAGATACCAGGAATAATATAAACACATTAAAATCTGTTTTCGTCAACAGACCTACTTATAGAAATGATGTCAGAATTAATTCATTACTTCTGATAAACAGGCAAATTCTTCATATCTTCCAGGTTTTCTAATATATTTTGGTATTTTACATGAAGGACATACAGTAAAACCTTATTTGTTTTCAGACGGAATAACAGAGAACAGGACCCTTTCTGCTCTCCTTCTGCAATGAATCAGAATTTATTCAAGCTGATTTATTATCACAAATGATCCTTAGAGCACTCGGTTAACCAAATACAAATATAAGTTAAATACACCACAGTGGTCTGTTGGTGCTTATGAGGATGAAATTATGACTGAGTGTAATGTGAGTTACATTTGGCAAAGCTGCAGTGCTGTTACAGCTGGAAGCAAAACCTCAGCAGCAGCTAGCCTACATGTCTGCAAGCTTTGAAGTTAGAGAGTCTGCAGGTATACACAGAATCGTCCATGCTTTGGATCACCTGTTGATTTGCTCTGATTTATATGCAGATGTTTAAGCACCGGAGCAAACAGACAGGATGTGAAGTTGGAACCTTGATCAGACGGTGGTTCTTTAGGTACGCCAAATACCGAGATGAGCTGAGTCAGTGCTCTGACCACTGCCTTGGCCATGCAAAGTGCAAAGTGGATAAGCAGCGAGAAACTTTGTGACCTGATACATTAAAGTCAACAGATATATATGTGTCCAGATATATATGTTACATTGCAGGGATTTGGTGTAAGGGAGCAGGTTAACCAACCAGCCATGACGCGTTTTAATTAAGAGAGCAACACCTCTCTTTAAGCGTGGCCAGATGATGTTGCAGTATATGATTGTAGGTTTAGTGGATGCCACAATGACCTGCCACATCACCATGTGATGTCTGGAGTACTTTACTGCGATGGTTAACAGCCTGTAATCAGGCTGATATGCCAGCTGACAAGTGTGGGCCTACAACTGCCCAAACTCCCTGCTCTCATCAGATGTAATGAGCGGAATAGCCATGACAGCATATTTCACCTCACCTGAGGACTTCCTCACTTTCAGTGCTTACTTACCTGGCAGCACCTACAAATGTCTGAACTTCATAACTAGACATTGGAGGAGCTGTTTTTGACTTTCCTTCCCTAAAGTAAGTGTCATTTTTATGGCAAACCTCACGTAAATAAAATAAAATAAAAAATCTGCAGGTTAGAACATCAGCTGAGACCTGCAGTTTTTACTTCATGCTCATTAACGCGTGTAACAACACGCTCTGGCACAACGTTTTTGATTTTCTAGGAAACCCAACTTGCAAAGTCCCTCAAAGCTTCCAGCTTCAGATGCTGTGCACCAACAGTTAAAATGGCATAGCAAATCACAGTCAGATTCAGTGTAGGTCTAATATTCAAGCTTTTTCTGTTGTATGCCTCTGGCACAAGTTCATACACTGTCAACACTGCTGACTTTACTGTGTCATAAACTTTACTCTCTGTTGTACGTGTACAGACTCAGTAAACAAAGTTAACCATGTATTATGTTATTTTGTCAACTGCAAATATGTAAATTGAACGAATAATGAAAACATAAATGTGAAAGCTTTTCTTGCAAAATGAGTTATTGAGTTGCTGCACAACAAACCTAATTCCTTGTCATTACACATGTTGACCAAGGTGATCAGTAAGACAGCTTGAACGATCAGTGTGTGGTTGGCTCGTTTACTTGTTATTGCTGCCTCTTCATGCTTGTGGAGACTGTTGAAATAATTTTCTAATGCTGAAGTACAGTTTTCACGTACATCTGCTCATGTGTATAATAATGCATTCAATATCATCACTGAACTCAGAACAATATAAGCTGAGTCAAGAGCAGCTTGACAAGCACAAGCAAAAGCTAGCTATAGCTAGCTAACCATGTGCAAACATCCAAAAAATGCTGCTTGAAAAACTCCTTCGTCAACTGGGCACGGCCACGAGACAAAAGCCTACTGTGGCCACAGGAGGGCAGTAACTTACGAGATGAACTCAGACAGATCAGATCCTTTATGGGACAGAGCGCTGTTCAGAGATGTCAGGAGAGATTTCACTCCCACTTCAGTATCACTCTGACTGATGTCTATTTTTAGCTTTAGCTGGTCAAACACTGCTTGTCCTGACAGCAAGCCACTGAGTTAAATACATTTCAGTCCTTTCTTTATTATCAGTTCACCTCTTCGTGGTTTTGTGTGTGAATTCTGAGCCCATTTCACTTTTTCTGAAACCACAAATACTGTGTTTCTCATTTGTTTTTATGAAAATGTCAGGGATTATTACTTCAAAATGTCACTGCAACTGATTACATTTCACTTACAGTGGACCAAATCATGCATTCACATTCCTGATGGGTAGAAATGTTGAGGTGAACCAAGTCCACAGTGTGAGCAGGTTCAGCTGAAATAACTTGGCGTGAACAAAAGAAAGATGGAGTGACAGAGTTATTGAACAGGCTTTGGGCTGTAGGCCGATCTCTGACACACGCACACATCCACTAGTGAAGAGGAAAGGTTGTAGTACGCAGGGGGTCTCTATTCATCTCCAAGTTTAGCCAAGACTCTGTTAGACTGAGGAATGAGTGTGTGTGTGTCTGAGGGGCCACTGCAGATATTTAGGGGATATGAAATCCTTCAGCGTGGCCGGCATTCCGAAGTATTACACACACACACACACACACACACTAAGAGCAAAAGCCTGAATGGACTTTTCCTTGGGGTATATTGAGTTTGGATTAAACTGAGTGAGTTAGCAGAAATAATAGTGAGCTGGGGTCATTCAGAGAAAAAGAATTTATGTTTTTAGACAATTAGACAATTTATGACTTAGACGGAAATGGAAAAGGTTGTTCATGTGCGTATTTGTGTGCAATCTTGGTTTTTATGACTGCAAACATCACCAAAACTCTAAATGTGTGTTTGTGTCCCATATTTTCCATTAGACCAAAGGGGGATTACTATTTGGTTTTGCATTGTTTTGATTGGCCTGCGCCTCAGAGGTCAAGGGGCCAACAATGTTTGGTGATCACTTAGTGCCATGACAACAACCAGTGAGGCCAGCATTACACAGAATCTAAGATGCAGTCCACCAAGGACTAACATGCAGCCCTTTCATGGATTTAAACAGAGTGTGAGATTATTCACCAATTTAGTCCCACTGCAAACAGATGGTGCAAATACCATCCAAAGTACTATGACTTCACGCACTACATCCTCCATACTTAACATCTGGTAATGTTGCAGTTTAGGTCACCTTGGACTCTAGTTCAAAGACCTGAGACAGATTCACATTTTTTACTGATCTAAAAATATAAACAAATGTGAAGAAAAAAGAAAACAAACATACATATGTATATCCATCCATCCATTTCTGCCGCTAAGCATGTAAGTCCAGACATCATTTTCCTCAGCAGTGTTTTCCAAGTCCTCCCGGGGGATCCTAAGGCATTCCTGGGCCAGATAAGATACGTAGTCTGTCCAGTATTTACCCTGGGGTCTCCTACCAGTTGGATGTGCCTGAAACACCTCCAGTGGAAGGACTCCAGGATCGGATGGACCATTGCTCCATGACCACAATGGAATCCACAGTGCTTGGATCTGAGGTTAGACAATTGGTCAGGGCCTCCTTTCCGGCACCATGCCATAAGCTTTCCCTGGGAGACTGAGCAGTGTTAGGCCATGATAATTGAAACACCTTGTCCAGTCCCCCTTTTTTCAAAGATGAGAATCACCACTCAAGTCTGCCACTCCACAGGCACTGTCCTCAATCTCTAAATGATATTAAAGGCAGCTTTCATCCTCTCAGGGCAAATCTCATACACACCTGGTACCTTGCCACTGAGAAACTTCTTAACAACCTCAGAGGACCTGCCATAGATATGGATGAGGTTTCCCCTGATTCTTTAAAACCTGCCTAATACTGCAAAGGAGAGTTCCTCATAGTGCTCCCTCCATCATGTCCCCAGTCAGAGTCACCCGTTCTCCTCACTTTTTCAACACAGCCTGTTCTAAGCCCTGCTTTTCCTTGCTGAGTCGTCTAACAGTTTTCCAGAATTTCCTTGGGGTACTTCTACATAGCCTCCCCTGATTCCTCCCACACCTGGGTTTTTGCATCTGTGACCACAACAGCTGCAGCAGTTCTGACCTCCTGATACCAGGTTGCTACTTGATGAGACCTCAGAGCCAGCAAAGCCCAAATGATCACAACTCCAAGTAGCTGCTTCCACAATGGATGCTTTTAATATGGCCCACTCAGAGTCCATGTCCCTGGGCTCCCCTGGGATATCTGAGAAGTTCTTCTGGAGGTTGATGTCAAAGACCTCCCAGACAGGGGGCTCAGCCACACGGCCACAGATCTTAGCAAACTACCACAAAGTCTATCATTGATCCTAAGGACTCTTTCACAAATAAATAATGATCACTATTATTGCTATAATTTTGCCACAAATATGGAGTCATCTTCATCACAAGCTGTCTGGACACAAGAGTGTAGAAATTGCACTGAAGGCCAATCCACTTAGAAAGCATTTCACCCAAGTGACTCCACAGGCCACTGTTCCAGTCCACCAAGGTTTTACGGCTGTGGGGAGAGTGATTAATATTTGTCATTGTGTGTGTGTGTGTGTGTGTGTGTGTGTATACTCAGCCACCCATTCCAACTGTGGGAATTTTTAGTCTACAGGAACTTAACAACAATGGCCAGGGTGGTGGTAATAGGGTGTTTTGTGTGTGTGTGTGTGTGTGTGAGCTATGTGAAAAATTCACGGAATGGAAAAAACTCTTAGCTTTCTATAAATCATGTATTTTGAAGGTCTGAATGGAAATGCTTGCCCGTTTTTCTTTTTCTTGTCTTTCAAGAAAATGATGCTTCATGTTGATATTTAGAAAATATTTGCAATATATTATATGATTCATAATACAAAAGTCAATTGGAATCAATACTGTTAATTGTCAAACTGTAAGTATGGATCCTGAAACTGTCCGGAGGAAACAGGGAACAAGCTGTACCATATACTGTGCAGGAACCAGATTCAAATATTTTCATAGTTTCTGAAAGTAAAAAAAAAATCTGAATTTAGGACTGCTCAGCATGTTGATTACAGATCAAATGAGAGACAAGTGCTGATTTCAAAACAGAAATCAGGCTCAAGTCCAAGTGAAGGTAGGAAAGAATTGCAAAGCCCACTGGGTTACAGTTCCAGTTTTAAGTGGAGCACTGGCAGAAAGGGAATCCAGCGCCATGTGGGGTTCTGGTGGGGCTTGCATCCTTTCTTGTTCTTGGCAACCAATGCATTCAGTTTGCTCTGTGGCCTGTCAGTGACTGCTGCATCTATAATTAAAGCCCTTGGACCTAACAAATTATTTTCCCAGCCGTTACACTATAACAACATCACACAGCTTTAGCCCTCTGTTTCTCAGAGACATGATAATTATTCAGATGGCCACAAGATGTCCTTGTCACACAAATGTAAACATAGCTTGTGTTTGAAGTGTCTTGTTGGAAGAACAGACCTTGTCTTGCATTATGAGTGTTTGCCGCAGAGGAGGTGCCTTCAGGTCCAGTGTTGTTTCCATGGTTGTGTACCAGCCACATTACATACAAAGGCATCACTGTCATCTACCTAGAAATTCTCTATCACTAAAGTCCATCATACTCTGACCTCTTTCCAAACAAGCCTCTTTCGCCCTGTGCATCGGTCAAGGGGCCACCAAAATAGTTCCTAAAAAATCTGTGAGCATCTTTCTGCAGAGGGAGCACTGACTCACTGCTTTTTCACTGACCACTTCTCTTTGTCATTTCCTGTGCATTGGACATTTTGCACCATGTGCGCAGAGACACAGGGGTAGAATCCTGGTGAAGAGAGAAAGTTAGCAGGTTAGCGTGGGTAAGAATGTTCAATTCTATTACTACCTCTGAAAAATAAAATACAGAAACATTCACCATCCTCCTGAGATATTACCACATACAGAAGATGCAGGATGTACTGTAGGGCCATGGAGATGATTCCCTTCATGTGAGAGAGTAAAACTGTACGTTTATTTAAAAAAAAAATTCACTGGTAGAGGAAAGAATAAATTATGTTGTACTGTTTGGAAAAGAAAAGACAAAAAGAAGAAGAAAAACTATGGCTTGCTCTCTCCCCCCTCTCTCTCTCTCTCTCTCTCTCTCACACACACACACACACACACACACACACACACACAGTGCCTGGAGGGAAAGCATGTTAGTGGAGAGATAAGGCTCCTTTGTTAGCTAGTTGACTCTTAGACACTATTAATTACACTGGGCCCAGGGAAACAGGTCAATGACCTAACTAATAGCTGGTGTGTGTTTGGATCTGAGTGTATGTGTGTGTGTGTCCACAATGCAGTCCAACGTGTTCGTCACTGTAAAGACTATCTCACTGAATAACTCCATCAGTATTGTGATTTTAGTCAGTTATTATTCAATAAGTATGAAACGCTCTCCTGTCTTTGTCACACCCTTTGTTTAAAGGTTTATGGCACAGTCACCTCATGTTGTGGATGAGCACATCGTGTATTGTTATTCTCAGAAATGTAATTTATTGGCACAAGAAACAAAACTGCTGTGAGATAGATGAGAATGAAAGTTCAGCGACTTTTCTGTGTTTCAGTGATAAAAGATGTTGATGGGACATTCTCAGCTTTATTACTGGGAGAGTACAAAGTAAGTCAGTTTAAACATACTCTGAGTAAATGATACTGCATTACAAGTTTTTGGTTTGTGGAGACGGGGGGGGCAGGACTCAAACCATGGATACTGGGGTTATGTGGTTATGTAACCACATGTAGGACACCCCCGCTGTGTTACATTTTATGGGGAAAGAGGGGCCGGGGTGAAAAAGAAAAACTGCTCGGCTACAAAATATCAGTGTATCAGTCTAACAGAATACTATCCCTTAACCAGGTCTTAACAAATAACACATTCCTCTATGAACAGGCGCTATGCAGCCAGTGCATACAACTGATTATCAATTAAAAATGTATTGAGCATTTTGAGAATTTGGTATGGCACATGATGACCCATTATTTACAATGGTTCTCCTCAAAACGCAGGCCACTTCTTTAAATAGCTCCAAGGGTCCAAACATCCTGAACAGAGCCAGTTCAAGGACCAGAGCTAATTTGGTGAAAAAGAGTTGTTAGTCTGCTGTCTGACTGCACTTCAGTCCACAAGCTTGTATGAGAGTTTGGTATCAGCAGCAGCTGAGTCCACTATACAAGTGTGAATGGGTTTATACTCTGCTGAAAGTCTCAGCACAAGTGCACACAGCTACGGTAAGCCCCAAGGGTCAAACACACACCACTCAGTCACCTGCTGATCTTCTTGTGGCACTATTGATTTATTAGTTTGGTCATTGTCATTGTATTCGTGTTTTAAACTCAGTATTACACACATGAAACTTTAGATGGTCTTGAATTCTCATGTAAAACAGCCATTGAGACAGTTTTCTAAATCAGCTGATCAAACCTGATGGCTGGACTTGTTCCTCTCAAACCACAGAAAGAAATTA
The DNA here is from genome assembly GCF_017976425.1 of Toxotes jaculatrix. Classification (NCBI taxonomy): domain Eukaryota; kingdom Metazoa; phylum Chordata; class Actinopteri; family Toxotidae; genus Toxotes; species Toxotes jaculatrix. The sequence goes on along the minus strand of NC_054397.1, from coordinate 29,064,672 downwards.
ACAACATGAAATGATAGTCAGAATACACAGGGAGTGGGATGGAATACAAGACAATGTTTTCATTATTGAGCTGTCAGATATTTAGACTGTCAGTCTGTCACTGATTGTAAACATTCAGTCAGAACTATCTTTAATATACTGTAAGTCTTTTTAGAAGCTGAATGTTTCCAGCCTTAGTCACACAACCACACCACACTCACTCTGTCAACAGAGGAAACCTTCACAGTACAGGATCAAACTGAGAAAAATCCAAAACCCACCAAATGAACAAAAAAGGGAAAGGTTTCTATGTAACAATGTGTTGTTGATCCAGTATCTAAACCGATCAGCTCTTAGATCAGATGAGAGCCAGGCATTTCCCATCATGCCCTGAGGTCTTGCAATCAGTAGAGAGCGACCAGTGCCTGGCTCCAAAAGCTGCAGCCATCTTGATCCTGTGAGATTATCATTACCTACGTTTGCGTGACATTAGAGCAAGTGGAGATGAAGCTGAACAGAAATCGAACAGACACGCACTGTGTAATCGTTTGGAGGTTATGGAGTCTGCACAGGCCTGGCTCGTCTCAAACCAGCCCCACGTGAGCTGATGAGGGCTGATGAGGGTAGGCTCAGCTCATCCTCTGCTGCAGCTGCCGGTGCGGCTCCTTGCTTTGGTCATATTCTCTCGTCAGTCGGTCTCACCTGAGTCCTCCAACAAGGTGCAACACTAAATCATTAGAGTACCCCTTTAAAACAACAAGTATGTGTTAGTGAAATGTCTTGGGATGAATTTAAGTGATTCTTCACTTGGTTTTTAGAGAAGTGTCAGAGGCAGAAATCAGTACAAGTCATCCTCCTTAACTGCTGTCTAAATGTTCTGATCTAACAGCCAGTGCTCACACTGAACGAAGGCAAATTAGCCTGGTTAGAGTTTGTTGCTGTTGAAGCCTTAGCTTGTGTTTTTGTCTCTCCCTGCATTTCTCCAGCTCTGGGTTACATAAACAACAAATCCTTGGCTCAACATTGACCTCTTGGTTAGGCAATTAATTGTGCAGACACACACACACAAACACAGTACATCCAAACACTAATAGCTCAGACCCCCCACAAATAGCAGGTCAAGGTTGTATGCACTAAGAAGCAGTCCCTCTCTCCCTCCAATGTGTGTGTGTGGGTGTGTGTGTCTGTGTATGTGTGTGTGTGTTCATCCCTCTGCGTGTCAGTGTTTGTGTGTGTTCCCTAATTGGAATGCTATGCTTTTGGTCGTGCAATCACAGACGTCTGTGGAATTTGAGCTGATATGAAAATAATTGCTTCACTTTGACTTGGTCAGATGTTGTAAAGAGTGGTGTGTTTTCACAGTCAGAAATGTAACACAATCTGCCCCAGTGTTTACGCTCCAACCTGTCATAACCTGCTCGCAGGATGTTTTTTTACTCAACTCGTCGCAATGTGCTTCAGCTCACAGCTAAACTTCTCATTTCGTGTCAGCTGCTATGCCCTGAATGCTCTATCATGGAAGAAAATCAACAAGTGTGTGTGTGTGTGTGTGTGTTTGTTTGTCAGGGATGGAGCCGTGTGTGCTCTGTGTGTGTGTGTCTGTGTGGCTTGTGTGTTTGGCTAACATGGAGACATGTAAATCCCTGATTAGCTCTTTAACATAAACTTCCTTCACTGACTGATCAACACAGGAATACCAGACAGCGTAGTGGAGGGGATTTGACGTGTGTGTGTGTGTGAGATCCTTGGACATATTTTGAACTAGAAGACACATTAAAGTTTGGAAGCTTCTTTAAATTATGTAACAGTAACATTGAAATGCTTCTGCAACGTCCTGGACTCAGCTGAACGATGGTTTCAACAAGGATTTCACCATAAATGGGTGAATGTCACACACTGATGTAAATGTGTAAGGTTTGCACAAGATGAAGAACTGAAACGTTGACTGAAATTTAACTGAATCAGTATGTTTGGCTCATTAATCTTAGATTAATGTATGTGGTTCATTAAGACTGTTCGGTGAGCAGTGATGCATCATGTCTCATCACTTATGAGGTGGAAATGGAGTGTGTCGTTCCACTGTGGCATTTCCTCTGCCAAGTCCATTAGTTTCTCTGTTGGAACACCTCACAGTGTGTTAGCAGTTTTACTTTCTGCCATGACCAGACACCAAAGGAAAAAAGGCTGCGTTTCAATCCATTTTAATGTTTTCAAGTTAGCTTTTGTTTAGCTGAAGCTATGGAGTCAAACTGGGGTCAGAATTTGAAGAACAACATAACCAAACTACGAATAAGTCTATGAAAGGTTTTTCATGTCAGGTAGAAATTTGGAATAAGTCATCTATTTTTCTTTTAATTTCATACACACTCCTTCTTTTCCTCTGACACATGTTTAAGTGATTGGGGTGGATAAAGTGGAGCCCAGGGAGGAAGGTGTGTTTCTCAGGCTGTTTACACCTCACATGATACCAGTCATGGCTCAAGAGCAATTACTAATGTCATGACACAGCTTAACGGTCACATTCTTCAGAATGACATTTTTAACTTTCACACACACAATGCTACAAAAGCAGCATTAGCTGTGTATGCAGGGTTGGAGCATGATCACACTTGGTAAGGATGGACTCCAGTCCACCAGGTCCAACAAGACAAACTGTCAGTGCAGGGCCACTTTCAGGTGAGTTAGGCAGTCTCCCAGGGCTACTGTCACTGAAATTCAGTGAGCCTCTTACAGTATAAAACAGCACTCACACTGCTCTGAGCACTGAGAGGAGATTATGTCATAGGCTGTGACCTCCTGGCTGATACTTCTTTACTCTCACTTTTATGAAAGAATCACAGATGTAACCAGGTTGCTTTTTGTCCTTGACAAACATTTTAGTACGATCCACACAGGGATAAGTCATAATCCAAATTTGCTCCTGGGATGACAGTTTTCAAAGTGGCTCTGCTGTGTTCCATTAAAAGGCCTGGATTTAGAAGCAAGTATATAAATGTTATCTGAGGTAAATGAGTGTCTGTCTAAATCCTGTTCAGACCCTCCTGCCACAGCAGATTCACACTGAGACTCTCTCTCTGAATACTGACTGATCATATGTATTATAGTTTCTTAATGCTGAGCTATCCAGGTGTAAAACCTAATCTAATTACTATATTCATTTTGCTGTAGGCCTGAAGTGTGAACTGTAAATTGAATTATAAAAGAAAACATATAGTGGATCATGAAACATTGTCAGGACAGCCACAAGGGAAAGTCTCTCGTGTTAATAAAAGTTGTCCCTCAGTACAGAAATGAGTGACTGTGACATGTGATGTTAGAATCGTACGTTCTGTACTATAGTCTATGATTGAAACCAGGCTTGATGTAAGATGTTGATGGAATAAAAAGAAAGAAAGAAATGTTAGCTAATGATATTTATGAAAAGATTCTTTCAGGAATTATCCTTAATTGTCATGACTAGACCCTAAGGGGGCTGTTCTTTCAACTCTTTTGTTTTGTTTGGATCTCTTTTGTGGACATTTGGACCTTTTCAGATTCTTGTTTAGTTTGTTAAGTTTTGTTCACTGTTCCTGTTTTATTTTGAAATCATGGCCCTTGTGTGTCTTGTCTTGTTCTACTTCCTATCTTTGTCTTGTTTCCCTCCTTTTGTGATTGTCTGCCCCGCCCTAATTGGTTTCACCTGTTGTCCATTGCCTGGTGTATGTAAGTCTCGTTATTTCCCTGTGTTCTTGTTGGTTTGGCTGTGTTCCATGCCCAAGTCTGTTTCCTTGCCTGAGTGTGTGTCTTCCCCGTGATCGTTCCCGTACCTGTGCCTTGCAATTTTTTCCCACCTCATGGACTTACTTTGGTTTCCTCTGTTTGCCAGTAAGAACGTTTTGTATTTTCGTTTGGTTTCTGAGTATTTTTCTCCTGCGTGGGTGATTTTTGGTTGTTTGAGTTTTGTTCCCTGGCCCTGGACACTTCCAGTGATTTTTGGTTCATTAAAAGACTTTTTAAGTTGCTCCTAGCCTGTTTTGGGGGTTATTGCTTGTGGGTCCTGGCCTGATCCCTAGTCTTAGCATAACAGAACAAACCGACCAGAAAAATGGACCCAGCAGACCCGTTTTCTGAGACTGACTTAGAGCTCAAAATCTTGCTCCTCTCCCAAGACCTTGAAGAGAGGGATATGGTCAGCAAAGAGCTTTCCGAGGTCTTACTTCGTCTGGGTAGACTGCTTGAGCTCCAGGACTTTTAGAAAAACCCTGGCTTGTGGAGATGTATCCAAAGCTAGCTGTGCCGTTTTGGGTGTCCGTATCAGATCCAGCTCTGGTTGATACCCAAGGTTTTAAAAGCAAACTGGTCAAACACCTCAGGAGTAATATAATTCCCCGGCCAGCCTCCCAGTCAACTGGCCTCTGGCCAACTAGCCTCCAGCCAGTCTCCCCTGTCCCTGCATCAGGGATCCTGGCCACGTCTCGAGTCGGCGGCCTGGCTGACACCTGCTTCACGTCACCTGTTAGCGGTCCGACCAACGCCTGCCTCTCGACTCCAGCCGGCGGTCCAGCCAACATCCCCTCGTCTCCAGTCGGCGGTCTGGCAGACATCTTCCCCTCGACTCCAGTCGGCGGTCCGGCCGACATCTCCCCCTCGCCTCCAGTCGGTGGTCCGGCCGACACCTGCTCCACATTTCCAGTCGGCGGCCCAGCCAACACCAGCTCCGCGTCCCCGGTCTGCGGTCCGGCCGACGCCTTCTCCACGTCTGCAGTCAGCAGTCCAGCCAACACCAGCTCCTCGACTCCGGGCAGTGGTCCCGCCGAATCCTGCTCTGCGTCTGCAGTCGGCGGTCCGGCCGACACCAGCTCAACGACTCCGGTCTGCGGTCCAGTCGACCCCTGCTCCCTCATCTCTGGTGGAAATTCGTCTTCACCGTCGTTGTCCTCCAGCTTCACCTCCAGTGGTGGCTCGTCTTCGCCGCCGTCACCCTACAGGTTGGCCATCTGAGCTGCTCCGTGCCTCTGGGTGGCCTCCCAAGTGCCTTCGCCTGTTTGGTCGGTCTCCTGGTCGGCTTCCCCAGCATCTTCGCTCATCTGTTGGACCTCCGGGTCGTCCACCTGAGGTCTCCTTTCCTGCCCTGGCTCAACCTCCAGGCCGTCCACCTGGGGTTTCCTGTTCTGCCCTGATTCAACCTCCAGGTCGTCCACCTGAGGTCTCCCACCTCCCTCCCCAGCTCTCTGATTGCTGGCCCTCAGTAGGTCAGAATTTGTATTTGTCGATTACTTTGGTTTATTGTTAAAAATTGTCAACTTTTTCATCAACACATTGTACCTGCTTCACATCAACATGCTAGCATTATTATTGTGAGCATGACACTATGCTCATATTAGCATTTAGCTCAAAGCAGTGATGTGCCAAAGTCCATCCTCACAGAGCTGCTGGCAGGGCTGTAGACTCTCTTAGAAATCTGATTTTCATTTATTGGACCTCTTAACAAAAATGTGATTACTCCCTCAAGACAAATCAGTAAGCTCGTGCAGGAACAGCTGTTTCATTATTTCTATCGAGACTCAATTAGAGTGTCTTCTCATGCATGTCCCAAAAATTAAGCAAAAGAAAATAAAGCAGTTTATGTTACACATTATTCTCTGCTTCGAATATTCAAATGTTTCCAGAATGTCAGACCTCAGCACACGTCTCTCCTCAACCCCTCAGTCTTTCTATGAACATTTCGAAACAGTGAGAAATAAAGTAAGTGGGAGGTGAATTCCTCAAAGGCAAGGAGGAATATTGCACTGATAGGAACAGGAGATAAGTGGTGCGATACGACAGTAAAAATATGTACTGGGACAGAGGTGATCGGACTGGATAAGAGCCATCAGCGAGGCTCAGTAGCAAGACACGTACTCACAGAAACATTTGTTTATTTCCAGTTCATCACTAGTTCATCAGTTTTGGTCCTATTAGATTGTGTAAAATGGCTGATTGATGTTGGTTTAAAAAGTAAATGAAGTGCCATCTAACAACAGAACATAATAAATATAACAGACTATGTATTTCTAACATGAACGACATACACATATATACATACACATTTATTAAAAGTAAAGATGTTCAGGACTTCTTTCCCTCACAACATGTATTGTTCCTTATGTTTCCTAGAAGTATTTTCCTGGAAGCACAAAAAGCATGGAGAAGCCAAACTCACAACCCTTATGCAGGGTTATCTCAGTGAACAAGAATGCTTTTACCTGTGTGTGTGCATGTGTGTGTATGTGTGTGCACGTGTGTGTTGTGAGAAAACAATTCCTCCAGCAAGAGCATGCAGATACTTGATAAGCGAGCACCTTCAGCTAATGGCGTCAAATTTCAAACAGTCTGTTCAGCAGCCTCGAAACATCACAGGTGGAAATGAATGGCTGCGCACTCGCCTGCCACTGTTATCTGCTGCTGGGGTTGTTGTACACTGCAGTGCACCCCGACATGAGCAGCCCTAACCCTGCTGCGGCCCCCCAGCAATTAAAGTAAGTCAGTAATTAGAGATTATTTTTTGCCCAATCTTAATACAAGTCAGTAGAACAATAAGCCTTTGGCATCATTAAAAGCAGGTGACTGTTTTTAAATGATTCGTATTGTGGGTGTTATCTTTTTACAATGCCCATCTAACAACATTCATACAGTACAAATATAGTTTGGCAACTTGAAATGTAAATTTTGCTCCCATAAATGCGTCTATCCACCATTTCAAAGCCATGAAGCACAAGGTTATTTTCTTGTATACAGTATATAAATATATTCTTTTGAATTATGGATCACTTGAACCTACAACGTAAGCCAGAGAAAAATGTTCCACACTAAGGACGACATTGAGCCTTAATCTAGCTAACAGGAAGTCGTGTGAGTTTTTGAGGCTCACAGAAGTTTATTATGAGGAAACAAAATGAAATTAAATTTTAAAAAAATCATGTATCAACATATTATAAAATACAATACAATACACACACGGCACACATGACACTCTGCATGTGTATGTGTGTTAATCAGGTTTTTTCCCAGGCCTGTGTTTGCCAGGTTCTGGCAGCATAATCTTGTGGGAGAAACCAGCCCAACCATTCACACACACACACACACACACACACACACACACACACACACACACACACACACACACACACACACACACATTCATTCCTGTGTTTCCTCAATGGGGATAAACCCTGTGTCTTTAGTATTTCTGGGTCAAAACCTCTCAGTTCTCTTTATCTGTCTCGGCTTCTTTTCTGAGGACAAACATAGTAAATGTGTACAGCTGATTGATGAGGCCACCAATAGTCAAACCTGTAGCAGGTTCAATCAGGAATGATCATCAATCATTAGTGTGTTTATATGACGCCTGAGAATCTGCTAACGACAATGTCTGAAGTCCCACTGATGACTGTCAGGATCACTGAAATCAAGAAGGTTCATCTTCTTGAGAGCATGAATGCTCCATAAATGTCATCAGCAGTTTGTTTTGTAATGAGGTGCACAAAAAAAGAAAACTGTGGATGTCATTCTTTTTCCTCTGTGGTAAGGTCTGCTTGAATTTAATGATTTTGTTGACTAACATAGTTTGAATCACACTGTGGGAAGAATCTTAAGTTATTGAAATTAATTGAATCAAATCATACACACAGATAAACAGTTGGTGATATTCTGTATGCTTCTTATTGTGAGCAAATCCAATGAAAATGATCAACGATGAATGTGTCCTACTAACGAGTAGTGTGTGTGTGTGTGTGTGTTTGTGTGTGTGAGTGTGTTTGTGTGTGTGTGTGTGTGTCCTGATCCATCATCCAAAATGAAAAGGGTTTATCCTCCTAGGATCACGTTGAGCTCAGCATAGCTCTATTCATAGCATATCTTAGATTCTAATAAGAGAAGTTACAAGATCGCTGAACATATCAGGATTCAGGGTCCGCAACATTTCTGGAAATGTGGCTGTTAGACAGTCAGTCCAGTCAGAGTCACTGTGGTCAAACATAGAAGGAGATGAGTTATTCAACTCTTGTTTCATGCAGGTACACTCTTTGAGTAGTTATGCAGAAAGTGCTATGAACCACTTCCTGGAGGTCAAAGATGCTGACTGCTACAAAGAAGGGATCCATATGCTCCAGGAGCGTACAAGTGCATACATGTAAGAGGAGATTTTGACTGTGATGTGGTTGTTTCTCATAGAATGCGTTAAAAATCTGGCAGCAGCTTTTTGTAGAGGCTGTAGTTTTTGGATGTCTTGCCTGCTTGGACCAGAATAAAGTATGCAGCACCAGTCCAGTGATTAAGGAGATTAAAAAAAACAAAAAAACATGGACGACCTCGACAAATGACAGGAATAAGCTGGTCTTGGTTAAATGTCTTGGTTAAATGTCTCAGCTGGACAAACAGCATTGCACGTAGGACTCTCTAAGTCGAAAAGTACACTGAGGTTACAGCCTCTTTTAAAAGATATTTGTCAGTGACAACAGGAAACAAGACTTCAGTAGTAATTTCACCCTTGTTTTATGCAAGTAAATGTTTGACAGACTGTTTAGACTGACTTATTTATATGAATATAGTATTATTTATAATAATTGTTCTATAAAACCTAGAAATGACAGAGGCAGACAGTGTATGTCCTGTCAAACATGAAACCACAAAATTCAAACGATGCCGGTCTTGTCATTTAGTTGTGTTTTAGAGTGAATTTTTCCTTTAAAGCTCAAAAACAGATGAAGCTTATCACCCATGGGAGGAAATGAGGAAGTGACACACCAACAACAGGAAAAAAAAAAAATCCAGGAATTCAAGGAATTCCCTCTGACATATGGAGGTGTCACATTGGAGATGCAGTAAATTTATTTTGTTTGTGTGACTGAGTGTGTGTTTGTACATGTATGGAATGCTGTTTACAGGGTTTTTTGTCGCGTGTGACACAATGAATGACATTGGAGCCATTAAAAAGACAACTCGCTGACAAACAGCACCTGCTCCGTGTGTGTGAGAGAGAGTAAGACAATGCCAGAAAAACACCTGCTGCCTTTATGACCAGCAAACACATCCTGTTGCCCCTCAGAGGCGCAAGTTCAATTCCCTATTTGCTGGCAAAACACAAAAAGGCTCAGTGAATGCACATCAAGACAAAAAAGAAAGACATTTTTTAACTAAAGTACTGTCCATCCATCCATTCCACGGATCCGTCCATTCCAATCCAGGCTTGTTTTTCTGTGAATCCTATTGAGAGTTTCTTTCCACTTCTGTGTTACTTGACCACTTGGGAGCAAAGATGTGTATCCACTCAGCCAACGAGTGGTAAAGGTAAATCAACAGCTGTGTCCATACTTCTTTAGCTATGGTGAATAACAAAAGATGTAGTGACAAGAACAAAAGCAGTGCACACTGCTGTGTTTGAGTTACCAAGGTTTCCTGTGGATTTTTTTTGTTGTACATCATTAAGCTTAATTACCTCAAATGGCTCCTTTTAAGGTGAAGAAACTACAGTTTCTACTTGAACCCAACATTTCATTCATTCTATTGTTTGCACAGGTAAAGAACATGGATCAACTGGTAAACTCAGCTCCTTCTTTGCTAAATAGACCCAAGATACCCCCAGCCCATTCTGAGGGGCTGAAACCTGCTTTTCTCCTTCCCATGGAACAGGCTTAACAGGAAGTCTACAGATAAGATTTCCAGCCATGTTGGAACATCAAACGCACCCAAGAAACACTGATGACATAAATTATCTGAAACATCTGGATTCTGGTGCTCAAACTGGCATTTGTAACAACATATTATACAACAATCTGAAGTATGCAGGTTCAAATTGTCAAATTGTTTGGCTTAAGCTTAAACCCAGAGTACCACTATGATCAACCTGCAGGAGAGACTCATGTTTAAACAGATATCATACAAACTATCTGACTGTCCTCCTGTAAAAGAAAACGTGTTTATTATTGTAACCATGACAACAAAGGTCCTCTAACCTTACAGAAGTACTTATTTTACCCCAAACTACCATAGTTTTCTAAACCTAACCAAGTTGTTTTTGTGCCTAAACCTAACCAAACTCTGACTTCTCCATGACCTTAACCATATGTTTATTACTGTTGCCATGGCAATGGAGGTCTGGTATGCCTGAGACTGGTACATTTCTATGGGTCACATCAGAGGAAAGAGACAAATGGCCTATGTGGTTGTTCAGGTTGAAGGATGTGTTGTTGTTAGCACAACCCTTAGACACAGTGTTGCCTTGAACTAAATAATAACATCAGGTTGTCAAGAGAAATTTGAAAAAAGTCTAAATTTCACCAAGAAATTTTCACATTTGGCTGAGGTGGAGCAGTTGGTGTATCGATAAAAACAAAACGGAAACAGACTTAGTGGAAAAAAATCATCATGTACCAGAAGCATGTGGCCTAAACGTCCACTCAGGCTTCCAGAGAAGAGACAAAAACACGTCAGATCTGTGTGGAGGGACAGCGTGTGCCTGATTTCACAGCTGTCCATCCAGTGGAAACATTTCAAGTGTTTAGACAAAAACTAAAATACAATCAAGCACATCATTCCCACAGTGTTAAACAATAGGAAAGCACACGTGCCTGTGATCAGGACTTACATGAGAAAGTTAGAAAGAATATTGGTGGAGCCCAGGTTTTAAACCTGAGTCCTGTTTTCCTATATTATAACCAGCAACAGCAAATGGAATGTAATTCAGCTGGGCTTTTGTCCACCTCAAAGTATGTAAGTCTACTAAGAGTGCTTGTTTTTGCCACTGACAGGCTCAGACTGTTATTCTAAGCGTCTGACATTATGGAAAAGATCCCTGCAGAGACAGACCTTTATGTTAAAGAGGAAGATGAGCTGGAGGAACGAACAATACAAAGCTGTTGGAAGGCATCTGCTGTCATCCAGTGATGGAACAACTAACATAATAAACTAATGTAATAAAATAACATACACATGTAAATGGATCAGGAACAGCTATGTTCAATGTTTCATCAGGAACCTAGTAATTATTATTCCATTTAATCAAACAGTAAGAACCAGGTATGTGAGCGAGAATATCAAATGCTGACTTCAGTATCATTGCCAGCACTTTGCCTCTCAGGAGCCCTCTTTTTACAAAAACACTTAGAGGATCATTGATTTTTAAAGTGATTATGTGTCCATAACAGCTGCATGAACCACTGGCGCACAGAAGCCTCTGTAGGTGTATCTAATAATAAACTATGACCTCCAACAGTTACATTCCTCCAAATGTAAGACAATATGAGAGTGACCTTGTTTAGTTGCATTCGTTTATTTTTTTGTAGTTCTTTTTCTTTTCTTTTCTTTTCTTTTCTTTTCTTTTCTTTTTTGCTCTGTTTTCCAGTGTGGACATCTGGGAAACCCTGAGCCAAACAGGTGGGATGAAGTGAGCAGGTGTCGTACAGTGCTCAGTGGCACCACACCACACTTAGAAACATGAGTAAGTATGTGGAATATGTTCCACAGCCTCTTGAGTCGCTGGGATAAATGAGCTTTGTTGTTTTCAAGGTTTTCTTTGAGTGTGCACATTAGGAATTGCTCTGCTATGATGCCTACTTCTATTTTGTCCTGTGAAACAATGAGAATCAGTATTAGAGGTCTGATACAATGTTATCAAAGGAAATATCATAGGACACAGAGGCAGTGTCTCAGTGAGACGTATCGGTGTTCCACTTCCCATCCACTTGAATTCAGACGCCAGTACAATTCTAGCATTCTGGTGAGGTGAATCATCCACACCAACAACAATAGCACATTTCTCAACTCTTTTGGTGCATGCAGATATGAATGCTACTGGGATTCTTGCACCATTATTCTCAGTGCTGGCATAGAACTGGTGACCGGGGCCATTGATGTGATTTTGTCCTCAAAAGCATCGCTGATTGGTGCCCTGCGTTGAGGTGCTTGAGAAGTGTGTTTGATGTGAGAGTTGGCTTTGAACATTGCTGAAACAGTGGCACGGAGCCAGTGCCAGTTGATTAGCTCAGTAACAATACGGCTATTGAGGGGCCAGCATCAGCTGATTTTATGTAGTATTTATTTGACCCTGCTGCCAGGTAGCAGGGTCAAATAAATACCAAGAAACCGCAAAACCTGGATTCTGAAAGACTGTCCTGAATTTGGAAACGTACTTGCACAGGAAACCGTTTTTGTATTTTTGACACTTTGGGGAAAAAAAAAAAAGCTGTTAAGTAACAGACATTAGTATAATTAGAAATGTAATTTCCTCAGGATTTTGAACCTTCTGCAGCAGAGGCCTGTGCTGACATTCAGCCAAGTAAAGGTCACGAAAGGACAGTTTGAAAACCAAGACATTTTAACAGCAGTCGACCGCAGCTTGGCTGTTCAGCCGAAACCATGCAAAAACAAAAGGTTTTAACACATTGCTTGGATTATGACATTTGCTCAACCTTACAGAAGTACACACACACACACACACACATCCCAGAATCCATCAATATACGGTGTTGATTTCCCCTCTTTCTGAACTGATCACACCTAACCTGTGGAATGATGTTTGATTTCCACAGTCGGTGAAATAGTTCCACTATTGGTATGTTACATTTGAAGAGGAACTCTGATCGTGCATTCTGGGAAAATTGCATAAAATTTAATCCTGTTGATCCTTTCAGTGCAGGATTACCTAAACACCTAAATTGGGCTTTTCATGCTTAATGGTTCCTGAGCTAAAGCAGCTATAAACTATTTGATCTCGAATGTCACGTAATGTTGGTTCAGGACAAATCGTTGTATTTTCTGAAAAGATTTAAATCCTTTTCATTCCTCTTTGACCCACAGGTCTTGTTAGCGCAGTCTAGAATAATTGAACAGGGCTTTGCTGCCACCTACTGGTCACACCTGATAAACTCTAGCTGGTTGCTAAAATGCATTGTGTGCTTGTAAAGACAGTTTTGGCCATTTTTCATTAAAGACCCACTTCAAGCATTAATATTCTGCTTTAAATAATAATTTGTGTCTTATTGCTTTTCTTTGTTTGTTTATATTACAAAAAAAGTTCAATTATCTGCTAAGAAATTCCAAAAATTACACCTACTCCTTCCTGCTTATTGAAAATTCCTGATTTTATGAATGGTTTCCAAACAAGTTTTGATGTTGAACTGTATTGCATTATATGAAGAGAACCTTGAATCATTGATATAAATGGGCTGGACAAAATAATAGAAACACCTGATCTTATAATGTAATAAAATCCAACAGCACCAGAGAGTGCAGCCTCCAAAATGACCACAAAGTTGTTTCAACAAACATCAACACAAACTGAACTCTCTAACTGTCATGAAGGGAGGATTCATTGCAGAACTGTTAGATCATTAGACTGCATTAGTTTTAGCTGGGTGTTCCTAATAAACTGCCAACTGAGAGTGTGCATATACACACACACTCACACACACATTTAGATTCTTGTCCACCATCAGTCCCATCAGGAGGATTCTGATCGGTCCCACATTTATTCTGCAGCAAGACAATGAGCCCAAACAGAACTGTGAAGAACTATCTTCAGAGACAAGGAGTCCTACAATAGATGATCTGGCCTCCACAGAGCCCTGATCTCCACATCATGGAGTCAGACTGGGATCACACGAAGGGACAGGAGACACCGAGACAGATAAAATCAGAAGAACTGTGGCAAGTTTTCCAAGATGCTGGAACAACCCACCTGACAAGTCCCTGAAAAAGTGTGTGTAAGTGTACAGAGGAGTACTGGTGCTGTTTTAAAGGTAAAGCATATTCACAGCAAATACTGATCTTATTTAGATTTTTTTTTTTCTCTTCTCTGCACTTTGGATGAGGTGAACTGATAAATAAAAACTATTCATTGCTTTATTTTACAAAGCATTATCAATATACTTTAGTACCAAAAACCTCTGCAGAGAAATGTTTGTTGGTTTGTTGTTTCGTATTTGTTCCGTTTGTTTTGTGTGTGTGTTTCTCACACCCATTGCTTTCAACTGCGCGACAGCCTTGCGCATACCCGGAAAAACATAACCCCACGTGTTGTGGACATGCTTAGCGGCATGGGAGGCTGTTAACCTGGGATGCTAGCATCGCGATTTAGCAGCGTCAAGCTCACTGACGATTACTACCGGAATTAAACTATTTGCCTTCAAAATAAAATACATGAATACTCTGGAGTGTAAATACACTGTAGAAACTTTCAGTGGTTTCATCAGACTTTGGTTTTATCGTATTGTATTTTTAAGTGTAAAATTTCGTAACATATAGTCATTTACAATGTGATATGAGTTTTAAATTATAACAACATGAGGTGCGTATTTTTAATGTCTTGTCAAATTACGACCTACTACTACTTAAATCACTACCTACCTATAGCTAACGAATGCATTACACAGGCTACTACTGTGAAAAGGGAAGAATAAAATCAAAATTTCCCTTGGAATAAGGCCTCATAGTATGTTTAGACTTTAGTATGTGCTCATTTTTTGTTGTTCCCCCCCCCCCCCCCCCCCTCACTGCCAAGAACGAGGCTGGTATTTTGAAGGTTAGTAACGGAAGTCGTCGTTTTCATTCCGGCGAAACAGACTTAGGTCTCGAGTTTCGTGAGGTTTCTCGCAGCGCGGATTCTGTACCTTCACAAACTTCCAGGTATTTTTTAACAAACACACAGTTGCTTCGCTACATCGTGCTTATTGTTTTTTTGGGGGGGAAAGTCTCCGGGTTTATTCAGGCTCGCTGTTGTCGAAGACGTGTCGTAAATTAAATTTAACGCTTTTAGCCTTGGTTAGCTCCTTAGCTAATTAGCCGACTGACGCTAGAGTGCGTTTTGATAACTATATTCTGTGTTTGTGTTGTTTTAGTTTACCGTACTTTTCTCTGACTTGTCTGTCGACTTCGCTGGTTTTTGTGATGTGGTTCAGAAATGGTCTTCAATGGTGACATAGTTTTGTTTAGTTTTGGATGATGGCAGTTGTGACAGGTTGTGTAAATGGTATTTTTATACATGTGTTTTATTTTATACTGTATTTACCGTGTTATCTGCTCGTTCCTGAGCATTATATTTTGTATCAAGTAAAGTTTAGGTGCCATTTTGCATAACCAAACAGTGCACCATGAAATGAATTATAGTTTAGAAATGCAGCTATTTATCATTTCTATTTTTGATTATTCTCAGTTATTAATGGATTCATCGTTTAGATTTTTGTCACAATTTTCCAGAGCCCGAGATAAGACTCAGAAGAGACATTTTAGGAGATAAAACCTGCAAATTATGAACTAACCATTTGTGTCAGCTCCATTATACTATTCTTCTTCTTTGTATTCCTTCAAACCTCCATCAAAGTATAAAAGGCAACTTGCTGTAATCATGCGTGCTGACATTATGGAACACCTACTGTTTTTAAGGGTTTAAAATGTGCATGACATTTCAGATGGATGAAGAATTATCTAAGGAAAATGGAGAGACGTTACCGACACACCAGGAGGACGAGGCCATGGAGGTGTCTGTGACAACACAGCTAGAAAGTCTCGATGTTGTTCCTGAAAATGCAGATGTGTCATCAAATACACAAGCACATCCAGAGGAAACAGGAGCTGAACATTCAGCTACGGCAGCAACACTTTCTGTAAACACTGAGTGTAAGACAGTGGACTGTGATGATGATGATGACTCAGAGGATTCAGACAGGTATTTACACACACAGACACACGGAAATTTGACAAAAGGTTTGTTATTGTTGTTTTTAACCCAAACTTGGTGGTTACAAATGTTATGCATCAGTAGTTGTCTTTGTAGCTGATGCCTGAAAAGTCACAAACAGGAAGCAGAAAGGAAACAAATCTCTAACCGTGATGCTCTTCTTCTCTTTTAATCAGTGACAGTTCTTCCTCTTCCTCCTCATCGTCCTCTTCTTCCTCATCCTCCTCCTCTCCCTCTGCCCTTGTATTGGAGGATGACGACGACGATGAGGGCTTCAGTCAACCAGCCCCCATCAAAACCAGAGATGAAGTCCTGCTCGAGGTTAGTTTTATGTCTGTTTCCTCCGTGTTGTACAGAACAGAGGGTCAGACGATAATATGGGTCTAATGAGTGAATTGTATAAACGAACCGCAGTGGATCAGTAACAGCCTGTTTCCCCTGCATTGTTTTACCTGCTTTTCCACTGGACAGAGTCTGTTTGTTTCCATTGGTGACAGACAGTGATGTTTGAAGATATACAACTTAAATATTCTCTGCTAAGCATTGATTAACCCCGTGGTTCTGTACCACTTTTCTTCTGTACTACAATACTAGACTTGTTTCATAGTCGGATGTGCAATAGATTTAGAATAAGATTTATAAATCAAACTTTATTTTGTACATTTATTATTAATACTTGCCGAACTCAGTAAAGATTTACCAAGCATCTTAGTCATTATTAGTAAAGCTGAAGAATTTTTTTCCACACAGGTGCCATGATGTATCACATTTGCAGTTTTTCAATAATGTTTTCAATACATTACTTAAGAATCAGTACCAGCTTTAAACTGTGCTTTTAAACCTCAAATGTCCTCAAATGTCTAAGAAACAAGGAGCCAACAAGAACTTTGTCTGAATAAAATACAATCACAACTGGTAAAATTATGAGTGAAACACTGATGCAAACTTGTCACCTTTTTAGTGAAACTCTCCATTTTGAGTCCAGAATACGTCGTCAGTATGATTCATGTAGATTGGATGTGGTTTTGAAACTGGGGTCGGAGGCAGGGGGCTGTGGCTGTGTGAGGACAATGTTCAGTTCTCATGTTTTCTGAGCAATCACCACAGCTCCCTACACGATGCAGAAGCATCTTACCAGACTTTTCATACACATTTATTGGCCCCCATAGTTTTGCTGGTTTTCCAAGGTTCACTGTTAACACCATCAGACCACAGGATAAAAGGTCATATCTGTGTGTAGGAGCTGCCAGCAGTGGAGGAGGTGTGTATATCGTTACCAGAGGATGCGGAACTGCAGCCTATAGGAACAGTCTCCAGTATTATACAGCAGCTCGGTAAACACACAGACACACACACACACAAACCTTTTTTTCCCACGTGGGTGGAGATATTTAGTCAGCTCTGTCTTTAACTGCTGTCTCTGTCTCTACAGTTATCATTCAGTCTCTGAAAGACACTCCCCCCCTGACTGATGACAGCATCATCTTTAAGTCTAATAGAGAGGCTGTGGGCAAGGTGGGTGGACCAGCAGAGACCTGGCTGTGTGTTAGACTGCCTTTACTTTTGTCCAGTTGGTTTCCACTGGGTATTAATATTATATTGTTTGCGTGTCTCAGGTGTTTGAGGTGTTTGGTCCAGTGTCCAGTCCGCTGTATATTGTACGTATGAACACCGTGGAGCAGTTACACACCAAGGGGCTGATAGAAGGAGCGACTGTTTATTATGCACCGGCCATCAAAGAGTACACAGGATACATCCTCACACAGCAGCTTAGACTGTAAGTAAAAATACACACACACACACAGAGGGCACAGAGCATGTTCAAGTTAGACCAATATAATGGTTAGTTTTGTGGTTTATTTGTTGATTAGTTGTCACCTCTGATATGATGGATTGTCTGTGATCTGTGACCAAATGTTGCCAATATGTTGAAGTGAAAATGTTTTCCTTCCAGTTTAAAGGGATCTGATGCATCGTGGAAGAACGACCAAGAACCACCAGCAGAGGTGAGCAAAAGAGAGAGAGAGAGAGATGTACATAGAGAACGAAGCTGTAACTGCTGTCAGATGGAAAGGCTGGTTTCTTTCCTATCTAATGGAAACAGCAGCTTTAGTTCGAGACACTTTTTTCAAATTGAGCCCGAGTTAGGAGGATTGAGTTTGCTGATCCTGTGACTCTGTCCCACCTGGTGCAGTCTGTTTGCACTAAGGTGAAAGGAGCTGTGCAGGTGGTTTTCTTCAACCAGCTCAGATCTCTACATGTTGCAGTTCTCTTTTACTGTTTGTCATACATGTCTTTGTGGTAGTTTCACAACATTTAGCTTTAATTATGCTTCTGGACCGGGCTGGCAGGTGCTTGTTGGTTCTTGCATCAATCATGCATCCAGTCAGTAACAGTGTACCATTCTAGGGGACCCAACTTGAAAGTTGAGCCACATTTGTTCCACCTTTTGCGTCAGCAAACTATTACCACATGAAATTGATCGTTTTATTATTACTGCAGACCCATGGTTTGGAGGGGGTCCACAATGGGATCCAAGCTTAGTATAACAGGGCCACCACTGATCAAAGAAGCTGCTGACTGACAGTGGCGGGTTCTACAAGGAACCGTGGCTGTTTTTCATTGATCTGTGGTTTGTTGTCGGTTCACAGAGTTAGAGAATCTCTTTGGATTGTTTGGTGAAGACCAAACAGGAGTGTCAGCTCTTTGATTTCACTCTGAGGAGCTGAAACAGAGAGATCTGCAGGCAATGATGCTGAAGGATCTGGAAAGATTTTCCAGTCTGTGGTGTTATAAGGACACAGCGCTCTGCTGCTGTGCTGTGGATAACAATCTGATCTTAAGTGTGTTGAGTTCATCTGGATTCAGCGATGTTTGCCGGTTGGTGTGTGTGCGTGCAGCAGTGGCCACGGGAGAAGATGTTGGGCAGAGCAGAGAAAGGAATGATGTTCCTCCTTTCCATATCCTTTTCAGTGCAATCTCCAACGCAGTGGTGTTATTGTTGTGGACAGATGGGACATCTGGTCAGGTCCTGTCCAGACAGAGTGAGCCAAGAGACACCTGATCCTGTGGTGGTGCCGGTATTGAAACCAGTGTGTAAAGACAGACTGGTTCCCATATAGAGGCAGCACATGAGACAGACACAAGCTGAACCCACTGTGGGAACAGTCAGTGTAGACGGTGAGCTGACACAAGGAGAAGACACGCAGGAGGTGAACATGACTGTGAGCCAGAGGTGGTGAAACCAGCCTCTCATTTTATTGTCCTGTGCTGATGATTTTATTGTCTTTGTAAACAACCTGGAGGATTGTGCTCGGTGCCGTCGTTTCCTTTGCTTTTATTTCTGTCCTCTAACCTGTGGCTTCAAACACATGTCCCCCCTTTGGGCCTTGAGACCACTTTTCATTGTTTGTAACCAGTCTGGTGAGAAGTTTTTTTTTGGGGTGAAGTTTATAAAAAGTCTGACTGTGTGAAGTGGAAACTACTGAACTTCCTGTTGTAGGAGGCTAAACTGGCTGCATGTGTCAGCGGGAAAAAACAAAATGGAGGACAGGGCAGGTCAAGTGACAACACAGGGTGTAATAGGGACATTATGAACACTGTCAGAGATGAAGAACTGCAGTTTGCACCTGTTTAAATGGAGCTCTGTTACTGTAATAATGTGCTCTTTATTAGAAATAGAAATACTGTGTCTTACTAACACACGTCAGTGTGTAACTAGTGAAAACTTCTCTCTCTGTCTCTCTCTGTCTCTCTCCAGGCTTTAGATTACAGTGATGATGAGAAAGAGCAGGAAGCAAAGAGGAAATTGAAAAACTCTAAAAAGAAACGGGATAATAACAATAAAGGTACTCTCACACACACACACACACACACACACACACACACACACACACACACAGATTGAATGAAGATGCTCAGTGAAACAGCCTTACAGTCCTGATCCCTGTTAGAATCCATCTCTCTCTACATGTGTATGTAACATGTATAAAACCTTAAAACCATCTGATCTGAAAAAGACTAAAGTCTTTCCAGTGGAACATGACACACGTTCATCTCTCCTTTTTCCCTCTCTCCCAGATCATCCTGCCCACACTACCCAGAACACCTTGCAGCAGCAGCAACAGCAGCAGCAGCGGCACCAGTCTGATGTTCGGGGTTTCCCACCGAGCCATGCAGGGCCTTCATTCAGTCACCAGAACCCGAGGAACAAAAAGCAAGCGTTCAGACACACACAGCTACCACCCCAACACACAAATGTGCCTCCCATGTACCTCCCACCTGTCTGCCCTTACCCTCCTCCACCTCCTCACCATTTCCCCCCACCCAGCTTCCCTCTCTACCCTCCTCCTCCTCCTCCATCTTTCTTCAATCCGTCTTTCTCCTCTCCGCTGTGGCCGCCAAACTCCGTCCCCTTCTCTGACCTCCCTCCTCCTCCTCCCCCTCCTCCCCCACCTCAGTGATGCCCAACACACACTCACATACATTTACCAGAGCTGCTGTTGGTATGCCTTTTTTTTTTTTTTTTTTTTTTTGGAAGAATATGTCATCTGTTTGTAGACTGTCAGACTGGACAGCTGCACAACTCACCCACATGTGTCAGTGACTGATTATAAAACAAAACATAAACTTAATGTAGCTGATGGAGCCAAGTGATGTACTGTGAGCAGCCACTGTTGTGTTTTGACAGTTTAAACATTATTTGAAATGTTATTTTAATGAGTAGATTTTTTTTCTCCCACAGCTACAGACATTTGTTCTCTATCTCGACGTCCTGAGCAAACAGGAGAAGCTGAAAGTCAAAATGGAGTTTGTCGCATTCCAAGTAAATCGGACCTTTTCTTAGTCGCAGCTTCTCAGATTACATGTCATTTAAGATTACACTTACACCTTGTTCACTCATATTTACTGACACACTGTGGAGACATTGTGAAGTGCAACTCCAGTAACATGCTGCCAGTCACACTTGTTTGGATCTGGTTAGATTGTTTGTTTTATTTTTCTCTGAACAAATTGTGTAAAAGAACTTCAGACAAAATGGAGAAAAAGCTGAATGTTTCCGATCAGTGAGACTAAACAGAAATAGAATTTCTAGAAACAGAAACTGATGGAAAACTTGGGTGAGCTCCTTCACATCTTTGTTTGTGCTAAAACAGAATTCTGTGCCTTCTAAGCACATTATGAGTGTGTGACAAGTGTTGCCACCAGTGTGTCAAAGGAAATCACAATCAGCTTGTTGTGCAGCACTGTTTGCATATGTATGTATGAGGCTTGTAAATACACAGTGGATATGATAAGTGATACTAGTGATACTAGCGTTTGTGTGTGTTTTTTTTTTGTTAATATTGATCATTTGAGAAACTAATTAATACCAGGCAGGTGTGGATTTTTATTTTGTCATGATTGTCCTGCAAATTTTAATTTCAAATGTGAACTCAGTGTGTTTGAAGTTGCTGAATGACTGTGTGTCACACACAGTTCACTTTGAGCGGAGCAGAAAATATTTCCTGTGGTTTCACATTTAAGGTGTAAATAATACACAAAGCAGTTGTGCTGAGGGGAGAATGATGTGTAACTGCTGCAGTTACACTTCTGTACTCAGGCTTCATTCTTTAAATGTCTCCCACTGTGTTGTTTTGGTCCTGTCTCACTATCTGCGTCCTTGTTCCCAGCACACACTCGTGTCTGTGATGATGATTTTTCAGGTGTGGGGAAATGGACTGTGGAGGAGAGCAGTGGTTCAGTCTGGATTCAGTTTCAGCTGAATCCTCTCTACACATCATCATCATCATCTGCAGTGATGGACAGTTGAACTGGAATCTGTTTCCCCACATCATTTCAGACTTTTTTTTTCTTTTTCTTTTTTTACTGGCTGGGAATGAAATCTGAAAGCTAAACAAGTTGTTGTCACTTGTGTGAGATTGTCTATTTCTGTGTTTTTTGTTGTTTTTTTTTAACCAAGATTCCATTTCAGAAACAGCATCAATGGGAAATAAATGTCTCTCTCTTGTGTAAATAAGCTGTACGTCATAGATTGAGCCACACCTTTCTTGTGTAAGATGTCTCTGTCCCACTGTTGTGTAAAGCTGCTGCTCTGTCTGTCTGTCTTCCACAACAGTTTGTCAATAGGACATTTCTACACAATGTGAGTAAACCTGAGACAGAGCAATGATCAGGTGGATCCATGTTTGTCTCTTTAACTGTCCAGACTAAGTCTTCCACTTAGATTGAAATATTGAGGTGAGGTGAAGACAGACCAGGGAAACCTGGGGTGACATCATGGTTTGATTTGATTGGCTCATTATAACATCAGTCAAATTGAGATTTCACGTTTCAAGTTCACGTTGGATGAAATGTCATTTGAGTTTAACACTTAAATTTAGTCAGTTTATTAGGAACAGCCAGCCAAAAACTTAAACAGATTCAGAGAGTCTGGTTCAGAGAGGTGTTCATTCAGCTGTGTGATCATTGTGGACGATGTGGTGAGTTGTTGAGCTGTATTACATTAGATATGAGGTTCAAACTCCTTCCTTTCTTCTTCTTTTACACAAAACATCAAATGAGTATGAAGAAACGGTTTGATTTTATTCTTATGGCTGTATAAAAACCTTTTTATCAATCCTTATCAATCCGTTTATACCCTAATCTGTTTAGGGTATAAACGTGATGGGGTGACACTTCCTCTGACACCAGGTAGGAGGGTCAGTGGCAGGAGGAGGAGGAGGAGGTGGGGTGGTGGTGCAGCACAGCATCAGACATCAAACAGTCTCACTGCAGCTGGGGGAAACATGGCTGTCTTTCATCTGAGCGAGTCTGACATCAGCTTTGAAACTGCTGAGTACCAGCAGTTCCCCAGACGTGAACCTGAGCATGCTGCCACAGAGACGACTGAGAGACCAAGTACGTGATCAGGGACACAGGAGATTATTCGTTTATTTGCTGTTTTCTGTTGTGCAGTGAAGATTCTTGTTTAGATTAGTTGAGTGGGTTTAGGTGCTGGTTTTAGTGTTTTAAGACTGTTTATGTTAAGTATGAGATGTTTTCTCTGTGTGTGTGTGTGTGTGTGTGTGTGTGTGTGTGTGTGTGTATGTAGAGTTCAGACATCTCAGTGTGGTGCTGCTGAGCTTTGGGCTGCTGTGTGTTCTTCAAGCGACCCTGAACATCTCTCTGAGACTGGCTGTGACTGAGCCCACTGATGAAGGTAGATGAGTCCCTCAGCTCCACACAGCGCTTTAGCTTCATGTAGCTCATTGTCACTCTCTATACGTATGGTACATGTATGGAATAGCAACAGATATAGAAATACAGCAGCATTAGTCAACGCTGTCCTCTGCATTTGGCCACAACTTCTCCTTCACATCATCTGATCTTATGTCCTCTCTTCAGTCCACCTGGGAAAGAAGCTTTTTACAGGCTGATCCACTGATGGCAGTGTCCTGCTGATGTGTCCACACATCCAGGATTCAGTGTGTCTGAGAGGGACATGTGATCATGTGGCTGTTTCATATTGTTTTTCTCGATGAACCAGCTCCTAATGTTCACACAGTAGTGGACAGAAGAACTGTATGCATATTCACACACCGACAGTCCGGAGGAGCCGGGGGTCGAACCACCGACCTTCCGATTAGTAGACGACCCGTTCTACCTCATTTTAATTAACTGGTACTCTTCCAGTTTATTAACACATAACCCAGAACCATGGTTCCCACTTGTTGCTTGCCCCATAACCATGTTCATGTTGTGTACCATGTTTGTACCATGTTGTGTTATCATGTGTGACTTGCAGCTTCCTGTTCTCTGTTGCGTCATGATGTTCTGTCCTGTGGTGTGTGTTCTGTGCTGTGACGTGTGTTGTTGTTTGTGGTGTGTGTGGAGGTGAGACAGAGGAAGACAGATGTCCACAGAGATGGCTGAGGTTTGGCTCCAGTTGTTACTACATCTCGTCACAGAGCAGGAGCTGGGATCAGAGCCGGCGGGACTGTGTGTGGAGAGGCGCTGAGCTGGTCATCATCAACAGCAAACTGGAGCAGGTACCTCTGTGCTCTCAGACACCACTGCATGTTTATGGATTGGATCCAGACATTTATTTATTTATTTAGGACTTTGAGAAATGTACTTGTAAAGAAACAGCCTGTTGTTGATGAGGATGTCGGTTCTTTCAGGCCTTCCTGACCGGCGTGGGTCGGTATGACTGACAGGGAGGTGGAAGGTACCTGGGTCTGGGTGGATGGAACACCGGTGGACAAAGACGGGTGAGACTCTGCTGCTAACAGTGACATGCATGATAACAGAGGAACATCACTTTGCTTTAGACTTTAGGCTTCCATTATGTAAATGAGCGGAGACCGACTGAGCACACACTTCATAAGGATGGAAAATGAAATGATGATCATGATAACAACAAAAGATACAACACAATAGATCATGGAGATGAGAAATCATATAAACAAACTACGAGATGAATTTAAGAAGTAAGTAGGACTCTGACAGTGAGCGAGGGTTCTCAGCTGGACAGAAATCTCACACACTGACACTGTGTAATGCTAAATTATAACAAAGCAGGGGCAAGAGAGAGCATATCACAGTGCAGGGTCCACATAATGATAATAACAAGACTAATTTTAATAATAATAGGACAATAATATATATACATGACAAGTAACAGAACTAATAATAATGAGACTAATAATGGGGGCAGTAGTTGGCCCACAGCTAAAGGTCTAAACTCCAAAGAGAGAGATGAGACAGAACCAATCTATGTAAAGGGAAGAAGCTGAGTTAGTAACATGTATTAATGGTGTATGAATGAGTACAGATGGAGAAAGAGAGGAGGGGAGAGGAGCTCGGTGCATTATGGGTAGTCCCACATCAGTCTGGGCCTGTAGCAGCAGAACTAAGGGATGGTTCAAGGAAAGCCTGAGCTACCATTAACTATAAGCTCGATCAAAGAGGAAGGTTTTTAGCCTCCTCTTAAACATGGAGAGGGGATCTGCCTCCCAGACCCAAACTGGTAGATGGTTCCACACTCGAGGAGCCTGATAACTGAAGGCTCTGTGTCCTCTTGTACTTTTGGAGACTCTAGGAACCACAACTGCATTCTGGGAGGACAGAGATCCAGTGGGGTAATATGGTACCGTGAGCTCTTTAAGATATGATGGCGTCTGAGCATCTGTGTGAGTCAAACTGTCCTGCTGTGGTGCACTCAGTGACAGCATGCTTTGTCCTGCCTGCAGTCTGCGGTGGGCACCTGGACAGCCCGACGGAGCGTTTGGAGGAGAAGACTGTGGTGACCTTCGAACGATGATTAACTTCATTGGCTTGAATGACTACAACTGCAGCGCCAGGACCCAGTGGATCTGTGAGAAAACATTACGGTAGCTTCAGCTGGGTGGCTGTGTGTGTACTGCACCTTCACCTTCCTTTGGTGTCACGGATACATTTGTGTTTGTACCTGATGTAAAAATAAAATAGATCAGAAGCACAGAGCAGCTGATGTCTTAGTGATGAGACTTCCCACACATGTTCAAACACAGTCGTGTTTTTCAGTCGTCCATCTCATGCAGGTCTAATGGAACAGCTCTTATTTTAATCAGTCCAGCTGTCTACACAGGTCTTATAAAGCTTTGTATTTTACTGATACATGAGTTTAAACACCACCTCAACTACAGTAAAGTGCAGCTAATGGATGACAGCCTCTGGGTGTTCGAGATGTGTTATTTTTGCCCTCAGTCTATTCATAAGACAGAGACTCCTGTTCAAGGCAGAGAGAGTTGGCTCAGCAGAATCAGAAACTGTCCCACTCTCTGCTGTCAGAGGAAATGTAAAGCTTGTCCCCCACAGCTCCTTAATTTCTTATGCAGTAAGAAGACTAACTAGTCATTTGACTGCATCAATCTAATCTACCACAGAGCGGCGCTACAGTCACATATCAGCATTCATTTTAGAAACATGGCTGCAAAATGACAGCTTTTGTTTATTTATGCATGTTTTTTTTTTTTTTTTTACACAGGTAACATAAAAGTTAACTGAGTCATTATTAGCACATGTTTCATTTGCCATATTTCCAAATTAGAGTTTTTGTGGGACTTCTAAATGAATAGTTGGTGGGCAATAATGTAATAAGTGAAAGTATTTTTAATGGATCATATTCATGGTTTACAGGGTGTTTGAGTGTCAAAGTGACTCTCACCTTAAACCGAGCAGAAAACACGAAAGTCATTTATTTTATACCTTTGAATTGCCTTACACACACACACACACACACACACACACACACACACACACACATACAAATGCTGACATTGCTCTGTGCCTGCTGGACGTGTAAATAGGCAGCTGTTTGCTAACATGATGATAGTAGCTCAATGTTGTGTTTACAAGCTGTTCTATTACCCTTCAAGTGGCCAGAAATATAGATAGATAGATAGATAGATAGATAGATAGATAGATAGATAGATAGATAGATAGATAGATAGATAGATAGATAGATAGATAGATATGTAACCTTAAAACCAAGTTCAGGCACATTCCCCTCACACACACATGGACACAGATGGAATTTCATGCTGCTCAGGGTTTGACTTTTTGTGCCTGGGCAGAAATGGAAGCATCATCGCTCATTTCAATCAACACCTGTCACTCTGCGGTTTGCTGAGGACACACACAGGCCAGCTCACATGCAGACACAGCTAAACCACTCATTTACACTCATGACAAGAATAATAGCCATCTTTATTTATATGGCTCTGCTTTGGTGGTGGAGAATCTACCATAGGTGTTCAACTGGGTTGTGATCTGGTGCCTGTGAAGGCCACAGCATATGATTCCCATCACGTTCATGCTCATCAGACCATTCAGGGACCCCTCATGTCCTGTGTATGGGGGCCCTGTCATCATGGAACAGACGCCTCCCATCAGGATGGAGACATTTCATCATAGGATAAAGGTGATCACTCAGCTTTGTATTGATTTACAGTGACCCCTCCCTCTAAGAAGACAAGAGGGCCCAGGCCATGTCAGCAAACTGCACACTGCGTATGTCTATGTACAGAGATCTCACCTCCACAGTGAGGCTGTGCTCACAGTGGTCAGCTCTGGTTTTTGGTTTATTCTGTCTTTGTGTCATATAGTTTTCTTTTTTGTTTTCTTATCATTTGATTTATTCTGATGGGGTTTCTGTCTGGGAGCTCTGCTTGCGTTTGTGAGCTGAGTCCCAGAACCAGCTGCTTTCTGTCTAGGGCCTCTCTGTAGGTGAGGGCTTTGTGTCTGCATGCTTCAAATGCTCTTTTTTGAATTTTTAGAATCAGTGTGTAAATCCTTATTCTGCTCTGTAAGCTTTATTTGCATTTTTGGGTTGGACTGGATTTGCTGAATTTTGCATGTAGATCATGTGCACACAGTAGGTGTTGGACTCTGTGTCTGTCAGGCTGATACCAGGCTCTGCAGACTGCTCTGATGCTGTCACCAGGTGTTGAAGAGGGTCAGACTCAAGCTGCATCCTTGTCTGTGCCTCAGGCTTTGGAAAAAGGATGCTGTGTGTTTTTCTTTTTGTTTGTGGACATTGATTTAATGACAGTTTAGACTCTTGAATTGAACCAAAGTTTTGCTTTTGTTTTTGTTTATTAGGTTGCTGAGGGTGAAGATGTGATCTGGTAAACCATAAATTCGGATCATTTCAGGATATCATTTCCAGTAAGGAGCTGTATGAGTCTGTACAGAACTATATTCTGACTTGTGAAATGTTACCATACATCACTGACACCATTGAATATACTGTGGGAAACATAGGATACAGTATTTCTGGATTTTGCAAATGCATTACTAAATCACTGTAGGCCCCCTTTAGGTGTCTTCATGTAAATGCAAAGTGTCTGCTTTTCTAACTGATGCACAAACAACAGAAGTGGATGAATCTGGAGGCCCATGCTATGCCAGGCCTTTTTCTGCCCGAGACAGAAAGCAGTCTCTTCATCTCGGGGTGTTTCCCTGCTTCCCTTCTCACTCCCCCAAAATACCCATGACTCCTCTTTTTCCTTACTTGTTGCTCTATCTTCTTACATCACTCCAACCTGTCTCCCCTCTCGCTGTCCCCCCTACACTTCACCACCTCTGAATCAGCAGTCTGCTGTAACCGGAGACTCGGAGACTTGTGACCCAGTAATTCCAACCATCTTGTAAAAGAGGGCTATCCCTGGATGTTGCCCGACTCACTGACTGAAATGAAATATTACAAATAGCTAAATATAGTTTAAGCTATACAGGAATTCAGATGGACTATGCTCAGTGAGTTATACATATTATACAGTCATTCAAAAGCCAATCCACATGACACAGCTTTAACTTGTTTGTTCTATATGCTGCAACAAGATACACTATATATGAACCTGTGCTAATATTGATGCTTTTCATCTGGGCGTGAACTATTCCTTTAGGTATGTATTTCTGACAGTCTATGAGGGTAATAAAAATTCCTTACACTGGTTCAGTGTGTCTGTGTGATACAAGGAGAAGGGGTAATGTTTTACGTGTGTGTATGTGAAATGTCAGAGAGGGAGGAGGGAGGAGGGAGAAAGAGAGGGAGCAAGGTCAGAAGACTTCAAACTGTGTTGGCTGCACATGGACGAGTTTTCAGAGGACAAGAATTCACAGTTTGGTTCCCTTGTTGCACTTGGAGGCACGTCTTTTGAAGGTCTCACATTTTGGACTAAACACCTCTTTAACCTCTTTTTACCTTTTTCATTCCTTCGTCCTTCGCTTCAAGCTATAATCACTGGATCTCCAAGGGTGGTGATCCGGGTTTCAAGAGAGGTCCAGAGATGCTGAAGGCACAGAAGAGGAAGCGAGCTCAGAGGACCAGCACTAACCTCACTAAAGCAGCTCTTCAGTGAGTAAGAGGGGTGAATTCAGGGGACAGAAGATCCAGTTCATTTCAGGAACATACAGTCAGCACCATAGGACAATGTCACATGTATGTTCAGAGTTTGAGAAGAAGCATTTTTCTGTGCATCCTTTTGTGTGCGTGAGTGAGTTTTATAAGTCGGAATTTAAATACTTTAATTTGGATTGATGAAAATGATAGACCTCTAAATCCAAACATTCTTTGGTGAGCAAAAAAATGACAAAGTCTTAAAGTCCAGTGTGATGACATTAAATGTTCATTTCAGGCACTCCTCACAGACCCTTTCATGTTTTGCACGCTTTATTGTGTAGTAGATTTAATTGTACAGAAATAAAATTGTCCACACTCAGTAACACACAATGTTATATTAAACACTGCTGTCTCTCCAGACTGTGCTCAGGTGCATCCCATTTGCTTTAATTATCCTTGAAGTGAGTCTCGAACCTGTGGCAAACTGAGTTAAATGGACATAGTTTAGGAAGACACACACACCTGTATATAAGGTCCCACAGTTCACACTGCATGTCAGGACAAAATCCAAATCATCCAGTCCATCCGAGTGGACTGTGCTTGGACTGAAAGTATAGAGTAAAAAAAAGTTTTAGAAACTGCACAACTTTAACGTTACTGTATAGGAATCAGCACACACTCGTGGATAAAACATTTGTCATGACAGCTGTGACCGAAAAGATTGTTCTTCAGTTTCAATGAAAAGTATTTTTGTTGTTACATATGTCAGTGTGTGTGTTTTTCTATGCACTTGGGTGCTAATGGATGACATAGAGTGTTGCTGTGGTTGTAGCAAAACTTCAGTTTGTGTGTCCGTATCATTTCCATGTTTTTTAAGAGGGGAATCATTTTTCATTTGGTGTAGACAGCTGTAATCTCAAAGGCTTACCCCATGAGCCCCTGCTTGTCAGCGTGCTTTAACCTAACCTCACACACACACAGGCACAGGCACACACTTCAATACTGATTGTCAGCAGGGGCTGAAAACATTCATTGCCTGAAGAAGCTATGTTGCTAATGTCACCTCTAATTTCAAATCAGTATCTCACAATGTTTACTACACAACACCAAGCTCAGCCAAATGTTGACAGTGTCTCACATAGAGTCTCATGTGTCTGGTCATATCGTTCATTAGAACTGCAGTAATACAGTGATATATTCTACACAGACCTGAAAGGAACAGTCTAACATGAGTTTTTTTTTTTTCCTGGACCTGGGTCTGTCAGCTTTAGCCAAACCATGATGACATGCATCTCCTGTAGTGAGGTATAAGCCGTGCAGGTGGTCCTGCTCTGTAGCAGCAAACTTGTGACAGTGTCCTCCCCTCAGAGGTGTTCTCAGTGTCTCTGAGACTAAACCTGTGTCTCTGAGTTGGAGATTAGACTGAAAGCTCTGTTTTCAAATGCCTCTCAGTGTTTTTGTAGCTTCTACCTGAAACACTGGCCCTATTTACGCCTGGTAAAAAACATGTGATCTGTATCCACATACCTCGTCCAGTTAATGACATCCAATCCAGCGTGTCAACACACAAATTAGTTGGGCATTGCTGGTAGACTTGACAATAGACATGGCATGTCCCAGGTCAAGGGAGGCAGTGCTATAAGCAGAGATCATTCAGGTGGAGTTAGGTGACCTTTCAACTTCCTGGGCTGATTTCTTTCTTCAGAGCGCTGTCAGGCTTCATGGATTGAATTTACACCTCCAGATGTGGTCTGGCTGATCCAATCACATTCCATTCCCCTTGTGCAATTTAAAGCAGTAAATGGTATATCTGTGGTTTGGACTTTATTTTCACTCTTGTCTTCCTGTCTGTACTTTCACACTTAGGATCCGCTGAGCATCGTGTTCTCATCCACTGTAGTAGGTGGCTCTGAAAAGATTAGTGCTTTGCAGCTGACGTTAGCTGTGTTCAGTTTGGAGTCACCGCAGTTAAAACAGATTCCAACATCACAACAGTGAAGTCCTTCAAAACTGGTGCAGCAGAATCTGAATTCTTCTGTGTCTGTTCACCTGATCATTATCATCCAATCAATAAATCCAGTCCACTCACAGTAAGTTCTTTATGATGCTCACTTGTAAACTATGTAAACTAACTAATTGTGTGCACCAAATATTCTTTAGTAGGATTTATTCAGCAGTTAATTTACAGTTGTATTGTTGTTAATCACATTTCTTTACATTTAACTTGTCCTGCATTCTCTGTTTTATTGTTTCCAAAGGCAATAGAGTAGTGTAAATACTTTACACACTACACAAGAACTATAGGCTATACTGTAGAGACACGTAGAATATTACAGCAGAAAAAACAGCATTATGATCATCTAATTAATAAAAAAAAATTTTAAAATATATATCTCTAGTTCCTTCTGCCACCCACTCCCCTCACCTCACCCTGCCCCACTCAAGTACATTGCAGACATGTGGGAAGCACTGTGTGTGCTCTAACACCGTTCTCTGGCTCCCTGTCATGGCACTGTCTAGTCTTTCATACTTCCTACTTCACCACTGCCATCATTTCTATTCTTGGATGTGGCATATGCGTTTGTGTGTCATCTTTTCTCTGTTTCTAAAAGGATACATGGAGGTGGAATGACATATTAATTAATGATCAACACAGAGCTTTACTAAAACCCTTTTCATCAGTGTATATGTGATGGCAGTTTTACTTGTTGGTCTCATGTCTGTAGCACCTGAGATATCTATACACATGTACAAATATACATATGTGTGTATAGTATTATATGTTAGTACTTTTACAAGCACATTTGACTTTCTTTTGCTAAACCAGCTGACTCACTGATTGGAGTTAAGGACCAGATCATCAGCTGTATCCCTGCCTGGCTCATATTATGGTGTTTGCATGGAACAACAGTAACCTCATGCATGATTCGTACACAGTGGTGTGAGCAAAAAAAAAAACACAGGGTTACACAAAATAAGCTGCCAGCAGGTAAATGATATGACAGTGAGCATCAGCACCCCGACAGACGGTCCCTCCACAGAGTCTGTCTGTAGACTGTTCTCAGCATCAGCTCATTTGTGCCAAGTCAGCGTTGTTTAATCCTTACACTGGGTGAGCAGTAGTAGCATCTGAAATTGATTCTGAAATTCTGAAATTAATTGCAAAAAAAAATGTCTTCCTTCTTTTTGGCGTCCCTCCAGCTCATGGTGCTTTGCCTAAATATGGCCCTGTGACTATGGCGATGGTGATGCTGCTGTCAACATGATCTGATCAGTTGGCGTGTGTGTGTGTGTGTGTGTGAGCCACGTGTCAGGTTAGGTCAGGGGCATGCTCATAGCACCATCGTATAGGCTAACTAACTAGCAGCACACTCTTAAATTTTACTGACGTGGCTTCTCACCATCCTCAGACCATCTGGCAGTGTTGAACCCCGCTATTGGTTGTTGTCTAAACTAGAAATTGCAGAAGACTTAGTGTAGGATTTCAAGTCCACAAGAGAGGAGAGAGGTCCCCGTGATCTCTCTGCTACAAATCATAAACAGCTTTACGACGAGCAGCCACTCAGGCTGTCCTGCTCAGAAGTTCTTGGAGGTTGATCATGAGATAGAATATAGCAGGCGTCTCACGTGACACGCAGGGAGGGATACACAGTGGACACAGTGATGACTGTCCCACCATGTCCCAGCTTAAAGTGCATAGGGATAGGGTGGACGGCCAAGAAACACCTTGATACAAGTAACAGGATGAACACACGGGGAGACAAATCCCCTCCAAACTCACCTCCGCACCTTTGGCCTCCACTCACATTCAGTAGAGTTAAATACTCTATGTTACTGTGGTAACACTACTCTATATGTGCACTGCACTGCATGGAGATCATAAGATGCCACATCTCTCACTCACTGCTGTTAAGGAGACACTTTTAGATTTCATTCTGACATGATAAGTTTTAGTCATTTCCTGTTTTGATGTGATTTCCCACCAGTGTCCAGCCTGATGACCCAAAAGAGCACATTCCATTTAACTGCAATGTCCACTGTTCACTCAGGACATAAAAAGACAACACTCATGAGGGAAAACGTCTGTTCCTCATGTTGCGCACAGAGGAAGATTTTTTGAAAGCACATGCATATGTTTTGTGGAGAACTTACACAACCTATTATTTTGTTAGAGCATAAATTTAATGCTCAAATAAATGTATTTCCATGTTTGCTACCGTCCACAGAAGTGCACATCAATAACCCAGAATGTTCCATCATGCTGAGGATCAAAGCACAAATCTAAATTCATACTCCCCAAGGTTTCGTAATGTCTGGTTTGAATCATGGATTGGGGTTTACCACTCACCACCATCTGGTCTAGATGTTACCTGTAGGAGTCTGGAGACATAAAATCTGTGTTCAGCTTTCTGTGTTTTATGATTTGTTTTGAGACAAACTTGACATGTCAGAGGGTTTAAGGGGTCAATATGTTTGTAAAGAAGAACTTCTCAGATTGTTCTGAAAGATCTGAAAGTTTTGGTTTTTTTGGGGGGGTTTTTTTGGCTTCTCTTTTTGTCACATTGTTTCCATGTGTTGGACTGAACCGGTGGAGCTGATTATGGCTAGTATTGTGGTAATGGCTGTTGTGTGTCCCATGATGTTACCATACTTCAACTAAATGTAAACAGGAAGAATATAGTTTCACGCCTCTTATATTAGCAGAATCGGGAGTAAACGGTGTTAAATCTTGCATGACTGAGACGTCACCCATTAAGAAAGAGAGCACAGAAAATACAGATTTTGCTGTAATTTTGATACAGTTTAACTAATTTATATTAAAATGCTTAAAATGGTACAAACATAATGTATGCAGCTTTTCTTGTTGATTCTGAATCAGGTTTTGTAGCTGGTGCAGCTCAGCTCTACATGCGTGCCCTTGATTCACCAACTGACACTGGCACTTAGAGTCTAAATTTCATGTAATCCACTTTTACAGCATGATAAGCTTCTTTGGACCAACAGACAAACATGAACACACATTCCTTCCCCTTCCTTTGACCACACTCATCACCTAACCTCTAACTTAAATCTAATTCTGAAGATAACCATCAGACTAAAAACCAACTTTCAAATCCAAAAATTAACTTCAGTTTTTCTCCTAAATCAAACCTCTTAACCCTAAACCCAAGTCACTCCTAAACCAAGTTCTTGAAGAACTGACAACTGGAAAAAAAAAACAAGGCCATAAACCCTGAACTGGCTCACGAATGAGAACACACATTCCGACTTCCTAACCTCTCCTCTCTAAATGAGCTGTTTAGATGACCGCGCGGCCTTGGCTCTTCAGAGAAGTGTCAGCAGTAAAATGGTCGATAAATCTTGAAGATACAATTACACAACTTATGCAGGGTCTTCAACACAATTTGACCTTCAGAAGTGACGGAATCTAAAGCACTCAGACGGTCATCTTTTTTTGGCATCTGGTGCTCATGTGTTTCAGAAATTTGTTTTGGTTGTGACAGACTCTTGAAATAGTTCTAGTTCTTAACTGACACAGCACACCACCTGTCCCTGTAATGTAAAGCTGATGCAACTGCAACACAGAAGGTAACAACAACTTTGTCATTGCAAATAAGATATTTGTGACATACAAACGTGTAATGTACGTACAGTGTCTGGTCAGTGTACAGATATGTTTTTGGGTGAGAAATGAAAAGTTTGGGTGGTGTGACGTTGAGCTCATCACCTCCTTTTTTTTTTTAACTGGGAGGCTGCATCACGTCCAATGGCAAGAGCACCCAGGATGTGAGAGGCAGGTTCTGTTGTGCCTCTACCACCACAGAATATCTCGACCATGTATGGTAGGATAGACAACTGAGCCACTTTTCCAAACTGAGGCTGTACAACATCCTGTCTGTCCTTCTATAGGTTGTCCTCAGACATGGAAAGTTGTTTAGATGCTTTCAATTCCAGCTGTCTGTACAGGATGAAGGAGGCCTGAGGTGGGGTCATGTAAGGTACAACTTCCTGTTCTAAAATGGCATCCAGGAAGCTGAGGAGTTAATTCATGGCCATAAAATAATTTTACTGGGCTCCCACTCCCAGCTGCCTATTGCATCGTTTTCCTCATCATGCTGCCTTCAGAGAGACACTTGACTGATATGATAGTAGGTCTTTCCTGGCTGTATGTTGATCCACTATCCAAGCCAGCACTTGATCCAGATTATCTAATTAAGTCATTCATATGACTCAATACAGGAATGCTGTTGGGGTGTAGAAATAAGTATCAAGTTGAGAGGGAACATGAGAGCTAATCCACAGCTTGTGGTCCATCCTGAACATGATTAGATTCAGTATGTTCAAGTATTCCCAGTGTCAGAGGTTTAAGTTTGGAGCCCTCCCAGGTACAGACCTTCGAGTCACTCCTGAGAATCACACGGGAAATATTTCTGAACTATAAACACAAAAGGCTGACAAGCTCTACAAGACTTGATCAAACACACAAACTGCATGTGTCAGCAGTATGCATAGCTCAGATTACAGTGCCCAGCTGTAATGGTCAGTCGTGTGTACGTGTGTATGCAAATGTGTGGATGGGTGGGTGGGTGTGTGTGCGTAACCATAGCATATCAGTACATGAGTAAAAGCTCTGTCTATCCCCGCTCTCTCTCTCTCTCTCTCTCTCTCTCTCTCTCTCCCTCTCTCTCTCTCTCTCTCTCTCTCTCACACACACACACACACACACACACACACACACACACACACACACACACACACACAGACACACACACACACACAAAGTCATGTCTCTATCACTTCAGAGGACATTACATTTCCTGGAGACTTAAGGCCAGTTTATACTTCTGTGTAGAATCGATGCTGCAGGTACATCGTAGTTACAGTGCAGCCGTGTACCCTAAGCTGTGGCCTGACATGCACCTCCATAGAAATGTAACTACACATTGCAGTGATGCAATCCACAACAACTGTGATTGGTCCACTCTATAACATATCTCTCAGTGGCTGGACAAGCACAGAAAACTCAGCCTCCTTCTGCCTCAGTCACTTCAGTGGTCGTACGCACACCATCTCCTCTGATGTCTTCTCTCTTCTCTGCTTTGAAGTCATTTCAATAAAAGTAACTGTTGTTCAACATTTATTAGCTCCAACTCCAACATGACCTGCTAACTTTCAGTTGCCATTGTTTGAAGTGCATGAAGAAACTCAACACAGCACACAAGTGTAAATGCTCACAAGGTGTGGGCCACTTGCCTAGGCTATGGTGGCTATGGTGATCCTGCACAGGAGCATAAACTGGCCTTTACTCTAACCCTAACCCTAACTATAAGAACTACTTGCCCATCCCTTGCCTTACCTTGACTAAATCCTAACCTTAACCTAACCCTTAAACCACTTCCTGAGTCCTCACAGTGTGACTGTGTAAACAGATTTATGTCCTCACAACATACAAGCACACGCACACGCACACACACACACGCACACACACAGTAGGCAGTGGCTACTTGCTAATAAAGTTCAACCCCTGACATTCAGGCTAAAAGAGGCAGGAGCGTTCAGCAGACTCATTGCAGAAACAGATGACCACATTACAGCCATTTGATTACATTCTGTTCTTCCCATCTCCTCTTTCTTTCTTATATAACATGCACATTATGTAATTACACTTTAGTTATTTTGATCATTTTGGTGTACTTTGCTTTAGACTAATTGCCAACATCATTTCACATATGTTGCCAGCTTGAATGCTAACAGGACAACCAGTTAATACAGCATATTCAAAAGACATTTGAACCATGTATCACCGTGCTTCTTTTTGTGGGATACTCTATGTGGCTCCAGTTGGTTGGTGTAAGATACTGGCTAAGCAGCTCAGCCAAACCTCTACACGTTTTGCATTCTGTGTTAGGCAGTGATGACCAGTGATGATGATGATGGATGGTAGATATCCTGGGTCCTGGGCACAAACGTGACATTTAAAATCCATACAAAGGCTGATGTGACAGCATTTTTCTCTGAATCTATTTACTCTGAGTCTGGTCAAAAGACCTTTTCTGGGACCTGTTAGACAACTATTGGAGGCACTAAGTGTTCCCAACCTGTTGTTGCAAAAA
Organism: Toxotes jaculatrix; assembly: GCF_017976425.1. Taxonomy (NCBI): domain Eukaryota; kingdom Metazoa; phylum Chordata; class Actinopteri; family Toxotidae; genus Toxotes; species Toxotes jaculatrix. The sequence continues at coordinate 29,028,020 of NC_054397.1, read as the reverse complement.
TGAGAGAGATAGATTATACATGACAGAGATCTTAGCAGAGATGAAGGCCAGACTGATTAGTGACCTCTGGGAGTTCCAGAGAAAATTGGTCTGTCCCCTTATGATCACACATGACAAAAATGTGTAAAGCTGTAAGAGGGGAGAAATAAATAGTACCCTCAGGGGACCAGACTTCTGGTATGCTGGGAGGAGCTTGACACCAAAAGGAGATTTTGACAAATTCAGTGTCAATGAGCGTGATCCACTGGCTGTAGCTGTGAAACCAAGCTAGAGCATTTGTCAGCAGTTGCTAAATGACAAATTGAGATCAGCACCAGTGTTAGCCACAGATAGGTGACAATTTAAAGGAAAAAAATAACAGACAGTGTCTTAGTAAGGTGCTGGGCCACCATGTGCAGCCAGAACAGCTTCAGTGAGCCTTGGCACTGATTCTCCAGGTCTCTGGACTCTACAAGAGGGATGAGCACCATTCTTTCAAAACAATGCTCCACAAAGTTAGGAACAGAAACACAAAATTTAACATGGAGTGAGTCCAGGACTTTCTGCTTGGCAAACACTTTGTGATGGAAACAGATCATAAACCTCTTCTCAGCCTTCTGGGAGCACAGGCATTGGACGTTTTACCTCCAAGGATTCAGTGCTTCAGAATGAGTAGGAATTAGGCTCATTCTGAAGCACTGAATCCTTGGAGGTACTATCCTTGGACTATAGTACCAACTCTCCCTCAGTTGTTATAACCTTCACTCTCTGAAACAGACTCTGTTCACTTCAAGGAAAATTAGAAAAAGATGGCAGAGATGCTGAATCACAACACCTTTTTCCAATTCCACACTGATTCATTTTGCCTCCATTAAAAAAAAATCTACCGATCACGGTGATTCCATTGAAATAAATTTATTTTCATTCAAACGTTTCATTTGCATTTCAGACATGAAATGAGAGTTCTGTTTTTCTGTCTTTCTTACCAGTCAATCTTTCAGCTGTCCTCGGACACCATTTTCCTGCTCTTTCCATCTGTGTGTCTCCTCTGACTCCAATAGAAACAGCTACAAAAACACATCTGAACCCCTCTACCTCATTTTGTCACCTTGTTTTCTTTTCTGCTTCACTGCCAGTTAATCAGTCTCCCCTTGATGGATTATCATAGTAATGACAAGCTGTTAGCATCCACATACAGGCTATTTGTGTGTGTGTAGGTGTATGTGTGTGTGCGGGTGTGGGTGCAGACCAAAGAAAAATGTTAAGAATGTTTTGTGGAGTATGACACTGCTGCAATACAGTACTGTATCACTAGGATTTTCTTTCAGCAGCTTATGTTTTCACTGGTCTGTAAGCTGTGCTATTTATGTCACCACCCTCTGACAAACTCATGGCAACATTCACATCCCCTCTGTCACATTCAGGCACAAATGTGTTTCAGGTTGTGGTGCTGTCGACATTTCTTATTCAAATATTTTAAATCAGTCAGTCAGTGCTGATTGTATATAAAATTTCCCCTTTTATTCCCTGTGAGAGGCACAGCATAATTTCTAAATCTTGTATGGACATGAATAATAACTTGAGCTCTAAGGGGGTGGGGAGGTGGGGGGCTATTCATATGGTTATTGCTGAGGGAGTTCAATTTATGACTGATAAATGTGTCTCTCACCTCCTCCATCACACCGGCTGAAAGAGGAGACAAGTACTGAGTGCTTCAACAGGTGTGTGTGTGTGTGTGTGTGTGTGTGTGTGTGTGTGTGTGTGTGTGTGTGTGTGTGTGTGTGTGTGTGTGTGCTGATTATACCATACAACAATGGTGATTTACTGAGCTACTAAGTAAAATAATTCAAGGAAGTGCTCAGATTGTTTTTGGTAAACGGAACAATCATTATGTTCATTTCTTATTTTTTATCAGCCTTACCAATAAGAAACAAGCACTAATATACTAACAAGTGTATCCATAGCCATAGTATACAGTAGTTCAGTGCATCGGGGACACAAACTGGGGCTAAAAAGACACATTCCTTTACTTTCATTTTGACTTATTCGACATGTCAGTTTCATACACTGAACATGACACGCAACTGGGAGTATCTTTTAATTATTAATCGTGCTGTTTTTAATAGTTTGTCAAATTTGTGAAGGTGAGTTTTATTCTGAAAAACTCAAAGCGGAAGTGTGCTTTGTTATTGGCATCGGCGGAAACATGGGCGGAACACAGGTTTATCCCGCTTGAAACTAATGACCACGGACTAAGGAATCAAGACTTTCCGGTAATAAGATCCACTTCGACTCACTGTGAAAGGTATTTATTGAATATGTTGACCTCGGAAATGGTACGAGTGTGCACTCAATGTAACGGAAATGTTGTTATGCTCGCCTCCTGGTAGCTAACATTAGCTTAGGGTTGGGTGCATTAAAAACACCCAAAATGGCTGGTATGTGTGGGTCTCATAGGATGGCCATGTGTTTCCCGGTTTACGGTTTGTCAGAACAAAGACAGCGTTTATTTTATCATAGTATATATACAGATGTTTTACGTGTGGTTTGTGATGTAGCTTAGATTCGGCCTGGTTACACCGGGGCCTCAGCTGCGCAGGCCCGTAGTACATCACGAATGAGCTTCTGCGTGATGTCCTGCAGCCATAAACGTTGTAACGGTTACTTCATGGAGTTTTATCTCAATATTAGAATGGCAGTCTATAGGGCAGGAAGGAGAAACACGGAGGGAAATGCTTTCAGGCTTAGTTCCCACAAACGAAACACGAGTTTCCAAGCCTTAGCTTTGTTAGTGTTGCCTTTGTGGAGCAGTGCTGGCCGCTCCTGATTCAGCGCCACGTTCTCTATAGACGCTGGTATGTTGCCTTTTGTCTGTATGTGGGTCTGTAAAACTGTGTAATGCAAAAATGAGTCATGCGTTGTACCATATGTTTACGGTGCCCCTGAAGGACAAAATACATAGCAGAGTGAAAGCAAAGACATTAAGGCAAACTCGCTGTAACTGCAGAAATGCAACAAATACCAAAGCACACACAAATAGAAAAAACACGTACAGCAAGAATTGATACAGAGGAAATAATCTGGGACATCAGGGGTTCAAGTGATGGACTTGGTTTGGATGAGCAGCAGCATTAGACATGCTCTTATGCTCCCATCCCTGGCAGATCCTCTCTAGCTTCATCAGATCGGATGAAGCTTGGGGTTTAAGTCTGGGCTTAGGCTTTGGGCCACTCAGTGACTGTCAGAGGCTGAGGCCGCTCCAGTGTGGTTATGATTTCATTTTTTGGCCAGTGCTGCACTGAAAGGTGAACTGTCACCTCAGTCTCAGGTGACATGCACTCAGTAGCAGGTTTTCTAAAAGGACTTGTCTGTATTTGGCTGCATTCATTCTTCTCTCAGTTCCTCTGCAGAGGATGTCTGAAGCTCTGTTATGCAGTGACTGTTGGGCTCTTGGTTATCTCCCTGACCAAGGCCCTTTGTACCTGGTAACTCAGTTTGGCCAGGCAGCCAGTTCTAGGAATAGTCCTGGTGGTATGGAGATACACTGTAAAGGCTCTGAATACTTTTGTAACTGAGAGATTTAAGTTTTAAATTTTCAATTAATTTGCAAAAAGTTCTAAGAACATGTTTTCACGTGGTTGTTATAGGTTGATGAGTATAGATTGATGGGGAAAAAGGCAACTTTTTCCATTTCAATTAAAATTTATTGTACACAATAAAGTGTGCAAAAAGTGAAGGAGTCTTGTCCACTACAGACATGGAGTTGAACTGCTCAACTCCAAGTACAGCTATCTTTTCCCCCAGTCCCTCACCCTAACCTTAACCATCATAACTAAATGCCTAACTCTGACATCTGCATCTCTTAACCTAATCTAACCCTAACCTAACCTGAAGGCTAAAACCAGGTCTTCACAGAAAGTGAGGACAAGCCAAAATGTCAGGGTTAAGGGATACATAAAGTACCTCTGTGCTTTAACTTACCATCACCGTTTCCTTTAATGTTAGTGCTTTTTGCCTTATATGTGCTTTGTCCTTAAGGGCCACCGTAAACATTGCACCATAAATCCCATTTTTGACCTTTAAACCTTCTATGTGTCGACCTTGCGTGTTCAGCCAGTCACAGAAAGTTTGCATGCAGTCCACCAAATCTATCTGTCTGCTTATATAAACCATTAATGCACATATCTGTCTGTTGAGAAGGTGCTGGAGTGGTTTATTCTGAGAAAGTCAGCACTGTGTTATCACAACAAGAAATACTGAGGCTTGGATGTTGTTGCTTCATACTCTTTTTTTTTTTCTGCTGTAAGATCATTTTTAAGTGGGATCTTTCTCTTTAGATCATCGCACAGCCAGATCACAGCCAGTGTTACTCTACATGAGTGAAATTTATCTGAAGTCCATCTAAAAGGTTTTCTAACCAAACTGCTGTGACTCTTTAGGGAACTGGTCATTGTCAGACATTTTGATATGCCAGACATATGTTTGTATATGTCATAAATAAGTAGCTTTACTGTCAGAGCACAATAGATATTTTTGCATCATTTTCTGAACGTTAAAACTTTTGCCGTCCTTTCTTATTTATTTGGATTGGAAATGTCATGTCAGCCTTTATGTTAAATTCACTTCTGTTAAATGTTGCATTGCTTAACATTGATTTTGAGTATTTAAGCCCCTTAACTAATATCTGTTGAGTTGAAAAGAAAAAAGGTAGGACTTCAAAGTCTGGACAACTTCAACAAATGAATTCTTTACACCAGCATATGTGTTAGTCTGTTTATGGCATGCTGCACACATTTAAACTAGATTTCATGCCAGATACTGTATCACATAGAGCAAGATGGCAAGGCAGACCAATATCCAGTTAGACACAGTAAATAAAATAAATTCATTTTAACAGCAGTCTTGTACATCTTGTTAAAGGAAAAACAACCCCCCATTGAGCCCAGGCTGGGTTAGGGTACAGTATATAAAAATGAGAGAGGGTGGATACTAATACCAAATATAAGCTCAATTTTCAGATCACACAGACCTTTGTCCATGTCTGATTATAGTCTCTAACCAAATACATATAGTGTTAGCCTGTCTTCTCATGTCAAACAGGCCTAAATGTTCTTCAAGATTTTTAGTAATGTCCACCATTTTATTATTTGCGTGTTACTGGCTATAGTTCATGATTTGTGTGAATGTATTGAATCTGTACCAGGACTTGCACATTTTATAATTTGCAGTGATCTAATGTTACCTGCAGGGAGGAACTGCTGTATGTTCTTGTAGAACTGCTTTGTTCTGCTGTGGACATTTTGGCAATAAGGCTTATACCATGTCTGTGCAAACTCCACTGTGTCGTATTGTTGAACTTTAGGGCTGCTCCACAATAGTCGACCAGATGTCAGTCGAGGAAAAGAGTGGACAGTTTTATTTGGACAGTTGGTTGCAGGAAAAAGGAAATCAAACTCCAACAGAAAGTAGCGACGCTAAGTTAGTCAGTCATGGAAGCACCCCATTTACAAAGCTGGTCCCTGCTTGGGTTTGCCTTACTGGGTATATTTAGTCAAACAGGAAATCCAAAGTTGCTGGTTGTTCTGGCACATTCAGTATCATTGCTGCTTTTGCCGGTGTGGTTAACTCTTAATATATATCTTTAGCTTATTGTTACAGCTTTGTCTTCCTCTGTAATGTAGCACAGTGTTACTTAAAAGGTTTGTTCTCAGCCCTGGAACTCAAAACCATTTCCTGATGCCTCAAAAAATAAAATAAAATAATAATATTGTACTAGTTCACTAATGGCTTAAAATATCAACTACTAGTTGACTAGGAAAATCTTTGGTTGGGGGCAGCCCTGTTGAACATAAACTGTAGGGAAGCATGTGTTTCTTTGGACACGTAACGACATGATTGCTTTTTCTATCAGGCCCAGAGGTTCAGGCTTCTTTATAGCGTCCCAGTAGGTTAAATCCACCTTTGCTGTTTGGGGTTTTCATGCTTTTCATTGATTCAGTGTTGTTGCATAATGTTGCTTTGCTTTCCCACCCTGAAAGTAAAGCACAGTGGGCACACTGCGGGAAAAAGACCTCGAAGCTGACCACACTTCTTTATGCTTTGACCCATTTTTAAGGAAGGAAACAACAAACAAAATGAGGAATGAGCCAACTTATGATAAACAAGTGCGTGGGGAAAAGGACTTCATCTGAAAGCAACTTTTGAAATGAAAAATTGAAGCTTGTTCATCTGTAATAGTGTATTTCTGCTTTCCACCTCACAGCCTCGCTGTGCACACAGACAGTAATTCACACCTTGGTCCGACCCTTCGTTTGGAACCCAGTGCAACAGTCTCCTTTGCCAACAGCACCAGAGGGACTCATTTCCTATTTGGACCTGTGGCTGGTGCTGCTGCACTGACAGCTCTCCATTTGGCTCAGATTGAGATTCAGGCCCAGATTGCTCTCCAGCAGCTCGCCTCTCTTGCAACCACAACTGTTGGTAACCGGTGTCACAACAACAACAGGTTTGCAGTGGCGTTACCTCCTCACCTGGCCCTCCAGAGTCTTCTCAATAGACAAGAGGTGTCAGCTGTTGGGTTTAACGTGGACACAAACAATAAAACCTACAGAACTACACAACCGTGTTTTCCTGCTGCCATGTACCACCACCACTCCCAGCAACAGGGGCCACAGCAGTTTTCCAATGGGCCCAGGCCTCATAATCAGACACATCCAAATCAACATCAGAATCGCGCTTCCTCTGATATGCTGTCGCAGGCGATGGGTTTCCAGTTTCCTCGTCCCACTCAGCTCCCTGATGAACTAGAGTCTGCCCTGGCTATCCGGGGTGCCAGGGACATGGACCATCGCCTCATTGACCATATGAACCCACCCAACCAACACCAGAACCAAGGCTCAGGTTCTGGAGTCCATCAACCTGGAACCTACAGCTCTAACCCAATAACACTCACTTCTGATAATCAGCCAGGCCACCAGCAAGGAGTAGACTGGTCAAGCTACCAACCTCCAACTAAACTGTTTGCTAGTCCAACACCTAGTGCTAGCCAACAGTCGCAACGACACCAGGCACCTCAACAGCAGCCTGAGGGCAGCCAGGGTTTGTACACACCCGAGAGTGCAGGAAGTATCTTGGCTAGCTTTGGACTTTCAAATGAAGACTTAGAAGTGCTGAGTCACTACCCTGATGATCAACTAACCCCAGATACTTTACCATTTATCCTGCGTGACATCCAAATCAACAAGTCAGGCAACCAGAAAACTGCGGCTTCCACTTCCTCATCTTCCTTCTCACACAGCATCCACGATATGCCACTACCACCTTCCCGCTCTTCACCATTGGCACGTTCACGTTCCCCGGAAGTGCCTAGCCTCCTTACCGTTACACAGACAGCAGGTAAAGTCATTGACTATGGTCATGCCAGTCGGGCAAAGGATGAGAGTAGTACCAGAGAAGCTTTCAAAAGGGAACCGCTCTCCAATGAAAGGACAGTTAAAATGTACCCATCCTCATCGTCGCCATCAGCTCTAAAAGCCGATAAAGCTGAAAGGCGGCAGGTTCATTTGGAACACACTGAACCAAGCAAGCACGGAGATCGGGACTACCGCAGGACAAGTAGCGACCATCGCAAGAGCAGTCGGTCACCTGGGAGAGAATTACCACCATCGTCCAAATCTCGTAATCTCGACCGAGACTACAGGCACGACGGACCCAAGCCAAGGCCCTCATCTGAAACCAGGAGTGAGGATTCGTCAAGGAGGTCTCTCTCTTCTTCGTCTGGCTCAAAACCACTCAGCAGCAGCAAGAAGTTACCTACCCCCACCATGATAAGTGATTTCTCAGCCGTGTCTCCAAAGGTGTATCCCCATATCTGCTCCCTGTGCCACATACAGTGTGATCAGGAAAAGGTGAGTGTCAACATGCCCTCTTTCCAATGTTCAACAATGTCCTGAGAGAAATACCTTCACATGTTGAAATGTAGCCTGGTCTTTCTTCTCCAGGCACTCGTCAAGATGAGTGACTATGGTGTTACTCACTCATTTTTTTACATGCTTTGTAATTCCCATTGAAATACATCAGTGCAGTTGCTCTACATCAGGGGTGTCCAAACTGTTCCACAAAGGGCCATGTTCAGACAGTTGTTTGGTCAAACTGTGTGCTCTTCATTGGTTGGAACAAAAACCTGCAGCTACACGGCCCTTTGTGGAACAGTTTGGACACCCCTGTTCTACATGATCTGGCTACAGTTGTATGAAAGAATCAGAATAACTTTATTAATCCCCATAGGGAAATTCTTACTGTTACTTAACTCCCAGTTGAAAATGAAGAAAAGAGGAAAATTGCACATAGTAAAGTTCAGCCATCATTGGTCAAATTACAGACTTTGTAGATTTTTTTAAATGAAAAGAAGTGAACAGATGACCTGCAATCCCACTGTAAAAATTACCATCATTGCACTGTTACTTTTTATTTTATGAACTAAAAAAAACATATGTTACATATGTGGCATTTGCAGAAGTTTGGCTACTAATATTGAAATATGTCATTCTTCCCTCTACCTGAGCAATATGTCCTGTGCCACTGGCTGCCACACAACACCACAGCAGAATATTTCCAACCACTGACCTTAACAGCTGATAATGGGAGGTTACTAAGTTCAGACTTAGTAGGGTGCCCAAACTTTTACACATGCCACACTTACTTTAAATGTTTAACTTGAAAATGAACTAAAAGGTAAGAGTGAATTAATGCTTGAACAAAGGCTATACAGAGAAGGTAAAAGTGCTTAGGCTTATTTGTTCATCAACTGAAAAAGATTAATCAAACTTACAAACTAAATTTATCCAGCACCCGCAGTACAATGTTAATCACCACGTCTGTCTAAAGTTAACATGAAATACACAGTGACTAATTTCAATACTTTTTAAATCTGTAAAACACTTTGTATTTCATGAACTCATTCGGTACCAGCAGATGGATGGTTAAGAATACCACCTGACACTTTCTTAAACATCCTGGTCCTCTGCTCATTTCATCCAATAAAATCGCTGTTTTCTTCCTAAGTGATATTCTATGTTCCTGGGTCATGACTAGTCCCAGTATATAGTTTTATCATAAAATACATCAGATTGGTAGTGAGATGGTTTTTCATATGGCACTTGAAGGTAACATGATGTATTAATGAATAGGGATGTTGTCTACAAGATACAATAATCAATAATGATTACTTCTGTTTGGACAGACAGTTAATCTAATAAATAACAGTGGACAGAATCTGATCAGAGGAACTGTCAGATCATAGTAGAAGTATATTTCTCCGTTCAGCAGTAATTACTGTTGAATAAACTCCTTTGCTCTCTGAGAAAATCCACTGAGTTTCTTGTGTTCTCCAATGGTGTTGTGATTGACTATATATACAAGTAACTAAGTTTTAAAGGGGTTTGTACTCTGCTTCAGTTTCATATCAGTAATTACTGACAGTTCAAAGTGACTATCCTAAATTCTAAACTATGCCAAGGGTGGAATTATTTGAAGATCCATTATATTGGAAAGCTGTTTGTTAACAGTCTGTTCTTTCATCTTCAATTCTCTCATTTAAAGATTTATCTTTGTATAAAACTTTAACCAAATTTACAAAAACGTCATCGGGAAAATCAGCGTTGTAGCCTGATGGATAAATAGTCCCTCAGTCATCAGTCAGTTACATATCATGATGTAGCAGAATGTGAAGTGCTCTATGTTAAAAATGACTGTGTACATTTCTATAAACCTCTTGGCTTATCTGAATTATTTTAGACTTGTTGTTTACTGTAGGAATTTCTTTTATTTTGAACTAAATTATCATACGTCACAGGCTGTGACAGGAATTCAAATAGCAGGAGCAGCTGATCGGTTGGTGCAATAAATGAAATGTCCTCTTTCAGGTCTTGAAATGGAACTTGGTTAATTAACTGTACAGCATTTGCAAGAAAAAGACAAAAACAAGTTGTTTTTCCTTTGTTTTTCTTTGTTTCTGCCAGTGATGTACAGGGTGTTAATGGTAGAGACTGAGTCACACTGAAGGCAGTGGAAAGTAGAATGGGTAAAGGACATGTCTGCCAAGGACACCAATGATGGGATTTTCTAGAACAAGACTAAGCATCGTCTTGTATTCCTTCTAACAGCTGCGTCAGAGTTTGAACATGAACATGGGATCAAAGACTTGAGTCTCAACTTTCAGTTCAGGTTTTTCACACCGTGTTTGAAAAATGACATCAGGAAACAAGCCTGAGCTTTTGTCTTCCCCTGTAAACAGATGAGTTATCTGACTGCTTAGACCTGGCTCCTTTTCTACCTCCTCATACATGCCAACCTGTGAACCTAACTTTTATTGTACTCTGTTTCACTTCATGTCTGACTGTGACATCTTCCTCTGCCATTTGTCGTTTTTCCTCAGGACTGGGTTGACCACGTTAACACCGTGAACCACACTGCTGCCTGCAGAGACCTGCGCAACAAGTGAGGACATTTTTACCTTTTAAAGCTTTGCATCTATAGTATCTCTTCACTGTTAAGTCATAGTTACTTAGAGAAGTATTTAGTTTCATCAAACAGTTTTTGAAACACACCTCAGAAATGCTTTGGATTTACAGTATTAAGTGCTTAAAGCAAATGTGTTGGCAAACAATTGCCTACTTACACATTCAGACAAACCACTGAAGTTTAGTTTCAGTATTGTCTTTTTGCTCTGGTTTGTCCCATCATATCCACCATATATCATTTCCTTCAGCTGTCTGACATCTTATAGTGGGGTTGTGTTTTTTGGGAAACAGCTGCCCATTTGGTTTTAAATTGGAAAACTGGCGTAATTGCTGACAGTCAAACATGTCACTGATGTGCAGGCTGTAGAAAAAGGCTAAATGTGAATGGAGCTGCAGAGTAAGGAGCTCATTCTGAGTGGCCCTCGTGCTACAAGTCACCATTTCACATTGCATTGAATATTATTTAACTCTCTGTTTATTGCACATTTTGAAAAGTGCAGCTTTGTATTGATACGTACAGTTGAATTTTCTAATTCCTTCTAAATACAGGTTTAGGAGTAAGATGTTTGATGACATGCTAACAGATGTTTGTGTGTCTCTGAAGGTACCCTGACTGGAAACCAAGTCTGCCAAGGTCAGCTGGACTCTTCTTCTTCTGTTTCCAATAATAAGAAAAATGCACATCCATTCAAATGCTGCTGTTTAAGCTGCCACTTGACACAACTTTACTCTGTCATTTCACTGCTTATGTCTGTCACTCAATGTGTTATCCAGTCAGAGCAGACCATATGGCAGCCGAGCTCTGTGGGATCCCAAGGATCGCTCTCCATCCCATTCCGTGTCTCGGAGCCTCTCAGGTTCTCCCACCCCAAGTCCTCCTCACAACAAACACAGGGTGTGCCCCCATCCCCACAGGCCACACGGGAAGCTCTACTCCCCTCACCATCTCCCTCGCTTCCACCACTACACAGGTAGACCACAGGCTAGAGAGCAGGCACAGCGTCTACAAAGTGGGACAGTGTACAACTCTGTTAAATATTCATCTGCAAACTTACAAATAATACAAATATGTAGTGAGCTCATTTGCTAGACTGTTGGACTGTTCAGTGGTGCTGCAGGTTCTTAATACACAATTATCTTTTCAGCAATAAATGAATCAGATCAGGGGAAATGTCTGTATGATAGTTTACTCACTTCTAACCTCATCCATCCATTCACTGTCCTAAGAACACGGCCATCGCTTGGAGGGCCGCCACTCCGGCTCACACAGTCCCTCTCACTCACACCCAACCTCCTCCTCCTCCAGAGAGCACCGGCCTGAGAGGAAGGACAAGGAATCATCAGGTTAGTCAGTGTGTAGCTTTGTTCTTTACAGACTCATGTATGTTCAGAGTCTGACTCTGGAAAGCTCTTTTAAACTCATCTGCTAACGGGGAAGAGAGTTTGTCTGTGCTCAGCTAAAATCACACTTTACCTGTTGTTTACCTGAGATTTCTGACATCACTTCTAGTTTTGGAGCCTTACACAAGAGTGATGTGGAGCTTTCTTTGCTTTCCCTCCTCCCTTTGCTTCGTGCTGTGTCTACAGGGGGTTCCTCTCGCATCGGTGGGAAGCGTCCACACCATGACTCCACTAACACCAGCCGACATCCACCCTCCTCTAAGGCGGCTCACAGCTCCAAACGTGGACAGTCCAACATCACAACTGTTAAGAGCGGGATGAAGACTGGAACTAAGATGGCTAAGACAGCAAGTAACAAGGCGGCTGACACAGTGGCTGTTTTTCTGTTTAGTTGTGTAAAGCTTGTCACAGAATTCCACTGTTTTGGACCAAGCTCAGCCACAGCTAACTATGTCTACACACTTCTTTCAGCCTAAAACTAACCAAAGACCAATGCTGTTGCTTTGTAGTGTGCCAGGCCTCCTCCAGCCAAGAAGAAGAAGAAAACAGCCACTCCAGCCTCTCTGGGCTCGTCTGTTGCAGATCGTCTGGTTTATCTGACAGGCATTCCAAACCACGCCTCGGAGCAGGAAGTCACTGACTTGGTCGGGTCCTTTGGCAAGATCAACAACGTGATCCTCATGCCATGCTCAGAAGAAGACAGTGAGAAGAGCCAAGGACAGAAGGTACGTCTAAGAGTATCTACATGTTCATGTGTTTTACAAGAAATTTCATGCTTATTTTCTGTTTTGTTGTATTAAAATGTGCAGAATTAACATTTTCTTTCTGTTTTACAAGAAAGAATAGCATTGGCCTGTTCATCTGTCACTCTTCAGTCAACAAAACAGTGGCTGTGGATGTTTTAGCCTGTGCAGGTTTCCTGCTTCTACTTTGCACAACGTCATCGTGGTTTCTGTCTGTCCCACATCATCACTTTGTCTCCCTCCCTTGCTGCAGGCATCTGTATGTATGGTGAAGGCTGAAGACGCTCAGGCACTGGCTAACTCCACAAATCTCTCCATCAGAGACCAGAAAATCACTGCTTCAACAGCCAAGTTACCATGTGGAAAACACACACACGTGGCACTGAAGGCATGTTCACTTTAAACCCTTTCAATCATAGAAAACATAAAGCTTCCACAAAAATGCTGAGTGGAGTTTGTTTTCTGTCTAAATGCAATTGTTGATTCAGAAACCATCTCATACACAAAATTAGTTTCAGTTCCTTTTTTAATTATTATTTTTTGATGTTTGAAGTCTCATTTCTGTTTGATTTCCTTTAGAAACCTGAAGGAGTGCAGTCTCCTGATGCCAACAACAGGTCTGCCACAGTTATCATCACCGTTCTTCCCCTTTAACCCCATATGTTGTTCACTCAACCTGCCCATTTCAAACCTGCACTCAGATATGATTATTTCTGACTTCACAGCAAACCTGCTTCAGGACAGGAGAAGGGTCCTGCCGGGGAAGACTCAGGTAGGACAACAAAAAACCGCCACTGCTCGTCTGCAGGCAGTCAGTGCTAATATATCTACATCTATCACTGTCAACAAATACTCAGTATATCTAGTTAAAATCACAGTCTGTTAACTATACATGATCACATGGAATAAATTGTTGCTTAGTCACATGTAGTCTGGTTTGTGATGTCTTGCTTTTGCTGGCTTGTAGTTGTGATGTGTATGAAAACATACTGAGTGTAGCATCTTCCCCTCCTACTCCCCACTGCAGGAGCTGAGGCTCAACACAAGACGTCTGATGAGGTACAGTTTCCTTCACTTCCATCACATTTTCTTGTGTTTCAGCCTGATACTAAAATCCTTTCAGGTCATTTTCCCCCTCATCAGTCTGAAAACAGAATTTTATGTTTGGAAATGTACAAAAAGGAAAACCTAAGTTCAGCTAAATGTCTGTTAAATTCACTTGTTCTGTAATGTCTCCTACAGAAAGGCATGGTGTTGATCACAGGACTTCCTAAGAGCAGCTGGTCAGAGAGTGACATCATCAAGCTGATCCAGCCCTTTGACACGCCCTCGGACCTCATCCTGGCAAAACAAATGGGAAAGGTTGGTGTGATCACACCTGGACAGCAGTAATACATGTAGCCATGCAAGCTGCTTCTGTTATAGCTTCAACTACTATCACAGGCTCAGTGGGACTGTTTTGTGGACAGTCTACACACTCAATCTGTCCATAGATACTAGTTTCTGGATTGTTGACCTGTTACAAAGTTCTCCTACAGCACCGTGTTAAAATCATCCTTATTGTATGTTAGGTGCTTGTGTCAGTGGCAGACACAGAGATTGCTCAAGAGATAGTGAAAGTCCACTCCTTCATCCCCACCAAGATTAAAGACTGTGAGGTGAAGATAATCCATGTCAAACAGCGTATTGGCCTCAGCACACCGGTAAGGCCTCTCATCATTCACCCACATCCTTTACAGGACACTCATCATCTTTTTCTCCTCCTCTGCTCTAATCTTCTATATTAAATATCTTCCTTTTGTGTGCTTGCTTCTTTCATCTTGTGCTTAGTGTAGCATTTCTAGTTGTTTGTGAACCTTGAGCAGTAACTGCTGATAAACAATAAAAAAACCTCTTTACACAGGTGGCTCTCTACAATCTGCTGATGGGATCAGTGGACTCATTAGTGAGTATTTCTATGCACTTCATCTTATTTATTCCTTGATGTAACAAGGACAGTGCATGTTAATAAACTTTGCTGTAAATACACCAGGGACAAGTGTAGATGATCCAAATGTACATTTACACTAAGCTCTTTAAAGTAATAAACCTAAATCAAGCTGAAGGGTCTTACTGTCAAACTGCAGCAGTAAGTGTTCAGTTGTCCCTGTCCTACATTTTAGATGTAGATAAACAGGGACAGTCCTGTAAAACGTGACATCTGCTGGAACTTTACAACTAGTTTTTCTTATAAAAAGTACATTAAAGTAAGAAAACAGTATTTTTCATGGGTATAGTAATATTGCAGAAACCCTCATTTACTGGTGGTAATGAATATGTCTTCTGTATATCTTCTGCTTTAGTCTTCTGTGTACCTTGATCCACTAATTATCCGCTGGCTAATTAGTGACTGTATGTCCTTTGTGTCCTTCAGGAGAGTACTGTTCCAGTGGGCTGGAGCAGGCTCTTGGTGATCAGTAATGTCCCCAACATGCCCTCTGGATCCTCTGAGGTCCAAAAACTGGTGCGACGCTTTGGTACCGTCATCAAGACCCTCGTGCTCAACAACATGGTGAGGGCTGTTTGTCTGTGCAGCTGCAGATAAGCCATCCATGAGATCCTCAGCCACCCCTGTCCTGAATATTCGTGTCCTCACACACAGCTCTGTCCTGGGCTGAAAATACAAATCACATTTTCTCCAAATCATGTCTTGCTCTTTATCTGTAAAGACATGTAACATGCTGTTGATGTGATGTTGTGCCTCTTCCTGCTTAGGTCATTTGTGAGATGGCGACTGCAGCCATGGCATTCTCTGTTTACAAACGCTTCCAGACGTTTCCGTGCATCATCCAGAACAACCCCCTGTTCTTCTCCCGCAAGCCGGACCCCAAGGCCAACACACAGACAAAAGTCATCACTACGTACCTTGAGTCGTCTGAGGTCGGTAATTGATTGGCAGTGCTTGCTCATTATTCAGTTAGACATACAGTCATGCAGGAAATTATTAATACCCCTGGCAAATTTTGACTTAAAGTTACTTCATCATCATCATCATCATTTTCATCCACTTATCCGGGGCCGGGTCGCGGGGGCAGCAGCCTAAGCAGGGATGCCCAGACTTCCCTCTCCCCGTACACTTCTTCCAGCTCTTCCGGGGGAACCCCGAGGTGTTCCCAGGCCAGCCGAGAGACATAGTCCCTCCATCGTGTCCTAGGTCTTCCCGGGGCCTCCTCCCGGTGTGACATGCCCGGAACACCTCCCTAGGGAGGCGTCCAGGGGGCATCCTTAATAGATGCCCGAGCCACCTCAACTGGCCCCTCTCGATGTGGAGGAGCAGCGGCTGTACTCCAAGCCCCTCCCGGATGACACTCCTCCTCACCCTATCTCTAAGGGAGCGCCCACCCGCCCTGCGGAGGAAGCTCATTTCGGCCGCTTGTATCCGAGATCTTGTCCTTTCGGTCATGACCCAAAGCTCATATCCGTAGGTGAGAGTAGGAACGTAGATTGACCGGTAATTCGAGAGCTTTGCCTTTTGGCTCAGCTCCTTCTTCACCACGACGGACCGGTACATCGACCGCATTACTGCAGAAGCTGCACCAATCCGCCTGTCAATCTCACGTTCCGTCCTTCCCCCACTCGTGAACAAGACCCCAAGATACTTAAACTACTCCGCTTGAGGCAGGAGCTCTCCTCCAACCCGGAGAGGGCAAGCCACCCTTTTCCGGTTGAGAACCATGGCCTCGGACTTGGAGGTGCTGATTCTCATCCCAGCTGCTTCACACTCGGCTGCAAAATGCCCCAGTACATGCTGAAGGTCTTGGCCTGATGGAGCCAACAGGACAACATCATCCGCAAAAAGCAGGGATGAAATCCTGTGGTCCCCAAACTGGACTCCCTCCCTCTTGCTGCGCCTAGAAATCCTGAAATTATCAACAGAACCGGTGACAAAGGGCAGTCCTGCCGGAGTCCAACATGCACTAGAAATTGGTCTGACTTACTGCCGGCAATGGGAACCACGCTCCTGCTCCGGTCTTACAGAGACCTGACAGCCCTTAGCAGAGGGCCCCGGACTCCATACTCCCAGATCACCCTCCACAGGATGCCACGAGGGACACGGTCGAACGCTTTCTCCAGATCCACAAAACACGTGGACTGGTTGGGCAAACTCCCATGAACCCTCGAGCACCCTATAGAGAGTATAGAGCTGGTCCAGTGTTCCACAACCAGGACGAAAACCGCATTGTTCCTCCTGAATCCGACTATCGGCCGAATCCTCCTCTCCAGTACCCTGGCATAGACTTTCCCAGGGTGGCTGAGGAGTGTGATCCCCCTATAGTTGGAGCACACCCTCCGGTCCCCCTTCTTGAAAAGAGGGACCACCACCCTTGTCTGCCACTCCAGGGGTACTGTCCTCGACTGCCACGCGATGTTACAGAGGCATGTCAACCAAGACAGCCCTGCAACATCCAGAGACTTGAGATACTCGGGACGAATCTCATCCACTCCCGGTGCCTTGCCACCAAGGAGATTTTTGACCACCTCAGTGACTTCAGCTTGGGTGATGGATGAGTCCGCCCCCGAGCTCCCAGCCCCTGTTTCTTCAACGGAAAGAGTAACAGTGGGATTGAGGAGATCTTCAAAGTATTCCTTCCACTGTCTGATAATGTCCCCAGTCGAGGTCAACAGCTCTCCACCCCCCACTATACATAGTGTTGGTAGAGCACTGCTTCCCTCTCCTGAGGCGCCGGACGGTTTGCCAGAATCTCTTCGAAGCCGACCGATGGTCCTCCTCCATGGCCTCACCGAACTTCTCCCAGATCCAACTTTTTGCCTCTACAACCGCCCGGGCTGCAGCACTCTTGGCCTGTTGGTACCTGTCAGCTGCCTCGGGAGCCCCACAAGCCAACCAGGCCCGATAGGACTCCTTCTTCAGCTTGACAGCATCCCTTACCTCTGGTGTCCACCACTGGGTTCACCACCAGGTGGTGATCAGTTGACAGCTCAGCCCCTCTCTTTGCCCGAGTTTCCAAGACATGCGGCCGAAGGTCAAACGACACGACCACGAAGTCGATCATTGACCTTCGGCCTAGGGTGTTCTGGTGCCATGTGCACTGATGGACACCCTTATGTCTGAACATGGTGTTTGTTATGGACAAACTGCGACTAGCACAGAAGTCCAACAACAGAACACCATTCGGGTTCTGATCGGGGAGGCTGTTCCTCCCAATCACGCCCCTCCAGGTGTCACTGTCGATGCCCACGTGGGCATTGAAGGCCCCCAGTAGAATGACAGAGTCCCCGGTCGGAGCACCGTCCAGTACACCCTCCCAGGGACTCCAAGAAGGTCTGGTACTCTACACTGCCATTCGGCCCATAGGCCGAAAACAACAGTGAGAGACCTCCCCCCGACCCGAAGGCGCAGGGAGGCGACCCTCTCATTCACCGGGGAAAACTCCAACACATGGCGGCTGAGCTGGGGAGCTATAAGCAAGCCCACACCAGCCCGCCGCCTCTCACCGCGGGCAACTCCAGAGTAGAAGAGAGTCCAGCCTCTCTCAAGGAGTTGGGTTCCAGAGCCCAGACTGTGCGTGGAGGTGAGCCCGACTATTTCTAGTCGCCTCTCAACCTCCCGCACAAGCTCAGGCTCCTTCCCCTCCAGTGAGGTGACATTCCATGTCCCAAGAGCCAGTTTCTGTGCCACGGGAGGATGGCCCCATGTCGTTCTTTCAAGCTCTTCCCGGCCGGGCCCCGTAGGGAGAGGGCCAGCCACCAGGCGCTCGCATGTGTGCCTCAACCCCAGGCCTGGCTCCAGGGTGAGGCCCCGGCTGCGCCATACCGGGCGACGTAACTGACCTTGCTTTAGTTATAGTCATAGGAGGCTTCTGAACCGCTCTTGGTCTGACCCGTCCCCCAGGACCTGTTTGCCTTGGGAGACCCTACCGGGGCATTTAGCCCCGACAACATAGCTCCTAGGATCATTCGGGTACTCAAATCCCTCCACCACGGTAAGGTGGCGGTTCTAGGAGGGGAATTTATTTACTTTTAAATGTAAATAAAAGGTGAGAAATATTTTTTTCCACAATGATGCCTTTTGTACATTATCTTATTATCTTCTGGGAGACACCTGTGTCATTTCCAATCAAGAAAACACTTGCTGGTTGAATAAAAGTAACTTTAAGTCAAAATTTGCCAGGGGTATGAATAATTTCGGGCTTGACTGTATTTGTTATCTATTGCTGGCATGATGTCCTGCAGCGTCAGCTCCATGTGCACGTGTTTGATGTCACACTGCTCAATAGCTCCTTGTGTCTGGTCATAGGATGCACCTGCTAACGGCAAAAGCAGCCAAACAGCAGCAGCTGCAGAGGAAGAGGAGGCTGTCCATATAGAGAAGTCTCAACCTCCTTTGGAGGAGGTGGAAAAAGACACTTCTGGGACAGACCAGACGATGAAGATCACAGAGAAGAGGGCTGGTGAAGACCAAGCTTTGGGAGAAAACGCCAGCAAAGACAGCATCAGAAGCCATGAGCCTAGCACTGCTGTTTCCCACTCTTCAGCTGCACAAGACGCCAAAGCAGAAGCAGTCATGGATACAGACATGAGGGAAACATCTGCTGATAAAACTGTCACAGAGACAGTAGGAGACAATAACGGAGTCAATCTATCTGAAGCAGGAAAGGACAAGGCTGCAGGTGCCCAAGAGACAAAGGCATCTGTCTCTAATGGCAGAGCAGCTTCCATGGAGACGGCCATGCCAGAGCTACCTAAGGTAACATACAGCAGAAATGTGTTTCTGCGCTCGTCAGCCTGTTGTTGGAGTCGGGTTGTTCTTCTGTGTAGCTCAGCTTGTGAGGTTTCATGTCTCTTTTTCATCCCTGTTTCACCAGGTCACTCAACAAATGGTTAACGCGTTGCTTGTAGAGTGCCGAACAAGAACCGGCAGCCATCCTAACAACGTAGAAGCTTCCACCTGTGGCGTGAAGGGGGAAACACAAACAGAGACAGAGCAGGACAAAAAGTCAGCAGAGGGGACAAAAGAGGCGGCCAAGAGCCACACAGAGGAGGAGGTGAAGAAGCAGGAGAGGGAGAGGAAAGAGAGGGAAGCCAGAAAGGAGGTGAGGGAGAGAGAGAGGAAGGAGAGGGAGAGGAGGGCCTGGGAGAAGGAGGAGAGGGCTAAGAGGGAGAGGGAATGGGATGAAAGAGCCAGGAAGGAGAGGGAGAAGAGGGAGGAGGAAAGGAGGGAGTGGCAGAGGAGGGAAAGAGAGAGGAGGGAGAGAAAGAGAGCACACGGTGAAGGTTTGTCCGGATCCAGGTGGTCTTGCCGGTCGGAGGGATACAAGCAGAGCTCCTGGACGGACGCACAGCTTAACAGCTCACAGGCTGAGACCACAATGGTGAGGAGGTGCTGCTGGGTCAAAACCTGGACACTTAAATGTCTCCTGTGTGTCCTAACCCACAACCCCGTTTCTTTGTCCTGTCATGAAATCAGGTGGAGGACGAGGACCACTTCCCATTCAACATGAGTGACTTTGTGACATTAGATGAAGTAGGAGATGTTACCGACCTTCCGTGTTCCCCTGCTGCTGTTCCCATGGAAACCACAGACAGGGAGGAGGAGGATGCTACCACGTCTGTCCCTCAGGACACTACAGGGGTACATTTTAGCTTGTGGTACATTTTAGCTTTTCTCTACATGTTTGATGGGGGGTGTCCGAGACTTAAATGTCCACAGTCTTATGATGTCAGTCCTTTTCTGGGTTTCTGCTTCTAGGTCACACCCATGGAGGTTGCCATAGAAACAGCAGTATCGGATGCCACAGTGACTCTGCTCAAGTCTGATCAACAAGTATCAGAGTCCGAACCCGTGAGAGCACCAACAGCTGACTCCTCAGACAGGTCGTCAGGTTTAACACCCGGTCCGGTCCTCACCGCTGCAGCATCCACCTTACCAGCTCCACAGGCTGAGTCCTCTCTCAGCCAAACACCTGAGACTGGTACAGCCTCACACTGATTTCAAATCTACCATCAACACAAGGAAACACAGTCTTTCCTAGATATTTTTCTTTGTTTTTGGTTTCAAATTGTAAATTTGGCCTGAAATCTGTCTTTATTTTTAGAAATCACACCACTGCCCACCCTGGACTCCACCCCAGAGGTCCAACACCTGTCCGTGCCTGCCCCTGCAGCATCAGGTAACCCACCTGAAGCTGCCCCTGCAAACTCCTCCTCAAACAGCCCAGCCATAGGAGCAGTGACCGCAGAGAGTGAGGACCATAAGAAAGAGGAGAGTCCTCTCAGTCACAGCCAGGCCAAGGAGGAGGAGACGGTGCTGGTGTTGGACAAAACAGAAGGACAGGAGAAGATGCAGGACCAGGAGGACAAAGAGACGGGAGCTCCTGCTGCAGAGACGGGTACGCTTTGATTTTCTTTGAAGTAGAACTGTGAGTGGCAGCAGTTCCTCAGTGGGTAGAGAATCAGGCTTGTCCAAATTTACCTCTTCTTCAAGTGTTTGAGATGATGGGACGTTGTCCTTGGGGCAGGTACTTGCCATAAGTCATTGCAGGTGTTTAATAACAGCACCAAGATGAAGACACATGAAGTCCATTTGGAAAATGCTTAATTATTAGCTTATCTGCTTTGTTGAGCAAAGCCAGGACCAGGTCTTTTTACCCCTGTGTATGTCTTAGATTGGACTTTAAAGCAGTCCCTGTCTCTTCTAGGAAAGCAACAGACGTCCAAAGACCAAACAAACGGAGAAGAGGAGAGTATGAAAAAGACATTACAGATGAAAACACCCATGAGCACGGACTACTCCCTCCCCCCTTTTGACCCCAGCAATCCAGTTGGTATGACACTATTTATTCACTGTGACGGTTCATCACTGTTTTCTTTACATGTGTATTTCCACAGTCACTCTTGTGTGTGTGTGTGTGTGTGTGTGTGTGTGTGTGTGTGTGTGTGTGTGTGTGTGTGTGTGTGTGTGTGTGTGTGTGTGTGTGTGTGTGTGTGCGCGTGTGTGTGTGTCCTCAGGTATGGAGTTCTTAGTCCCAAAGACTGGTTTCTTTTGTACAGTATGTAATCGATTCTTCAGCGGAACCAAAGAAGCTGAGATCAACCACTGCAGAACCATCAAACACTACGAGAACCTAAAGGTAGGCAGCTCATGGTTATTTGTTGCACTTTCTCCCTCTTTTATTCTGCTCCATTTTCACACTTACTGTGATACAGGTGATAAAACATCCACGTGTGTTCACAAAGAGTGTTTTTCCTTTTGTCCTCCTCTTGTAGAAATACCTGCAGACTGAGAAGACGGTGAATGTGACGGACAAACCAGACCCCAGCTGAATGTGGCTGTGAAGCTTTTCACTCACTTTTGCCATTCCCCTCCTTTTGTATCGTCTCTTTATTTCTCTCTCAAGGTCCAGATTCTCACACTGGTATAGATTAGTCTCATGTCTCCATTTAAATAAATATGACATTAATAAAATGTATTTACTAAATTGTGGTTTGTCGCTCATTCACAATCTCAGTGTCTGATAATATTTGATAGAAGTCTGTTATCAATGATTTATAGCATCATAAAACCACACACTGTCATCACAATAACCTTAAAGCAAAGATGAAAATCTCACTGCATCAACTTGTATCTTTACACCTGCACTGATTTTCATTGACTGTGGGATAAACACTCAAACCAGGGATCCTTTGTGTGGCACTTGTCAAGTCCCAGCTTATTAGCAGGATATTTATTTCAGCACAAGATGGCAGTACACTCTGTTCTAAGCTCAGAGCATCAACCTGTTTCTGACACAGTCTTACAAATCCTTTCATACCTCACAAGGCTTCATATCATCACTTAGATTAGCTTTTCTGTGTGTCAGAGTCTTGTGCTACCGTGGAGTGTCATCAGGTTCAAGGTGACTAAACTATGGCCATAAACTGTTTCCTCACTATGAGTCAAATTGGTGGACCATTACCTTCATCAAGGTGGGAGAGAAGATTCAGCTTCAACCAAAGGCTCAAACAGAGCTCCTCTCTGCAGTACAGCAACTGTACTAACAACTCAGATATCATCATGAAATATTTGCAGAAAAATCTTTTTGGGATTTCACGAGGTGTGGCTGCATCAGACAGACACAAACAAAACAAATCATTTGTTTATTGTTATCAAGACAAAAAATAGCAAAAGTAAATTCTTCATGGTGTCAACATGTCAGTTCTCAACATTGTTGGTATCAAAGTTAACAAATAACAAAGAATGTCTTCAAAACTGAACAAAAAATAAATAAAGCATCACATAACAAAATTCATATTTAGTACTCCTGCCATTAGCACGCAGTAGCACTTTAATCCTGGCTGGCATGTTCTCCACGAGCCTTTCACACTGTTGAGGGGTAATCTTCTCCCATTCTTCTTCAATGACTGTTTTTAATTCTTCCAGATTCTTTGCTTAAAACAGACCTTTTGATAATCCAGCAAAGATTTTCAATGGGGCTCATGTCCGGGGATTGAGCTGGCCACTCTAACACCTGGATATTGTGCTCCTGCAGCCAAGTTCTACTTGACCTGGATGCGTGCGTATGTATGTATGTATAGCAGCTATTTTTCTTAATTTAGTTTCTTAGTTATTCTGCTACTGGAATAGTGTTTATTTAATCTTGTTCTGGCCATATTGGTCTCTTACTTATATTTTACTTACTGTACTGTACCCCTGCTGTTGCTAAATGCAATTTCCCCACTGAGGGACTAATAGAGGATTTTCTTATCTTTCTTAATGAGCTTTATTTCCAACATGGTACACCTCAGTCATACTACAGTAACAGCTATCTGTAATGTATCCACACTTTGTCATTTGAGCCATCTGGATTCTTCCAATTGGGACTTTTGGAGCTGCATTTACCACTTTGCCTCATTCATGGCCTGTAACGTGCCTACTTGTAATTTGGATATTTCCTCAATGGCAAGTTGCTGATGTGGATTCAAGAAGATATTTTCTAGTTCCACCTAAAGAATTACAGTATGAAAATGAAGGGCAGAGATGATGGAGGATATCATTCTAACTCTTATTTTATTGCCATCAATTCAATTCAATTTATTCATTAATTATACAGCACCTTACAGAGAAAGAGAGAGAAAACTCTCTCTTTCTCTCAGAGAGAGAAGAACTCTCTGAGAGAAAGAGAGAGAAAAAAACTCTCTCTTTCTCACTGAGGGAAAAGAGAGAAAAAACTTTCTCTTTCTCTCAGAGAGACAAGAACTCTGAGAGAAAGAGAGAGAAAAAACTCTCGGAGGGAAGAGAAAGAGAACAGCAGAGAAGTTGAGATAGAGAGAAGCAGAGAAAGAGAGAGTTCTTCTCTCTCTTTCTCTTTCGGTGGAGAAAGAGGGTTAGCGTTACGCAGTGGCGGTTCTACATTGAATTACTTGAAATTAAAGTTATCAGAAATTAAATAAATATACTCTATATACATAAAAGTGGCAAAATATACACAATCACACATAACAACAGCAGATAATAATGATATAAGATAAAAACAATATAATTGTATTATTTTAGAATAATAAAAAAGTAAAAGAATAATATACAAATAAAATATAGAATAAATATTGTGAATAGCACAAATCATTCATCACACAAATGAAAACGCACTACAGGAAATCTAATTCTAACACTATTGCACTAAGAGCAGCAAAGAAAAAACTCAAACTAAAACCTGAGCTTTCTGGCCTTCCTTGATGCAAAATCATCAATAATGTGATTATACGAAATCTGCTCCCTATTGAATGATTGATACTGATGACAGCAAGGCCACTGAGTAGTAGCTTGTGCCAAAAACCGCCACTGGCGTTACGGAAAACGCTGTTTCTCGCTGAGGAGGGCTAAAGAAGGCCATGCTCTCCTTCTCGCTCCCTCCCTCTCCATCGATAGAGACAGAAAGAGAGAGGAAAAACTCTCTGTTTCTCTCTCAGGGAGAGAGAGAGAGGAGGACAGAGTCTGGTGGCCCGGGTCACATCTGTATTCAGTTCTCCTGGATATTAACCTCACAGACGCTCAAAATGAACCGTTATCAGTAAGGATCCGCAGCATGAGCGGAACGAAAGCGACTGAATGTCCCCAGCAAAGACGTTGGTAGCCTGAGACACCGGCGACGCACCCCCACCAGAGCTGTCCCTACCTCCTCAGAAACGTTGAGTCAGTGAAGGAAGGCTCCTCATTTATATCATCTGGCTGCCGCCGTAGTGACGTCAGAGCCGTTGCCTGGGCATCAAAGGCAGGTGAGATGGTGACGTCATGAGCCACACCTCCTCTGAGCTGCTGCTCACTGGATGCTTTTTGCTTTTGACTACATTCACAGTTAAACTCTACAAAGTGTTGCGAGTGAAAATCCCAGCAAGTGTAGGGGTGTTCTGATACATCAGTCAGATTGTTGGAAAATTCCAAAGCATTCCAAAGACAGTGGAAAGAATAAACATGATCAAGTGCAGCTCTACACTTTGTCATGTATGACTTCATTTAATACTGTAGCTTCATACATGATCATCCACAGCTGAAGCTCACATTCATGCACCTGTCCTGACAAGATGCTACATGTGATTCACTGTGATCCACCATGTCTCAGCTAAAATGTTTTTCCTTGAGTCTTATTCAAAATGTGACACTGGAAACTGAACCATCTGTGCCAACAGAATGAAGAGAAGTTCTGAAAAAACCATCAACAAACTCAGAGCAAGAGCTTCATAAATACCTTTATTGCACATTAAAATCTGTATTCATTTCAATAATTGTATCAACTGTCAATATCAGTTTTATTTTTCCCAACTAGTTATTGTAAATGAAGACATATTTAATGAGCCTTATTCATTTGTGGTCACAGTTATATTGAATTTCAAATAAACCTACTGTAACCCCCAACAGTAATGGCACTGAGTTCATTTTCTATGAACTACTCATCAGGTTTTTCCAGATTTACCATAAAGCTCATAATGAATCTAACAGGATGCTTTGGTAAATTAATGTTTTCAGTCTCATTAAAACTGGTACAAGTACAAAAGTCACATGAGGAAAGCAGACATTCCAATATAGACAGCAACATTCAATCAACATTTCTATTATTTATGTAGCTGATTAAAGCTAATACAGAAATGGGCTTGTAATTAATTACAAATTGTGGGAAAAACCTCTATCAGTGTGTTCTTGGATGGTTACAATAGAGTGCAAACCAGATAAGGTATGAAAAAGAAACAGCAACAAACTCAGAGCAAGAGCTTCATAAATACCTTTATTGCACATTAAAAAGTGGATTCATTTCAAGAATTGTATTAACCATCAATATCAGCAGAAAGGTATGAAAGAATGGAATAAACTGATGAATGGTCACAAGTGTTAAAAATACACACACATATAGACAGTAGCATATATAGTAGGATTTTATTTCAGCTTCATTTAACCAGGTAAGTCCTTCGAGAACCAATTCTCATTTGCAGTGACAACCTGGCCACAGACACAATCCAGTAGATAAGACAAAGGATCACAGTACAAATTCAATACATATCAATCAGAATGACAGTGTAATATGTGCATATATAAACAGTGAGTTCAAGGATGTTGGATTATGGTTTGTAATGTATTCTTAAAAGAAGAGAATGGTATTAAAGAGCTGAGTTTTACAGTCTGTTGTAAGTGATTCCAGTCGTTTGTGGCAGAAAATTGAAAAGAGAAGCAACCAAAGGAGGTGCAGGCTTTTGGAATGACGAGGTTAATGAAGCTGCTGGAGCAAAGACTGAGACTAGAGTTCTGAATATTGAGCAAAGAGCGTAGGTATGAACACTGTAAAATGGAATTGCTAATATAGCTTAAAATAAGAAGTGATCTTAACTGATGTGTGCTTACTTTGCTGACTCTGCTATGTTACACTTAATTAAAAAAAAACGTTTTAGGGAATAAAGTAATTAGAGTCATCAGACTGAGAAAGTATGAGTGATGAAGAGCCGTCCTCACAACCTGACACCTATGCCCGACACTAGGTGGCAGCACTTGGCTGTGTGACATGCGCATTTCCCCGTGAAGACGTGTTCGGTAATGGCCGCAAGCTCATTGAAAGTGGGAAGAAAGCTTCTGTCTCTGTCATGTTAAGGTAAGTTGCTGCAAACTGGAACATTTTATCGGTTTTTCATTCTTGTTATCCTAAAAGTTAGAATGAATGAGTAGTTTTACAAGGCCTATGTGAAGGGCTAACGTCGCTAGCGCTAGCTTACACACGTTGATGTAATGAGCACTTGTAAGCTAGCGCTAACGACGTTAGCCCTTCAAAGTCAAAGTCAACTTTATTGTCAAAACCATATGTACAGGTCAAACACAGGTTTTGAAATTGCAGAGCTCCCTAGGCCCACAGTGTTACACTAGATACATTAGAAAAATAGCTATACAAAAATAAAAACATATTCAAGATTCAAGAGTCTTTATTGTCATTATGCGACCATAAAGACATTTTGCAGAGACTCCCGGCTTTAAGGCACACATATAAATAAATAACACAAATCCTTAAAACAGAACACTTATGAAAATATAAACACAAAGTATAGTAAGTAAATTAAAGTAAGTAAATAATAAAGTGCAGCTTAATGCAAGTGCAGTGTATGGAATGCTGTGAGTGTTTGATTGTGTTCTATGTGGTTGTCAGCATCAGCATCAGCAGGGGTGGGGGTGGTGTTGGGGGCGTGTTCCTGTATGGGGATGGGATTTGAGTGTTTTCATTGCGGTGGGGCTGTTGCTTTTACAGCTCTGCGGAAGAAGCTGTCCCTGAGTCTGTTGGTGATTGTTTTAATGTTCTTGTACCACGTTCCTGATGGAAGCGGTACAAACAGTGCGTTGCCCGGGTGGGTGGGATCTGTTGCAATGCGTCTGGCCCTTTTCTGCACTCTAGCAACGTAAACTGAGTCCAGATCTGCTCGCCGACGGCCGACAATCTCCTGTGCTGTGTTAAGTCCTTCCTGTCCTGTGCTGTGCTGTGCTGTGCAGCTACCATACCACGCTGTCACACTGAGGCACAGGATGCTTTTGATTGTGGCCCTGTAAAAGTTTGCCAGCAGCTGAGAAGAGAGTCCAGTCCGCTTCAACTTCCTGAGAAAGAAGAGCCGTTGTTGGGCCTTTTTCACCAGGTGTGAAGTGTTCACAGACCACGAGAGGTCAGAGGAAATGTGGACGACCAGGAACTTTATGCTGTCCACACTCTCCACAGCCTCCCCATGCAGACAGGAGCGTGTTCAGTCTTCCTGGACCTCCTATAGTCCACTATGACCCTAACCCTTCAGGGCCAGCATGTCCGGGGGAACAGTGTTAAAAGCTGAGCTCAAGTCCACAAATAGCATCCTAACATAGGTGTTAGGATGCTGCAGGTGAGTCAGGGCCTTGTCAAGTGCTAACCAGACTGCATCCTCCGTAGAACGCTTCTCCCTGTAGGCAAACTGGAGGCTGTCCAGGCCAGCAGGGATGGCGTCCTTGATGTACTTTGGGAGGATCCTCTCCAAGCACTTCATGATGACTGGAGTCAGAGCGACAGGTCGGTAATCATTGATGCAGGTGATGGTTGCTTTCTTGGTCACAGGCACAATGATGGAGGACTTCAGGCATACAGGGACCGTGGAAAGCTGCATGGACAGCTTGACAATGTCCAGAAAAACTCCTGCCAGTTGCTCAGCGTGTGATTTCAGGGTACGACCTGACACCTTGTCTGGATCTGCAGCCTTGTTGATGTTGATCCTCCTCATGGCGGAGGTCACTTGGTGCAGCTGCAGGACGAGAGGCTGAGAGTCCAAGCGTGCCAAGAAGCTGTTTAAGATGTGATCATGGCCGACCTGCTGGTCGTTGCTCTTGTAATCTGTCATGGTCCTGATGCCTTTCCACATGTTACGTGACGTGGGTTGTTATCATTCAAGTGCTCCTCAATGTGCTGCTTGTAGCTGTGTTTTGCCACCTGATGCCCTTTTTCACTTCTTTCCGGGCCCTGCTGTAAGCCAGCCTATCTCCTGACCTGTAGGCTGCATCCTGGGCTTTTAGCAGGGTCCGCACTGTGCTGTCCACTGTGTTTTATATAAACATAACACTATCAGATAGAGAAAGAGAACTTAGTAGAGAAAGAAAGGGCTTTTATATAATACAAATAGATTTGTATATAATACAAATAAACTTGTATATAATACCAATAATACAAATATGTGTGTCACAGAATTTGTGTGTGATTTTAGCTCCAATATGTCATTTGAGCAGCAGCAGGGCACATAGCAGCAGCTGAGTTAGTTCAGATCAGACCAGTGGTGCCTCTGTAGAAACTGCACATGATGGGGGCTGGGGCTCTGGCTCTCCTCAGTTTATGGAGGAAGTAGAGTCACTGTTGGGCTTTGCTGGTCAGTGATGCAGTGTTTTTTGACCAGGAGAGGTCTTCTGAGATGTGCACACCCAGGAACTTGCTGCTGCTCACTCTCTCCACAGCAGCACCGTTGATGGTTAGTGGAGTGTGCTGGCCGTGCGCTCTCCTCAAGTCTATGATGATCTCCTTCGTCTTCTCCAGCGGTTGGACCCATGTGCAAACTGAAATGGGTCCAGGGTGAGGGGGACAGATGACTTGATGTCATGCATGACTAACCGTTCCAAGCACTTCATTAGGATGGGGGTGAGTGCAACAGGACCATAGTCATTGAAGCAGGAGGGAGACGGCTTCTTCGGCACAGGAATGATGGTGGAGGCTTTGAGGCACGTGGGGACAACAGCCTGGCTCAGTGACGTGTTAAAGATGTCTGTGAAGACATCTGTGAGTTCCGCAGCAAAGTCTCTCAATACCCCACCAGGGATATTGTCAAGACACAATTCCTCAAAGACCTTCACAAATACACTCCTCGCTTCTTTGACATTTCAAGTCCAAGGGGGGACGTGCCGGCCACAAACTTCAGGAGCATCTGCAGCAAGTCTCACCTCAGGTAGCTTTCTCACACACACAGTAGAAAAACATTTTCATTATTTGGACAGTAAACTTGTGCAACTGCATTGTGTATACACAGCTGTTAATTGTCTCCCCTTCACCATTTTGGACTCATCTTTATTTCTTGTGTCTCTTGTGTCTCTTCCACTTAGCCTCAATCATTGCTGCTTTATTTCCAGTACCAGTCAAAAGTTTGGACACAGCTTCTCCTTCACTGTTTGTTCTTTATGTGAGGAGGTGTGATGGTGTGGGGGGGCTTTGCTGCTCACACTCTTGCTCATTTATTCCAAATACAAGGCACACTTAACCAGCATAGCTACCACAGCATTCTGCAGCCACGTGCCATCCCATCTGCTTTGTGCTTAGTTGGACCATCATTTGTTTTTTAACAGGACAATGACCCCAAACACACCTCCAGGCTGTGTGAGGGCTATTTCACCAAGAAGGAGAGTGATGGAGTGCTGCATCAGACCACCTGGCCTACACAGTCACCTCACCTACACCCAGTTCAGATGCTTTGGGATCACTTGGAGCGCAGACTGAAGGGAAAACAGCCAACAAGTGCTCAGCACCTCTGGGAACTCCTTCAAGACTGTTGGAAAACCATTCCAGGTGACGACCTCATCAAACTCACTGACACAATGCCAACAGTGTGCAAAGCTGTCATCAAAGCAAAAGGTGGCTACTTCCCACAATCCAAAATACAAAACATATTCTGCTTGGTTTCACACTTTTTTCTTAACTGTATAATTTTAAGGCCATTAAGCTGGGTGGAAGAGCCAGCGTTTAAGGACTGGCTCAGCTCTGTAGTAGGGAAGTCAAAGAAATCTGATTACATTCAAGTTTATTGTCATTACACATGTACAAGGACAAGGTAACCAAACGCAGTTTAGCATCTAACCACGAGTGCTAAAGCAGAAAGTGCAGGATATACAGTGTCTACAGTTTGTAGAACTTACAGTCAACAACATCAGTCAGTCTCTAAATCTATTCTGTTGTCTATAGTCTTATATATGTCAAAATCTAAGTCAGTGTTAATAAGGTCTCTGATTAACACTTGCAACTCAGTGTCCTGATGGTTTTAAAAAAAATCCAAAGGTAGTAAAAAAGCTATTCAAAGGTATTAAATGTAACTTAAGGATTGCTCTGTATACCCTGTCATCAGTCTGCCCACATGTTGCACTGACAAAGAACCATAGATAGGCAAGGTGATAACTAACATGTACTTGTGCTTGCTCTTCTTCTTCTTAGGACTATGATGACCCACACATGTCCCACACCTCAATGGGGATCCTGACACTGATTCCTCAGCACAGTGTGGACTCTCCTGACTCACTGCACCTACAGGCTTCAGGTACTGCAATCATTTTGGAGGGAACAGTGCTGATGGATGGCCTTAAAAATCTTACACATGCCATGTGCCTTCTCTTTCCACTTATTTACGCCCTCAACAACACAACACCACCTTTGACTTCATTCAAAGAGTGCTTCTGTCACTTGGACACAAGACCCTAAAAGCAAAAATACACTCCCTCCCCCCAAAAATCTTCTCTTGCATTGACTCATTGTCTTCACAATGTCAGTAGAATGTCTCATGTTAGGTTTGCTCAGTACTGGGACAGTGTCCCCTTGGTCAGCCCTTTTTTTGCTGGAGCCAGCCTCATTGCTCTTTCTTCTCAAACAGGCTGCTAAATACTTTGCTGTTCACAAGGAGAAATGTCAGCAGCTTTTCTTTCAGCCCTTCTTCTTCCCTCTCTCTTCATGCTCACACCATTGTGGCCATATAGCAGCATCAGGCTCTATAGCCAGTTACCTCCAAATTGACTACATTGGAACTCAGTCTCCAGTACAGTTAAACTCATCCTCTAACAATTCACTCACAATGTTCTCAGCAGGTTTTAGCTGTTGCTGTTTCAAATGTCTGCATTACACTTGCACACATCACTTCCGGCGCTGGTGGAGGCTGGCTGCTGGTTGCAACAGCTCTATCGTTTTTCTCTCTTCTTTTCTAACTTTTAGTCCTTATACTCTCTATTTCTTGGCCAACTTTTGCACACAGCTTATTTATTAGCAGCACTCGAGAACCGGACTATTTTTTTTTACTGGTATCACCTTGTCTGGACACTTATTTTTATCAACAATGTGTGTCGGAGTCGGAGTCGGAGCGCGTCTTGTTTACAGCAGGGAACAGCTGATCGCGCTGCGGAGCGCTGCGAGGGACAAACACATGATCCCAGCGGAGCTGCTTCGTAAGACTCGACGAGGACGCCGTTCAGGAAGGAAACTCCGGGAAAAGAAGAGACGCTTCAGGCCTGTTCTCCCTTCCGTCATCATGGGAAATGTGAGATCTCTTCCCAATAAGACGGACGAACTGGCGGCTCTGATCAGGCACCAGCGGGAATTCAGAGAGTGTAGCGTCATGGTTTTCACGGAGACCTGGTTAACCCCTCATACCCCGGACTCCATCATCGCATTGGAGTCTTTTCATCTGCTGTGGGCGGACAGGACGAAGGACAGTGGTAAGAGGAAGGGAGGGGGCCTTGCTGTGTTTGTGAATGAGAGATGGTGCAAACCAGGACACTGTGTGGTGAAAATGGAACTGTGCAGCAGAGACATTGAACTGTTAGCTGTTAGCATGAGGCCATTCTATCTGCCACGGGAGTTCACACATGCTATCGTGATAGCTGTGTACGTGCCCCCCTCTGCTAACTCTGACATCGCCTGTGACACACTCCTCTCAGTTACCAGCAAACTGCAGACACAGCATCCACAGGCCCTCTTCCTCATCTCAGGTGACTTTAACCACGCTCCACCCTCCTGTGTGTTACCAACATTTACACAATATGTCAACTGTGCCACCAGAGACAATAAAACACTGGACTTATTTTATGTCAACACCAAAGATGCATATTCTGCAACCCCCCCCCCCCCCCCCTTGGCAGGGCTGACCACAACATTGTTCATCTACAGCCTGTGTATAAACCTATAGTACACAGGCTGCCTGTGGAGTCCCGTGTGGTGAAGAGGTGGACCACTGAGAGCGAGGAGGCTCTGAGGGACTGCTTCAACACCACTGTGTGGGCTGAGCTCGTTGACCCCCATGGGGAGGACCTCAACGCCATTACTGACACCATAACAGACTATATAAACTTCTGCTGTGAAAACACTGTGCCCTCCAAAAGGGTACGGTGTTTTACAAACAACAAGCCGTGGATTACCCCTGACATCAAAGCTCTCCTGAAGGAGAAGAAGAGAGCCTTCAGGTCAGGGGACAAGGAGGAGCTCAAGACTACACAGAAAGAGCTGAGAAGGAAGATCAGGGAGGGCAAGGCCAGGTACAAGAGGAAGATGGAGGAGCAGCTGAAGCAGCAAAACATCAGTGGGGTGTGGAGGAGCCTAAAGACCATCTCAGGCTTCAAAACACCCCACTCCCAGGCTGAGGGGGGCCTGCAGTGGGTAAACGACTTGAACCATCACTTCACTCGGTTTGACCAGCCACCCACTACTCCCCCCATGCAGCTGCCCCACACCTCGTCAACTGGACAATGCCCCAGGCATGCAGCCCTTCACACCTCCAGCTCAACTGGACAATGCCCCACTCCTACTGCCCCCCACACCCCTTTGTCTCACACCTCTTGCTCACACCTCACTACTCCTTCACTGCCCCATGGACTCAGCAGCCCCCCCAGCCCTCCACTGTCCTTCACACCTGCCCAGGTGAGGAGAGAGTTGAGGAGGATCAAGGCACGAAAGGCAGCTGGACCAGACGGCATCAGCTCCAGGCTCCTGAAATCCTGTGCAGAGGAACTGTGTGGGATTATGGGGCAAGTCTTCAACCTGAGCCTAAAGCTGAGGATGGTACCACAGCTATGGAAGACCTCCTGTGTGGTACCAGTGCCTAAAACACCGCATGCTAGGGATCCTAACAGCTTCAGGCCGGTTGCCCTCACATCACATCTGATGAAGACACTGGAGAGACTGGTCCTGGGTCACCTCCGGGCTGAGGTGAGCTCAGCGATGGACCCACTGCAGTTTGCCTACCGACCCGGGATCGGAGCGGAGGACGCTGTGATCTTCCTGCTGCACCGTGCCCTGACTCACCTGGAGAAGCCTGGCAGCGCTGTGAGGATTCTATTCTTTGATTTCTCCAGCGCATTCAACACCATTCAGCCTGTGCTTCTGAGGGACAAGCTGGTGCAGTCTGGAGTGGACTCACAGCTGGCAGAGTGGGTCCTGGACTACCTCACAAACAGGCCCCAGTTTGTGAGAGCTCGGGACTGTGTGTCTGACCCCCTGACCTGCAGTGTGGGTGTTCCCCAGGGCACGGTGCTTGCGCCCTTCCTCTTCACCCTCTACACTGCAGACTTCAGACACAACACGGACGGCTGTGTCCTGCTCAAGTTCTCTGATGACTCTGCTATCGTCGGCCTGATCAGCGATGACGATGATGCAGAGTACAGAGGAGTGACGCAGGACTTTGTGGACTGGTGTCGGCCAAACCACCTCCTCATCAACGCAGGGAAGACCAAGGAGATGGTGGTGGATTTCCGCAGACACCAGTCTGCCCCCTCACCGGTGAACATCCAGGGAATGGACATTGTGAGAGTGGACTCTTGTAAGTACCTGGGTGTTCACCTAAACCACAAACTTGACTGGTCTAACAACACAGACGCACTGTACAGGAAGGGGCAGAGCAGGCTCTACCTCCTGAGGAGACTGCGGTCTTTTGGTGTGCAGGGGACACTCCTAAAGACCTTCTATGACTCTGTGGTGGCGTCAGCCATCCTGCACGGTGTCGTCTGCTGGAGCAGCAGCATAACCGAGAAGGAGAGGAAGAAGCTGGACAAAGTCATCAGGAAGTCCAGCTCTGTCCTGGGCTGTCCTCTGGACTCAGTGCGAGAGGTCGGGGACAGAAGGGTCCTAGCAAAACTGTCATCTATGCTGGACCATGAGTCCCACCCCCTGCAGGATGTCCTGTCAGCTCTGCAGAGCAGCTTCAGTGACAGACTGCTCCACCCTCGGTGTGTGAAGGAGAGATTTAGAAGATCTTTCCTTCCTGCTGCTGTCAGACTCTATAATGAGCATTAACACACGAACATGATAACAATTCCGAAACTCCAGTGAAATATCAGTGCAATATCAATGTGCAAATTCAATTATTAGTGCAATATCATGTGCAACATTAATCCTCATCTCATAACTATGCCCATCTCATATTTATGTATGTACATACTACAGATCTTTCTTAGTTTTAGTTCTTAGTTATTCTGTTATTGGAATAGTGCCTATTTAATCTTGTTCCAGCCATATTGGCCTCTTACTTATATTTACTTACTGTACTGTACCCCTGCTGTTGCTGAATGCAATTTCCCCACTGAGGGACTAATAAAGGATTTCTTATCTTATCTTATCTTATCTTATTACACAGTTAGACTTGTGCACATTCATATCTGCTGTTCATGTTAATGAACTGGACACAATTTCTTCTTCTTAGAGGACAAATAAACTTTTTTTGTGTCCCCTTCAAAATGTCTCCTTTTCTTTCAGCAAAACAAAAGCACAACCAGCTTTGACAAAGTGTCTTTTGAAATAATCCACCACTTTTGTTTTGCCTGTGACCACAATACCATCAGATTTAATAACAGTGGGCAAATGGGAAGACATATTTTTCTTTTCTGTTGATTTGACAGTACATCTGTTTCTTATTGCCCTGTATGTCTGCCAGTCTGATGTTTCATTAGAAGAATTTGCTTTATGCCATAGGTGCTGTTTATGGCCAATAAGCTCAGACAGA
This sequence comes from Toxotes jaculatrix, assembly GCF_017976425.1. Taxonomy (NCBI): domain Eukaryota; kingdom Metazoa; phylum Chordata; class Actinopteri; family Toxotidae; genus Toxotes; species Toxotes jaculatrix. Next base: position 28,992,631 of record NC_054397.1, on the reverse strand, counting down.
TCAGAACTGAACCAGGGACTGAGACGCTTTTTTATCCTCATTCTTTTGAGAGCAGCATGTTTGTTCAAGATGGCACCCAACAACGTTTTAAAGTATGTCCAGGCGTCTTCCACGTCAGGGATAAGACCAATTCTGTGCCATTCAACTTTTGTCAGGTCATATAAAAAAGTCTGTTCATTAAAGTTTTTCTGTTGGATTTCTTAAACCAAGACTCAGAGATGACTAAAATGTCAGGATTTGCAGTCAGTGCAGCAACTTTTGGGAGGAGGCTGCGTATGTGTGCGACCCATGCTAATGTGCTAACCTGTCAATGGGATTCTCCATGTTATGAAGTCAGCTGCATTCTTGTGAGGGCAGAATAGTATGTTTAAATGCATTAAACCAAGGATTTTACCATTACACAATCAGTCAAAAGCTAATAAATGTACATGAGAACATTTAGCTTTGTTGGCAGAGGAATCAGTGAGTGAGCAAAGATCTGGACCAGGGAAACTGGAGGAATTGCTGAGAGTCAAACATGTCACTGATGTTCAGGCTGTAGAAAAAGGCTAAATGTGAATGGAGCTGCAGAGTAAGGAGCTCATTCTGAGTGGCCCTCGTGCTACAAGTCACCATTTCACATTGCATTGAATATTATTTAACTCACTGTTTATTGCACATTTTGAAAAGTGCAGCTTTGTATTGATACGTACAGTTGAATTTTCTAATTCCTTCTAAACACAGGTTTAGGAGTCAGATGTTTGATGACATGCTAACAGATGTTTGTGTGTCTCTGAAGGTACCCTGACTGGAAACCAAGTCTGCCAAGGTCAGCTGGACTCTTGTACTTCTGTTTCCAATAATAAGAAAAATGCACATCCACTCAAATGCTGCTGTTTAAGCTGCCACTTGACACAACTTTACTCTGTCATTTCACTGCTTATGTCTGTCACTCAATGTGTTATCCAGTCAGAGCAGACCATATGGCAGCCGAGCTCTGTGGGATCCCAAGGATCGCTCTCCATCCCATTCCGTGTCTCGGAGCCTCTCAGGTTCTCCCACCCCAAGTCCTCCTCACAACAAACACAGGGTGGGCCCCCATCCCCACAGGCCACACGGGAAGCTCTACTCCCCTCACCATCTCCCTCGCTTCCACCACTGCACAGGTAGACCACAGGCTAGAGAGCAGGCACAGCGTCTACAAAGTGGGACAGTGTACAACTCTGTTACAGCTCTGGCTCACACAGTCCCTCTCACTCACACCCAACCTCCTCCTCCTCCAGAGAGCAGCGGCCTGAGAGGAAGGACAAGGAATCATCAGGTTAGTCAGTGTGTAGCTTTGTTCTTTACAGACTCATGTATGTTCAGAGTCTGACTCTGGAAAGCTCTTTTAAACTCATCTGCTAACGGTGAAGAGAGTTTGTCTGTGCTCAGCTAAAATCACACTTTACCTGTTGTTTACCTGAGATTTCTCACATCACTTCTAGTTTTGGAGCCTTACACAAGAGTGATGTGGAGCTTTCTTTGCTTTCCCTCCTCCCTTTGCTTCGTGCTGTGTCTACAGGGGGTTCCTCTGGCATCGGTGGGAAGCGTCCACACCATGACTCCACTGACACCAGCCGACATCCACCCTCCTCTAAGGCGGCTCACAGCTCCAAACGTGGACAGTCCAACATCACAACTGTTAAGAGCGGGATGAAGACTGGAACTAAGATGGCTGAGACAGCAAGTAACAAGGCGGCTGACACAGTGGCTGTTTTTCTCTTTAGTTGTGTAAAGCTTGTCACAGAATTCCACTGTTTTGGACCAAGCTCAGCCACAGCTAACTATGTCTACACACTTCTTTCAGCCTAAAACTAACCAAAGACTAATGCTGTTGCTTTGTAGTGTGCCAGGCCTCCTCCAGCCAAGAAGAAGAAGAAAACAGCCACTCCAGCCTCTCTGGGCTCGTCTGTTTCAGATGGTCTGCTTTATCTGACAGGCATTCCAAACCACGCCTCGGAGCAGGAAGTCACTGACTTGGTCGGGTCCTTTGGCAAGATCAACAACGTGATCCTCATGCCGTGCTCAGAAGAAGAGAGTGAGAAGAGCCAAGGACAGAAGGTACGTCTAAGAGTATCTACATGTTCATGTGTTTTACAAGAAATTTCACTTTGAGATTTGATGTTCCAGAGCAGTTTCAAACAGATGATAGGAAAAATAAAAGAAGAAAAACCAAGTGTTGTCAGTGTTGCAGTTTCCTCATGTTGTGAATATTACAGGCAAAAAGAAAGAACATGTTTCAGTAATCAGTCCATTTCTTGAAAACAGAGGATGCTTATTTTCTGTTTTGTTGTATTAAGATAGATGAGAGACTCAGTGGATGTCATACATACGGTGTTTGTTTCACTTCAGAGGTTTTTGGGATAGGGAGACAATTGTATTGGGGTGATGGACACACCTCATTTTGTGTTTTCCATGTTATGGTCTCACTGTGTACAGTGTGCCTTACATATTGGGGCCAATACCAAGTAATACTAGAAAACAACCCTTTTCAATGTGGCATCAATTTCAACATTGTGTGGGTATAAAAGGCTGGTATTGTCAATAAGTCATTCCAAGTTCATCACTCAAACAGCCATGAACACAGGACGTCACTTAACGGACGAGCAGCACCACCTGGCCATAGCGCGCCTTCGGGTCGGTGGCAGGCAGTCACATGTTGCCTGTGAACTTGGTGTGTCATCAGCAGACTTGCATCAAGACACAGACACAGGTTCCCTTTGGTGGAGGAGGTGCAACAGTCTGGGCAGGCATCACCAGTCAGTGAAAAACAGATTTGGTTATTGTAGATGGATCAGTCACTGCACGTTCTTACCTCAGAGACATCATAGAACCCATCATCATCCCCCAATTCCACCAGCACACCCCCAACTTTCTGTTCATGGATGATAATGCTCCACCACATCGTGCCAGAATTGTCACAGCTCCACTTCAGGAAGTCGGAGTGTCTCATATGGTATGGCCAGCAATGTCCCCTGACCTGAACCCCATAGAGCACGTCTGGGACCAGCTGAAGCAGAGACTGGGTGATTGTACCCCACCCCCACGTCACCTGGCAGAACTGCGTGTAGCACTTGTGGAAGAGTGGAACGCATTGCCTCAGAACAACATCATGAGGCGAGTGAGGAGCATGAGACGTCGCTGTCATTGCAGCAAATGGTGAAAACACCCGCTACTGACATTGTCCATTTTTGTTATTTGGGGCTGTCCTTGGTATTGTCTAAATTTTTGGGGTAATAAATATTAAACTAATGAAAAGGGTGTTTCTTCTCATTCATTATTAGTAATATCAAAGGGAACTTTTACTTATTTCATTAAAATTCAGACCAAATAGGAAAAGCACTCATGTAAATAACAATTTCCCTAACTTATTGTGAGTAGTGTATGTTGTTCACTCAACCTGCCCATTTCAAACCTGCACTCAGATATGATTATTTCTGACTTCACAGCAAACCTGCTTCAGGACAGGAGAAGGGTCCTGCCGGGGAAGACTCAGGTAGGACAACAAAAAACCGCCACTGCTCGTCTGCAGGCAGTCAGTGCTAATATATCCACATCTATCACTGTCAACAAATACTCAGTATATCTAGTTAAAATCACAGTCTGTTAACTATACCTGATCACATGGAATAAACTGTAGCTTAGTCACATGTAGTCTGGTTTGTGATGTCTTGCTTTTGCTGGCTTGTAGTTGTGATGTGTATGAAAACATACTGAGTGTAGCATCTTCCCCTCCTACTCCCCACTGCAGGAGCTGAGGCTGAACGCAAGACGTCTGATGAGGTACAGTTTCCTTCACTTCCATCACATTTTCTTGTGTTTCAGCTTGATACTAAAATCCTTTCAGGTCATTTTCCCCCTCATCAGTCTGAAAACAGAATTTTATGTTTGGAAATGTACAAAAAGGAAAACCTAAGTTCAGCTAAATGTCTGTTAAATTCACTTGTTCTGTAATGTCTCCTACAGAAAGGCATGGTGTTGATCACAGGACTTCCTGAGAGCAGCTGCTCAGAGAGTGACATCATCAAGCTGATCCAGCCCTTTGACACGCCCTCGGACCTCATCCTGGCAAAACAAATGGGAAAGGTTGGTGTGATCACACCAGGAGGAGAGGAGAAAACACCTGGACACCAGTAATACATGTAGCCATGCAAGCTGCTTCTGTCATAGCTTAAACTACTATCACAGGCTCAGTGGGACTGCTTTGTGGACAGTCCACACACTCAATCTGTCCATAGATACTAGTTTCTGGATTGTTGACCTGTTACAAAGTTCATCTTCCTACAGCACCGTGTTAAAATCATCCTTATTGTATGTTAGGTGCTTGTGTCAGTGGCAGACACAGAGATTGCTCAAGAGATAGTGAAAGTCCACTCCTTCATCCCCACCAAGATTAAAGACTGTGAGCTGAAGATAATCCATGTCAAACAGCGTATTGGCCTCAGCACACCGGTAAGGCCTCTCATCATTCACCCACATCCTTTACAGGACACTCATCATCTTTTTCTCCTCCTCTGCTCTAATCTTCTATATTAAATATCTTCCTTTTGTGTGCTTGCTTCTTTCATCTTGTGCTTAGTGTAGCATTTCTAGTTGTTTGTGAACCTTGAGCAGTAACTGCTGATTAACAATAAAAAAAACCTCTTTACACAGGTGGCTCTCTACAATCTGCTGATGGGATCAGTGGATTCATTAGTGAGTATTTCTACCATTAGATATTTCTATGCACTTCATCTTATTTATTCCTTGATGTAACAAGGACAGTGCACGTTAATAAACTTTGCTGTAAATACACCAGGGACAAGTGTAGATGATCCAAATGTACATTTACACTAAGCTCTTTAAAGTAATAAACCTAAATCAGGCTGAAGGGTTTTACTGTCAAACTGCAGCAGTAAGTGTTCAGTTGTCCCTGTCCTACATTTTAGACGTAGATAAACAGGGACAGTCCTGTAAAACGTGACGTCTGCTGGAACTTTACAACTAGTTTTTCTTAGAAAAAGTACATTAAAGTAAGAAAACAGTATTTTTCATGGGTAAAAAAACAAGATGGCGGTGCACAGTGGTGCAGCGGCTTCTCGAGCTCCTGGGATTAAGCCTTATTTTTCTAACTTCGAGGATCTTTTAGCTCTAGTTTAGTGCTAAATTCGCGTGTAAGGTACAGATCTACTGAACTTATGGTTTGACGTGGTTGCGGGAGACTTTAACCACGTGAAACTGACGGACACTTTGCCCAGATTTTACCAGCATGTCACCATCCCCACACGTGGAGACGACATTCTGGACTGTGTGTACACTAACATTCAGGATGCATACAGAGCTCTTCCTCGCCCTCCTCTTGGCCTCTCCGACCACATCTCCATCCTGCTTGCGCCAGCTTACCGCCCCCTGCTGAGACGGATCAGTCCAACAAAGAAGACTGTCACTGTGTGGCCCAGTGATGCAGCCTCTGTGCTCCAGGACTGCTTTCAGTGCACAGACTGGCAGGTCTTCAGGGAGGCAGCTACACATGAGGGAGAGGTGGACCTAGAGGAATACACCTCCTCCGTCCTCGGCTTCATCTCCAAGTGTGCTGATGACGTCGCCACCACCAGGACAGTAACCTGCTTCTCAAACCAGAAACCCTGGCTGAATGCTGAAGTCAGAGCTCTGCTGAAAGCTAGGGATGCTGCGTTTAGGGCATGTGAGGCATCAGCGCTGAGAGTGGCGAGGAAAGAACTGACAGCAGGCATCTCCAGGACCAAAGCCACATATGCTCAGAAAATTCAGGGTCACTTCACCTCCAACGACCCCCGGAGCATGTGGAAGGGCATCAAGTGCATCACAAGCTACAACACCAGGGATGCACAATGCCCACTGGACCCCTCCCTGCCAGATGCACTCAACAGATCCTGACTCCCCCCTCCCCTTCCCCTCCTGCACCAGACTCACACCACCACCCGGTGACGTAGGAGCAGGAACTCGTACGTCCCTCTGCTCTTCCTGGACTTCTCATCAGCCTTTAATACCATCATCCCACAGACCCTGGTACAGAAGCTCTCCCTCCTCGGTCTGAGTCCCACACTGGGGAACTGGGTCCTGGACTTTCTGACCAACAGAACGCAGACTGTCAGAATCCACAACACCATCTCCTCCTCCATCACCCTCAGCACTGGCTCGCCGCAGGGCTGTGTACTGAGGCCTCTCCTGTTCACCCTGCTGACATATGACTGCTCGGCGAGACACCCCAGCTGTCATATAGTGAAGTTTGCGGACGATACAGCAGTAGTAGGACGCATCACTGACAACGATGAGTCAGAATCAGGGCTGGACTGGGACAAAAAAACAGCCCTGGCATTTTTGGCTTAGACCGACCCCTCATAATTAGCGGTGCACAACGGACTAATTTATGTGTGTGTTCCCCGAAGCAATGCATTTTACTATTGTTACGTCTTGGCCTAGGGGAAACCATGGCGCAACATTTAAAGGAAAAATCCCAGCTCCCAAAAACCACCAGCAAACTCACAGTAACTACACATTCAATAGTTTATTTAAAATGCATCTAGCACACAAGGTCAGGAGCACGTTGGCTGGCAGTCCACCTGGAAGTGGAGTGAGTTAGAGCCCCCAGTAAATGACAGCTTCAAATATTTGGAATAGATTTCAGAAATATTATAACACTCTCTCTCTTCTTTCTCCTCAACTGCTACCTCAACAGCCTGGCTTGACTAGACAGGAAGAGAGGGACAGATTATTACAATTTATTAAGTGATAAATAGAAAACCTAAAAAACCAAATTAAAAATAAAAATATTTGGAACTACCTGGGAAAACTGTGCAACTATCTAAACCATCAAAACATTTTTATTTTTTGATAATAATCAGAAAAATCTCATACTAACTGCAGTGATACTGTAGAAAAAACTTGCACAGAACAAAAACTAAACAATTTAAGGCAACTGCTGCGACAGGAAGTAAGAACATTATTCACTGCTCACCATTCTCATGTAATTCTACACGTAGGTCACCTGTTTGGGCTTCAAAACGGCAAATTTCTCCTAAAGGTGAGCGATTTTCATGCCTGTCCATCACCTAAAAGTCCCGGTATTATCCTAACATTACTACCTGATACCTGCTGTGTCTGTGCTACACTTCCCTGGTCACTCTGTCCCTCGGGTGCCCACCGGGAAAGTGCCCGGTATGCCCGATTACCAGTCCAGGCCTGGTCAGAATACATAGAGGAGGTGGAACATCTGGAGCAGTGGTGCAGAAACTGGACTTCAGGAGAGACAGCCCCCCCCCCCCCCCCCCCTGCACATCGGAGGAGCAGCTGTGGAGGTGGTCTCCAGCTTCAGGTACAGGAGTGTGCACATCACCGAGGACCTCACCTGGAACACCAACACATCTCATCTGGTCAGGAAGGCCCACCAGCGCCTCTACTTCCTCAGGAAGCTGCGGCGAGCTGGACTTGGAGGCTCAGTCCTGAGGAGCTTCTACCACTGTGTGGTGGAGAGTGTCCTCTGCACCTGCATCACTGTGTGGCATGGCAGCTGCACTGCTGCTGAGAGGAAGGCTCTGCAGAGGGTGGTAAAGGCTGCACAGAGGACTGTGAGGAACAGCCTGCCCACCACCTCAGACCTCTACACAGCACGATGCAGAGGGAGGGCCCTCCGCATCATGAAGGACTCCACCCATCCTGCACACAGTCTCTTCCAACCCCTCCCCTCAGGCAGGCGGCTGAGGAGCATCCGGAGCAGGACCACCAGGCTCAGGAACAGCTTCTTCCCTAGAGCTGTAAGGCTGCTGAACTCTAGCCCTGCCCTGTGGACTCCCCTCCCCACATGCGTATTTATACACATGCCAATCTCAGCTTCCTTATCTTATCTTTGTTTATATGTTTATATGTTTATATTTGCCCTTATGTTTATATTTATATTTTTCACTCTTACATCTTACATCTTGCTCTTGATGGCTTCAACTGGGACCTGAGTACTAATTTTGTACCATAACATGTAAATGTACTGGTATGACAATAAAAGATCCTTGATCCTTGATCCTTGTATAGTAATATTGCAGAAACCCTCATTTACTGATGGTAATGAATATGTCTTCTGTATATCTTCTGCTTTAGTCTTCTGTGTACCTTGATCCACTAATTATCCGCTGGCTAATCAGTGATTGTATGTCCTTTTGTGTCCTCCAGGAGCAGGCCTGGACTGGTAATCGGGCATACCGGGCATTTTCCCGGTGGGCCGACAGTCCTAGGGGCCGATGCTGTTTGTTTGTTATTGTTTTTTTAAAATTAGAGACCGGCCCAAAATTTAGAGGGGGTGGCCCATTGGTCCATCTTCAATATAGACAGTGGACTAAACCAATCAGGATTTAGTAGCTTACCAGAGCGGCCCCACCCCTTTCTCTGCACTGATCCCCGCCACTTTCATAGTGTTGAGCGTGGAAACATGGAGAAGCGGAAGAAGTGAGGTGCGGAGAAGTTGCAGACTAAAAGATTAAAAAATCTCACCATAGACGCTGCAAATAGACGCTAAAAATAAAATGTGCTAAAATAACAGACATATTCTCTGGAGGGGCTGCTGTAGGCCAGGTTGAAGGTGAACAGGGAGAGGAGCAGCCAGACTGTTGACAGGGAACCCGAGGGACAGAGTGACCAGGGAAGTGTAGCACAGGCACAGCAGGTATCAGGTAGTAATGTTAGGATAATACCGGGACATTTAGGTGATGGACAGGCATGAAAATCTCACCTTTAGGAGAAATTTGCCGTTTTGAAGCCCTAACAGGTGACCTACGTGTAGAATTACATGAGAATGGTGAGCAGTGAATAATGTTCTTATTTCCTGTCTCAGCAGTTGCCTTAAATTGTTTAGTTTTTGTTCCGTGCAAGTTTTTTCTACAGTATCACTGCAGTTAGTATGAGATTTTTCTGATTATTATCAAAAAATAAAAATGTTTTGATGGTTTAGATAGTTGCACAGTTTTCCCAGGTAGTTCCAAATATTTTTATTTTTAATTTGGTTTTTTAGGTTTTCTATTTATCACTTAATAAATTGTAATAATCTGTCCCTCTCTTCCTGTCTAGTCAAGCCAGGCTGTTGAGGAGAGAGAAGAGAGAGAGTGTTATAATATTTCTGAAATCTATTCCAAATATTTGAAGCTGTCATTTACTGGGGGCTCTAACTCTCTCCACTTCCAGGTGGACTGTCAGCCAACGTGCTCCTGACCTTGTGTGCTAGATGCATTTTAAATAAACTATTGAATGTATAGTTACTACGAGTTTGCTGGTGGTTTTTGGGAGCTGGGATTTTTCCTTTAAATGTTGTGCCATGGTTTCCCCTAGGCCAAGACGTAACAATAGTAAAATACATTGCTTTGGGGAACACACACATAAATTAGCTCGTGTTGCACCGCTAATTATGAGGGACCGGTCTAAGCCAAAAATGCCAGGGCTGTTTTTTTTTGTCCCAGTCCAGCCCTGTCCAGGAGAGTACTGTTCCAGTGGGCTGGAGCAGGCTCTTGGTGATCAGTAATGTCCCCAACATGTCCTCTGGCTCCTCTGAGGTCCAAAAACTGGTGCCACGCTTTGGTACCGTCATCAAGACCCTCGTGCTCAACAACATGGTGAGGGCTGTTTGTCTGTGCAGCTGCAGACATGCTAATCCATGAGATCCTCAGCCACCCCTGTCCTGAATATCCGTGTCCTCACACACAGCTCTGTCCTGGGCTGAAAATCCAAATCACATCTTGTTCTTTATCTGTAAAGACATGTAACATGCTGTTGATGTGATGTTGTGCCTCTTCCTGCTTAGGTCATTTGTGAGATGGCGACTGCAGCCATGGCATTCTCTGTTTACAAACGCTTCCAGACGTTTCCGTGCATCATCCAGAACAACCCCCTGTTCTTCTCCCGCAAGCCGGACCCCAAGGCCAACACACAGACAAAAGTCATCACTACGTACCTTGAGTCGTCTGAGGTCGGTAATTGATTGGCAGTGTTTGCTCATTATTCAGTTTGTTACGTACCAGGCTAGATTGTTTGTGTGTGTATGTGTGTTTCTCTTTCCTGGTTTTCCTTCTCTCTCCTCCTTGTTTTTCTCTCCTCCCCTGTTTGCTCTCTAGGTGCTGCCTAAGTGATTAGTGTCCACCTGTGATTGGCTGCCTTCGTCCAGGACCTTAGAATAAAAGGACCAGGCTCACAGAGTATCGCCCTCTCTTTGTTTTCTCCCTGCTGCCTGTATGCCGAAGCAGTGAACTTTGATTTAGTGTTTGTTATAAAGAGGTATGTGGAGGGAGGTTGAGAACATTAGGTGAGTTGGGGTACCCTCTACATTATTTCACACACCTAGTTTCCTTTGTTAAACACATCAGGTTAGCAGTTGGTGCCACCCCCTGTATTGGTTTTGGTTAAATCACCTTTTATTTAGAGAAGCCCTTTTTTTGGATTTGCTTTTTAGAGGTAGGGGTAGTTAGGCCTGGTTTTGTTTTATTGGTTTCATTTATTTGGCACAACCTCATTTTGCTCATCCTCCCCCACAGTGTAACGTAACAAATGGGGGGGTCATCCGGGAGAACTTTCCCTGAGCTGCAAAACAATTAAAACTGATGAGTCACCGTAGTTTTGTCATTAAGAGTAAGCATGAGTTTTGATTTGCAGGATTTCATTGACAACCCAAGTTTTGCAAAGGTTGATGCATGTCGCAAAGATGATTTATTGTGTATTGCAGCACATTTTAAAATTCCTGTACAAAAGTCTAGTATTAAGAAGGAAGTCAAAAATAAGATATTGGAAAGACTTGTTGAGTTAAAGGTCCTTATAGTCCCTGCAAACCCAGTCTAGCCTAGGCCAGCGTTTTCTCCTGATGATGTGTGTGCTTCCCCTGTAGCAGATGTCCAAGGCAAAGAGGACACACTAGCTACTCCTACAGGTGATGTGGCTGAACATGAGGCTCCTCCTGCCACTTTGCCTCCATTTGAACCTTGAAGCTCGACTTCAGCTAGAGGCACAGGAAAAAGAGCGTAAGGCAGATTATGAACTGAAGCTACAGATTCGCAGGCTCAAAATAGAGGCAGAAAAAGAGGTTAAGTTAAGGCAGCTGGAGGTAGAAGCTATGAGGATCACTTCTGGACAGACATCTTCACATCCAGTTGATAAATCTTCCTCTTCACAGACCATATCCTCTAGACAGGGTTTTGATGTCAGTAAAATTATTGCCTTGGTGCCAGCATTTCAGGAGACAGAAGTTGACTCTTATTTTACTGCATTTGAAAGAATTGCTGCTGCACTCGATTGGCCTAGGGACATGTGGCCTATCCTGCTTCAATGCAAGCTAGTAGGGAAAGCACAGGAGGTTGTCTCGTCTCTTCCCTTAGAGGACAGTTTGCAATATGTAACACTTAAAGAGGCAATCCTGCGTGCTTATGAACTTGTGCCGGAGGCATACAGACAAAAGTTCAGGACTCATAAAAAGTCCAGTGGTCAAACCTATGTTGAGTTTGCATGGGATAAGGGGGTTCTCTTTGACAAATGGTGTATGGCTTCAGAGCTTAAGAACAGTTTTGAATCCCTTCGTCAACTAATTCTCTTCGAGGACTTTAAGAGTACTTTGCCAGAGAAGATGGTCATGTTTCTAAACAAACAAAAGGTGGCATCATTGTCCAAAGCTGCTGTCATGGCAGATGAATTTGTTTCAACTCATAAGAATGTGTTTGCTTCTTCTTCTCACCCCAACAGAGCTTCAGTCTACTGCCCTGCAAGGCCTGATCCTGGCCAGCCTTCTTTTGAAAAGGCTAAGGGTCCTCTGTCACCTCCACGTGAGGCTCGTGAATGTTTCTATTGCCATAAGAAGGGTCATGTGATTGCTGATTGTCTTTCTCTGAAGCATAAACAACAGAGTTCATCTAGTTTACCACAGCAGAAGGGCATGGGCTTGATTAAGGTGTCACCTCTAGACACTGGGATGACACAAAGTGAAGGAGATGAATCTGATCCTGGTTTCAAACCTTTCATCTCAGGGGGATTTGTTTCCTTAACTGAGGATGCAAAAGATCAGCTGCCCGTGAAGATACTGAGAGACACAGGAGGCTCTCAGTCCATTATGCGAGAGGGCCTATTATCCTTATCAACTAACTCATCATGTAACTGGAGTGCCATTGTGCCATTGTGTGCTGTTCTTCCGGCCTTGCCCATCAAAGGAGTTGATTTCATTCTCAGCAATGACCTGGCTGGTGGCAAAGTTATGCCAGTTCCAGAGGTGTTTGACCGTCCTGGTTTGAATGCTGACTCTGATAACTCAACCCAAAACACCCCTGACATCTTTCCATCTTGTGCAATTACAAGAGCTCAGTCAAAGAAATATGGTCTTGATTTGTCTGACTCTTTTCTGGTTCCAGAGCAGTCTATAGATGCTGATATGACTAGGTCCAAAGGTCAACCTGAAATTCACCCTGCTGATGCTCTACCACCTTCTTCTAATCCAGAGGTTGCCAAACTACCAGCCACTTGAGAAGCATTCATCACAGCACAACAAGGTGATGTCACTTTGTCAAAATGTCACTCTTCTGTTCTTAAGCAGGAAAATGCCAAGGGGAAGAAAATGGCCTATATTTATGATGATGGCCTGTTAATGCGTCGTTGGATTCGTGATGTCTCCCAGGATGTGGACTGTGCAACTTATCAGGTTGTTGTACCTACAGTCTATCGTACTAAAGTACTGGCCTTAGCTCATGACCATCCATGGTCAGGACACATGGGAATCACCAAAACCTATGCTAGAGTCCTCAAACATTTCTTTTGGCCAGGATTGAAATCTGATGTTGTCCAGCGTTGCCATACCTGCCATGTTTGTCAGCTCGCTGGAAAACCAAATCAAGTGATCCCCGCTGCTCCTCTTTACCCATTCCAGCACTGGTTGAGCCATTTGAAAAGGTGATTATTGACTGTGTGGGACCATTGCCAAGGACTAAAACTGGCAATCAGTTTCTGTTAACTGTCATGTGTGCTTCTACTAGGTTCCCAGAAGCAATCACAAAGGCTCCAGTGAAGTTCTTCTCTGTGTTCGGTTTGCCAAAGGTTGTTCAAAGTGATCAGGGCACCAATATCAGATCAATGGTGTTTGCCCAGGCACTTGGTTAGACATATTTCTTATCTACTACTGGCATGATGTCCTGCAGCGTCAGCTCCATGTGCACGTGTTTGATGTCACACTGCTCAATAGCTCCTTGTGTCTGATCATAGGATGCAACAGCAGCAGCTGCAGAGGAAGAGGACGCTGTCCATATAGAGAAGTCTCAACCTCCTTTGGAGGAGGTGGAAAAAGATGCTTCTGGGACAGAACAGAAGATGAAGAGCACAGAGAAGACGGCTGGTGAAGACCAAGCTTTGGGAGAAAACGCCAGCAAAGACAGCATCAGAAGCCATGAGCCTAGCGCTGCTGTTTCCCACTCTTCAGCTGCACAAGACGCCAAAGCAGAAGCAGTCATGGATACAGACATGAGGGAAACATCTGCTGATAAAACTGTCACAGAGACAGTAGGAGACAATAAAGGAGTCAATCCATCTGAAGCAGGAAAGGACAAGGCTGCAGGTGCCCAAGAGACAAAGGCATCTGTCTCTAATGGCAGAGCAGGACAAAAAGTCAGCAGAGGGGACAAAAGAGTCGGCCAATGGAGTTCTTAGTCCCAAAGACCGCTTTCTTCTGTACAGTATGTAATCGATTCTTCAGCGGAACCAAAGAAGCTGAGATCAACCACTGCAGAACCATCAAACACTACGAGAACCTAAAGGTAGGCAGCTCATGGTTATTTGTTGCACTTTCTCCCTCTTTTATTCTGCTCCATTTTCACACTTACTGTGATACAGGTGATAAAACGTCCACGTGTGTTCACAAAGAGTGTTTTTCCTTTTGTCCTCCTCTTGTAGAAATACCTGCAGACTGAGAAGACCTGAATGTGACGGACAAACCAGACCCCAGCTGAATGTGACTGTGAAGCTTTTCACTCACTTTTGCCATTCCCCTCCTTTTGTATCGTTTCTATCTATCTCCAGATTCTCACACTGGTATAGATTAGTCTCATGTCTCCATTTAAATATGACGTCAATAAAATGTATTTACTAAATTGTGGTTTGTCGCTCATTCACAGTCTCAATGTCTGATAATATTTGATAGAAGTCTGTTATCAATGATTTATAGCATCATAAAACCACACACTGTCATCACAATAACCTTAAAGCAAAGATGAAAATCTCACTGCATCAACTTGTATCTTTACACCTGCACTGATTTTCATTGGCATGTACAGTAAATTTCTAATACACTATTTTCGACTGTCTGCTATTCACACTATTTGCTGTTCTATATGTTGCCTGTCATTTACATAGTGCTTATATCCAAAGGGCTTTATATTTGGCTCTTGTTTACCCATTCAAATACACACACACACACTGATGGCAGTGCTTGCCACTTCTGCATGTGGACAGGAGGAGCTGAGGATCAAACTGCCAGCCCAGTTCCAGCAGCTCCTCCTGCAGTGAGAGCCACTGGCCACACGCCTGAGACAACCTTGGCATGACTACAGCCAGTGACGTCCACGCCTCAGTGACTGTGGGGTAAATGTGACGCACACAAAATGTGTGGTCACATTTTCTTGTGTTTATATGTTTTTTTTATATAGTGTATACAAAATATTTTTTTTTATTTTATCCATGATTTTACTGGTGTGCCATTTCTGTGATGAAAACAGCTGGATGTGAGCTGTAGTGGTTAATTTTGGCTTCTCAGCGAGCCCTCTCTGCAACACAGTTGCTTATCGGTGTCGCCAGTAGGAGGCGGTGTGGCGCTGTGCTTCTTTCACGGACCCTCTTTGTCAAGCGGACTCGCTGGCTTCCTCATTCGGCAGAGCGAAGCTGCATCGGAAAGGAGTACATGTCGCCTGTGTCATCCTTTTATCCTGTTTTATACAGGTTTGTGAAGTTTCTTTCAACTTGTGTAACTACACATATGAGTTATCAAACACCTAAAAAAATATGAATGTAAAATCGATTTTGTAATACAGATATTGTTTCCCTTTAGTTTTTTTTGTGTAGCCTAAGATGGCGCTGGTCATAACCGTTTCAGTGAAATTAGCATCAATTGCAAATATGGTCCTGATTTTGGCTCCAGCACATTTCATTTCGGGTAAAAATGAGACCTTAGTGGTCATAGTTTATTTTGGTTACTGTGTTTTGATCGATAGATTGTTCTGATATATTTCTGATTTTGTTTGGCACCTTGAACGGGTATTTTGCAAGTCTTCGGCTCATGCATTTTTTTTAATTGACATGCAGTTGTCATGATTGATAGTTTTCTTTTGGTTTTCTACTAAATGTGCAGTATGGCATACTAAATGTAAATACAGCTCAGCTTAAATGCTGAATAAGCACACATTAACCCAGTAGTAGACTGGTTGAACTTAATTATTTTTTTATTGTAAGGAAAACTGGGATTTACTTTAAAGTAAAGGATTGTAACTAAATTAAGTATTTTGTTTACTTTTGATACTGTGAAATTTTGTATGGATTTAATCATAAAGAGAATATCGTCAGAAGTATATTTTGCATGTTGGCAAATAAATTCGGCAGAGCGAAGCTGCATCGGAAAGGAGTACATGTCGCCTGTGTCATCCTTTTATCCTGTTTTATACAGAACCTTATCTGCATACATGGTCTCAACCTGGGACCTGTAACATAAACACTGGAACCAGGGATCCTTTATGTGGCACTTGTCAAGTCCCAGCTTATTAGCAGGACATTTATTTCAGCACAAGATGGCAGTACACTCTGTTCTAAGCTCAGAGCATCAACCTGTTTCTGACAGTCTTACAAATCCTTTCATACCTCACAAGGCTTCATATCATCACTTAGATTAGCTTTTCTGTGTGTCAGAGTCTTGTGTTACCGTGGAGTGTCATCAGGTTCAAGGTGACTAAACTATGGCCATAAACTGTTTCCTCACTATGAGTCAAAGATCTTTTCTTACAGATATAGCATAGATAGACAGATAGCTGCTGGGGACAGTGTCATCCAGACGGGCCAGTCTTCATAGTGGTCCAACAACAACAAGGTATGACAAGGCCATATGATGACAATATTTCACAAATTTTACCAGGGTATGTAAACTTATGAGCACAACTGTGTGTGTGTGTGTGTTTGTGTTGATGTGATTTTCTTAAACCAGGCTGAAAAAAACTACACATATATTTTGTTGAGCTTGGTTTCTTATGTTTTCTTTCTTTCCTTCTTTGCTTCTTTTTTTCATCTTTCTGAAAACTTTCCGGCAAAGTTTCCTTGAAGGCACAGTGGTACTCTGTGCTGGGCTGAATTCCACACTGATTGTTACTAATACTGTCTGTATACAGTATAAAGAGCTTTATTTCCAACATGGTACACCTCAGTCATACTACAGTAACAGCTATCTGTAATGTATCCACACTTTGTCATTTGAGCCATCTGGATTCTTCCAATTGGGACTTTTGGAGCTGCATTTACCACTTTGCCTCATTCATGGCCTGTAACGTGCCTACTTGTAATATGAATATTTCCTCAATGGCAAGTTGCTGATGTGGATTCAAGAAGATATTTTCTTCTTCCACTTAAAGAACTACAACCAACTGTGCTGAGCAAAGCACATGCACACAAAACACACACATACTCACTCCTGGACTTCAAATTGCTGCTATATGTGCAGCCTTTCTTCTTTTTATTTCTCTTACTGTTCAAACAGTGCACATGGTCACTTTGGTCATACTGTTTATACTATTTATTATTATTGTTTCCTCTAATAAGTCACTTTTTTTTTCTTGGAGTCTTTATATTCTATCTGTATTATCTGTATTATCTGTATATTCTGAGTGCCTGTACCCTATTGCATCTGCTCTTTGCTGCTGTAACAGTGGAATTTCCACATTGTGGGACTATTAAAGGTTTATCTTTTCTTATCTTATCTACTGTATGAAAATGAAGGGCAGAGATGATGGAGGATATCATTCTAACTCTTATTTTATTGCCATCAATTCAATTCAATTCAATTCAGTTTATTCATTAATTATACAGCGCCTTACAGAGAAAGAGAGAGAAAACTCTCTCTTTCTCTCAGAGAGAGAAGAACTCTCTAAGAGAAAGAGAGAGAAAAAAACTCTCTCTTTCTCACTGAGGGAAAAGAGAGAAAAAAACTTTCTCTTTCTCTCAGAGAGACAAGAACTCTCTGAGAGAAAGAGAGAGAAAAACTCTGTGGAGGGAAGAGAAAGAGAGAAGAGCAGAGAAGCAGAGAAAGAGAAAGTTCTTCTCTCCTCTTTCATGGCGAAAGCGAAGGAGAGAAGAACTGTCTGTGGAGGGAAGAGAAAGAGAACAGCAGAGAAGTTGAGAAGGAGAGAAGCAGAGAAAGAGAGAGTTCTCTCTCTTTCTCTTTCGGTGGAGAAAGAGGGTTAGCGTTACGCAGTGGCGGTTCTACATTGAATTACTTGAAATTAAAGTTATCAGAAATTAAATAAATATACTCTATATACATAAAAGTGGCAAAATATACACACACACATAACAACAGCAGATAATAATGATATAAGATAAAAACAATATAATTGTATTATTTTAGAATTTAATAAAAAAAATCAAAGAATAATATACAAGTAAAATATAGAATAAATATTGTGAATAGCACAAATCATTCATCACACAAATGAAAACACACTACAGGAAATCTAATTCTAACACTATTGCACTAAGAGCAGCAAAGAAAAAACTCAAACTAAAACCTGAGCTTTCTGACCTTCCTTGATGCAAAATCATCAATAATGTGATTATACGAAATCTGCTCCCTATTGAATGATTGATACTGATGACAGCAAGGCCACTGAGTAGTAGCTTGTGCCAAAAACCGCCACTGGCGTTACGGAAAACGCTGTTTCTCGCTGAGGAGGGCTAAAGAAGGACATGCTCTCCTTCTCGCTCCCTCCCTCTCCATCGATAGAGACAGAAAGAGAGAGGAAAAGCGTCTCGGTCTCTATCTGTCTCAAGGAGAGAGAGGGGAAGCTCTCTGGTGTAACTCGCTCTCTGCCTGAGAGAGAGAAGAGAGAGCTCTCTTGCTCTTCCCTTTCTCTCTGCCAGAGAGAGAGGAGGAACCCAGAGAGAAAACACAGAGAGGCAAAAACTCTGATAATGTATTTACATTATTTCCATTTCTATACATCTAAATTTAAATAAGCATCTCTCTCTGTGTTTCTCTCTCTCGCTCCCTGAGAGAGAAAGAGAGAGCAAAAACTCTCTGTTTCTCTCTCAGGGAGAGAGAGAGGAGGACAGAGTCTGGTGGCCCGGGTCACATCTGTATTCAGTTCTCCTGGATATTAACCTCACAGACGCTCAAAATGAACCGTTATCAGTAAGGATCCGCAGCATGAGCGGAACGAAAGCGACTGAATGTCCCCAGCAAAGACGTTGGTAGCCTGAGACACCGGCGACGCACCCCCACCAGAGCTGTCCCTACCTCCTCAGAAACGTTGAGTCAGTGAAGGAAGGCTCCTCATTTATATCATCTGGCTGCCGCCGTAGTGACGTCAGAGCCGTTGCCTGGGAATCAAAGGCAGGTGAGATGGTGACGTCATGAGCCACACCTCCTCTGAGCTGCTGCTCACTGGATGCTTTTTGCTTTTGACTACATTCACAGTTAAACTCTACAAAGTGTTGCGAGTGAAAATCCCAGCAAGTGTAGGGGTGTTCTGATACATCAGTCAGATTGTTGGAAAATTCCAAAGCATTCCAAAGACAGTGGAAAGAATAAACATGATCAAGTGCAGCTCTACACTTTGTCATGTATGACTTCATTTAATACTGTAGGTTCATACATGATCATCCACAGCTGAAGCTCACATTCATGCACCTGTCCTGACAAGATGCTACATGTGATTGATTGTGATCCACCATGTCTCAGCTAAAATGTTTTTCCTTGAGTCTTATTCAAAATGTGACACTGAAAACTGAACCATCTGTGCCAACAGAATGAAGAGAAGTTCTGAAAAAACCATCAACAAACTCAGAGCAAGAGCTTCAGAAATACCTTTATTGCACATTAAAAACTGAATTGAAACTGAAACTAAGAATTGTATTAACCATCAATATCAGCAGAAAGGTATGAAAGAATGGAATAAACTGATGAATGGTCACAAGTGTTAAAAATACACACACATATATACAGTAGCATATATAGTAGGATTTTATTTCAGCTTCATTTAACCAGGTAAGTCCATTGAGAACCAATTCTCATTTGCAGTGACAACCTGGCCACAGACACAATCCAGTAGATAAGACAAAGGTTCACAGTACAAATTCAATACATATCAATCAAAATGACAGTGTAATATGTGCATATATATACAGTGAGTTCAAGGATGTTGGATTGTGGTTTGTAATGTATTCTTAAAAGAAGAGAATGGTATTAAAGAGCTGAGTTTTACAGTCTGTTGTAAGTGATTCCAGTCGTTTGTGGCAGAAAATTGAAAAGAGAAGCAACCAAAGGAGGTGCAGGCTTTTGGAATGACGAGGTTAATGAAGCTGCTGGAGCAAAGACTGAGACTAGAGTTCTGAATATTGAGCAAAGAGCGTAGGTATGAACACTGTAAAATGGAATTGCTAATATAGCTTAAAATAAGAAGTGATCTTAACTGATGTGTGCTTACTTTGCTGACTCTGCTATGTTACACTTAGTTAATAAAACTTTTTAGGGAATAAAGTAATTAAAGTGATCAGCCTGAGAAAGTATGAGTGATGAAGAGCCGTCCTCACAACAACTGACACCTATGCCCGACACTAGGTGGCAGCACTTGGCTGTGTGACATGCGCATTTCCCCGTGAAGACGTGCTCGGTAATGGCCGCAAGCTCGTTGAAAGTGGGAAGAAAGCTTCTGGCTCTGTCATGTTAAGGTAAGTTGCTACAAACTGGCAGATTTTATCGGCCTTTTCCATCCTTGTTATACTAAAAGTTAGAATGAATGAGTAGGTTTACAAGATCTATGTGAAGGGCTAACGTCGCTAGCGCTAGCTTACACACATTGATGTAATGAGCACTTGTAAGCTAGCGCTAACGACGTTAGCCCTTCAAAGTCAAAGTCAACTTTATTGTCAAAACCATATGAACAGGTCATACACAGGTTTTGAAATTGCAGTGCTCCCTAGGCCCACAGTGTTACACTAGATACATTAGAAAAATAGCTATACAAAAATAAAAACATATTCAAGATTCAAGAGTCTTTATTGTCATTATGCGAACATAAAGACATTTTTCAGACTCCCGGCTTTAAGGCACACATTTAAATAAATAACACAAATACTTAAAAAAAACACATGAAAATATAAACACAAAGTATAGTAAGTAAAGTAAGTTATAAAGTGCAGCTTAGTGCAAGTGCAGTGTATGGAATGCTGTGAGTGTTTGATTGTGTTCTGTGTTGTTGTCAGCATCAGCAGGGGTGGTGTTGGGGGCATGTTCCTGTATGGGGATGGGATTTGAGTGTTTTCACTGCGGTGGGGCTGTTGCTTTTACAGCTCTGGGGAAGAAGCTGTCCCTGAGTCTGTTGGTGATTGTTTTAATGTTCCTGTACCATGTTCCTGATGGAAGCGCTACATAGCTACATAGCTACCATAGCACACTGTCACACTGAGGCACAGGACGCTTTTGATTGTGGCTCTGTAAAAGTTTGCCAGCAGCTGAGAAGAGAGTCCAGTCCGCTTCAACTTCCTGAGAAAGAAGAGCCGTTGTTGGGCCTTTTTCACCAGGTGTGAAGTGTTCACAGACCACGAGAGGTCAGAGGAAATGTGGACGACCAGGAACTTTATGCTGTCCACACTCTCCACTGCCTCCCCATGCAGACAGGAGCGTGTTCAGTCTTCCTGGACCTCCTACAGTCCTCTATGACCCTAACCCTTCAGGGCCAGCATGTCCGGGGGAACAGTGTTAAAGGCTGAGCTCAAGTCCACAAATAGCATCCTAACATAGGTGTTAGGATGCTGCAGGTGAGTCAGGGCCGTGTCAAGTGCTAACCAGACTGCATCCTCCGTAGAACGCTTCTCCCTGTAGGCAAACTGGAGGTTGTCCAGGCCAGCAGGGATGGCGTCCTTGATGAACCGTGATGGTCCTGATGCCTTTCCACATGTTACGTGATGTGGGTTCTTATCATTCAAGTGCTCCTCAATGTCTTTTAGCAGGGTCGGCACTGTGCTGTCCACTGTGTGTTATATAAACATAACACTATCAGATAGAGAAAGAGAACTTAGTAGAGAAAGAAAGGGCTTTTATATAATACAAATAGATTTGTATATAATACAGATAAACTTGATTATAATACAAATATGTGTGTCACAGAATTTGTGTGTGATTTTAGCTCCAATATGTCATTTGAGCAGCAGCAGGGCACATAGCAGCAGCTGAGTTAAAGTGCAGGTGTGAGTTCAGATCAGACCGGTGGTGTGTGTGTGTGTGTGTGTGTGTGATAGTCCCACTGGGGGGGTCAGAGTACGGGTGTGCCATCTAAGTCACCTCACGATTGGGTTTGATTATGATTCACAGTGCTACGATTCAACGATTATCGATGCATCTGGATGAATCTTTTTTTCCTACATAGAATGTTTCTTTTCTCACTCTGTAGTTACTTGTAAAATAATGTATATTTTAAATGTCCATTCACTGAAGTAAAACACCTTTATCTCTATCTTTTCTTTATTGTTAAATGAAAACACAGAAGGTGCCATTTTTCAACTTAAGCAATTTCTCATCATTTAGAAAATGTAAAACTTCTTTGAAACAAAATCTTTAACATTTTTCAGATTGCTGTAAAAAAAATAATTAGTGTTCAGCTAATTCAATCTGAGTCAGCACAAAAGCTGCTCTTTACAGTAAAAACAAATGAGCAGCATAGAAACCTACAAACTAAGCATTTTGCTGTCCACAGTCAAAAGCAGGTTTGAAACCAATATTCTACAACATTCCTTTAGATGCTGCATTAAACTGTTAAAGCTCAATTAAATGCAAAAATGTGGTAATAAGAAGAAACAGCAGTAACCATATGCAGTCTTTGTATGCACTGTAATGAATGCAAGTGTAACAATGAGGCAAATGTGCACCTACTCTTCATTGCCATCATCACTATCATCACTCTCTGGATCATAAACATACAAGTTCTTGTGCGAGAACAAGAGCTGGTCAACATGCTTTGAATCTAGTGTTCTTCTCTGAGCTGTTACTATATCTCCTGCAGTAGAGAATTCTCTCTCTGCAGACACGCTGGTGCCAGGAATGCACAAGTATCTTTTAGCTAACTTGGAAATCAGAGGATAGATCACTTCATTCTTTTTCCCACCAGCAGAGAGGGTCCTCTGTGAGAGGGGGTGTTTCAGCACGGCAGTACTCGGCCACTTCCTCCTCAGCTCTGGTGTGCAATGACTTGGGCTGCTGCTGAGCTGTATCATGGAGAAATACCAGCCAAGTGTTGACACAGAATAATAATTTACTATTGAGGCTCTGGTGAATCTGAACATGTTTCTGTGTATAGAGCTTCACATTTAAAAAGTTCTGCTCCTACTCTGATCAGAGAAAGTCGACCCTAGCAGATTCTGTAGCAGAGAAAAGGATGAAACCCTTCTTTTTGGAGCAGGGCTCTGATGTGGCTCCTCTTCACTGGTTGCTGTTGAACTGACTGTGTTGTGCTCTGTTACTCTCACCTCTTGCTGGATATACACAATGAGAAAACCAAGTTTACACACAAGAATCTTACATGTTGAAATCACAGTTTCAGTATCTTTAAGAAGCTTTTTACAAGTTAGATTAAAAAAATATATAAATAGCAGTGTTACCTTTAACGTTGCAGCCTCAGCAACCACTCTTCCATACATCTCTGCTCTCTCTTCCTCAGAGAGGAAAGGCAAAGCCTTGAAACGTGGGTCAGGGGCAGAGGCAGTGTGTAGTGTGTTCCTCTCCTGCTCACTTCTATACCTCTTGCTGAGGTCGTCATTGATGGCCTGTTTTATGTCCCGGACCAGTGGTGACTCTTCAGTACTGAGCTTTGTGTTCTGGGTTAGCTTGGCGTGCACAGGAGCAGTCAAACATACAGTGGGATTTTTCTCCTGAGACATGAGTGTAGTAGCATCTTTCATAGGTTTGAGGGCAGTGGTGACATCTTCTGCATTTGAGACATCCGCTTCTGTGAGAGTAACAGTGTCAGAATCTTTTTTCCTCACCTGAGGAGAGAGCAAGGTGGTGCAGATAGCTGGCTGTTGCTCCAGGAACCTTTCAACCATCTCATATGCACTATTCCATCTAGTGCACACATCTGTCTTCAGCTTGTGGTTTTTGAGGCCAAGCAGGTTCTGGTTCTCCTCCAGCAGATGGGTGGCAGTGGTGCTGCGATGAAAAAACGTGGTAATCCGTCTCACCCTCCCCAGGAGCCTTGCCACAGCAGGCAACTTGAGTGCTTTCTGAGAGGCCAGGTTGAGAGTGTGAGCATAGCATTTCACATGTAGGAACTTTCCCAGTTGAGCAGCAACAGCCATATTTGATGCGTTGTCAGTGACTAACACCAGATCTTTGTCTGTAATCTGCCATTCTTCTGCGACTTTCTGCAGCAGCTCAGCTACATTTGCACTAGTGTGACTCTCACTCATCACTCTGGTTTGGAGGACATGACTTACTAGCTCCCAGTTGTTGCTCATCTCACGCATAAAGTGCGCAGTTAGCGTAATGTAAGATTCAGTTGCAGCTGATGTCCACGCATCACACGTCAGAGAGACTCTGCCAGCTGTCTTTAGAGATTCCATCACCGTGGTTTTAGTCTTGTTGTATAGTTTCGGGATGGCGTTCTGTGCGAAATATTTTCGCTTCGGGAGTCTGTATCTGGGGTCCAACGTCCGCATCATAGCTCAGAATCCCTTGTTGTTGACAACTGAATATGGGCGTAGATCCTTAGCTATAAAAGTTGCGATGGACGCTTGGTGGACCAAGCTGTCTCTCAGTCTGCTGGTCCTGGCCCGGAGACTCTTCAGTCTCCTTCTGGATGGCAGCAGACTGAGGAAGCTGTTGGACGGGTGGGTGGGATCGCCTGCAATGCAGAGGGCTTTGCAGGTGAGGCGACTGTCCTAGATGTCCTGGAGGGAGGAGAGAGAGACACCCACTATCCTCTCAGCTGCTCTCACTACCTGATGTAGTTTTCCTTTGACAGGACACGGTGCAGGTGCCAAACCACACAGTGATGCAGCTGGTCAGGATGCTCTCCATGCTGCCTCTGTAGAAACTGCACATGATGGGGGCTGGGGCTCTGGCTCTCCTCAGTTTATGGAGGAAGTAGAGTCACTGTTGGGCTTTGCTGGTCAGTGATGCAGTGTTTTTTGACCAGGAGAGGTCTTCTGAGATGTGCACACCCAGGAACTTGCTGCTGCTCACTCTCTCCACAGCAGCACCGTTGATGGTTAGTGGAGTGTGCTGGCCGTGCGCTCTCCTCCCTATTACTCAATTCAGCACCACAGTATTGTGTCTCTTCCACTTAGCCTCAATCATTGCTGCTTTATTTCCAGTACCAGTCAAAAGTTTGGACACAGCTTCTCCTTCACTGTTTGTTCTTTATGTGAGGAGGTGTGATGGTGTGGGGGGGCTTTGCTGCTCACACTCTTGCTCATTTATTCCAAATTCAAGGCACACTTAACCAGCATAGCTACCACAGCATTCTGCAGCCACGTGCCATCCCATCTGCTTTGTGCTTAGTTGGACCATCATTTGTTTTTCAACAGGACAATGACCCCAAACACACCTCCAGGCTGTGTGAGGGCTATTTCACCAAGAAGGAGAGTGATGGAGTGCTGCATCAGACCACCTGGCCTCCACAGTCACCTCACCTACACCCAGTTCAGATGCTTTGGGATCACTTGGAGCGCAGACTGAAGGGAAAACAGCCAACAAGTGCTCAGCACCTCTGGGAACTCCTTCAAGACTGTTGGAAAACCATTCCAGGTGACGACCTCATCAAACTCATTGACACAATGCCAACAGTGTGCAAAGCTGTCATCAAAGCAAAAGGTGGCTACTTCCCACAATCCAAAATACAAAACATATTCTGCTTGGTTTCACACTTTTTTCTTAACTATATCATTTTAAGGCCATTAAAAGTGTTAACTGTCTTTTAGAGCTATTATTTTCTCAGACTATGAGGTGTCCTATTCCCATTGAAATTCTATCTGCTAAACTTCCTGTTAGCTCCTTTAAATGTGGGCTTTAGCATTTCTGGGCACATAATCAAAGATCCTCGCCTCAATCCTGAACTCTCAGCTTTGTATGTTTAATGCTGATGTCATATTCAGTGTTTGTACCACATCTCAAACACTTTTCGCGCTCAGCTCAACTGGACAGTCAACTGGCTGGCTCACGTTTACTGGTTTTGTCTGTCAGTGTGTCTCAATGTGTTATCCAGTCAGAGCAGACCATATGGCAGCCGAGCTCTGTGGGATCCCAAGGATCGCTCTCCATCCCATTCCGTGTCTCGGAGCCTCTCAGGTTCTCCCACCCCAAGTCCTCCTCACAACAAACACAGGGTGGGCCCCCATCCCCACAGGCCACACGGGAAGCTCTACTCCCCTCACCATCTCCCTCGCTTCCACCACTGCACAGGTAGTCCACAGGCTAGAGAGCAGGCACAGCGTCTACAAAGTGGGACAGTGTACAACTCTGTTAAATATTCATCTGCAAACTGTTGGGGAAATGGAGCATGCACTCTCTGGATGTACCGATGACATCGTAGGTGTGTTTTGGGGTGTGTTGGGGGGAGGGGGTCCCATCTTGGCTCTCCGTGGCTATTTGTATTTTTATTGTTTTTTATTGTACGCCGAAACGTACAGTTCTCATCTACTAATGTCATAGCTGATAAAAATGGCCGATATCTGATAGTTGCGGGTACTCTAATGCAAACAAAGGTTTTATTGGTAAATGTATATGGCCTGAACTTTGATAATGCTGATTTTGCAAACAGATTACTGAGCAATCTTCCCTTCTTACTCACTTGTTGATTTTTGGTGGGGATCTAAATTGTGTTTTTGATCCAATCATGGATCGGTCTAATCCTCGTAATCTGACTCAGACTGCTATGGCTAAAACGTTCTCTGATTTTATGAAGCACAACGGTCTTGTTGACCCATGAAGATCTCGTAACCCTTCTATTCAGAAATGTTCTTTCTTCTCCCAGGCGCATCACTCATATTCTAGGATCGATTAGTTTTTTATAGACTGCACTCTTAATTCTCGTGTAGTTTCTTCTAACTATTTAAGTATCGTAATATCAGATCATGCACCTCTATTATTAGATATTCAGTTATCTACTTATAAGCACAGCCCACCACTTTGGAGATTTAACTCTCTTCTTTTGGCAGACAAAGAGTTTCTCGATTTCATTTCAAATTCTATTGATGAGTTCCTTTCTTTCAATCAGAATGACTCCACTTCGTATTCTTTCTTATGGGAGACTCTTAAATCTTATCTTAGGGGACAAATTATTTCTTACTCTGATTGAAGTTTTAAAAACGTTTATTGGAAAACTGGCACCGCTACTTTTATCCATGTTCAACGAATCCTTGGAATGCGGTTCTTTACCACCAACTCTGACACAAGCCACTATAGCTCTCCTTCTTAAGAAGGATAAGGATCCAGCCTCCTGTGGTTCCTATAGACCATTATCTCTGCTTAATGCTGATGTGAAGGTGTTGGCTAAAGTAATTGCATCTCGTTTAGAGAATGTGCTTCCTTATATTACAGCTGAAGAGCAAAATGGTTTTATAAAGGGACGTCAATTGTTTTTTAACACCCGTACACTTTTTAATATCATTTACTCTAAACACTCAGCTGAACTTCCTGAGATTGTAATCTCATTAGATGTTGAAAAAGCATTTGACAGGGTAGAGTGGGAGTACCTATTTGCGGTTTTGAAGAAATTTGGATTTGGTGATAAATTTATTTCTTGGATTCGCCTCCTTTACTCATCCCCTAAAGCCAGTGTCCATACTAATGATATTTTTTCTGATTATTTTGTTCTTGGACGCGGAACTCGCCAAGGTTGTCCTTTATCACCTTTGCTCTTTGCTATTGCTATTGAGCCTCTGTCTGTTATGTTAAAATCTTCATCTTTATTTAGAGGAATTGGCAGAAATGGAATTGAATACAAATTATCGTTATATGCTGATGATTTGTTATTGTATGTAACTGATCCTATTTCTATTCCAGTTGTTTTGAACATTCTGAAGAATTTTAGTTTCTTTTCAGATTATAAGTTAAATTTGGAGAAAAGCGAGTGTTTTCTAGTTAACACTGCAGCATGTAGTCTCCAACAGTCAGACTTACCTTTTCAATTTAGCTTGTCAGGGTTTAAATACCTAGGTATCAATGTGACACGTTCTTTACCAAATCTTGCATCAGCTAATTTCACTCCCCTTATCTCACAGATTACATCTGACATTCACCTCCCCCTTTCTTTGATTGGCTGGATTAATGTTGTCAAAATGAATATATTACCAAAATTTCTTTTCTTGTTCCAGTCAATTCCTCTTTTCCTCCCAAAACTTTTTTGACTCACTGGATAAGATAATTTGGTCTTTTATTTGGGGTGGGAAGTCACCAAGAATTCATAAAACTTTATTTCACAGATGTAGACTTAGTGGGGGACTTGCATTACCCAATTTTCAATCTTATTACTGGGCTGCTCACATTCATAAACTTTGTTACTGGTTAGAATCACCTGCTTTCTCTTGGTGTAAATTGGAACTATCATCCTGTAGGGGTTCATCCATACCTGCTTTACTTTATTCCTTTTTACCCATAAAACTTTCCACATATACTGATCATCCTGTGGTTCTTAACACACTTAAGATCTGGTATCAGTTTAGATGGCACTTTAAATTTGTGACTGCATCTTCCTTGGGTCCTTTAAGTAACAACCATTTATTTCCTCCATCACTTTCATATTCAGTATTTTCAGTCTGGGACGACAAGGGTATTAAACAATTTAAAAATTTATATGTAGATGGTGTCTTAGTTTTTACCAATTTGTCATTGCGTTATGGCCTCCCTGTTACTCATTTGTTTCGCTATTTTCAAATTGGTAATTTTGTTTCTAAGTGTTTCCCTAATTTCCCCTCTGCACCTCCAGAGCAGCCATGGGAAAGCTTGCTTTTACTTAGTCCACATCAGAGAGGAATGATTTCCAAAGTTTATGACTTCATTTTGGCATTAACTAATCAGTCGAGCACCAAAATGAAGAATGCTTGGGAAAGGGAATTGGGGATTCAATTAAGTGAAGAGTTCTGGGCACATGCTATAGATAGGATAAGGTCTACCACCTCTTGTGCTCATCCTGGACTTATTCAATTTAAAGTTCTACACAGGGTCCATTTTTCTAAGTCAAGACTCTGAAATATATCCAGAAGTTGAAGATAAATGTCATGGCTTTCCCTGTCACCTTAGTCATATGGTTTTTCTTTTGCCCAGATTTGAATGGTTTTTGGACTGGCTACTTTACTATCATGTCCACTGCCCATTGATTGCTATATTCAGGATTCCTGACGCCTCACTTGCACTAAATTCCACTCAGAAGGATATTATAGCTTATACTTCCTTGCTGGCAAGACGTTCTTTATTATTGCATTGGAAGTCTGCTAAATATCCTTCCATCTCTCTGTGGCTTAAAGCCTGTTCATTGTTCTTATGTATATATGTGAGTATATGTGTGTTTACATACATACATATATATATATACTTAACAAAAATGGTAAAATGTATTTTTGGTGATTGGAGGAATCTTATGTCTCTTTTCAATAAAAAAAAAATCTGCAAACAATACAAATAATACAAATATGTAGTGAGCTCATTTGCTAAAGTGCTACTGGACTGTTCAGTGGTGCTGCAGGTTCTTAATACACAATTATCTTTTCAGCAATAAGTGACTCAGATCAGGGGAAATGTCTGTATGATAGTTGACTCACTTCTAACCTCATCCATCCATTCACTGTCCTAAGAACACGGCCATCGTTTGGAGGGCCGCCACTCCGGCTCACACAGTCCCTCTCACTCACACCCAACCTCCTCCTCCTCCAGAGAGCAGCGACCTGAGAGGAAGGACAAGGAATCATCAGGTTAGTCAGTGTGTAGCTTTGTTCTTTACAGACTCATGTATGTTCAGAGTCTGACTCTGGAAAGCTCTTTTAAACTCATCTGCTAACGGGGAAGAGAGTTTGTCTGTGCTCAGCTAAAATCACACTTTACCTGTTGTTTACCTGAGATTTCTCACATCACTTCTAGTTTTGGAGCCTTACACAAGAGTGATGTGGAGCTTTCTTTGCTTTCCCTCCTCCCTTTGCTTCGTGCTGTGTCTACAGGGGGTTCCTCTCGCATCGGTGGGAAGCGTCCACACCATGACTCCACTGACACCAGCCGACATCCACCCTCCTCTAAGGCGGCTCACAGCTCCAAACGTGGACAGTCCAACATCACAACTGTTAAGAGCAGGATGAAGACTGGAACTAAGATGGCTGAGACAGCAAGTAACAAGGCGGCTGACACAGTGGCTGTTTTTCTCTTTAGTTGTGTAAAGCTTGTCACAGAATTCCACTGTTTTGGACCAAGCTCAGCCACAGCTAACTATGTCTACACACTTCTTTCAGCCTAAAACTAACCAAAGACCAATGCTGTTGCTTTGTAGTGTGCCAGGCCTCCTCCAGCCAAGAAGAAGAAGAAAACAGCCACTCCAGCCTCTCTGGGCTCGTCTGTTTCAGATGGTCTGCTTTATCTGACAGGCATTCCAAACCACGCCTCGGAGCAGGAAGTCACTGACTTGGTCGGGTCCTTTGGCAAGATCAACAACGTGATCCTCATGCCGTGCTCAGAAGAAGACAGTGAGAAGAGCCAAGGACAGAAGGTACGTCTAAGAGTATCTACATGTTCATGTGTTTTACAAGAAATTTCATGCTTATTTTCTGTTTTGTTGTATTAAAATGTGCAGAATTAACATTTTCTCTAAGTGTGTTTTACAAGAAAGAATAGCATTGGCCTGTTCATCTGTCACTCTTCAGTCAGCAAAACAGTGGCTGTGGATGTTTTAGCCTGTGCAGGTTTCCTGCTTCTACTTTGCACAACGTCATCGTGGTTTCTGTCTGTCCCACATCATCACTTTGTCTCCCTCCCTTGCTGCTGGCATCTGTATGTATGGTGAAGGCTGAAGACTCTCAGGCACTGGCTAACTCCACAAATCTCTCCATCAGAGACCAGAAAATCACTGCTTCAACAGCCAAGGTACCATGTGGAAAACACACACATGTGGCACTGAAGGCATGTTCACTTTAAACCCTTTCAATCATAGAAAACATAAAGCTTCCACAAAAATGCTGAGTGGAGTTTGTTTTCTGTCTAAATGCAATTGTTGATTCAGAAACCATCTCATACACAAAATTAGTTTCAGTTCCTTTTTTAATTATTATTTTTTGATGTTTGAAGTCTCATTTCTTTTTGATTTCCTTTAGAAACCTGAAGGAGTGCAGTCTCCTGATGCCAACAACAGGTCTGCCACAGTTATCATCACCGTTCTTCCCCTTTAACCCCATATGTTGTTCACTCAACCTGCCCATTTCAAACCTGCACTCAGATATGATTATTTCTGACTTCACAGCAAACCTGCTTCAGGACAGGAGAAGGGTCCTGCCGGGGAAGACTCAGGTAGGACAACAAAAAACCGCCACTGCTCGTCTGCAGGCAGTCAGTGCTACTATATCTACATCTATCACTGTCAACAAATACTCAGTATATCTAGTTAAAATCACAGTTAACTATACATGATCACATGGAATAAATTGTTGCTTAGTCACATGTAGTCTGGTTTGTGATGTCTTGCTTTTGCTGGCTTGTAGTTGTGATGTGTATGAAAACATACTGAGTGTAGCATCTTCTCCTCCTACTCCCCACTGCAGGAGCTGAGGCTGAACACAAGATGTCTGATGAGGTACAGTTTCCTTCACTTCCATCACATTTTCTTGTGTTTCAGTCTGATACTAAAATCTTTTCAGGTCATTTTCCCCCTCATCAGTCTGAAAACAGAATTTTATGTTTGGAAATGTACAAAAAGGAAAACCTAAGTTCAGCTAAATGTCTGTTAAATTCACTTGTTCTGTAATGTCTCCTACAGAAAGGCATGGTGTTGATCACAGGACTTCCTGAGAGCAGCTGGTCAGAGAGTGACATCATCAAGCTGATCCAGCCCTTTGACACGCCCTCGGACCTCATCCTGGCAAAACAAATGGGAAAGGTTGGTGTGATCACACCTGGACACCAGTAATACATGTAGCCATGCAAGCTGCTTCTGTCATAGCTTCAACTACTATCACAGGCTCAGTGGGACTGTTTTGTGGACAGTCTACACACTCAATCTGTCCATAGATACTAGTTTCTGGATTGTTGACCTGTTACAAAGTTCATCTTCCTACAGCACCGTGTTAAAAACATCCTTATTGTATGTTAGGTGCTTGTGTCAGTGGCAGACACAGAGATTGCTCAAGAGATAGTGAAAGTCCACTCCTTCATCCCCACCAAGATTAAAGACTGTGAGCTGAAGATAATCCATGTCAAACAGCGTATTGGCCTCAGCACACCGGTAAGGCCTCTCATCATTCACCCACATCCTTTACAGGACACTCATCATCTTTTTCTCCTCCTCTGCTCTAATCTTCTATATTAAATATCTTCCTTTTGTGTGCTTGCTTCTTTCATCTTGTGCTTAGTGTAGCATTTCTAGTTGTTTGTGAACCTTGAGCAGTAACTGCTGATTAACAGTAAAAAACCTCTTTACACAGGTGGCTCTCTACAATCTGCTGATGGGATCAGTGGACTCATTAGTGAGTATTTCTACCATTAGATATTTCTATGCACTTCATCTTATTTATTCCTTGATGTAACAAGGACAGTGCACGTTAATAAACTTTGCTGTAAATACACCAGGGACAAGTGTAGATGATCCAAATGTACATTTACACTAAGCTCTTTAAAGTAATAAACCTGAATCAGGCTGAAGGGTTTTACTGTCAAACTGCAGCAATAAGTGTTCAGTTGTCCCTGTCCTACATTTTAGACGTAGATAAACAGGGACAGTCCTGTAAAACGTGACGTCTGCTGGAACTTTACAACTAGTTTTTCTTAGAAAAAGTACATTAAAGTAAGAAAACAGTATTTTTCATGAGTAAAAAACCAAGATGGCAGTGCACAGTGGTGCAGCGGCTTCTCGAGCTCCTGGGATTAAGCCTTATTTTTCTAACTTCGAGGAGCTTTTAGCTCTAGTTTAGTGCTAAATTCGCGTGTAAGGTACAGATCTACTGAACTTATGGTTTGACGTGGTTGCGGGAGACTTTAACCACGTGAAACTGACGGACACTTTGCCCAGATTTTACCAGCATGTCACCATCCCCACACGTGGAGACGACATTCTGGACTGTGTGTACACTAACATTCAGGATGCATACAGAGCTCTTCCTCGCCCTCCTCTTGGCCTCTCCGACCACATCTCCATCCTGCTTGCGCCAGCTTACCGCCCCCTGCTGAGACGGATCAGTCCAACAAAGAAGACTGTCTCTGTGTGGCCCAGTGATGCAGCCTCTGTGCTCCAGGACTGCTTTCAGTGCACAGACTGGCAGGTCTTCAGGGAGGCAGCTACACATGAGGGAGAGGTGGACCTAGAGGAATACGCCTCCTCCGTCCTCGGCTTCATCTCCAAGTGTGCTGATGACGTCGCCACCACCAGGACAGTAACCTGCTTCTCAAACCAGAAACCCTGGCTGAATGCTGAGGTCAGAGCTCTGCTGAAAGCTAGGGATGCAGGTGAGGCATCAGCGCTGAGAGTGGCGAGGAAAGAACTGACAGCGGGCATCTCCAGGACCAAAGCCACATATGCTCAGAAAATTCAGGGTCACTTCACCTCCAACGACCCCCGGAGCATGTGGAAGGGCGTCAAGTGCATCACAAGCTACAACACCAGGGATGCACAATGCCCACTGGACCCCTCCCTGCCAGATGCACTCAACAGATTCTATGCCCGCTTCGAGGATCCTGACTCCCCCCCCCTCCTGCACCAGACTCACAGCACCACCCTGTGACGTACGAGCAGGAACTCGTACGTCCCTCTGCTCTTCCTGGACTTCTCATCAGCCTTCAATACCATCATCCCACAGACCCTGGTACAGAAGCTCTCCCTCCTCGGTCTGAGTCCCACACTGGGGAACTGGGTCCTGGACTTTCTGACCAACAGACCACAGACTGTCAGAATCCACAACACCATCTCCTCCTCCATCACCCTCAGCACTGGCTCGCCGCAGGGCTGTGTACTGAGGCCTCTCCTGTTCACCCTGCTGACATATGACTGCTCGGCGAGACACCCCAGCTGTCATATAGTGAAGTTTGCGGACGATACAACAGTAGTAGGACGCATCACTGACAACGATGAGTCAGAATCAGGGCTGGACTGGGACAAAAAAACAGCCCTGGCATTTTTGGCTTAGACCGGCCCCTCATAATTAGCGGTGCACAACGGACTAATTTATGTGTGTGTTCCCCGAAGCAATGCATTTTACTATTGTTACGTCTTGGCCTAGGGGAAACCATGGCACAACATTTAAAGGAAAAATCCCAGCTCCCAAAAACCACCAGCAAACTCACAGTAACTACACATTCAATAGTTTACTTAAAATGCATCTAGCACACAAGGTCAGGAGCACGTTGGCTGGCAGTCCACCTGGAAGTGGAGAGAGTTAGAGCCCCCAGTAAATGACAGCTTCAAATATTTGGAATAGATTTCAGAAATATTATAACACACTCTCTCTTCTCTCTCCTCAACTGCTACCTCAACAGCCTGGCTTGACTAGACAGGAAGAGAGGGACAGATTATTACAATTTATTAAGTGATAAATAGAAAACCTAAAAAACCAAATTAAAAATAAAAATATTTGGAACTACCTGGGAAAACTGTGCAACTATCTAAACCATCAAAACATTTTTATTTTTTGATAATAATCAGAAAAATCTCATACTAACTGCAGTGATACTGTAGAAAAAACTTGCACGGAACAAAAACTAAACAATTTAAGGCAACTGCTGCGACAGGAAGTAAGAACATTATTCACTGCTCACCATTCTCATGTAATTCTACACGTAGGTCACCTGTTAGGGCTTCAAAACGGCAAATTTCTCCTAAAGGTGAGCGATTTTCATGCCTGTCCATCACCTAAATGTCCCGGTATTATCCTAACATTACTACCTGATACCTGGACAGGTAAGATCTGCACAGAGGACTGTGGGGAACAGCCTGCCCACCACCTCAGACCTCTACACAGCACGATGCAGAGGGAGGGCCCTCCGCATCATGAAGGACTCCACCCATCCTGCACACAGTCTCTTCCAACCCCTCCCCTCAGGCAGGCGGCTGAGGAGCATCCGGAGCAGGACCACCAGGCTCAGGAACAGCTTCTTCCCTAGAGCTGTAAGGCTGCTGAACTCTAACCCTGCCCTGTGGACTCCCCTCCCCACCCCCCCTTACTTACTCTTTGTACTACCACCACCTCCTACTTGTGTGCACGTGTTTGATGTCACACTGCTCAATAGCTCCTTGTGTCTGGTCATAAGATGCTGTTGTTGGAGTCGGGTTGTTCTTCTGTGTAGCTCAGCTTGTGAGGTTTCATGTCTCTTTTTCATCCCTGTTTCACCAGGTCACTCAACAAATGGTTAACGCGTTGCTTGTAGAGTGCCGAACAAGAACCGGCAGCCATCCTAACAACGTAGAAGCTTCCACCTGTGGCGTGAAGGGGGAAACACAAACAGAGACAGAGCAGGACAAAAAGTCAGCAGAGGGGACGAAAGAGGCGGACCACACGGAGGAGGAGGAGGAGGTGAAGGAGGAGGAGGTGAAGAAGCAGGAGAGGGAGGGGAAAGAGAGGGAAGCCAGAAAGGAGGCGAGGGAGAGAGAGAGGAAGGAGAGGGAGAGGAGGACCTGGGAGAAGGAGGAGAGAGAGAAGAGGGAGGAGGAAAGGAGGGAGTGGCAGAGGAGGGAAAGAGAGAGGAGGGAGAGAAAGCACACGGTGAAGGTTTGTCCGGATCCAGGTGGTCTTGTCGGTCGGAGGGATACAAGCAGAGCTCCTGGACGGACGCACAGCGTAACAGCTCACAGGCTGAGACCACAATGGTGAGGAGGTGCTGCTGGGTCAAAACCTGGACACTTAAATGTCTCCTGTGTGTCCTAACCCACAACCCCGTTTCTTTGTCCTGTCATGAAATCAGGTGGAGGACGAGGACCACTTCCCATTCAACATGAGTGACTTTGTGACATTAGATGAAGTAGGAGATGTTACCGACCTTCCGTGTTCTCCTGCTGTTGTTCCCATGGAAACCACAGACAGGGAGGAGGAGGATGCTCCCACATCTGTCCCTCAGGACACTACAGGGGTACATTTTAGCTTGAGGTACATTTTAGCTTTTCTCTACATGTTTGATGGGGGGTGTCCCAGACTTAAATGTCCACAGTCTTATGACGTCAGTCCTTTTCTGGGTTTCTGCTTCTAGGACACACCCATGGAGGTTGCCATAGAAACAGCTGTATCGGATGCCACAGTGACTCTGCTCAAGTCTGATCAACAAGTATCAGAGTCCGAACCCGTGAGAGCACCAACAGCTGACTCCTCAGACAGGTCGTCAGGTTTAACACCCGGTCCGGTCCTCACCGCTGCAGCATCCACCTTACCAGCTCCACAGGCTGAGTCCTCTCTCAGCCAAACACCTGAGACTGGTACAGCCTCACACTGATTTCACTTCTACCATCAACACAAGGAAACACAGTCTTTCCTAGATATTTTTCTTTATTTGTTTTTGCTTTCAAATTGTAAATTTGGCCTGAAATCTGTCTTTATGTTTAGAAATCACACCACTGTCCACCCTGGACTCCACCCCAGAGGTCCAACACCTGTCCGTGCCTGCCCCTGCAGCATCAGGTAACCCACCTGAAGCTGCCCCTGCAGACTCCTCCTCAAACAGCCCAGCCATAGGAGCAGTGACCGCAGAGAGTGAGGACCATAAGAAAGAGGAGAGTCCTCTCAGTCACAGCCAGGCCGAGGAGGAGGAGACGGTGCTGGTGTTGGACAAAACAGAAGGACAGGAGAAGATGCAGGACCAGGAGGACAAAGAGACGGGAGCTCCTGCTGCAGAGACGGGTACGCTTTGATTTTCTTTGGAGTAGAACTGTGAGTGGCAGCAGTTCCTCAGTGGGTAGAGAATCAGGCTTGTCCAAATTTACCTCTTCTTCAAGTGTTTGAGATGATGGGACGTTGTCCTTGGGGCAGGTACTTGACATAAGTCATTGCAGGTGTTTAATAACAGCACCAAGATGAAGACACATGAGGTCCATTTGGAAAATGCTTAATTATTAGCTTATCTGCTTTGTTGAGCAAAACCAGGACCAGGTCTTTTTACCCCTGTGTATGTCCTAGATTGGACTTTAAAGCAGTCCCTGTCTCTTCTAGGAAAGCAACAGACGTCCAAAGACCAAACAAACGGACAAGAGGAGAGTATGAAGAAGACATTACAGATGAAAACACCCATGAGCACGGACTACTCCCTTCCCCCTTTTGACCCCAGCAATCCAGTTGGTATGACACTATTTATTCACTGTGACTGTTCATCACTGTTTTCTTTACATGTGCATTTCCACAATCACTCTCGTGTGTGTGTGTGTGTGTGTGTCCTCAGGTATGGAGTTCTTAGTCCCAAAGACCAGTTTCTTTTGTACAGTATGTAATCGATTCTTCAGCGGAACCAAAGAAGCTGAGATCAACCACTGCAGAACCATCAAACACTACGAGAACCTAAAGGTAGGCAGCTCATGGTTATTTGTTGCACTTTCTCCCTCTTTTATTCTGCTCCATTTTCACACTTACTGTGATACAGGCAGGGGCGTCGCACCCGTGGGGGATGTGGGTGTTTTAACACCCACACCTTTTCCGGCAAGAGGGTTCAACACCCACAGTTTTTTTTTTCTGCAGATGTTCTGCAGTTTTGCATAAACGCCTCACAACTTTCGCTCCTTTTCTCCGGCCGCTCTGTGCTCACGCTCACTGCGGCTACCTCCTCTCCCCTTTGAGTGTGACCGGCTGATGATTGGTTGTTCTGCCTTAGGTTCCGCCTCTCTTGCTGTTAGATTTATCGATCGGCTCGTCCTGAGGAGGAGGCGGGAACTAGCTAAGTTCATAGTTCACACCGGCACCGGCACCTTTTTCCTGGTACTGTGAATGGGTGTTTATGCTTTCGAGGCTTTTAAATAAGTTGTAAATATTGATAATAAAATATAAGACATTATTTAATTATCATATCAACAAGCTGTGTTTAATATCTATTTGAAATAATTGAGAAAATTGTTCAATTAGGCATTCATTTTCACAGATACAATTTTTATTTTGTTAGTCATGTTTGTTCCAACTTTTTTAAAGTCAATTTTTTATTTCCTTTTTGTAGATGTGTGTAGATGTGATTTTTTAATTTCATACTGAGTGTGTTTTTGTACGTTTCTAGTATCACTCTTTTAAAAGAGTATTGTATACCCTTCTGTCATTGTATTCATCGTTTTTATTGTTTGGTCAAAACATATGAAAACATATGTGAAGCAAACTTTATTGGTATCCATCCCCCACACTTCTGAAACACTTGCTACACCTCTGGATACAGGTGATAAAACGTCCACGTGTGTTCACAAAGAGTGTTTTTCCTTTTTTCCTCCTCTTGTAGAAATACCTGCAGACTGAGAAGACGCTGAATGTGACGGACAAACCAGACCCCAGCTGAATGTGACTGTGAAGCTTTTCACTCACTTTTGCCATTCCACTCCTTT
Organism: Toxotes jaculatrix; assembly: GCF_017976425.1. Classification (NCBI taxonomy): domain Eukaryota; kingdom Metazoa; phylum Chordata; class Actinopteri; family Toxotidae; genus Toxotes; species Toxotes jaculatrix. The sequence goes on along the minus strand of NC_054397.1, from coordinate 28,954,676 downwards.
TGTATCGTCTCTTTATTTCTCTCTCAAGGTCCATATTCTCACACTGGTATAGATTAGTCTCATGTCTCCATTTAAATAAATATGACATCAATAAAATGTATTTACTAAATTGTAGTTTGTCGCTCATTCACAATCTCAGTGTCTGATAATATTTGATAGAAGTCTGTTATCAATGATTTATAGCATCATAAAACCACACACTGTCATCACAATAACCTTAAAGCAAAGATGAAAATCTCACTGCATCAACTTGTATCTTTACACCTGCACTGATTTTCATTGACTGTGGGATAAACACTCAAACCAGGGATCCTTTGTGTGGCACTTGTCAAGTCCCAGCTTATTAGCAGGACATTTATTTCAGCACAAGATGGCAGTACACTCTGTTCTAAGCTCAGAGCATCAACCTGTTTCTGACACAGTCTTACAAATCCTTTCATACCTCACAAGGCTTCATATCATCACTTAGATTAGCTTTTCTGTGTGTCAGAGTCTTGTGCTACCGTGGAGTGTCATCAGGTTCAAGGTGACTAAACTATGGCCATAAACTGTTTCCCCACTATTGGTGGACCATTGCCTTCATCAAGGTGGGAGAGAAGATTCAGCTTCAACCAAAGGCTCAAACAGAGCTCCTCTCTGCAGTACAGCAACTGTACTAACAACTCAGATATCATCATGAAATATTTGCAGAAAAATCTTTTTGGGATTTCACGAGGTGTGGCTGCATCAGACAGACACAAACAAAACAAATCATTTGTTTATTGTTATCAAGACAAAAAATAGCAAAAGTAAATTCTTCATGGTGTCAACATGTCAGTTCTCAACATTGTTGGTATCAAAGTTAACAAATAACAAAGAATGTCTTCAAAACTGAACAAAAAATAAATAAAGCATCACATAACAAAATTCATATTTAGTACTCCTGCCATTAGCACGCAGTAGCACTTTAATCCTGGCTGGCATGTTCTCCACGAGCCTTTCACACTGTTGAGGGGTAATCTTCTCCCATTCTTCTTCAATTACTGTTTTTAATTCTTCCAGATTCTTTGCTTAAAACAGACCTTTTGATAATCCAGCAAAGATTTTCAATGGGGCTCATGTCCGGGGATTGAGCTGGCCACTCTAACACCTGGATATTGTGCTCCTGCAGCCAAGTTCTACTTGACCTGGATGCGTGCGTATGTATGTATGTATAGCAGCTATTTTTCTTAATTTAGTTTCTTAGTTATTCTGCTACTGGAATAGTGTTTATTTAATCTTGTTCTGGCCATATTGGTCTCTTACTTATATTTTACTTACTGTACTGTACCCCTGCTGTTGCTAAATGCAATTTCCCCACTGAGGGACTAATAGAGGATTTTCTTATCTTTCTTAATGAGCTTTATTTCCAACATGGTACACCTCAGTCATACTACAGTAACAGCTATCTGTAATGTATCCACACTTTGTCATTTGAGCCATCTGGATTCTTCCAATTGGGACTTTTGGAGCTGCATTTACCACTTTGCCTCATTCATGGCCTGTAACGTGCCTACTTGTAATTTGGATATTTCCTCAATGGCAAGTTGCTGATGTGGATTCAAGAAGATATTTTCTAGTTCCACCTAAAGAATTACAGTATGAAAATGAAGGGCAGAGATGATGGAGGATATCATTCTAACTCTTATTTTATTGCCATCAATTCAATTCAATTTATTCATTAATTATACAGCACCTTACAGAGAAAGAGAGAGAAAACTCTCTCTTTCTCTCAGAGAGAGAAGAACTCTCTGAGAGAAAGAGAGAGAAAAAAACTCTCTCTTTCTCACTGAGGGAAAAGAGAGAAAAAACTTTCTCTTTCTCTCAGAGAGACAAGAACTCTGAGAGAAAGAGAGAGAAAAAACTCTCGGAGGGAAGAGAAAGAGAACAGCAGAGAAGTTGAGATAGAGAGAAGCAGAGAAAGAGAGAGTTCTTCTCTCTCTTTCTCTTTCGGTGGAGAAAGAGGGTTAGCGTTACGCAGTGGCGGTTCTACATTGAATTACTTGAAATTAAAGTTATCAGAAATTAAATAAATATACTCTATATACATAAAAGTGGCAAAATATACACAATCACACATAACAACAGCAGATAATAATGATATAAGATAAAAACAATATAATTGTATTATTTTAGAATAATAAAAAAGTAAAGGAATAATATACAAATAAAATATAGAATAAATATTGTGAATAGCACAAATCATTCATCACACAAATGAAAACGCACTACAGGAAATCTAATTCTAACACTATTGCACTAAGAGCAGCAAAGAAAAAACTCAAACTAAAACCTGAGCTTTCTGGCCTTCCTTGATGCAAAATCATCAATAATGTGATTATACGAAATCTGCTCCCTATTGAATGATTGATACTGATGACAGCAAGGCCACTGAGTAGTAGCTTGTGCCAAAAACCGCCACTGGCGTTACGGAAAACGCTGTTTCTCGCTGAGGAGGGCTAAAGAAGGCCATGCTCTCCTTCTCTCTCCCTCCCTCTCCATCGATAGAGACAGAAAGAGAGAGGAAAAACTCTCTGTTTCTCTCTCAGGGAGAGAGAGAGGAGGACAGAGTCTGGTGGCCCGGGTCACATCTGTATTCAGTTCTCCTGGATATTAACCTCACAGACGCTCAAAATGAACCGTTATCAGTAAGGATCCGCAGCATGAGCGGAACGAAAGCGACTGAATGCCCCCAGCAAAGACGTTGGTAGCCTGAGACACCGGCGACGCACCCCCACCAGAGCTGTCCCTACCTCCTCAGAAACGTTGAGTCAGTGAAGGAAGGCTCCTCATTTATATCATCTGGCTGCCGCCGTAGTGACGTCAGAGCCGTTGCCTGGGAATCAAAGGCAGGTGAGATGGTGACGTCATGAGCCACACCTCCTCTGAGCTGCTGCTCACTGGATGCTTTTTGCTTTTGACTACATTCACAGTTAAACTCTACAAAGTGTTGCGAGTGAAAATCCCAGCAAGTGTAGGGGTGTTCTGATACATCAGTCAGATTGTTGGAAAATTCCAAAGCATTCCAAAGACAGTGGAAAGAATAAACATGATCAAGTGCAGCTCTACACTTTGTCATGTATGACTTCATTTAATACTGTAGGTTCATACATGATCATCCACAGCTGAAGCTCACATTCATGCACCTGTCCTGACAAGATGCTACATGTGATTGATTGTGATCCACCATGTCTCAGCTAAAATGTTTTTCCTTGAGTCTTATTCAAAATGTGACACTGAAAACTGAACCATCTGTGCCAACAGAATGAAGAGAAGTTCTGAAAAAACCATCAACAAACTCAGAGCAAGAGCTTCATAAATACCTTTATTGCACATTAAAAACTGTATTCATTTCAACAACTGTATCAACTGTCAATATCAGTTTTATTTTTCCCAACTAGTTATTGTAAATGAAGACATATTTAATGTGCCTTATTCATTTGTGGTCACAGTTATATTGAATTTCAAATAAACCTACTGTAACCCCCAACAGTAATGGCACTGAGTTCATTTTCTATGAACTACTCGTCAGGTTTTTCCAGATTTACCATAAAGCTCATAATGAATCTAACAGGATGCTTTGGTGAATTAATGTTTTCAGTGTCATTAAAACTGGTACAAGTACAAAAGTCACATGAGGAAAGCAGACATTCCAATATAGACAGCAACATTCAATCAACATTTCTATTATTTATGTAGCTGATTAAAGCTAATACAGAAATGGCCTTGTAATTAATTACAAATTGTGGGGAAAACCTCTATCAGTGTGTTCTTGGATGGTTACAATAGAGTGCAAACCAGATAAGGTATGAAAAAGAAACAGCAACAAACTCAGAGCAGCTTCATAAATACCTTTATTGCACATTAAAAAGTGGATTCATTTCAAGAATTGTATGAACCATCAATATCAGCAGAAAGGTATGAAGGAATGGAATAAACTGATGAATGGTCACAAGTGTTAAAAATACACACACATATATACAGTAGCATATATAGTAGGATTTTATTTCAGCTTCATTTAACCAGGTAAGTCCATTGAGAACCAATTCTCATTTGCAGTGACAACCTGGCCACAGACACAATCCAGTAGATAAGACAAAGGATCACAGTACAAATTCAATACATATCAATCAAAATGACAGTGTAATATGTGCATATATATACAGTGAGTTCAAGGATGTTGGATTATGGTTTGTAATGTATTCTTAAAAGAAGAGAATGGTATTAAAGAGCTGAGTTTTACAGTCTGTTGTAAGTGATTCCAGTCGTTTGCAGCAGAAAATTGAAAAGAGAAGCAACCAAAGGAGGTGCAGGTTTTTGGAATGACGAGGTTAATGAAGCTGCTGGAGCAAAGACTGAGACTAGAGTTCTGAATATTGAGCAAAGAGCGTAGGTATGAACACTGTAAAATGGAATTGCTAATATAGCTTAAAATAAGAAGTGATCTTAACTGATGTGTGCTTACTTTGCTGACTCTGCTATGTTACACTTAGTTATAAAACTTTTTAGTGAAGAAAGTAATTAAAGTCATCAGCCTGAGAAAGTATGAGTGATGAAGAGCCGTCCTCACAACCTGACACCTATGCCCGACACTAGGTGGCAGCACTTGGCTGTGTGACATGCGCATTTCCCCGTGAAGACGTGCTCGGTAATGGCCGCAAGCTCGTTGAAAGTGGGAAGAAAGCTTCTGTCTCTGTCATGTTAAGGTAAGTTGCTGCAAACTGGAACATTTTATCGGTTTTTCATTCTTGTTATCCTAAAAGTTAGAATGAATGAGTAGTTTTACAAGGCCTATGTGAAGGGCTAACGTCGCTAGCGCTAGCTTACACACGTTGATGTAATGAGCACTTGTAAGCTAGCGCTAACGACGTTAGCCCTTCAAAGTCAAAGTCAACTTTATTGTCAAAACCATATGTACAGGTCAAACACAGGTGTTGAAATTGCAGTGCTCCCTAGGTCCACAGTGTTACACTAGATACATTAGAAAAATAGCTATACAAAAATAAAAACATATTCAAGATTCAAGAGTCTTTATTGTCATTATGCGAACATAAAGAAATTGTGCAGACTCCCGGGTTTGAGGCACACATTTAAATAAATAACACAAATACTTAAAAAAAAAAACCACAAAATATAAGTAAAGTAAAGTAAGTAAGTAATAAAGTGCAGCTTAGTGCAAGTGCAGTGTATGGAATGCTGTGAGTGTTTAATTGTGTTCTATGTGGTTGTCAGCATCAGCAGGGGTGGGGGTGGTGTTGGGGGCATGTTCCTGTATGGGGATGGGATTTGAGTGTTTTCACTGCGGTGGGGCTGTTGCTTTTACAGCTCTGCGGAAGAAGCTGTCCCTGAGTCTGTTGGTGATTGTTTTAATGTTCCTGTTCCCTCGTTTCTGATGGAAGCGGTACAAACAGTGCGTTGCCCGGGTGGGTGGGATCTGTTGCAATGCGTCTGGCCCTTTTCTGCACTGGAGCAACGTAAACTGAGTCCAGATCTGCTAGCCGACGGCCGACAATCTCCTGTGCTGTGTTCACAAATGTGGATGAGCAGGAACTTTATGCTGTCCACACGCTCCACAGCCTCCCCATGCAGACAGGAGTGTGTTCAGTCTTCCTGGACCTCCTATAGTCCACTATGACCCTAACAGTTCAGGGCCAGCATGTCCGGGGGAACAGTGTTAAAGGCTGAGCTGAAGTCCACAAATAGCATCCTAACATAGGTGTTAGGATGCTGCAGGTGAGTCAGGGCCGTGTCAAGTGCTAACCAGACTGCATCCTATGTAGAACGCTTCTCCCTGTAGGCAAAGGCAGGGATGGCGTCCTTGATGAACCGTGATGGTCCTGATGCCTTTCCACATGTTACGTGACGTGGGTTGTTATCATTCAAGTGCTCCTCAATGTGCTGCTTGTAGCTGTGTTTTGCCACCTGATGCCCTTTTTCACTTCTTTCCGGGCCCTGCTGTAAGCCAGCCTATCTCCTGACCTATAGGCTGCATCCTGGGCTTTTAGCAGGGTCGGCACTGTGCTGTCCACTGTGTGTTATATAAACATAACACTATCAGATAGAGAAAGAGAACTTAGTAGAGAAAGAAAGGGCTTTTATACAATACAGATAAACTTGTATATTATACCAATAATACAAATATGTGTCACAGAATTTGTGTGTGATTTTAGCTCCAATATGTCATTTGAGCAGCAGCAGGGCACATAGCAGCAGCTGAGTTAAAGTGCAAGTGTGAGTTCAGATCAGTTCACACCGGTGGTGTGTGTGTGAGTCCATAGTTTCGGTGGGGGGGGGGGTCAGAGGGGGTGGGTTTGTCAGGGTCCAGAGTTGGTGTGTGCGGGGGTCAGCAGGGGGAGGGACGGCAGGACGGGGAGAGAGTTCAGCATCCTGACAGCTTGGTGGACCAAGCTGTCTCTCAGTCTGCTGGTCCTGGCCCGGAGGCTCTTCAGTCTCCTTCTGGATGGCAGCAGACTGAAGAAGCTGTTGGACGGGTGGGTGGGATCGCCTGCAATGCAGAGGGCTTTGCAGGTGAGGTGAGTGTGCTAGATGTCCTGGAGGGAGGAGAGAGAGACACCCACTATCCTCTCAGCTGCTCTCACTACCTGATGTAGTTTTCCTTTGACAGGACACGGTGCAGGTGCCAAACCACACAGTGATGCAGCTGGTCAGGATGCTCTCCATGCTGCCTCTGTAGAAACTGCACATGATGGGGGCTGGGGCTCTGGCTCTCCTCAGTTTATGGAGGAAGTAGAGTCACTGTTGGGCTTTGCTGGTCAGTGATGCAGTGTTTTTTGACCAGGAGAGGTCTTCTGAGATGTGCACACCCAGGAACTTGCTGCTGCTCACTCTCTCCACAGCAGCACCGTTGATGGTTAGTGGAGTGTGCTGGCCGTGCACTCTCCTCAAGTCTATGATGATCTCCTTCGTCTTCTCCAGCGGTTGGACCCATGTGCAAACTGAAATGGGTCCAGGGTGAGGGGGACAGATGACTTGATGTGTTGCATGACTAACCGTTCCAAGCACTTCATTAGGATGGGGGTGAGTGCAACAGGACCAGGTCATCAAAGCAAAAGGTGGCTACCTCCCACAATCCAAAATACAAAACATATTCTGCTTGGTTTCACACTTTTTTCTTAACTATATAATTTTAAGGCCATTAAAAGTATTAACTGTCTTTTAGAGCTATTATTTTGTCAGACTATGAGGTGTCCTATTCCCATTGAAATTCTATCTGCTAAACTTCCTGTTAGTTCCTTTAAATGTGGGCTTTAGCATTTCTGGGCACATAATCAAAGATCCTCGCCTCAATCCTGAACTCTTAGCTTTGTATGTTTAATGCTGATGTCATATTCAGTGTTTGTACCACATCTCAAACACTTTGTACGCTCAGCTCAACTGGACAGTCAACTGGCTGGCTCACGTTTACTTCAGGCAAATCTTCAACGTCCAGACAACCATCGTCGCTGTCATGGGCAAATGCAGCTTTTCTGACAGCTGGGTGGAAGAGCCAGCGTTTAAGGACTGGCTCAGCTCTGTAGTAGGGAAGTCAAAGAAATCTCATTACATTCAACTTTATTGTCATTACACATGTACAAGGACAAGGTAACCAAACGCAGTTTAGCATCTAACCACGAGTGCTAAAGCAGAAAGTGCAGGATATACAGTGTCTACAGTTTGTAGAACTTACAGTCAACAACATCAGTCAGTCTCTAAATCTATTCTGTTGTCTATAGTCTCATATATTGTGAGGGCTGAGTTAGGCCTACAGGCCTGGTTTAGGTTTGTAACTCCACCCAGGAATGGGTGGGGATAGATATGCCTACCTTTAAAAAGCCAGGTGAGGGTGCAGCACTTCCTTTGTCTGAGGCCTCCTGTGAGCTGTGCTTTGGTGTGTGCAGATCTTTGTAGTCCTGTGAGCTTGTAGGCTGTGGCTAAATTAAACTTAGCTCTTTCCCTGTGCTCCTTAGTAATATGTGTTTCCATCTGACTGGAAGACTGAGGAGTGCACCTTGTTGAGCTTTGACCACAGAACCAGACAGAGCCAGGGGATTCTGTTGTACATCCTTAAGTATGTAACTTATTTAAAGGCAGTGTAGTGGGGCTATATCCTATATACGTATTAACACACATTTTTTTAATAGTGCTTGTCAGTTTTACAGGCCCAGATCCAGACTGCTGCTTTGCCTGAGTGGTTCTTTTATTGATCGAATGTATCTGCTTCACCTGTTGTTTATACTCTCTATCTAAGTCCTGTCTTATTCATTTTATTTGTTTGTTTTAGCAGAACCAGCTAACTGTACATTGTTTTTATTTTTAGGTAGAGGTCCAGCCTGTGGGGAGTAGTTTCGCTGGGTACACACTTTGCATGCTGTGTGCTGATATAAATGGTGGCGGTCACATAGTCATGTCTGAATTTTCTTGTGTAGTGCAGTGCTTAAAACCTTGCAGTGATTGAATTATCTTCTAGTGGGCACCTGGTGAGCACATGGTCTAAGTATAAGCTGAACGCGATAGGATCTCCCCACAGTGAGGACTCTACCTTTGTTTTAAGCTTTTCTTATAGTATTTAGTTGGTGCTATTTTCTTATATTGTAGAATGAAAGCTATCATTTGCACTTACCTGAGTGCTTTTGTTCTTTTAGGCCTCTCAGCCCTCAACTCCTCCTGTTTTAATTATCTTAATTAAAATAAACTAATTATTTGTTTTAAAGCATGTCTGCCGCTCTTCCTTTTGAACTGTTGTATTATTTGTGTCACCAGTCAGTAGTAGTCAGTTATATTGCCTTAAGGTTCATGATTTTAACTCCTCAGGACTCTCTACATTCTGAGTTGGGTCACAATTTGTCAAAATCTAAGTCAGTGTTAATAAGGTCTCTGATTAACACTTGCAACTCAGTGTCCTGATGGTTTTAAAAAAAATCCAAAGGTAGTAAAAAAGCTATTAAAAGGTATTAAATGTAACTTAAGGATTGCTCTGTATACCCTGTCATCAGTCTGCCCACATGTTGCACTGACAAAGAACCATAGATAGGCAAGGTGATAACTAACATGTACTTGTGCTTGCTCTTCTTCTTCTTAGGACTATGATGACCCACACATGTCCCACACCTCAATGGGGATCCTGACACTGATTCCTCAGCACAGTGTGGACTCTCCTGACTCACTGCACCTACAGGCTTCAGGTACTGCAATCATTTTGGAGGGAACAGTGCTGATGGATGGCCTTAAAAATCTTACACATGCCGTGTGCCTTCTCTTTCCACTTATTTACGCCCTCAACTTGGAATACCCTCAACAACACAACACCACCTTTGACTTCATTCAAAGAGTGCTTCTGTCACTTGGACACAAGACCCTAAAAGCAAAAATACATTTACTCAAAAATCTTCTCTTGCATTGACTCATTGTCTTCACAATGTCAGTAGAATGTCTCATGTTAGGTTTGCTCAGTACTGGGACAGTGTCCCCTTGGTCAGCCCTTTTTTTGCTGGAGCCAGCCTCATTGCTCTTTCTTCTCAAACAGGCTGCTAAATACTTTGCTGTTCACAAGGAGAAATGTCAACAGCTTTTCTTTCAGCCCTTCTTCTTCCCTCTCTCTTCATGCTCACACCATTGTGGCCATATAGCAGCATCAGGCTCTATAGCCAGTTACCTCCAAATTTACTACATTGGAACTCAGTCTCCAGTACAGTTAAACTCATCCTCTAACAATTCACTCACAATGTTCTCAGCAGGTTTTAGCTGTTGCTGTCTCAAATGTCTGCATTACACTTGCACATTACACAGTTAGACTTGTGCACATTCATATCTGCTGTTCATGTTAATGAACTGGACACAATTTCTTCTTCTTAGAGAACAAATAAACTGTTTTTGTGTCCCCTTCAAAATGTCTCTTTTTCTTTCAGCAAAACAAAAGCACAACCAGCTTTGACAAAGTGTCTTTTGAAATAATCCACCAATTTTGTTTTGCCTGTGACCACAATACCATCAGATTTAATAACAGTGGGCAAATGGGAAGACATATTTTTCTTTTCTATTGATTTGACAGTACATCTGTTTCTTGTTGCCCTGTATGTCTGCCAGTCTGATGTTTCATTAGAAGAATTTGCTTTATGCCATAGGTGCTGTTTATGGCCAATAAGCTCAGACAGATCAGAACTGAACCAGGGACTGAGACGCTTTTTTATACTCATTCTTTTGAGAGGAGCATGTTTGTTCAAGATGGCACCCAACAACGTTTTAAAGTATGTCCAGGCGTCTTCCACGTCAGGGATAAGACCAATTCTGTGCCATTCAACTTTTGTCAGGTCATATAAAAAAGTCTGTTCATTAAGGTTTTTCTGTTGGATTTCTTAAACCAAGACTCAGAGATGACTAAAATGTCAGGATTTGCAGTCAGTGCAGCAACTTTTGGGAGGAGGCTGCGTATGTGTGCGACCCATGCTAATGCGCTAACCTGTCAATGGGATTCTCCATGTTATGAAGTCAGCTGCATTCTTGTGAGGGCAGAATAGTATGTTTAAATGCATTAAACCAAGGATTTTACCATTACACAATCAGTCAAAAGCTAATAAATGTACATCAGAACATTTAGCTTTGTTGGCAGAGGAATCAGTGAGTGAGCAAAGATCTGGACCAGGGAAACTGGAGGAATTGCTGAGAGTCAAACATGTCACTGATGTTCAGGCTGTAGAAAAAGGCTAAATGTGAATGGAGCTGCAGAGTAAGGAGCTCATTCTGAGTGGCCCTCGTGCTACAAGTCACCATTTCACATTGCATTGAATATTATTTAACTCACTGTTTATTGCACATTTTGAAAAGTGCAGCTTTGTATTGATACGTACAGTTGAATTTTCTAATTCCTTCTAAACACAGGTTTAGGAGTCAGATGTTTGATGACATGCTAACAGATGTTTGTGTGTCTCTGAAGGTACCCTGACTGGAAACCAAGTCTGCCAAGGTCAGCTGGACTCTTCTTCTTCTGTTTCCAATAATGTGTTTTTAGCTGTGAGCATGAGCTGGGGAGGAATCACTCCTGTCAGTAGGCTGCTCCAAAACATTTCAAATGAGGCCACACAAGAAAAATGCACATCCATTCAAATGCTGCTGTTTAAGCTGCCACTTGACACAACTTTACACGGGAAGCTCTACTCCCCTCACCATCTCCCTCGCTTCCACCACTGCACAGGTAGTCCACAGGCTAGAGAGCAGGCACAGCGTCTACAAAGTGGGACAGTGTACAACTCTGTTACAGCTCTGGCTCACACAGTCCCTCTCACTCACACCCAACCTCCTCCTCCTCCAGAGAGCAGCGGCCTGAGAGGAAGGACAAGGAATCATCAGGTTAGTCAGTGTGTAGCTTTGTTCTTTACAGACTCATGTATGTTCAGAGTCTGACTCTGGAAAGCTCTTTTAAACTCATCTGCTAACGGGGAAGAGAGTTTGTCTGTGCTCAGCTAAAATCACACTTTACCTGTTGTTTACCTGAGATTTCTCACATCACTTCTAGTTTTGGAGCCTTACACAAGAGTGATGTGGAGCTTTCTTTGCTTTCCCTCCTCCCTTTGCTTCGTGCTGTGTCTACAGGGGGTTCCTCTGGCATCGGTGGGAAGCGTCCACACCATGACTCCACTGACACCAGCCGACATCCACCCTCCTCTAAGGCGGCTCACAGCTCCAAATGTGGACAGTCCAACATCACAACTGTTAAGAGCGGGATGAAGACTGGAACTAAGATGGCTGAGACAGCAAGTAACAAGGCGGCTGACACAGTGGCTGTTTTTCTCTTTAGTTGTGTAAAGCTTGTCACAGAATTCCACTGTTTTGGACCAAGCTCAGCCACAGCTAACTATGTCTACACACTTCTTTCAGCCTAAAACTAACCAAAGACTAATGCTGTTGCTTTGTAGTGTGCCAGGCCTCCTCCAGCCAAGAAGAAGAAGAAAACAGCCACTCCAGCCTCTCTGGGCTCGTCTGTTTCAGATGGTCTGCTTTATCTGACAGGCATTCCAAACCACGCCTCGGAGCAGGAAGTTACTGACTTGGTCGGGTCCTTTGGCAAGATCAACAACGTGATCCTCATGCCGTGCTCAGAAGAAGAGAGTGAGAAGAGCCAAGGACAGAAGGTACGTCTAAGAGTATCTACATTTTCTCTGTGTTTTACAAGAAAGAATAGCATTGGCCTGTTCATCTGTCACTCTTCAGTCAACAAAACAGTGGCTGTGGATGTTTTAGCCTGTGCAGGTTTACAGGTTTTACTTCTTTGCACAACGTCATCATGGTTTCTGTCTGTCCCACATCATCACTTTGTCTCCCTCCCTTGCTGCAGGCATCTGTATGTATGGTGAAAGTTGAAGATGCTCAGGCACTGGCTAACTCCACAAATCTCTCCATCAGAGACCAGAAAATCACTGCTTCAACAGCCAAGGTACCATGTGGAAAACACACACACGTGGCACTGAAGGCATGTTCACTTTAAACCATTTCAATCATAGAAAACATAAAGCTTCCACAAATATGCTGAGTGGAGTTTGTTTTCTGTCTAAATGCAATTGTTGATTCAGAAACCATCTCATACACAAAATTAGTTTCAGTTCCTTTTTTAATTATTATTTTTTGATGTTTGAAGTCTCATTTCTTTTTGATTTCCTTTAGAAACCTGAAGGAGTGCAGTCTCCTGATGCCAACAACAGGTCTGCCACAGTTATCATCACCGTTCTTCCCCTTTAACCCCATATGTTGTTCACTCAACCTGCCCATTTCAAACCTGCACTCAGATGTGATTATTTCTGACTTCACAGCAAACCTGCTTCAGGACAGGAGAAGGGTCCTGCCGGGGAAGACTCAGGTAGGACAACAAAAAACCGCCACTGCTCGTCTGCAGGCAGTCAGTGCTAATATATCCACATCTATCACTGTCAACAAATACTCAGTATATCTAGTTAAAATCACAGTCTGTTAACTGTACCTGATCACATGGAATAAATTGTTGCTTAGTCACATGTAGTCTGGTTTGTGATGTCTTGCTTTTGCTGGCTTGTAGTTGTGATGTGTATGAAAACATACTGAGTGTAGCATCTTCCCCTCCTACTCCCCACTGCAGGAGCTGAGGCTCAACACAAGACGTCTGATGAGGTACAGTTTCCTTCACTTCCATCACATTTTCTTGTGTTTCAGCCTGATACTAAAATCCTTTCAGGTCATTTTCCCCCTCATCAGTCTGAAAACAGAATTTTATGTTTGGAAATGTACAAAAAGGAAAACCTAAGTTCAGCTAAATGTCTGTTAAATTCACTTGTTCTGTAATGTCTCCTACAGAAAGGCATGGTGTTGATCACAGGACTTCCTAAGAGCAGCTGGTCAGAGAGTGACATCATCAAGCTGATCCAGCCCTTTGACACGCCCTCGGACCTCATCCTGGCAAAACAAATGGGAAAGGTTGGTGTGATCACACCTGGACAGCAGTAATACATGTAGCCATGCAAGCTGCTTCTGTTATAGCTTCAACTACTATCACAGGCTCAGTGGGACTGTTTTGTGGACAGTCTACACACTCAATCTGTCCATAGATACTAGTTTCTGGATTGTTGACCTGTTACAAAGTTCTCCTACAGCACCGTGTTAAAATCATCCTTATTGTATGTTAGGTGCTTGTGTCAGTGGCAGACACAGAGATTGCTCAAGAGATAGTGAAAGTCCACTCCTTCATCCCCACCAAGATTAAAGACTGTGAGGTGAAGATAATCCATGTCAAACAGCGTATTGGCCTCAGCACACCGGTAAGGCCTCTCATCATTCACCCACATCCTTTACAGGACACTCATCATCTTTTTCTCCTCCTCTGCTCTAATCTTCTATATTAAATATCTTCCTTTTGTGTGCTTGCTTCTTTCATCTTGTGCTTAGTGTAGCATTTCTAGTTGTTTGTGAACCTTGAGCAGTAACTGCTGATTAACAATAAAAAAACCTCTTTACACAGGTGGCTCTCTACAATCTGCTGATGGGATCAGTGGACTCATTAGTGAGTATTTCTATGCACTTCATCTTATTTATTCCTTGATGTAACAAGGACAGTGCACGTTAATAAACTTTGCTGTAAATACACCAGGGACAAGTGTAGATGATCCAAATGTACATTTACACTAAGCTCTTTAAAGTAATAAACCTAAATCAGGCTGAAGGGTTTTACTGTCAAACTGCAGCAGTAAGTGTTCAGTTGTCCCTGTCCTACATTTTAGATGTAGATAAACAGGGACAGTCCTGTAAAACGTGACATCTGCTGGAACTTTACAACTAGTTTTTCTTATAAAAAGTACATTAAAGTAAGAAAACAGTATTTTTCATGGGTATAGTAATATTGCAGAAACCCTCATTTACCGGTGGTAATGAATATGTCTTCTGTATGTCTTCTGCTTTAGTCTTCTGTGTACCTTGATCCACTAATTATCCGCTGGCTAATTAGTGACTGTATGTCCTTTGTGTCCTTCAGGAGAGTACTGTTCCAGTGGGCTGGAGCAGGCTCTTGGTGATCAGTAATGTCCCCAACATGCCCTCTGGATCCTCTGAGGTCCAAAAACTGGTGCGACGCTTTGGTACCGTCATCAAGACCCTTGTGCTCAACAACATGGTGAGGGCTGTTTGTCTGTGCAGCTGCAGATAAGCCATCCATGAGATCCTCAGCCACCCCTGTCCTGAATATTCGTGTCCTCACACACAGCTCTGTCCTGGGCTGAAAATACAAATCACATTTTCTCCAAATCATGTCTTGCTCTTTATCTGTAAAGACATGTAACATGCTGTTGATGTGATGTTGTGCCTCTTCCTGCTTAGGTCATTTGTGAGATGGCGACTGCAGCCATGGCATTCTCTGTTTACAAACGCTTCCAGACGTTTCCGTGCGTCATCCAGAACAACCCCCTGTTCTTCTCCCGCAAGCCGGACCCCAAGGCCAACACACAGACAAAAGTCATCACTACGTACCTTGAGTCGTCTGAGGTCGGTAATTGATTGGCAGTGCTTGCTCATTATTCAGTTAGACATACAGTCATGCAGGAAATTATTAATACCCCTGGCAAATTTTGACTTAAAAGTTACTTCATCATCATCATCATCATTTTCATCCACTTATCCGGGGCCGAGTCGCGGGGGCAGCAGCCTAAGCAGGGATGCCCAGACTTCCCTCTCCCCGTACACTTCTTCCAGCTCTTCCGGGGGAACCCCGAGGTGTTCCCAGGCCAGCCGAGAGACATAGTCCCTCCATCGTGTCCTAGGTCTTCCCGGGGCCTCCTCCCGGTGTGACATGCCCGGAACACCTCCCTAGGGAGGCGTCCAGGGGGCATCCTTAATAGATGCCCGAGCCACCTCAACTGGCCCCTCTCGATGTGGAGGAGCAGCGGCTGTACTCCAAGCCCCTCCCGGATGACCGAGCTCCTCACCCTATCTCTAAGGGAGCGCCCACCCGCCCTGCGGAGTAAGCTCATTTCGGCCGCTTGTATCCGAGATCTTGTCCTTTCGGTCATGACCCAAAGCTCATATCCGTAGGTGAGAGTAGGAACGTAGATTGACCGGTAATTCGAGAGCTTCGCCTTTTGGCTCAGCTCCTTCTTCACCACGACGGACCGGTACATCGACCGCATTACTGCAGAAGCTGCACCAATCCGCCTGTCAATCTCACGTTCCGTCCTTCTCCCACTCGTGAACAAGACCCCAAGATACTTAAACTACTCCGCTTGAGGCAGGAGCTCTCCTCCAACCCGGAGAGGGCAAGCCACCCTTTTCCGGTTGAGAACCATGGCCTCGGACTTGGAGGTGCTGATTCTCATCCCAGCTGCTTCACACTTGGCTGCAAAATGCCCCAGTACATGCTGAAGGTCTTGGCCTGATGGAGCCAACAGGACAACATCATCCGCAAAAAGCAGGGATGAAATCCTGTGGTCCCCAAACTGGACTCCCTCCCTCTTGCTGCGCCTAGAAATCCTGAAATTATCAACAGAACCGGTGACAAAGGGCAGTCCTGCCGGAGTCCAACATGCACTAGAAATTGGTCTGACTTACTGCCGGCAATGGGAACCACGCTCCTGCTCCGGTCTTACAGAGACCTGACAGCCCTTAGCAGAGGGCCCCGGACTCCATACTCCCAGATCACCCTCCACAGGATGCCACGAGGGACACGGTCGAACGCTTTCTCCAGATCCACAAAACACGTGGACTGGTTGGGCAAACTCCCATGAACCCTCGAGCACCCTATAGAGAGTATAGAGCTGGTCCAGTGTTCCACAACCAGGACGAAAACCGCATTGTTCCTCCTGAATCCGACTATCGGCCGAATCCTCCTCTCCAGTACCCTGGCATAGACTTTCCCAGGGTGGCTGAGGAGTGTGATCCCCCTATAGTTGGAGCAGACCCTCCGGTCCCCCTTCTTGAAAAGAGGGACCACCACCCTTGCCTGCCACTCCAGGGGTACTGTCCCCGACTGCCACGCGATGTTACAGAGGCGTGTCAACCAAGACAGCCCTGCAACATCCAGAGACTTGAGATACTCGGGACGAATCTCATCCACTCCCGGTGCCTTGCCACCAAGGAGATTTTTGACCACCTCAGTGACTTCAGCTTGGGTGATGGATGAGTCCGCCCCCGAGCTCCCAGCCCCTTTTTCTTCAACGGAAAGAGTAACAGTGGGATTGAGAAGATCTTCAAAGTATTCCTTCCACTGTCTGATAATGTCCCCAGTCGAGGTCAACAGCTCTCCACCCCCCACTATACATAGTGTTGGTAGAGCACTGCTTCCCTCTCCTGAGGCGCCGGACGGTTTGCCAGAATCTCTTCGAAGCCGACCGATGGTCCTCCTCCATGGCCTCACCGAACTTCTCCCAGATCCAAGTTTTTGCCTCTACAACCGCCCGGGCTGCAGCACTCTTGGCCTGTCGGTACCTGTCAGCTGCCTCGGGAGCCCCACAAGCCAACCAGGCCCGATAGGACTCCTTCTTCAGCTTGACAGCATCCCTTACCTCTGGTGTCCACCACTGGGTTCACCACCAGGTGGTGATCAGTTGACAGCTCAGCCCCTCTCTTTGCCCGAGTTTCCAAGACATGCGGCCGAAGGTCAAACGACACAACCACGAAGTCGATCATTGACCTTCGGCCTAGGGTGTTCTGGTGCCATGTGCACTGATGGACACCCTTATGTCTGAACATGATGTTTGTTATGGACAAACTGCGACTAGCACAGAAGTCCAACAACAGAACACCATTCGGGTTCTGATCGGGGAGGCTGTTCCTCCCAATCACGCCCCTCCAGGTGTCACTGTCGATGCCCACGTGGGCATTGAAGGCCCCCAGTAGAATGACAGAGTCCCCGGTCGGAGCACCGTCCAGTACACCCTCCCAGGGACTCCAAGAAGGTCTGGTACTCTACACTGCTATTCGGCCCATAGGCCGAAAACAACAGTGAGAGACCTCCCCCCGACCCGAAGGCGCAGGGAGGCGACCCTCTCATTCACCGGGGAAAACTCCAACACATGGCGGCTGAGCTGGGGAGCTATAAGCAAGCCCACACCAGCCCGCCGCCTCTCACCGCGGGCAACTCCAGAGTAGAAGAGAGTCCAGCCTCTCTCAAGGAGTTGGGTTCCAGAGCCCAGACTGTGCGTGGAGGTGAGCCCGACTATTTCTAGTCGCCTCTCAACCTCCCGCACAAGCTCAGGCTCCTTCCCCTCCAGTGAGGTGACATTCCATGTCCCAAGAGCCAGTTTCTGTGCCACGGGAGGATGGCCCCATGTCGTTCTTTCAAGCTCTTCCCGGCCGGGCCCCGTAGGGAGAGGGCCAGCCACCAGGCGCTCGCATGTGTGCCTCAACCCCAGGCCTGGCTCCAGGGTGAGGCCCCGGCTGCGCCATACCGGGCGACGTAACTGACCTTGCTTTAGTTATAGTCATAGGAGGCTTCTGAACCGCTCTTGGTCTGACCCGTCCCCCAGGACCTGTTTGCCTTGGGAGACCCTACCGGGGCATTTAGCCCCGACAACATAGCTCCTAGGATCATTCGGGTACTCAAATCCCTCCACCACGGTAAGGTGGCGGTTCTAGGAGGGGAATTTATTTACTTTTAAATGTAAATAAAAGGTGAGAAATATTTTTTTCCACAATGATGCCTTTTGTACATTATCTTATTATCTTCTGGGAGACACCTGTGTCATTTCCAATCAAGAAAACACTTGCTGGTTGAATAAAAGTAACTTTAAGTCAAAATTTGCCAGGGGTATGAATAATTTCGGGCTTGACTGTATTTGTTATCTATTGCTGGCATGATGTCCTGCAGCGTCAGCTCCATGTGCACGTGTTTGATGTCACACTGCTCAATAGCTCCTTGTGTCTGGTCATAGGATGCACCTGCTAACGGCAAAAGCAGCCAAACAGCAGCAGCTGCAGAGGAAGAGGAGGCTGTCCATATAGAGAAGTCTCAACCTCCTTTGGAGGAGGTGGAAAAAGACACTTCTGGGACAGACCAGACGATGAAGATCACAGAGAAGAGGGCTGGTGAAGACCAAGCTTTGGGAGAAAACGCCAGCAAAGACAGCATCAGAAGCCATGAGCCTAGCACTGCTGTTTCCCACTCTTCAGCTGCACAAGACGCCAAAGCAGAAGCAGTCATGGATACAGACATGAGGGAAACATCTGCTGATAAAACTGTCACAGAGACAGTAGGAGACAATAACGGAGTCAATCTATCTGAAGCAGGAAAGGACAAGGCTGCAGGTGCCCAAGAGACAAAGGCATCTGTCTCTAATGGCAGAGCAGCTTCCATGGAGACGGCCATGCCAGAGCTACCTAAGGTAACATACAGCAGAAATGTGTTTCTGCGCTCGTCAGCCTGTTGTTGGAGTCGGGTTGTTCTTCTGTGTAGCTCAGCTTGTGAGGTTTCATGTCTCTTTTTCATCCCTGTTTCACCAGGTCACTCAACAAATGGTTAACGCGTTGCTTGTAGAGTGCCGAACAAGAACCGGCAGCCATCCTAACAACGTAGAAGCTTCCACCTGTGGCGTGAAGGGGGAAACACAAACAGAGACAGAGCAGGACAAAAAGTCAGCAGAGGGGACAAAAGAGGCGGCCAAGAGCCACACAGAGGAGGAGGTGAAGAAGCAGGAGAGGGAGAGGAAAGAGAGGGAAGCCAGAAAGGAGGTGAGGGAGAGAGAGAGGAAGGAGAGGGAGAGGAGGGCCTGGGAGAAGGAGGAGAGGGCTAAGAGGGAGAGGGAATGGGATGAAAGAGCCAGGAAGGAGAGGGAGAAGAGGGAGGAGGAAAGGAGGGAGTGGCAGAGGAGGGAAAGAGAGAGGAGGGAGAGAAAGAGAGCACACGGTGAAGGTTTGTCCGGATCCAGGTGGTCTTGCCGGTCGGAGGGATACAAGCAGAGCTCCTGGACGGACGCACAGCTTAACAGCTCACAGGCTGAGACCACAATGGTGAGGAGGTGCTGCTGGGTCAAAACCTGGACACTTAAATGTCTCCTGTGTGTCCTAACCCACAACCCCGTTTCTTTGTCCTGTCATGAAATCAGGTGGAGGACGAGGACCACTTCCCATTCAACATGAGTGACTTTGTGACATTAGATGAAGTAGGAGATGTTACCGACCTTCTGTGTTCTCCTGCTGTTGTTTCCATGGAAACCACAGACAGGGAGGAGGAGGATGCTCCCACATCTGTCCCTCAGGACACTACAGGGGTACATTTTAGCTTTTCTCTACATGTTTGATGGGGGGTGTCCCAGACTTAAATGTCCACAGTCTTATGACGTCAGTCCTTTTCTGGGTTACTGCTTCTAGGTCACACCCATGGAGGTTGCCATAGAAACAGCAGTATCGGATGCCACAGTGACTCTGATCAAGTCTGATCAACAAGTTTCAGAGTCTGAACCCGTGAGAGCACCAACAGCTGACTCCTCAGACAGGTCGTCAGGTTTAACACTCGGTCCGGTCCTCACCGCTGCAGCATCCACCTTACCAGCTCCACAGGCTGAGTCCTCTCTCAGCCAAACACCTGAGACTGGTACAGCCTCACACTGATTTCACTTCTACCATCAACACAAGGAAACACAGTCTTTCCTAGATATTTTTCTTTGTTTTTGGTTTCAAATTATATATTTGGCCTGAAATCTGTCTTTATGTTTAGAAATCACACCACTGTCCACCCTGGACTCCACCCCAGAGGTCCAACACCTGTCCATGCCTGCCCCTGCAGCATCAGGTAACCCACCTGAAGCTGCCCCTGCAGACTCCTCCTCAAACAGCCCAGCCATAGGAGCAGTGACCGCGGAGAGTGAGGACCATAAGAAAGAGGAGAGTCCTCTCAGTCACAGCCAGGCCAAGGAGGAGGAGACGGTGCTGGTGTTGGACAAAACAGAAGGACAGGAGAAGATGCAGGACCAGGAGGACAAAGAGACGGGAGCTCCTGCTGCAGAGACGGGTACGCTTTGATTTTCTTTGAAGTAGAACTGTGAGTGGCAGCAGTTCCTCAGTGGGTAGAGAATCAGGCTTGATGATGGGACGTTGTCCTTGGGGCAGGTACTTGAAATAAGTCATTGCAGGTGTTTAATAACAGCACCAAGATGAAGACACATGAAGTCCATTTGGAAAATGCTTAATTATTAGCTTATCTGCTTTGTTGAGCAAAGCCAGGACCAGGTCTTTTTACCCCTGTGTATGTCTTAGATTGGACTTTAAAGCAGTCCCTGTCTCTTCTAGGAAAGCAACAGACGTCCAAAGACCAAACAAACGGAGAAGAGGAGAGTATGAAGAAGACATTACAGATGAAAACACCCATGAGCATGGACTACTCCCTCCCCCCTTTTGACCCCAGCAATCCAGTTGGTATGACACTATTTATTCACTGTGACTGTTCATCACTGTTTTCTTTACATGTGTATTTCCACAGTCACTCTTGTGTGTGTGTGTGTGTGTGTGTGGGTGTGTGTGTGTCCTCAGGTATGGAGTTCTTAGTCCCAAAGACCGGTTTCTTCTGTACAGTATGTAATCGATTCTTCAGTGGAACCAAAGAAGCTGAGATCAACCACTGCAGAACCATCAAACACTACGAGAACCTAAAGGTAGGCAGCTCATGGTTATTTGTTGCACTTTCTCCCTCTTTTATTCTGCTCCATTTTCACACTTACTGTGATACAGGTGATAAAACATCCACGTGTGTTCACAAAGAGTGTTTTTCCTTTTTTCCTCCTCTTGTAGAAATACCTGCAGACTGAGAAGACGGTGAATGTGACGGACAAACCAGACCCCAGCTGAATGTGGCTGTGAAGCTTTTCACTCACTTTTGCCATTCCCCTCCTTTTGTATCGTCTCTTTATTTCTCTCTCAAGGTCCAGATTCTCACACTGGTATAGATTAGTCTCATGTCTCCATTTAAATAAATATGACATCAAAAAAATGTATTTACTAAATTGTGGTTTGTCGCTCATTCGCAATCTCAGTGTCTGATAATATATGATAGAAGTCTGTTATCAATGATTTATAGCATCATAAAACCACACACTGTCATCACAATAACCTTAAAGCAAAGAGGAAAATCTCACTGCATCAACTTGTATGTTTACACCTGCACTGATTCTCATTGACTGTGGGGTAAACACTCAAACCAGGGATCCTTTGTGTGGCACTTGTCAAGTCCCAGCTTATTAGCAGGACATTTATTTCAGCACAAGATGGCAGTACACTCTGTTCTAAGCTCAGAGCATCAACCTGTTTCTGACACAGTCTTACAAATCCTTTCATACCTCACAAGGCTTCATATCATCACTTAGATCAGCTTTTCTGTGTGTCAGAGTCTTGTGCTACCGTGGAGTGTCATCAGGTTCAAGGTGACTAAACTATGGCCATAAACTGTTTCCTCACTATTGGTGGACCATTACCTTCATCAAGGTGGGAGAGAAGATTCAGCTTCAACCAAAGGCTCAAACAGAGCTCCTCTCTGCAGTACAGCAACTGTACTAACAACTCAGATATCATCATGAAATATTTGCAGAAAAATCTTTTTGGTATTTCACGAGGTGTGGCTGCATCAGACAGACACAAACAAAACAAATCATTTGTTTATTGTTATCAAGACAAAAAATAGCAAAAGTAAATTCTTCATGGTGTCAACATGTCAGTTCTCAACATTGTTGGTATCAAAGTTAACAAATAACAAAGAATGTCTTCAAAACTGAACAAAAGATAAATAAAGCATCACATAACAAAATTCATATTTAGTGCTCCTGCCATTAGCACGCAGTAGCACTTTAATCCTGGCTGGCATGTTCTCCACGAGCCTTTCACACTGTTGAGGGGTAATCTTCTCCCATTCTTCTTCAATTACTGTTTTTAATTTTTCCAAATTCTTTGCTTAAAACAGACCTTTTGATAATCCAGCAAAGATTTTCAATGGGGCTCATGTCCGGGGATTGAGCTGGCCACTCTAACACCTGGATATTGTGCTCCTGCAGCCAAGTTCTACTTGACCTGGATGCGTGGCAAGGGGCATTATCTTGCCCAAACATCCACTTTCCATGTATGTATGTATGTATGTATGTGTGTGTGTGTGTGTGTGTGTGTGTGTGTGTGTGTGTGTCTCAGTGTGTGTATGTATGTATGTATGATTTTCTTATCTTTCTTATCTTAGAGCTTTATTTCCAACATGGTACACCTCAGTCATACTACAGTAACAGCTATCTGTAATGTATCCACACTTTGTCATTTGAGCCATCTGGATTCTTCCAATTGGGACTTTTGGAGCTGCATTTACCACTTTGCCTCATTCATGGCCTGTAACGTGCCTACTTGTAATTTGGATATTTCCTCAATGGCAAGTTGCTGATGTGGATTCAAGAAGATATTTTCTAGTTCCACCTAAAGAACTACTGTATGAAAATGAAGGGCAGAGATGATGGAGGATATCATTCTAACTCTTATTTTATTGCCATCAATTCAATTCAATTCAATTCAATTCAATTTATTCATTAATTGTACAGCACCTTACAGAGAAAGAGAGAGAAAACTCTCTCTTTCTCTCAGAGAGAGAAGAACTCTCTTAGAGAAAGAGAGAGAAAAAAACTCTCTCTTTCTCACTGAGGGAAAAGAGAGAAAAAAACTTTCTCTTTCTCTCAGAGAGACAAGAACTCTGAGAGAAAGAGAGAGAAAAAACTCTGTGGAGGGAAGAGAAAGAGAACAGCAGAGAAGTTGAGATAGAAAGAAGCAGAGAAAGAGAGAGTTCTTCTCTCTCTTTCTTTCTCTTTCGGTGGAGAAAGAGGTTTAGCGTTACGCAGTGGCGGTTCTACATTGAATTACTTGAAATTAAAGTTATCAGAAATTAAATAAATATACTCTATATACATAAAAGTGGCAAAAATATACACAATCACACATAACAACAGCAGATAATAATGATATAAGATAAAATCAACATAATTTTTTAGAATAATTAAAAAAATCAAAGAATAATATACAAATAAAATATAGAATAAATATTGTGAATAGCACAAATCCTTCATCACACAAATGAAAACACACTACAGGAAATCTAATTCTAACACTATTGCACTAAGAGCAGCAAAGAAAAAACTCAAACTAAAACCTGAGCTTTCTGACCTTCCTTGATGCAAAATCATCAATAATGTGATTATACGAAATCTGCTCCCTATTGAATGATTGATACTGATGACAGCAAGGCCAGTGAGTAGTAGCTTGTGCCAAAAACCGCCACTGGCGTTACGGAAAACGCTGTTTCTCGCTGAGGAGGGCTAAAGAAGGCCATGCTCTCCTTCTCGCTCCCTCCCTCTCCATCGATAGAGACAGAAAGAGAGAGCAAAAACTCTCTGTTTCTCTCTCAGGGAGAGAGAGAGAGGAGGACAGAGTCTGGTGGCCCGGGTCACATCTGTATTCAGTTCTCCTGGATATTAACCTCACAGACGCTCAAAATGAACCGTTATCAGTAAGGATCCGCAGCATGAGCGGAACGAAAGCGACTGAATGTCCCCAGCAAAGACGTTGGTAGCCTGAGACACCGGCGACGCACCCCCACCAGAGCTGTCCCTACCTCCTCAGAAACGTTGAGTCAGTGAAGGAAGGCTCCTCATTTATATCATCTGGCTGCCGCCGTAGTGACGTCAGAGCCGTTGCCTGGGAATCAAAGGCAAGTGAGATGGTGACGTCACGAGCCACACCTCCTCTGAGCTGCTGCTCACTGGATGCTTTTTGCTTTTGACTACATTCACAGTTAAACTCTACGAAGTGTTGCGAGTGAAAATCCCAGCAAGTGTAGGGGTGTTCTGATACATCAGTCAGATTGTTGGAAAATTCCAAAGCATCTGTGCCAACAGAATGAAGATAAGTTCTGAAAAAAAACATCAACAAACTCAGAGCAACAGCTTCATAAATACCTTTATTGCACATTAAAAACTGTATTCATTTCAACAATTGTATCAACTGTCAATATCAGCAGAAAGGTATGAAAGAATGGAATAAACTGATGAATGGTCAAGTGTTAAAAATTCACACACATATATACAGTAGCATATATAGTAGGATTTTATTTCAGCTTCATTTAACCAGGTGAGTCCATTGAGAACCAATTCTCATTTGCAGTGACAACCTGGCCACAGACACAATCCAGTAGATAAGACAAAGGATCACAGTACAGATTCAATACATATCAATCAAAATGACAGTGTATTATGTGCATATATATACAGTGAGGTTTATGGTAAATGACTAAAAACAAGTACAAGGATCTTGGATTGTGGTTTGTAATGTATTCTTAAGATTAGATTAGATTAGATTCAACTTTATTGTCATTACACATGTACAGGGACAGGGTAACGAAATGCAGTTTAGCATCTAACCAGAAGTGCAAAAGCAGCAAGTGCAGGATATGGCAAAAAAAGTGCAATATATACAGTATTCACATTAGATATATACATATATAAATAAATATATATAAACATGATGTACAGATGAGTGTTTTATAATAGTATGTACAGTTAAATAAGTATTATGAACATACTATACAGATGCATTATGTATCTAAGTGTATGTACAGACTTACAGGTAATATAAACTTACTATATAGATAGATTTATGAATATATGTACACTATATAGAGAAGAAAAGTGGGTGGTGTGAGGAGTATGGATGGTGTGTGTGGGTAATGGGGGTGAGGGGGTCGTCGGGGGGCAGGGTTGGTGTGGGAGGTGGAGGTGGGGGGTTACAGGGGGGCTAAGTTCAGTAAGGAATCAGCTGTGGGGAAAAAGCTGTTCCTGAGTCTACTGGTTCTTGTTCGGAGGCTCCTGAAGCGTCTCCTGGAGGGCAGGAGGTTAAACAGACCATTTGCAGGGTAAAGAAGAAGAGAATGGTATTAAAGAGCTGAGTTTTACAGTCTGTTGTAAGTGATTCCAGTCGTTTGTGGCAGAAAATTGAAAAGAGAAGCAACCAAAGGAGGTGCAGGCTTTTGGAATGACGAGGTTAATGAAGCTGCTGGAGCAAAGACTGAGACTAGAGTTCTGAATATTGAGCAAAGAGCGTAGGTATGAACACTGTAAAATGGAATTGCTAATATAGCTTAAAATAAGAAGTGATCTTAACTGATGTGTGCTTACTTTGCTGACTCTGCTATGTTACACTTAGTTAATAAAACTTTTTAGTGAAGAAAGTAATTAAAGTCATCAGCCTGAGAAAGTATGAGTGATGAAGAGCCGTCCTCACAACCTGACACCTATGCTCGACACTAGGTGGCAGCACTTGGCTGTGTGACATGCGCATTTCCCCGTGAAGACGTGCTCGGTAATGGCCGCAAGCTCGTTGAAAGCGGGAAGAAAGCTTCTGGCTCTGTCATGTTATGGTAAGTTGCTGCAAACTGGAACATTTTATCGGCTTTTTATTTAGTAAGGTCTTTAGGTCTTATGCCGTATGTCTCATCTGTCGGCGAAAGGTTTCAGGTTAACCGTATGTCTTCAGATTGCCAATTCAAATACTCCTAAACAAGCTGAAATGACACTGCCTTTTTATTTATTTATTTATTTAGCTGGGAGTCGGTCCCAACAGACACCACAGAGGTTAGCATGTGTAGATAGCGCGTTAGCTAGTGCTAACGTCGTTAGCGCTTTCTCTAAATGTCCCACTTAACATTAAAGATTTACTGCAGCATCAGTGGCTGTAGCACTTGATTTAGCAACTGTTAAGGCACAATAAGTTTGCTGAAATTCTTTGAGTTATCCTAAAAGTTAGAATGAATGAGTAGTTTTACAAGGCCTATGTGAAGGGCTAACGTCGCTAGCGCTAGCTTACACACGTTGATGTAATGAGCACTTGTAAGCTAGCGCTAACGACGTTAGCCCTTCAAAGTCAAAGTCAACTTTATTGTCAAAACCATATGTACAGGTCAAACACAGGTTTTGAAATTGCAGAGCTCCCTCGGCCCACAGTGTTACACTAGATACATTAGAAAAATAGCTATACAAAAATAAAAACATATTCAAGATTCAAGAGTCTTTATTGTCATTATGCGAACATAAAGAAATTTTGCAGAGACTCCCGGCTTTAAGGCACACATATAAATAAATAACACAAATGCTTAAAAAAGAACACTTATGAAAATATAAACACAAAGTATAGTAAGTAAAGTAAGTTATAAAGTGCAGCTTAGTGCAAGTCCAGTGTATGGAATGCTGTGAGTGTTTGATTGTGTTCTATGTGGTTGTCAGCATCAGCAGGGGTGGTGTTGGGGGCGTGTTCCTGTATGGGGATGGGATTTGAGTGTTTTCACTGCGGTGGGGCTGTTGCTTTTACAGCTCTGGGGAAGAAACTGTCCCTGAGTCTGTTGGTGATTGTTTTAATGTTCCTGTACAGTGTTCCTGATGGAAGCGGTACAAACAGTGCTAACATAGGTGTTAGGATGCTGCAGGTGAGTCAGGGCCGTGTCAAGTGCTAACCAGACTGCATCCTCTGTAGAACGCTTCTCCCTGTAGGCAAACTGGAGGCTGTCCAGGCCAGCAGGGATGGCGTCCTTGATGTACTTTGGGAAGATCCTCTCCAAGCACTTCATGATGACTGGAGTCAGAGCAACAGGTCGGTAATCATTGAGGCAGGTGATGGTTGCTTTCTTGGGCACAGGCACAATGATGGAGGACTTCAGGCATACAGGGACCGTGGAAAGCTGCATGGACAGCTTGACAATGTCCAGAAAAACTCCTGCCAGTTGCTCAGCGCGTGATTTCAGGGTACGACCTGATACCTTGTCTGGATCTGCAGCCTTGTTGATGTTGATCCTCCTCATGGCGGAGGTCACTTGGTGCAGCTGCAGGACGAGAGGCTGATGCTGCACCTCTGGCTGAGGAAGATGTACAGTCCTTCTGCTGCTTGGAGAGTCCAAGCGTGCCAAGAAGCTGTTTAAGGTGTGATCATGGCCGACCTGCTGGTCGCTGCTCTTGTAATCTGTCATGGTCCTGATGCCTTTCCACATGTTACGTGACGTGGGTTGTTATCATTCAAGTGCTCCTCAGTGTGCTGCTTGTAGCTGTGTTTTGCCACCTGGTGGACCAAGCTGTCTCTCATTCTGCTGGTCCTGGCCTGGAGGCTCTTCAGTCTCCTGCTGTTAATTGTCTCCCCTTCACCATTTTTGACTCCTCTTTATTTCCCTTTTTTTTCACAGTACAGATGTTACTGTAAAGCCAGCAGCTGTCCTCCGTGGGCTTCCTGTCATCCTTGGAGATGACAATGCACACTTTAAACACATGCTTTGGAACTTGTCTGTAGTCCCTATTACTCAATTCAGCACCACAGTATTGTGTCTCTTCCACTTAGCCTCAATCATTGCTGCTTTATTTACAGTACCAGTCAAAAGTTTGGACACAGCTTCTCCTTCACTGTTTGTTCTTTATGTGAGGAGGTGTGATGGTGTGGGGGGGCTTTGCTGCTCACACTCTTGCTCATTTATTCCAAATTCAAGGCACACTTAACCAGCATAGCTACCACAGCATTCTGCAGCCACGTGCCATCCCATCTGCTTTGTGCTTAGTTGGACCATCATTTGTTTTTCAACAGGACAATGACCCCAAACACACCTCCAGGCTGTGTGAGGGCTATTTCACCAAGAAGGAGAGTGATGGAGTGCTGCATCAGACCACCTGGCCTCCACAGTCACCTCACCTACACCCAATTCAGATGCTTTGGGATCACTTGGAGCGCAGACTGAAGGGAAAACAGCCAACAAGTGCTCAGCACCTCTGGGAACTCCTTCAAGACTGTTGGAAAACCATTCCAGGTGACGACCTCATCAAACTCACTGACACAATGCCAACAGTGTGCAAAGCTGTCATCAAAGCAAAAGGTGGCTACTTCCCACAATCCAAAATACAAAACATATTCTGCTTGGTTTCACACTTTTTACTTAACTATATCATTTTAAGGCCATTAAAAGTGTTAACTGTCTTTTAGAGCTATTATTTTGTCAGACTATGAGGTGTCCTATTCCCATTGAAATTCTATCTGCTAAACTTCCTGTTAGTTCCTTTAAATGTGGGCTTTAGCATTTCTGGGCACATAATCAAAGATCCTCGCCTCAATCCTGAACTCTCAGCTTTGTATGTTTAATGCTGATGTCATATTCAGTGTTTGTACCACATCTCAAACACTTTGTACGCTCAGCTCAACTGGACAGTCAACTGGCTGGCTCACGTTTACTGGTTTTGTCTGTCAGTGTGTCTCAATGTGTTATCCAGTCAGAGCAGACAATATGGCAGCCGAGCTCTGTGGGATCCCAAGGATCGCTCTCCATCCCATTCCGTGTCTCGGAGCCTCTCAGGTTCTCCCACCCCAAGTCCTCCTCACAACAAACACAGGGTGGGCCCCCATCCCCACAGGCCACATGGGAAGCTCTACTCCACTCACCATCTCCCTCGCTTCCACCACTACACAGGTAGTCCACAGGCTAGAGAGCAGGCACAGCGTCTACAAAGTGGGACAGTGTACAACTCTGTTAAATATTCATCTGCAAACTGTTGGGGAAATGGAGCATGCACTCTCCGGATGTACCGATGACATCGTAGGTGTGTTTTGGGGTGTGTTGGGGGGAGGGGGTCCCATCTTGGCTCTCCGTGGCTATTTGTATTTTTATAGTTTTTTATTGTACGCCGTAACGTACAGTTCTCATCTACTAATGTCATAGCTGATAAAAATGGCCGATATCTGATAGTTGCGGGTACTCTGATGCAAACAAAGGTTTTATTGGTAAATATATATGGCCCGAACTTTGATAATGCTGATTTTGCAAACAGATTACTGAGCAATCTTCCCTTCTTACTCACTTGTTGATTTTTGGTGGGGATCTAAATTGTGTTTTTGATCCAATCATGGATCGGTCTAATCCTCGTAATCTGACTCAGACTGCTATGGCTAAAACGTTCTCTGATTTTATGAAGCACAACGGTCTTGTTGACCCATGAAGATCTCGTAACCCTTCTATTCAGAAATGTTCTTTCTTCTCCCAGGCGCATCACTCATATTCTAGGATCGATTAGTTTTTTATAGACTGCACTCTTAATTCTCGTGTAGTTTCTTCTAACTATTTAAGTATCGTAATATCAGATCATGCACCTCTATTATTAGATATTCAGTTATCTACTTATAAGCACAGCCCACCACTTTGGAGATTTAACTCTCTTCTTTTGGCAGACAAAGAGTTTCGCGATTTCATTTCAAATTCTATTGATGAGTTCCTTTCTTTCAATCAGAATGACTCCACTTCGTATTCTTTCTTATGGGAGACTCTTAAATCTTATCTTAGGGGACAAATTATTTCTTACTCTGATTGAATTTTTAAAAACGTTTATTGGAAAACTGGCACCGCTACTTTTATCCATGTTCAACGAATCCTTGGAATACGGTTCTTTACCACCAACTCTGACACAAGCCACTATAGCTCTCCTTCTTAAGAAGGATAAGGATCCAGCCTCCTGTGGTTCCTATAGACCATTATCTCTGCTTAATGCTGATGTGAAGGTGTTGGCTAAAGTAATTGCATCTCGTTTAGAGAATGTGCTTCCTTATATTACAGCTGAAGAGCAAAATGGTTTTATAAAGGGACGTCAATTGTTTTTTAACACCCGTACACTTTTTAATATCATTTACTCTAAACATTCAGCTGAACTTCCTGAGATTGTAATCTCATTAGATGCTGAAAAAGCATTTGACAGGGTAGAGTGGGAGTACCTATTTGCGGTTTTGAAGAAATTTGGATTTGGTGATAAATTTATTTCTTGGATTCGCCTCCTTTACTCATCCCCTAAAGCCAGTGTCCATACTAATGATATTTTTTCTGATTATTTTGTTCTTGGACGCGGAACTCGCCAAGGTTGTCCTTTATCACCTTTGCTCTTTGCTATTGCTATTGAGCCTCTGTCTGTTATGTTAAAATCTTCATCTTTATTTAGAGGAATTGTCAGAAATCGAATTGAATACAAATTATCGTTATATGCTGATGATTTGTTATTGTATGTAACTGATCCTACTATTTCTATTCCAGTTGTTTTGAACATTCTGAAGAATTTTTGTTTCTTCTCAGATTATAAGTTAAATTTGGAGAAAAGCGAGTGTTTTCTAGTTAACACTGCAGCATGTAGTCTCCAACAGTCAGACTTACCTTTTCAATTTAGCTTGTCAGGGTTTAAATACCTAGGTATCAATGTGACACGTTCTTTACCAAATCTTGCATCAGCTAATTTCACTCCCCTTATCTCACAGATTACATCTGACATTCAAAGATGGGGTAACCTCCCCCTTTCTTTGATTGGCAGGATTAATGTTGTCAAAATGAATATATTACCAAAATTTCTTTTCTTGTTCCAGTCAATTCCTCTTTTCCTCCCAAAACTTTTTTTGACTCACTGGATAAGATAATTTGG
The DNA here is from genome assembly GCF_017976425.1 of Toxotes jaculatrix. Lineage (NCBI taxonomy): Eukaryota > Metazoa > Chordata > Actinopteri > Toxotidae > Toxotes > Toxotes jaculatrix. The sequence goes on along the minus strand of NC_054397.1, from coordinate 28,923,732 downwards.
TCTTTTATTTGGGGTGGGAAGTCACCAAGAATTCATAAAACTTTATTTCACAGATGTAGACTTAGTGGAGGACTTGCATTACCCAATTTTCAATCTTATTACTGGGCTGCTCACATTCATAAACTTTGTTACTGGTTAGAATCACCTGCTTTCTCTTGGTGTAAATTGGAACTATCATCCTGTTGGGGTTCATCCATACCTGCTTTACTTTATTCCTCTTTACCCATAAAACTTTCCACATATACTGATCATCCTGTAGTTCTTAACACACTTAAGATCTGGTATCAGTTTAGATGGCACTTTAAATTTGTGACTGCATCTTCCTTGGGTCCTTTAAGTAACAACCATTTATTTCCTCCATCACTTTCATATTCAGTATTTTCAGTCTGGGACGACAAGGGTATTAAACAATTTAAAAATTTATATGTAGATGGTGTCTTAGTTTTTACCAATTTGTCATTGCGTTATGGCCTCCCTGTTACTCATTTGTTTCGCTATTTTCAAATTGGTAATTTTGTTTCTAAGTGTTTCCCTAATTTCCCCTCTGCACCTCCAGAGCAGCCATGGGAAAGCTTGCTTTTACATAGTCCACATCAGAGAGGAATGATTTCCAAAGTTTATGACTTCATTTTGGCATTAACTAATCAGTCGAGCACCAAAATGAAGAATGCTTGGGAAAGGGAATTGGGGATTCAATTAAGTGAAGAGTTCTGGGCACATGCTATAGATAGGATAAGGTCTACCACCTCTTGTGCTCATCCTGGACTTATTCAATTTAAAGTTCTACACAGGGTCCATTTTTCTAAGTCAAGACTCTGAAATATATCCAGAAGTTGAAGATAAATGTCATGGCTTTCCCTGTCACCTTAGTCATATGGTTTTTCTTTTGCCCAGATTTGAATGGTTTTTGGACTGGCTACTTTATTATCATGTCCACTGCCCATTGATTGCTATATTCAGGATTCCTGACGCCTCACTTGCACTAAATTCCACTCAGAAGGATATTATAGCTTATACTTCCTTGCTGGCAAGACGTTCTTTATTATTGCATTGGAAGTCTGCTAAATATCCTTCCATCTCTCTGTGGCTTAAAGCCTGTTCATTGTTCTTATGTATATATGTGAGTATATGTGTCTTTACATACATACATATATATATATACTTAACAAAAATGGTAAAATGTATTTTTGGTGATTGGAGGAATCTTATGTCTCTTTTCAACAAAAAAAAAAAAATCTGCAAACAATACAAATAATACAAATATGTAGTGAGCTCATTTGCTAAAGTGCTACTGGACTGTTCAGTGGTGCTGCAGGTTCTTAATACACAATTATCTTTTCAGCAATAAGTGACTCAGATCAGGGGAAATGTCTGTATGATAGTTGACTCACTTCTAACCTCATCCATCCATTCACTGTCCTAAGAACACGGCAATCGCTTGGAGGGCCGCCACTCCGGCTCACACAGTCCCTCTCACTCACACCCAACCTCCTCCTCCTCCAGAGAGCAGCGGCCTGAGAGGAAGGACAAGGAATCATCAGGTTAGTCAGTGTGTAGCTTTGTTCTTTACAGACTCATGTATGTTCAGAGTCTGACTCTGGAAAGCTCTTTTAAACTCATCTGCTAACGGGGAAGAGAGTTTGTCTGTGCTCAGCTAAAATCACACTTTACCTGTTGTTTACCTGAGATTTCTCACATCACTTCTAGTTTTGGAGCCTTACACAAGAGTGATGTGGAGCATTCTTTGCTTTCCCTCCTCCCTTTGCTTCGTGCTGTGTCTACAGGGGGTTCCTCTGGCATCGGTGGGAAGCGTCCACACCATGACTCCACTGACACCAGCCGACATCCACCCTCCTCTAAGGCGGCTCACAGCTCCAAACGTGGACAGTCCAACATCACAACTGTCAAGAGCGGGATGAAGACTGGAACTAAGATGGCTGAGACAGCAAGTAACAAGGCGGCTGACACAGTGGCTGTTTTTCTCTTTAGTTGTGTAAAGCTTGTCACAGAATTCCACTGTTTTGGACCAAGCTCAGCCACAGCTAACTATGTCTACACACTTCTTTCAGCCTAAAACTAACCAAAGACCAATGCTGTTGCTTTGTAGTGTGCCCGGCCTCCTCCAGCCAAGAAGAAGAAGAAAACAGCCACTCCAGCCTCTCTGGGCTCGTCTGTTGCAGATCGTCTGGTTTATCTGACAGGCATTCCAAACCACGCCTCGGAGCAGGAAGTCACTGACTTGGTCGGGTCCTTTGGCAAGATCAACAACGTGATCCTCATGCCGTGCTCAGAAGAAGACAGTGAGAAGAGCCAAGGACAGAAGGTACGTCTAAGAGTATCTACATGTTCATGTGTTTTACAAGAAATTTCATGCTTATTTTCTGTTTTGTTGTATTAAAATGTGCAGAATTAACATTTTCTCTAAGTGTGTTTTACAAGAAAGAATAGCATTGGCCTGTTCATCTGTCACTCTTCAGTCAACAAAACAGTGGCTGTGGATGTTTTAGCCTGTGCAGGTTTCCTGCTTCTACTTTGCACAACGTCATCGTGGTTTCTGTCTGTCCCACATCATCACTTTGTCTCCCTCCCTTGCTGCAGGCATCTGTATGTATGGTGAAGGCTGAAGACTCTCAGGCACTGGCTAACTCCACAAATCTCTCCATCAGAGACCAGAAAATCACTGCTTCAACAGCCAAGGTACCATGTGGAAAACACACACATGTGGCACTGAAGGCATGTTCACTTTAAACCCTTTCAATCATAGAAAACATAAAGCTTCCACAAAAATGCTGAGTGGAGTTTGTTTTCTGTCTAAATGCAATTGTTGATTCAGAAACCATCTCATACACAAAATTAGTTTCAGTTCCTTTTTTAATTATTATTTTTTGATGTTTGAAGTCTCATTTCTTTTTGATTTCCTTTAGAAACCTGAAGGAGTGCAGTCTCCTGATGCCAACAACAGGTCTGCCACAGTTATCATCACCGTTCTTCCCCTTTAACCCCATATGTTGTTCACTCAACCTGCCCATTTCAAACCTGCACTCAGATATGATTATTTCTGACTTCACAGCAAACCTGCTTCAGGACAGGAGAAGGGTCCTGCCGGGGAAGACTCAGGTAGGACAACAAAAAACCGCCACTGCTAGTCTGCAGGCAGTCAGTGCTACTATATCTACATCTATCACTGTCAAGAAATACTCAGTATATCTAGTTAAAATCACAGTTAACTATACATGATCACATGGAATAAATTGTTGCTTAGTCACATGTAGTCTGGTTTGTGATGTCTTGCTTTTGCTGGCTTGTAGTTGTGATGTGTATGAAAACATACTGAGTGTAGCATCTTCTCCTCCTACTCCCCACTGCAGGAGCTGAGGCTCAACACAAGACGTCTGATGAGGTACAGTTTCCTTCACTTCCATCACATTTTCTTGTGTTTCAGCCTGATACTAAAATCCTTTCAGGTCATTTTCCCCCTCATCAGTCTGAAAACAGAATTTTATGTTTGGAAATGTACAAAAAGGAAAACCTAAGTTCAGCTAAATGTCTGTTAAATTCACTTGTTCTGTAATGTCTCCTACAGAAAGGCATGGTGTTGATCACAGGACTTCCTGAGAGCAGCTAGTCAGAGAGTGACATCATCAAGCTGATCCAGCCCTTTGACACGCCCTCGGACCTCATCCTGGCAAAACAAATGGGAAAGGTTGGTGTGATCACACCTGGACACCAGTAATACATGTAGCCATGCAAGCTGCTTCTGTCATAGCTTCAACTACTATCACAGGCAGGCTCAGTGGGACTGTTTTGTGGACAGTCTACACACTCAATCTGTCCATATATACTAGTTTCTGGATTGTTGACCTGTTACAAAGTTCATCTTCCTACAGCACCGTGTTAAAAACATCCTTATTGTATGTTAGGTGCTTGTGTCAGTGGCAGACACAGAGATTGCTCAAGAGATAGTGAAAGTCCACTCCTTCATCCCCACCAAGATTAAAGACTGTGAGGTGAAGATAATCCATGTCAAACAGCGTATTGGCCTCAGCACACCGGTAAGGCCTCTCATCATTCACCCACATCCTTTACAGGACACTCATCATCTTTTTCTCCTCCTCTGCTCTAATCTTCTATATTAAATATCTTCCTTTTGTGTGCTTGCTTCTTTCATCTTGTGCTTAGTGTAGCATTTCTAGTTGTTTGTGAACCTTGAGCAGTAACTGCTGATTAACAATAAAAAAACCTCTTTACACAGGTGGCCCTCTACAATCTGCTGATGGGATCAGTGGACTCATTAGTGAGTATTTCTACCATTAGATATTTCTATGCACTTCATCTTATTTATTCCTTGATGTAACAAGGACAGTGCACGTTAATAAACTTTGCTGTAAATACACCAGGGACAAGTGTAGATGATCCAAATGTACATTTACACTAAGCTCTTTAAAGTAATAAACCTAAATCAGGCTGAAGGGTCTTACTGTCAAACTGCAGCAGTAAGTGTTCAGTTGTCCCTGTCCTACATTTTAGATGTAGATAAACAGGGACAGTCCTGTAAAACGTGACGTCTGCTGAAACTTTACAACTAGTTTTTCTTATAAAAAGTACATTAAAGTAAGAAAACAGTATTTTTCATGGGTATAGTAATATTGCAGAAACCCTCATTTACTGGTGGTAATGAATATGTCTTCTGTATATCTTCTGCTTTAGTCTTCTGTGTACCTTGATCCACTAATTATCCGCTGGCTAATTAGTGACTGTATGTCCTTTGTGTCCTTCAGGAGAGTACTGTTCCAGTGGGCTGGAGCAGGCTCTTGGTGATCAGTAATGTCCCCAACATGCCCTCTGGATCCTCTGAGGTCCAAAAACTGGTGCGACGCTTTGGTACCGTCATCAAGACCCTCGTGCTCAACAACATGGTGAGGGCTGTTTGTCTGTGCAGCTGCAGATAAGCCATCCATGAGATCCTCAGCCACCCCTGTCCTGAATATTCGTGTCCTCACACACAGCTCTGTCCTGGGCTGAAAATACAAATCACATTTTCTCCAAATCATGTCTTGCTCTTTATCTTAAGACATGTAACATGCTGTTGATGTGATGTTGTGCCTCTTCCTGCTTAGGTCATTTGTGAGATGGCGACTGCAGCCATGGCATTCTCTGTTTACAAACGCTTCCAGACGTTTCCGTGCATCATCCAGAACAACCCCCTGTTCTTCTCCCGCAAGCCGGGCCCCAAGGCCAACACACAGACAAAAGTCATCACTACGTACCTTGAGTCGTCTGAGGTCGGTAATTGATTGGCAGTGCTTGCTCATTATTCAGTTAGACATACAGTCATGCAGGAAATTATTAATACCCCTGGCAAATTTTGACTTAAAGTTACTTCATCATCATCATCATTTTCATCCACTTATCCGGGGCCGGGTCGCGGGGGCAGCAGCCTAAGCAGGGATGCCCAGACTTCCCTCTCCCCGTACACTTCTTCCAGCTCTTCCGGGGGAACCCCGAGGTGTTCCCAGGCCAGCCGAGAGACATAGTCCCTCCATCGTGTCCTAGATCTTCCCGGGGCCTCCTCCCGGTGTGACATGCCCGGAACACCTCCCTAGGGAGGCGTCCAGGGGGCATCCTTAATAGATGCCCGAGCCACCTCAACTGGCCCCTCTCGATGTGGAGGAGCAGCGGCTGTACTCCAAGCCCCTCCCGGATGACCGAGCTCCTCACCCTATCTCTAAGGGAGCGCTCATTTCGGCCGCTTGTATCCGAGATCTTGTCCTTTCGGTCATGACCCAAAGCTCATATCCGTAGGTGAGAGTAGGAACGTAGATTGACCGGTAATTCGAGAGCTTCGCCTTTTGGCTCAGCTCCTTCTTCACCACGACGGACCGGTACATCGACCGCATTACTGCAGAAGCTGCACCAATCCGCCTGTCAATCTCACGTTCCGTCCTTCCCCCACTCGTGAACAAGACCCCAAGATACTTAAACTACTCCGCTTGAGGCAGGAGTTCTCCTCCAACCCGGAGAGGGCAAGCCACCCTTCTCCGGTTGAGAACCATGGCCTCGGACTTGGAGGTGCTGATTCTCATCCCAGCTGCTTCACACTCGGCTGCAAAATGCCCCAGTACATGCTGAAGGTCTTGGCCTGATGGAGCCAACAGGACAACATCATCCGCAAAAAGCAGGGATGAAATCCTGTGGTCCCCAAACTGGACTCCCTCTTGCCCCTGGCTGCGCCTAGAAATCCTGAAATTATCAACAGAACCGGTGACAAAGGGCAGTCCTGCCGGAGTCCAACATGCACTAGAAATTGGTCTGACTTACTGCCAGCAATGGGAACCACGCTCCTGCTCCGGTTTTACAGAGACCTGACAGCCCTTAGCAGAGGGCCCCGGACTCCATACTCCCAGATCACCCTCCACAGGATGCCACGAGGGACACGGTCGAACGCTTTCTCCAGATCCACAAAACACGTGGACTGGTTGGGCAAACTCCCATGAACCCTCGAGCACCCTATAGAGAGTATAGAGCTGGTCCAGTGTTCCACAACCAGGACGAAAACCGCATTGTTCCTCCTGAATCCGACTATCGGCCGAATCCTCCTCTCCAGTACCCTGGCATAGACTTTCCCAGGGTGGCTGAGGAGTGTGATCCCCCTATAGTTGGAGCACACCCTCCGGTCCCCCTTCTTGAAAAGAGGGACCACCACCACCGCCTTGTCTGCCACTCCAGGGGTACTGTCCTCGACTGCCACGCGATGTTACAGAGGCGTGTCAACCAAGACAGCCCTGCAACATCCAGAGACTTGAGATACTCGGGACCAATCTCATCCACTCCCGGTGCCTTGCCACCAAGGAGATTTTTGACCACCTCAGTGACTTCAGCTTGGGTGATGGATGAGTCCGCCCCCGAGCTCCCAGCCCCTGTTTCTTCAACGGAAAGAGTAACAGTGGGATTGAGGAGATCTTCAAAGTATTCCTTCAACTGTCTGATAATGTCCCCAGTCGAGGTCAACAGCTCTCCACCCCCACTATACATAGTGTTGGTAGAGCACTGCTTCCCTCTCCTGAGGCGCCGGACGGTTTGCCAGAATCTCTTCGAAGCCGACCGATGGTCCTCCTCCATGGCCTCACCGAACTTCTCCCAGATCCAAGTTTTTGCCTCTACAACCGCCCGGGCTGCAGCACTCTTGGCCTGTCGGTACCTGTCAGCTGCCTCGGGAGCCCCACAAGCCAACCAGGCCCGATAGGACTCCTTCTTCAGCTTGACAGCATCCCTTACCTCTGGTGTCCACCACTGGGTTCACCACCAGGTGGTGATCAGTTGACAGCTCAGCCCCTCTCTTTGCCCGAGTTTCCAAGACATGCGGCCGAAGGTCAAACGACACGAACACGAAGTCGATCATTGACCTTCGGCCTAGGGTGTTCTGGTGCCATGTGCACTGATGGACACCCTTATGTCTGAACATGGTGTTTGTTATGGACAAACTGCGACTAGCACAGACGTCCAACAACAGAACACCATTCGGGTTCTGATCGGGGAGGCCGTTCCTCCCAATCACGCCCCTCCAGGTGTCACTGTCGATGCCCACGTGGGCATTGAAGGCCCCCAGTAGAATGACTGAGTCCCCGGTCGGAGCACCGTCCAGTACACCCTCCCAGGGACTCCAAGAAGGTCTGGTACTCTACACTGCCATTCGGCCCATAGGCCGAAAACAACAGTGAGAGACCTCCCCCCGACCCGAAGGCGCAGGGAGGCGACCCTCTCATTCACCGGGGAAAACTCCAACACATGGCGGCTGAGCTGGGGAGCTATAAGCAAGCCCACACCAGCCCGCCGCCTCTCACCGCGGGCAACTCCAGAGTAGAAGAGAGTCCAGCCTCTCTCAAGGAGTTGGGTTCCAGAGCCCAGACTGTGCATGGAGGTGAGCCCGACTATTTCTAGTCGGTACCTCTCAACCTCCCGCACAAGCTCAGGCTCCTTCCCCTCCAGTGAGGTGACATTCCATGTCCCAAGAGCCAGTTTCTGTGCCACGGGAGGATGGCCCCACGTCGTTCTTTCAAGCTCTGCCCGGCCGGGCCCCGTAGGGAGAGGTCCAGCCACCAGGCGCTCGCATGTGTGCCTCAACCCCAGGCCTGGCTCCAGGGTGAGGCCCCGGCTGCGCCATACCGGGCGACGTAACTGACCTTGCTTTAGTTATAGTCATAGGAGGCTTCTGAACCGCTCTTGGTCTGACCCGTCCCCCAGGACCTGTTTGCCTTGGGAGACCCTACCGGGGCATTTAGCCCCGACAACATAGCTCCTAGGATCATTCGGGTACTCAAATCCCTCCACCACGGTAAGGTGGCGGTTCTAGGAGGGAAAAGTTACTTTTAAATGTAAATAAAAGGTGAGAAATATTTTTTTCCACAATGATGCCTTTTGTACATTATCTTATTATCTTCTGGGAGACACCTGTGTCATTTCCAATCAAGAAAACACTTGCTGGTTGAATAAAAGTAACTTTAAGTCAAAATTTGCCAGGGGTATGAATAATTTCGGGCTTGACTGTATTTGTTATCTATTGCTGGCATGATGTCCCGCAGCGTCAGCTCTATGTGCACGTGTTTGATGTCACACTGCTCAATAGCTCCTTGTGTCTGGTCATAGGATGCACCTGCTAACGACAAAAGCAGCCAAACAGCAGCAGCTGCAGAGGAAGAGGAGGCTGTCCATATAGAGAAGTCTCAACCTCCTTTGGAGGAGGTGGAAAAAGACACTTCTGGGACAGACCAGACGATGAAGTTCACAGAGAAGAGGGCTGGTGAAGACCAAGCTTTGGGAGAAAACGCCAGCAAAGACAGCATCAGAAGCCATGAGCCTAGCGCTGCTGTTTCCCACTCTTCAGCTGCACAAGACGCCAAAGCAGAAGCAGTCATGGATACAGACATGAGGGAAACATCTGCTGATAAAACTGTCACAGAGACAGTAGGAGACAATAACGGAGTCAATCTATCTGAAGCAGGAAAGGACAAGGCTGCAGGTGCCCAAGAGACAAAGGCATCTGTCTCTAATGGCAGAGCAGCTTCCATGGAGACGGCCATGCCAGAGCTACCTAAGGTAACATACAGCAGAAGTGTGTCTCTGCGCTCGTCAGCCTGTTGTTGGAGTCGGGTTGTTCTTCTGTGTAGCTCAGCTTGTGAGGTTTCATGTCTCTTTTTCATCCCTGTTTCACCAGGTCACTCAACAAATGGTTAACGCGTTGCTTGTAGAGTGCCGAACAAGAACCGGCAGCCATCCTAACAACGTAGAAGCTTCCACCTGTGGCGTGAAGGGGGAAACACAAACAGAGACAGAGCAGGACAAAAAGTCAGCAGAGGGGACAAAAGAGGCGGCCAAGAGCCACACAGAGGAGGAGGTGAAGAAGCAGGAGAGGGAGAGGAAAGAGAGGGAAGCCAGAAAGGAGGTGAGGGAGAGAGAGAGGAAGGAGAGGGAGAGGAGGGCCTGGGAGAAGGAGGAGAGGGCTAAGAGGGAGAGGGAATGGGATGAAAGAGCCAGGAAGGAGAGGGAGAAGAGGGAGGAGGAAAGGAGGGAGTGGCAGAGGAGGGAAAGAGAGAGGAGGGAGAGAAAGAGAGCACACGGTGAAGGTTTGTCCGGATCCAGGTGGTCTTGCCGGTCGGAGGGATACAAGCAGAGCTCCTGGACGGACGCACAGCTTAACAGCTCACAGGCTGAGACCACAATGGTGAGGAGGTGCTGCTGGGTCAAAACCTGGACACTTAAATGTCTCCTGTGTGTCCTAACCCACAACCCCGTTTCTTTGTCCTGTCATGAAATCAGGTGGAGGACGAGGACCACTTCCCATTCAACATGAGTGACTTTGTGACATTAGATGAAGTAGGAGATGTTACCGACCTTCCGTGTTCCCCTGCTGCTGTTCCCATGGAAACCACAGACAGGGAGGAGGAGGATGCTACCACGTCTGTCCCTCAGGACACTACAGGGGTACATTTTAGCTTGTGGTACATTTTAGCTTTTCTCTACATGTTTGATGGGGGGTGTCCGAGACTTAAATGTCCACAGTCTTATGATGTCAGTCCTTTTCTGGGTTTCTGCTTCTAGGTCACACCCATGGAGGTTGCCATAGAAACAGCAGTATCGGATGCCACAGTGACTCTGCTCAAGTCTGATCAACAAGTATCAGAGTCCGAACCCGTGAGAGCACCAACAGCTGACTCCTCAGACAGGTCGTCAGGTTTAACACCCGGTCCGGTCCTCACCGCTGCAGCATCCACCTTACCAGCTCCACAGGCTGAGTCCTCTCTCAGCCAAACACCTGAGACTGGTACAGCCTCACACTGATTTCAAATCTACCATCAACACAAGGAAACACAGTCTTTCCTAGATATTTTTCTTTGTTTTTGGTTTCAAATTGTAAATTTGGCCTGAAATCTGTCTTTATTTTTAGAAATCACACCACTGCCCACCCTGGACTCCACCCCAGAGGTCCAACACCTGTCCGTGCCTGCCCCTGCAGCATCAGGTAACCCACCTGAAGCTGCCCCTGCAGACTCCTCCTCAAACAGCCCAGCCATAGGAGCAGTGACCACAGAGAGTGAGGACCATAAGAAAGAAGAGAGTCCTCTCAGTCACAGCCAGGCCAAGGAGGAGGAGACGGTGCTGGTGTTGGACAAAACAGAAGGACAGGAGAGGATGCAGGACCAGGAGGACAAAGAGACGGTAGCTCCTGCTGCAGAGACGGGTACGCTTTGATTTTCTTTGAAGTAGAACTGTGAGTGGCAGCAGTTCCTCAGTGGGTAGAGAATCAGGCTTGTCCAAATTTACCTCTTCTTCAAATGTTTGAGATGATGGGACGTTGTCCTTGGGGCAGGTACTTGCCATAAGTCATTGCAGGTGTTTAATAACAGCACCAAGATGAAGACACATGAAGTCCATTTGGAAAATGCTTAATTATTAGCTTATCTGCTTTGTTGAGCAAAGCCAGGACCAGGTCTTTTTACCCCTGTGTATGTCCTAGATTGGTCTTTAAAGCAGTCCCTGTCTCTTCTAGGAAAGCAACAGACGTCCAAAGACCAAACAAACGGAGAAGAGGAGAGTATGAAGAAGACATTACAGATGAAAACACCCATGAGCACGGACTACTCCCTCCCCCCTTTTGACCCCAGCAATCCAGTTGGTATGACACTATTTATTCACTGTGACGGTTCATCACTGTTTTCTTTACATGTGTATTTCCACAGTCACTCTTGTGTGTGTGTGTGTGTGTGTGTGTGTGTGTGTGTGTGTGTGTGTGTCCTCAGGTATGGAGTTCTTAGTCCCAAAGACTGGTTTCTTTTGTACAGTATGTAATCCATTCTTCAGCGGAACCAAAGAAGCTGAGATCAACCACTGCAGAACCATCAAACACTACGAGAACCTAAAGGTAGGCAGCTCATGGTTATTTGTTGCACTTTCTCCCTCTTTTATTCTGCTCCATTTTCACACTTACTGTGATACAAGTGATAAAACATCCACGTGTGTTCACAAAGAGTGTTTTTCCTTTTGTCCTCCTCTTGTAGAAATACCTGCAGACTGAGAAGACGGTGAATGTGACGGACAAACCAGACCCCAGCTGAATGTGGCTGTGAAGCTTTTCACTCACTTTTGCCATTCCCCTCCTTTTGTATCGTCTCTTTATTTCTCTCTCAAGGTCCAGATTCTCACACTGGTATAGATTAGTCTCATGTCTCCATTTAAATAAATATGACATTAATAAAATGTATTTACTAAATTGTGGTTTGTCGCTCATTCACAATCTCAGTGTCTGATAATATTTGATAGAAGTCTGTTATCAATGATTTATAGCATCATAAAACCACACACTGTCATCACAATAACCTTAAAGCAAAGATGAAAATCTCACTGCATCAACTTGTATCTTTACACCTGCACTGATTTTCATTGACTGTGGGATAAACACTCAAACCAGGGATCCTTTGTGTGGCACTTGTCAAGTCCCAGCTTATTAGCAGGATATTTATTTCAGCACAAGATGGCAGTACACTCTGTTCTAAGCTCAGAGCATCAACCTGTTTCTGACACAGTCTTACAAATCCTTTCATACCTCAGATTAGCTTTTCTGTGTGTCAGAGTCTTGTGCTACCGTGGAGTGTCATCAGGTTCAAGGTGACTAAACTATGGCCATAAACTGTTTCCTCACTATGAGTCAAATTGGTGGACCATTACCTTCATCAAGGTGGGAGAGAAGATTCAGCTTCAACCAAAGGCTCAAACAGAGCTCCTCTCTGCAGTACAGCAACTGTACTAACAACTCAGATATCATCATGAAATATTTGCAGAAAAATCTTTTTGGGATTTCACGAGGTGTGGCTGCATCAGACAGACACAAACAAAACAAATCATTTGTTTATTGTTATCAAGACAAAAAATAGCAAAAGTAAATTCTTCATGGTGTCAACATGTCAGTTCTCAACATTGTCGGTATCAAAGTTAACAAATAACAAAGAATGTCTTCAAAACTGAACAAAAAATAAATAAAGCATCACATAACAAAATTCATATTTAGTACTCCTGCCATTAGCACGCAGTAGCACTTTAATCCTGGCTGGCATGTTCTCCACGAGCCTTTCACACTGTTGAGGGGTAATCTTCTCCCATTCTTCTTCAATGACTGTTTTTAATTCTTCCAGATTCTTTGCTTAAAACAGACCTTTTGATAATCCAGCAAAGATTTTCAATGGGGCTCATGTCCGGGGATTGAGCTGGCCACTCTAACACCTGGATATCGTGCTCCTGCAGCCAAGTTCTACTTGACCTGGATGCGTGCGTATGTATGTATGTATAGCAGCTATTTTTCTTAATTTAGTTTCTTAGTTATTCTGCTACTGGAATAGTGTTTATTTAATCTTGTTCTGGCCATATTGGTCTCTTACTTATATTTTACTTACTGTACTGTACCCCTGCTGTTGCTAAATGCAATTTCCCCACTGAGGGAATAATAGAGGATTTTCTTATCTTTCTTAATGAGCTTTATTTCCAACATGGTACACCTCAGTCATACTACAGTAACAGCTATCTGTAATGTATCCACACTTTGTCATTTGAGCCATCTGGATTCTTCCAATTGGGACTTTTGGAGCTGCATTTACCACTTTGCCTCATTCATGGCCTGTAACGTGCCTACTTGTAATTTGGATATTTCCTCAATGGCAAGTTGCTGATGTGGATTCAAGAAGATATTTTCTAGTTCCACCTAAAGAATTACAGTATGAAAATGAAGGGCAGAGATGATGGAGGATATCATTCTAACTCTTATTTTATTGCCATCAATTCAATTCAATTTATTCATTAATTATACAGCACCTTACAGAGAAAGAGAGAGAAAACTCTCTCTTTCTCTCAGAGAGAGAAGAACTCTCTGAGAGAAAGAGAGAGAAAAAAACTCTCTCTTTCTCTCAGGGAGACAAGAACTCTGAGAGAAAGAGAGAGAAAAAACTCTGTGGAGGGAAGAGAAAGAGAGAACAGCAGAGAAGTTGAGATAGAGAGAAGCAGAGAAAGAGAGAGTTCTTCTCTCTCTTTCTCTTTCGGTGGAGAAAGAGGGTTAGCGTTACGCAGTGGCGGTTCTACATTGAATTACTTGAAATTAAAGTTATCAGAAATTAAATAAATATACTCTATATACATAAAAGTGGCAAAAATATACACAATCACACATAACAACAGCAGATAATAATGATATAAGATAAAACAATATAATTTTTTAGAATAATTTAAAAAATCAAAGAATAATATACAAATAAAATATAGAATAAATATTGTGAATAGCACAAATCATTCATCACACAAATGAAAACACACTACAGGAAATCTAATTCTAACACTATTGCACTAAGAGCAGCAAAGAAAAAACTCAAACTAAAACCTGAGCTTTCTGGCCTTCCTTGATGCAAAATCATCAATAATGTGATTATACGAAATCTGCTCCCTATTGAATGATTGATACTGATGACAGCAAGGCCACTGAGTAGTAGCTTGTGCCAAAAACCGCCACTGGCGTTACGGAAAACGCTGTTTCTCGCTGAGGAGGGCTAAAGAAGGCCATGCTCTCCTTCTCGCTCCCTCCCTCTCCATCGATAGAGACAGAAAGAGAGAGGAAAAGCGTCTCGGTCTCTATCTGTCTCAAGGAGAGAGAGGGGAAGCTCTCTGGTGTAACTCGCTCTCTGCCTGAGAGAGAGAAGAGAGAGATCTCTTGCTCTTCCCTTTCTCTCTGCCAGAGAGAGAGGAGGAACCCAGAGAGAAAACACAGAGAGGCAAAAACTCTGATAATGTATTTACATTATTTCCATTTCTATACATCTAAATTTAAATAAGCATCTCTCTCTGTGTTTCTCTCTCTCGCTCCCTGAGAGAGAAAGAGAGAGCAAAAACTGTGTTTCTCTCTCAGGGAGAGAGAGAGGAGGACAGAGTCTGGTGGCCCGGGTCACATCTGTATTCAGTTCTCCTGGATATTAACCTCACAGACGCTCAAAATGAACCGTTATCAGTAAGGATCCGCAGCATGAGCGGATCGAAAGCGACTGAATGCCCCCAGCAAAGACGTTGGTAGCCTGAGACACCGGCGACGCACCCCCACCAGAGCTGTCCCTACCTCCTCAGAAACGTTGAGTCAGTGAAGGAAGGCTCCTCATTTATATCATCTGGCTGCCGCCGTAGTGACGTCAGAGCCGTTGCCTGGGAATCAAAGGCAGGTGAGATGGTGACGTCATGAGCCACACCTCCTCTGAGCTGCTGCTCACTGGATGCTTTTTGCTTTTGACTACATTCACAGTTAAACTCTACAAAGTGTTGCGAGTGAAAATCCCAGCAAGTGTAGGGGTGTTCTGATACATCAGTCAGATTGTTGGAAAATTCCAAAGCATTCCAAAGACAGTGGAAAGAATAAACATGATCAAGTGCAGCTCTACACTTTGTCATGTATGACTTCATTTAATACTGTAGCTTCATACATGATCATCCACAGCTGAAGCTCACATTCATGCACCTGTCCTGACAAGATGCTACATGTGATTGATTGTGATCCACCATGTCTCAGCTAAAATGTTTTTCCTTGAGTCTTATTCAAAATGTGACACTGAAAACTGAACCATCTGTGCCAACAGAATGAAGAGAAGTTCTGAAAAAACCATCAACAAACTCAGAGCAAGAGCTTCATAAATACCTTTATTGCACATTAAAATCTGTATTCATTTCAACAACTGTATCAACTGTCAATATCAGTTTTATTTTTCCCAACTAGTTATTGTAAATGAAGACATATTTAATGAGCCTTATTCATTTGTGGTCACAGTTATATTGAATTTCAAATAAACCTACTGTAACCCCCAACAGTAATGGCACTGAGTTCATTTTCTATGAACTACTCGTCAGGTTTTTCCAGATTTACCATAAAGCTCATAATGAATCTAACAGGATGCTTTGGTGAATTAATGTTTTCAGTGTCATTAAAATTGGTACAAGTACAAAAGACACATGAGGAAAGCAGACATTCCAATATAGACAGCAACATTCAATCAACATTTCTATTATTTATGTAGCTGATTAAAGCTAATACAGAAATGGACTTGTAATTAATTACAAATTGTGGGAAAAACCTCTATCAGTGTGTTCTTGGATGGTTACAATAGAGTGCAAACCAGATAAGGTATGAAAAAGAAACAGCAACAAACTCAGAGCAGCTTCATAAATACCTTTATTGCACATTAAGAAGTGGATTCATTTCAAGAATTGTATTAACCATCAATATCAGCAGAAAGGTATGAAAGAATGGAATAAACTGATGAATGGTCACAAGTGTTAAAAATGGCCACTGTGTTAAAAATACACACACACACACAAACACACACACATACAGTAGCATATATAGTAGGATTTTATTTCAGCTTCATTTAACCAGGTAAGTCCATTGAGAACCAATTCTCATTTGCAGTGACAACCTGGCCACAGACACAATCCAGAAGATAAGACATATTCATTACATATCAATCAAAATGACAGTGTAATATGTGCATATATATACAGGGAGGTTCATGGTAAATGTCTAAAAACAAGTACAAGGATGTTGGATTATGGTTTGTAATGTATTCTTAAAAGAAGAGAATGGTATTAAAGAGCTGAGTTTTACAGTCTGTTGTAAGTGATTCCAGTCGTTTGTGGCAGAAAATTGAAAAGAGAAGCAACCAAAGGAGGTGCAGGCTTTTGGAATGACGAGGTTAATGAAGCTGCTGGAGCAAAGACTGAGACTAGAGTTCTGAATATTGAGCAAAGAGCGTAGGTATGAACACTGTAAAATGGAATTGCTAATATAGCTTAAAATAAGAAGTGATCTTAACTGAGGTGTGCTTACTTTGCTGACTCTGCTATGGTACACTTAGTTAATAAAACTTTTTAGGGAAAAAAGTAATTAAAGTCATCAGCATGAGAAAGTATGAGTGATGAAGAGCTGTCCTCACAACAACTGACACCTATGCCCGACACTAGGTGGCAGCACTTGGCTGTGTGACATGCGCATTTCCCCGTGAAGACGTGCTCGGTAATGGCCGCAAGCTCATTGAAAGCGGGAAGAAAGCTTCTGTCTCTGTCATGTTAAGGTAAGTTGCTGCAAACTGGAACATTTTATCGGCTTTTTTATTTAGTAAGGTCTTTAGGTCTTATGCCGTATGCCTCATCTGTCGGCGAAAGCTTTCAGGTTAACCGTATGTCTTCAGATTGGCAATTCAAATACTCCTAAGCAAGCTGAAATGACACTGCCTTTTTATTTATTTATTTATTTTGCTGGGACTCGGTCCCAACAGACACCACAGAGGTTAGCATGTGTAGATAGCGCGTTAGCTAGCGCTAACGTCGTTAGCGCTTTCTCTAAATGTCCCACTTAAATATTTACTGTAGCACTTGATTTAGCAACTGTTAAGAAGCACAATACGTTTGCCGAAACTCTTTGAGGTATCCTAAAAATTAGAATGAATGAGTAGTTTTACAAGGCCTAGGGCTAACGTCGCTAGCGCTAGCACGTTGATGTAATGAGCACTTGTAAGCTAGCGCTAACGACGTTAGCCCTTCAAAGTCAAAGTCAACTTTATTATCAAAACCATATGAACAGGTCATACACAGGTTTTGAAATTGCAGTGCTCCCTAGGCCCACAGTGTTACACTAGATACATTAGAAAAATAGCTATACAAAATATTAACATATTCAAGATTCAAGAGTCTTTAATGTCATTATGCAAACATAACTAAATTTTGCAGAGACTCCCGGCTTTAAGGCACATATATAAATAAATAATACAAATAGGCTATTTAAAAAAGAACACTTATGAAAACATAAAGTATCGTAAGTAAAGTAAGTAAGTAATAAAGTGCAGCTTAGTGCAAGTGCAGTGTATGGAATGCTGTGAGTGTTTAATTGTGTTCTGTGTGGTTGTCAGCATCAGCAGGGGTGGGGGTGGTGTTGGGGGCGTGTTCCTGTATGGGGATGGGATTTGAGTGTTTTCACTGCGGTGGGACTGTTGCTTTTACAGCTCTGGGGAAGAAGCTGTCCCTGAGTCTGTTGGTGATTGTTTTAATGTTCCTGTACCGCGTTCCTGATGGAAGCGGTACAAACAGTGCGTTGCCCGGGTGGGTGGGATCTGTTGCAATGCGTCTGGTCCTTTTCACTCGAGCAACGTAAACTGAGTCCAGATCTGCTAGCCGACGGCCGACAATCCCCTGTGCTGTCTTCACCACCCGGGTTAAGTCCTTCCTGTCCTGTGCTGTGCAGATACGATAGCACACTGTCACACTGAGGCACAGGACGCTTTCGATTGTGGCTCTGTAAAAGTTTGCCAGCAGCTGAGAATAGAGTCCAGTCCGCTTCAACTTCCTGAGAAAGGAGAGTCATTGTTGGGCCTTTTTCACCAGGTGTGAAGTGTTCACAGACCACGAGAGGTCAGAGGAAATGTGGACGACCAGGAACTTTATGCTGTCCACACGCTCCACCGCCTCCCCATGCAGACAGGAGTGTGTTCAGTCTTCCTGGACCTCCTATAGTCCACTATGACCCTAACAGTTCAGGGCCAGCATGTCCGGGGGAACAGTGTTAAATGTAATGTCAATTTATCATATAACCATATATTCTTTTATCAAGCATTCATATATTCTCATGAACTCGTATATTCAATTCTGGGTGAAGTACATATAACATGACATGTAGTGGCCTAATGTACTTTGTTTACTGTACTTTGTGAAGACACCTGTTATGTCTCCAGTGCCTCCGAGCACAACTTATCTCTATTTTTTGACCTGCAAATTATTTTGTCTCCCTGCCCTCTTTGCCATCCTGGTACGTGAGAAACAGGCATAAGTACTCTTGTAACTTGTAACCTGGGGTCAGACCTCTGTAGCATGACATGCTGCGTGAGCTCTGTCCTTTCTGCAGAAATGGATTATTCTGTAAACCTTATTTTATAATAAAACATCAAAAGACAATAACTGTCTAAAGAATTATATTTCACTTCTCATCAGGAGGAAAGTATTTTTCCACCACAAACTTGGCGACGAGGATGGGATTGGACGTGTGATCTGGACTCCGTTGGAAAGACAGAAAGCCGGCTGCAAAGAAAGATTCCTCCCTGTGGGTGAGAAGCTGTCCTCAGACGGAGCCCGGTCATCGCTCCAATCCCGAGGGATTTAAAGGGAAAGAATCACGCACGGTGAGAAGTGTTGATGTTGCTTGTGAGAGTTTGCAGAGTTAATCAGGGAATTAAACCGGTATAATCTCACATAAGCACTTGCAGACAGATGTGTCTTGGTTATTATTGTAGTGTTTGAGGATTTCTGGTGTATCTGCTTGAAAAGTGGACCAGTTTATTCTGTAAATACAAGAGACAAAATAATCAGAGATAAAGGTTGGGTAAAAGTCAGAGTAAGGAGAAGTTCAAAGTGGAACCAACTCCCAAAATCCTCCCACCAATAATAAAACTGATGATGGAGAAAAATCCTGGAAGCATGAATCAATTCAAACAGTGGGTTGATTTGGGGTTTCCAGAAAATGGCAGCTTTAGTCTGAGACAATTGGATCAACTGAAGACATGTTTGGAGGCAAAAGAAAAAAAAAAGTGCAGAGCGGCATGTGGCGTTGTCCAAACGTAAACGAGAGAAGCATGAATGGTTTAAAGCAGACTGGAAGGCATATAGCATGTGGAGAAAAGAAGAGAAGAGAGGGAAAGAAGGAGATTAAGAGAACAGACATGAAAACAAATCTGGACACACTAGCACGTATCTTTTTTTAGAGATTGAAAAGGACAAAAGAGCAATGAAAGTGTGGATAGAGGAAGCAGAACGTAGGGAAAAGAAACACAAAAGTACATGACATTCGTCACAGAGAGAAAAAAAAAAAACCTAATACACCTTGTCCTTCTGTTCTCTGTGAGTCAATATGTCAAGGTGGATCGCGACCTCAACTCCTGCCCTCCGACCGCACCTCCACTGCCACTGAGATGGACACTGGCGATATGACCCCAACACTTGTTTTGACTGTCATCAGCAAGGACACTGGGCTAAAGACTGTCCACAGAAGAATGTCTCTGTGCAGACTACAACTGCTGCAAAGTGAGTGCGGGACGGGGCACGAGGAGAGGAGCAACACAGCGACACTGACTCACAGACTACAGGAGGTAACACACACACACACACTGCTTGCAATGAAGACCAGCTTTGCTCACACACTGATTACATGTCACCTGATTGACTACACTGCACAGCACATGTTTCAGAAGGGTCAGATGAAAGGTTTGAGAAGGTTTGGAACAGAAAGCCACTTGAAGTGGAGAAATTGAATATGACATGTATTTATTGGACAAAGAAGGCTGCTGCTGTCTCTGTATCTCTCTCTCGTTCACAAGATGAGCTGTTTGATGGTGCGTCTCCACACGTGTCGCTGGCAAAACCTGCCCACTGGACATGGCAGGAAATGGGACCATGGCTCCGCAGACAACAGACCCTCTCTGATTTCAGGCCCACGAAAGGGGATCCCAGAACACTGTACAGCAAAAGGGCTGATCAGAAAACTTTATTGCCAGGTATGTTACACATACAAGGAATTTGGCGTGGTGTTGTTGGTGCAACAAACAGACAAATTGGACTGACAAGTCCCATAACACAAAGTTGAACAAGAGAAGAAAGTTTTAATACTAAAATAAGAGAAAGAGGAAAGTACTAAGAGGAAGAAAGTCTGTACAAATAATAATAGTATAATGTGCAATGTTGCAAAGATGTATATAAAACAAAACTTACATCTACTGCCTTTGTCGACAGAACGATTTGCTTGATTCCTAATACACACACCACACCTTGCATGCTTTTACATGACACACCAGTTGACATGGCTGAACTATCTGAGGTGCCACCCTGTTTGTGGGCGTGTCACAAATATGACGTGGGGCTTATTGAGGGAGCCACACCTCTTGTAGTTCACCCAAAATCAGATTACAGACCATGCATGAGACAATATCCATTGAAACCAGAAGCGCTAAATGGTATCAGGCCTGTTTTTGATTCACTTTTGAAGGCTGGAGTTATAGTTCCGTGCAATGACTCCCCTGTCAGAACACCAATTTTTCCGGTTAAGAAAATCAGAGACGCAGATCAACCCACTGAGTGGCGATTTGTGCAAGATTTGCAAGCAGTAAATGCTGCAATACATCCGCGGGCGCCCCAAGTTTCAAATCCACATACAATTTTGTCAGTAATTCCACCTAATGCCACTCATTTCTCTGTCATTGATCTTGCAAATGCTTTTTTCTCTGTTCCCGTTCATCCAGATAGTCAATTCTGGTTTGCGTTTTCTTTTGATGGTAAGGGCTACACTTGGACTCGCTGTCCACAGGGATATTCAGAAAGTCCTGGAGTATTCCACAGTGCACTGCGTGACAATTTACAGAGCCTCCATTTGCCTCTAGGTTCTGTCTTGTTACAGTATGTTGATATTGCTAAAACATCTAGCAAACAATGGCCATAAAGCTAGCTTGTCAAAACTGCAGTTTGCTCAGACTTGTGTTACATATTTGGGACATGTGATCACAGCAGAGGGCAAATCTCTCTCTCCCAAACGTATTGAAGCAGTTCAATCTGTACCAAAACCAATCACCAAAAAGCAAATGATGAGTTTCTTAGGCATGATGTTATATTGCAGACAGTGGATCCCAAATTATTCAGAGAGAGAGGCACCTCTCTCTTCCATGATTCATGGTAACAGTCTGTGTGCACATGACAAACTGACTTGGACTGACCAAACTGACAGAGCCTTCACTGACTTAAAGGCTTCTTTGCAGGCTGCTCCCACACTGGGACTGCCAAACCCTGACCTTCCTTTTACTCAGGTTGTTGACCAGAAGGACGGATACATGACCTCTGTTTTGACACAGGAACATGGGGGTAGACTTAGAGCTGTAGCTTATTTTTCCACCAAGCTTGATGCTGTTGCCGCTGGTCTCCCTCTCTGTCTGCGTGCTGTAGCTGCAGCAGAGAAGGCTGTGGTTGCATCACGTGACATTGTGGGTTATGGAGATTTGACACTCATGGTTCCTCATGCTGTTGCTCACATTCTGCACACACAGAAGACCTCTCATCTCTCTGCACAGCGCTGGTTAAGATATCACACTACTTTGCTTGATATGCCTAACATTACTGTTAAAAGATGCAGTGTACTTAATCCAGCAACTCTTCTCCCAACTGCAGCAGATGGAGAAGCACATGACTGTCTTCAGGTTCTTGATGAAGTTTGCACAGCCAGACCAGGTCTTTCCACTCAGCCCATACCAAATGCAGACATGGAGCTGTTTGTGGACGGTTCGGCGTCCTGCAACGTGGACACAGGTGCGGCTCGAGTGGGTTTTGCAATAGTGACATCACATGACATTTTGCTCAGTGGCAAACTGCCATCACACTTTTCAGCACAAGCTGCAGAACTTGTAGCTCTTACTGAAGCCTGTAAACTGGCTTCAGGTAAAACTGTGAATATTTACACAGACTCGCGTTATGCGCTTGGAGTGGTGCACGATTTTGGGGCCCTCTGGCGACATAGAGGATTTCTTACATCTTCTGGCAAGCCCATCTCACACCATAAACTTGTGTCTGCATTGCTAGATGCCATCCTCCTTCCAGCATCCATCTCTGTGATTAAATGTGAAGCTCAATCTAACAGTTCTGACTCTATTTCTACAGGAAATGCTGCAGCAGATGCAGCTGCTAAAGCTGCTGCATTGTCTGGTTCACCTTTCACAGTTAACTGTTTGATGTTGTCTAACACTCCTGACACTTGCTCATCTGCTGATGTTTCTGTTCTGCAGTCTCTTTCCACTCCTCAAGAGCGCACCATGTGGTCAAAATCAGGTGCCGCATTTAAAGACTCAGTGTGGAAGGGTCCAGATAACAAACCTTGTTTGCCTCGTCCTCTCTTCCACTGTTATGCTAAACTGTCCCATGGAAGAGACCACGTGGGCAAAGGGGGAATGTGTGCTGCTGTTAATTCATCATGGTACACATGTGGTTTTTCAACTTTTGCACAGGATTTTTGCAGGAAATGCCTAATTTGTGCATCCAACAATGCATCAGGGGCTATTCATATGCTGCCTGCTGGTCATCCACCACCTGACAGACCTTTTGATCATTTAATGATGGATTTCATTGACCTAACACCAAGTGAAGGGAAAACATACTGTCTTGTAATTGTTGACATGTTCAGCAAATGGGTTGAAGTTTTCCCCTCTTCCAAACAGGATGCTGGAGCTGTGGCTAAAGCACTACTAACTGAAATTATTCCTAGGTGGGGAATTCCTTCAGTCATCAGCAGTGACAATGGACCAGGTTTTGTCAACCAAGCCCTGAAAGAAGTGTCAGACTATCTTGGGTTTGACATACGTCATCATTGTTCATATCATCCACAGAGTGCAGGTGCTGTTGAAAGAGAAAATGGCACCATTAAAGCAAAACTTGCTAAATGTTGTGATGAAACTGGTCTTTTGTGGGTTAAAGCGCTTCCACTGGTGCTTTTCCACATGCGCACGCGAATCAGAAATAAACATGGTTTGAGTCCATTTGAAATCTTGTTTGGTAGACCCCCTCAGACAGGTGTAGGTCCAGTTAGGCGTCCTCCCCTTACCACAGGTGCATGTGATGATGCTATGTTGAGATACTGTGCCAACTTGTCTACAACCTTGTCAGCATTGCATTCACAGGTGAAAAGTGCCCTGCCATCTGCAGCCACAGCAGTCCTCCACAACTTACAGCCTGGAGATTGGGTTCTCATCAAAGATCACAGACGCCGTCACTGGAAACAAAGGTGATTCCAGGGCCCGTTCCAGGTTCTGCTGATCACTGAAACAGCTGTAAAGGTTGCGGAGAAGGCCGCATGGGTACACGCCAGCCACTGCAAACAGGTTCCTGAACCAACAGCCGACATCTAGACACCAGAGGAGTAAAGCTAAGGAGGTGACACAAATTCAGCTCTAGACCCAGAATAATGGTCTAAGAATAAAATTGACTCATCTAGACATTGAGGAAGACAACTGGGGTGTATGCTGTGCGCTGCCCCTAACCTGCAGCTGCTTTGGAACCATCTGCGATATAAGAGTGAGGGGTGAAAAAGCGCCCTCCTCCACCAGTAGCGTGCCAAGCTCCAACGAAGTGACTACAGATTAAAGCTCCGTGTCACCAACGAGAGCAACAATGGAGCCCAGACCTTGGCATCCCTTCAGGGGGCCAGGATGATGCGGTCTCAAAGGTTCAACAGCTTTACTTATTCTTTTAGCTGTATTTGTGGTATTTGTTATTTTTTTCACACATTATACACCACCAGCTAATGCTCATAACCTAACCAGTGTGCATCCTAATGTGTCACAATTCCGAGCACACATGCGCACTCCACGCTCTGTTGATTTATATGAAACTAATCTGTGGACATTGTGGCTAAATTTCACAGCTCAACAACTGTATGGAGGTAATACGTCCTGTTTTATGTGTGCAGCAGGCAGACCCAGATTGCTTATGATAGGTATTCCGTTTGAAGGAGATGATTGTGTTTCCACCAGTACTAATTTGTGTAAGCACGACTGTTTACTAGCTCGAGGAGCCCGCTCTAGAGTCTCCTCTTGGTCCTCATGTAATCTAGGATCCACAGCAGGCTCCCGCCGCCCACAAGGACAGCTCCACCACCTTTAAACAACACACATATTGTCTGTTATTATCGCCCCACCGGTAACCAGTCCGTCGGAAATTGGACGGGGCCCTGTACTCAAATTGTAGTGGCACAAAAGAACAACTCTGGCGACTCTATCCCGAATAAAAAACAGCTGCAGGCCCTGGTATGGTACGAGTGGATAGGTAAGCAAACCTATCCAGTTCCTGATGTTTTCTGGGTTTGTGGAGATAATAAATTGCGTTCTGTCCTGCCTTTCAATTGGACAGGTTTGTGTGGTCATGTAATGCTGGTACAGGAAATTGTTGTCATTCCTGAACAAAGGTTCCTTGCAGTCACTGACCGTCACCGGCAGACGCGAGATGTATTTGGAATGGACCCTAACATATACAGTGATGAGATACATTGATGGACTGGTATGACAGTAAGTTTGGTAAATGGAAATCAATTATCGTATCTGCTATACTTATTGGTGCAAGTGTGTTCAGTCTGATTGGATGTTGTATTATTTCCTGCATTAGAAGTCTATTCTTTATCTTTGTTGCTGTCCGGTGTCTCTGAGCATAACTTGAACTTTATCTCAGTTGCTCATTAATTTTATCACTTGACTTCCAGCTTGTTTTCTTTCCCTGCCATCCCTGCAATCCTGGTATGTGAGGAAGAGACATCAAAAGCCCTGGGAACATGGAGCTCGGGGTCAGACCTCTGTAGCATGGGTTTGCTGCGTGCAAGGTAAGCTGTAGATAATGTGAAATAGTGCTTGTGGCTCAAAGGCGGAGCAAAGTAGATTTGTTTGTACACACACCACATTACAAGTAAACACAATGTGCTTTACATCAAAATGAAAACTGTAGAAAAATAAACACAACATATATATACACTATAAGACAACCACAAACATTAACAGAGCAGGTCCACACAACACATGAATGATGAGCCTGAGAGAACAGGAACATTTTTAGCTAGCTTCTGAATGTGGACACAGGTGTGATGGACATCAGGTCACCAGGAAGTTTGTAGAAACTGCAGCTTCTCCACTTTTACCCCAATGACACATAAGAATGGCAGATATTTATCATGTTTGTCCTTCATTTCAGGGTCCTGCATGACAGCAGTACACAGACAGAAGAGATTACAGGCCGTCTGGGACGTGCTGGACTGACTGCACTAAATGTTATTGGTGATTATAAATAAATGTAAAGTAAAAGAATGCATATTAACGTATTCAGAATAGAGGAGTTTAGCCTGTTACAGGCTGTTGATGCTACTAGGATCAGTATCTCAAATACCACTATTTATAGAACTTATCAGAGGTGTGAACAACAATAACGCTGGATTGTTACTGTACATTTTCTCTCATTTACCTCATACCAGTAGAGGAACTTCTTTATGGCTGCAGTTTGATTTTCTGTCGGTTTCCATTCCAGCCACTTTCCTGTTGTTCAATCCTCATTTACAGTATATAGTAAAGATGAGATTGTTCATTTCTAGCAGAGATATCAACAAAATCCATACATGCTTTTGCACAGAATGAAAATGAATCCTTGTGTCTGACTGACTGTCTTCCTTTATCCTTCCTTTTAGGTCTTTAGGTCTTAGCAGTTGCTGGATGATGCTGTTGTTTCCATGGGTGGGCTGGTCAGAGTATTTAGTGACCAGTCAGTGAATATTTTAATGTCTGGAAGTGTACACATCATCCATCCATGTTAAGTTGGAATCAAACCAATGGTGTCTGCTAAGTTATCCCATCTGATGAGCAGCTGCTCTCAGCTCTCCAACTCTATGTGAAATCATTGTGGTTATTGGTGTTTCCTGCCACTCTCGTCCCGCCCATCTAGAATGATTGGCAGCTCTGGCTCTCCCAGCAGCAGGTCACCCTCTCCTACCGTTGAGCTCTGCTCAGAGCTCACACAGTTAGGGATGCTGAAGTGGGCCAGCAGGATCGCTTCTTTCTCCGTCCTGTTAGCTGTCACTTCCAGCTCCTGGAGGAGCAAACCGTCCCCCACCTCCAGGCTGCTGCTGGGCCTCCTGTGGGAGCCTCCTGATGCTCCTCCACCCACACCACCAGCTGACATCCACAGGGGTCTGGAGCTCACCTGACCCTCCTTGGTAATATAACACTGGAAGAGAGAGCAGGACGGGTCCAGATCTCTAGGCCGGGGAGGAGGGGCTCCACTGAAGTTGGTGAAGTTGGTGTCTGTGTATCCAATCACATGCAGGTGCTTTTCACATGGCTGTCCACTGCTGCACACATGGAAAGGAGAAGATACAGAGAGAGACAGAATGCAGTGTATGTTAATTTTATGATTCATTTGAACAGTGTACACCAATGGCCATTAGCTTCTGAAAACCAGAGCTGTAACTGATCTTTTGACCTACTGACTGTGGCATATGGTATAGTAAGGCTTCAAAATAGGCCAAAAAAAGTCATACTTTAGTATGGCCTCAAAATGGGCCAAAAAGGTCATAGTATAGCAAGGCTTCAATATAGGCTAAAAAAAAAAAGTCATAGTATAGCATGGCCTCAAAATGTCATAAAAATGGTCATAGTATGAGACCTTGTCCTATCCCCCCATTTGTGTGTACCCCGAGTGCTTCGGTACCACCCTTGAGTGTCTAGGACTTAGGGTTCCGGAGTTATGAACATTTGAAGTTACCCATATAAGTGAGTTGGGAGAGTGAAAATTTGGGATTTTGACCAGGGTCAGTTTTGACCGATCCTCAGGGGAGCAAGATAGAGACATGGGACCTTGTCCTACCCCCGACCCCCCATTTGTGTGTACCCCGAGTCCAACAGTACCACCCTTGAGTCTCTAGGACTTAGGGTTCCGGAGTTATGAGTATTTGAAGTTGCCCCGTATAAGTGAGTTGGGATAGTGAAAATTTGCCAGTGTGTGAGAGGCTAAAAGTGTTCCCCCAGAAAGTGTTTAGGAGAACGTTTCAGAGCCTTATTAGTGGTTTGGACCCCCCTTTTTGTGTTATGTTTTGTCAAGCTGAAGTTGGTGTTTACGGTTGTTAAGAGTGTACAGGGCCACTTGAGTCTCTAGGCCTTAGGGTTCCGGAGTTATGAGCATTTTAAGTTCCCCTATATAAGTGAGTTGGGAGAGTGAAAGTTTGCCTAAGTGTGAGAGGCCAAAAGTGTTCCCCCAAAAAGTGTTTAGGAGCACGTTTCAGAGCCTTAGGAGTGGTTTGGACCCCCCTTTTTGTGGTACTTTTTGTCAAGCTTAAGTTGGTTTTTAGGGTTGTGTGATGGCCACACCTGTGACCACACAACACATGGCAATGTCGGTATCCTCTGCACCTACACAGTAAATGAACACATGGGATTTGTTAATACAATACACATTTTATTCATCCTTTGACAGTACAATTGGTTCTATTTGTAGTGCGCCCATTTAGTTAATTTTGTACAGTCAACTCTTTTCTTTGTTTAAATGGTTCATTCTAATTTTGGTTTGTTTGAGTTACTAGTGCAGAGAGTGCTTTTGCTGCTGGTGCCACTGGTGTTGCTGAGTGGTGTCCTGTGAGGCTGGGTCCAAAAGGGGCTGCCCACAGAAGTGCAGCCATTATATGGAGGGAGCGGCCATATTGGGCTGGACCAAGTGGATGCCACATCATGGGGGGAAATGAGGGATTTAGTTTGTATAGTTGATTATTTCTTTAGACTGTTAGTTGTTGATTTAGATTGTTTAGTTAGTAGTTAAAGATATTCATTACTGACAGGCTGATTGTCTGGTTTTGTTTATTGTTGTCGTGTTTGTTGTTTGTAAATCCCCCTTTTTGTTAGGATAATGGCCTTATCAACCATTATACATGTGTCCTTTGTTTTTCAGTGTGTAGGTCTGTTTGTCTTCTGTTTGTCGGTTGGTCTGTTCAGTTACTTGACTTTGTATTTCTTTCAGTATAGTTCTGTTAGGTTGAACTCTTTTAGGGATCCAAGTTTGTTATATTTTGGTTAAAATATTTCTTTGCATCTTTTTTGGGGTAAATAAAAGCCTCTTTTTGAAGAAATTCATCTGTGGTCCTCGTGCTTGCCAGCTTGGTCCCTTACATTTGGTGGCAGCGGTGGGATCAGCCAGTTGAGGACACAGGCATTTTTTTTCCTTTTTTGTCTTCCCCTCCATTTTGTGAAGGCATGCACCGTGGGGGAAAAGTTGCCGGAGGAGGTCGGGCAGACCTTAGGAAGACACACACAGGGATTGAGGACGAGGTTGAGAGTGAGGAAGAGATGGAAAGGGGAGCTTTAAAGGAGGCATCAGACACTGGGGGTGAAGAGAGCAGAGAACCAACTTTAAGAGACCTCACAGGCATCATTCAGGCCTTCATGGGGAAACAGGAGGCCCGGGAGATGGAACGAAAGGAGGAGCAACGGTTTGAAGCACTTCAACATCGGTTCAGACTTTTGCAGCAGGAAGTACAGGCTCGTACGACTCCAGTGCCAGAGCTCACTTCAACAGTGTCACACCCTTTGGAGACTCCTGATTCAGGTAACAATTTCCAGCAGGCCCAAGCTGCAGGCTCATCGGAGCCCAACTACTCTGCCAATAATCCATCAAGCCAGGTTCAATTATCTCACGAACCCAGACTAGAAAAATTAATAGAAAATGATGATGTTGAACACTTTCTCATTGCATTTGAAAGGATTTCAGCAGCATGTCAGTGGCCAAGATCTGACTGGGTTTTCCGACTCATTCCACTCCTGACTGGCAAACCCAGAGGAGCTTATGTTAATATGGATGTGGATGATTCCCTTGAATATGATGAGGTCAAAGCTGCTATTTTGAAAAAAATATGATATTAACCTTGAGACCTACAAGCAGAGGTTCTGCTCTCTAGATGTCAGACCTGATGAGAGCCCCAAGGAGTTGTATGTGAGGCTGAAAGAGCTGTACGGGAAGTGGATCCAACCGCAAGGTAAAACTGTCCAAGAAATTGGTGAAATAATCATTATGAAACAGTACTTGAGAATGTTGTCTCCTGAACTCCAGGTTTGGGTAAAAGAGCATGGTCCAAAGTCAGCGGCTGAAGCTGCCACTCTAGCTGATGTGTTTGTGGCTGCTCGGAAAAAGAATCAGCCATGGAGTAACCATACCTGGAAGGCGGGGAAGGATAGCCGTAAGCCTGCACCCCCTCAATACCACCAGAGGTCATCAGCACGTGTGGGTAAGCCTCCGGTAAGGGAGAACCGACAGGTGCTATCAAGTGCTTCTAGCCAAACACCCATTTGTTATCTGTGTGGACAGGAAGGCCATATTAAACCAATGTGCCCAAAGAATCCAGCTAAGCTCACTCAAATGTGTTTTGTACCACGACAAAGTGTTGACATTAAGCCTCAGGGTAACCAATCCATGAAAATGACTGATGTAAAGATAAATGGAGAAAACCTCAGAGCCCTGATTGATACAGGCAGTACTCAGACTCTGGTATACAGAAAATATGTGCCAGCTAATACCATCTGCACTCTTGAGACAATCCCCATTTCCTGTGTACATGGTGATGAGAAGTTTTATCCCACGGCAGATGTTTATGTGGAAGTGCAAGGACAGAGCTATCTGCTAAATGTGGGAGTTGCAGATAACTTGCCTTTTCCAGTGGTTTTGGGGGATGACCTGCCGGTGCTCTTTGATTTGTTGAATCCTGTGCAAAGCTGTAATGTTGCAGTCACCAGGGCACAAGCTAAGCATGCGGATGCTGATTTCTCAACTTTCAGTGCCTTGCCGTTTTTTGGCATTGAGTTGGAGACACAGCCCGGGAAGTGTCGGAAGCCTCGTAGCCAGAGGAGGCAAGAGAAATTCAGGCACACCATTGTACAACCTTCAGCTGAGGTAGCCCCGGACATGCCCTTAGGTTTTCAAATAGCTCTCAGCATAATCCAGTTACAGAAAAAAGATCAAACTTTGTCTACTTTCTTACAGAGAGCTAAGAGAGGTATTTTGGTTAAAATATTTCTTTGCATCTTTTTGAGGGTAAATAAAACCCTCTTTTTGAAGAAATTCATCTGTGGTCCTCGTGCTTGCAAGCTTGGTCCCTTACAGAGATGCCAAAAGTGTTCCCCCAGAAAGTGTTTAGGAACACATTTCAGAGCCCTATGAGTGGTTTGGACCCCCCTTTTTGTGGTACTTTTTGTTAAGCTGAAGTTGGTGTTTACGGTTGTTAAGAGTGTACAGGGCTTGGAGTTTTAACCAGGGTCAGTTTTGACCGATCCTCAGCGGAGCAAGATAGAGACATTGGACCTTGTCCTACCCCCCCATTTGTGTGCACCCCGAGTCCAACGGTACCACCCTTGAGTCTCTAGGACATAGGGTTCTGGAGTTATGAGCATTTGAAGTTCCCCCATATAAGTGAGTTGGGAGAGTGAAAATTTGGGGTTTTAATCCTCAGCAGAGCAAGATAGAGACATGGGACCTTGCCCTACCCCCCCATTTGTGTGCACCCCGAGTCCAACGGTACCACCCTTGAGTCTCTAGGACATAGGGTTCTGGAGTTATGAGCATTTGAAGTTCCCCCATATAAGTGAGTTGGGAGAGTGAAAATTTGCCCAAGTGTGAGAGGCCAAAAGTGTTCCCCCAGAAAGTGTTTAGGAACACATTTCAGAGCCCTACGAGTGGTTTGGACCCCCCTTTTTGTGGTATTTTTTGTCAAGTTGAAGTTGGTGTTTACGGTTGTTAAGAGTGTACAGGGCTTGGAGTTTTAACCAGGGTCAGTTTTGACCGATCCTCAGCGGAGCAAGATAGAGACATGGGACCTATTCCTACCCCCCCCATTTGTGTGCACCCCGAGTCCAACGGTACCACCCTTGAGTCTCTAGGACATAGGGTTCTGGAGTTATGAGCATTTGAAGTTCCCCCATATAAGTGAGTTGGGAGAGTGAAAATTTGGGGTTTTAACCAGGGTCAGTTTTGACCGATCCTCAGCGGAGCAAGATAGAGACATGGGACCTTGTCCTACCCCCCCATTTGTGTGCACCCCGAGTCCAACGGTACCACCCTTGAGTCTCTAGGACATAGGGTTCTGGAGTTATGAGCATTTGAAGTTCCCCCATATAAGTGAGTTGGGAGAGTGAAAATTTGCCCAAGTGTGAGAGGCCAAAAGTGTTCCCCCAGAAAGTGTTTAGGAACACATTTCAGAGCCCTACGAGTGGTTTGGACCCCCCTTTTTGTGGTACTTTTTGTCAAGTTGAAGTTGGTGTTTACGGTTGTTAAGAGTGTACAGGGCTTGGAGTTTTAAACAGGGTCAGTTTTGACCGATCCTCAGTGGAGCAAGATAGAGACATGGGACCTTGTCCTACCCCCCCATTTGTGTGCACCCCGAGTCCAACGGTACCACCCTTGAGTCTCTAGGACATAGGGTTCTGGAGTTATGAGCATTTGAAGTTCCCCCATATAAGTGAGTTGGGAGAGTGAAAATTGGGGTTTTTAATCAGGATCAGTTTTGACTGATCCTCAGCGGAGCAAGATAGAGACATGGGACCTTGTCCTATCCCCCCATTTGTGTGCACCCCGAGTCCAACGGTACCACCCTTGAGTTTATAGGACATAGGGTTCTTGAGTTATGAGCATTTGAAGTTCCCCCATATAAGTGAGTTGGGAGAGTGAAAATTTGGGGTTTTAATCAGGGTCAGGTTTGACCGATCCTCAGCGGAGCAAGATAGAGACATGGGACCTTGTCCTACCCCCCCATTTGTGTGCACCCCGAGTCCAACGGTACCACCCTTGAGTCTCTAGGACATAGGGTTCTGGAGTTATGAGCATTTGAAGTTCCCCCATATAAGTGAGTTGGGAGAGTGAAAATTTGCCCAAGTGTGAGAGGCCAAAAGTGTTCCCCCAGAAAGTGTTTAGGAACACATTTCAGAGCCCTACGAGTGGTTTGGATCCCCCTTTTTGTGGTACTTTTTGTCAAGTTGAAGTTGGTGTTTACGGTTGTTAAGAGTGTACAGGGCTTGGAGTTTTAACCAGGGTCAGTTTTGACCGATCCTCAGCGGAGCAAGATAGAGACATGGGACCTTGTCCTACCCCCCCATTTGTGTGCACCCCGAGTCCAACGGTACCACCCTTGAGTCTCTAGGACATAGGGTTCTGGAGTTATGAGCATTTGAAGTTCCCCCATATAAGTGAGTTGGGAGAGTGAAAATTTGGGGTTTTAACCAGGGTCAGTTTTGACCGATCCTCAGCGGAGCAAGATAGAGACATGGGACCTTGTCCTACCCCCCCATTTGTGTGCACCCCGAGTCCAACGGTACCACCCTTGAGTCTCTAGGACATAGGGTTCTGGAGTTATGAGCATTTGAAGTTCCCCCATATAAGTGAGTTGGGAGAGTGAAAATTTGCCCAAGTGTGAGAGGCCAAAAGTGTTCCCCCAGAAAGTGTTTAGGAACACATTTCAGAGCCCTACGAGTGGTTTGGACCCCCCTTTTTGTGGTACTTTTTGTCAAGTTGAAGTTGGTGTTTACGGTTGTTAAGAGTGTACAGGGCTTGGAGTTTTAACCAGGGTCAGTTTTGACCGATCCTCAGCGGAGCAAGATAGAGACATGGGACCTATTCCTACCCCCCCATTTGTGTGCACCCCGACTCCAACTGTACTACCCTTGAGTCTCTAGGACATAGGGTTCTGGAGTTATGAGCATTTGAAGTTCCCCCATATAAGTGAGTTGGGAGAGTGAAAATTTGGGGTTTTAACCAGGGTCAGTTTTGACCGATCCTCAGCGGAGCAAGATAGAGACATGGGACCTATTCCTACCCCCCCATTTGTGTGCACCCCGAGTCCAACGGTACCACCCTTGAGTCTCTAGGACATAGGGTTCTGGAGTTATGAGCATTTGAAGTTCCCCCATATAAGTGAGTTGGGAGAGTGAAAATTGGGGTTTTTAATCAGGATCAGTTTTGACTGATCCTCAGCGGAGCAAGATAGAGACATGGGACCTTGTCCTACCCCCCCATTTGTGTGCACCCCGAGTCCAACGGTACCACCCTTGAGTCTCTAGGACATAGGGTTCTGGAGTTATGAGCATTTGAAGTTCCCCCATATAAGTGAGTTGGGAGAGTGAAAATTTGGGGTTTTAACCAGGGTCAGTTTTGACCGATCCTCAGCGGAGCAAGATAGAGACATGGGACCTTGTCCTACCCCCCCATTTGTGTGCACCCCGAGTCCAACGGTACCACCCTTGAGTCTCTAGGACATAGGGTTCTGGAGTTATGAGCATTTGAAGTTCCCCCATATAAGTGAGTTGGGAGAGTGAAAATTTGCCCAAGTGTGAGAGGCCAAAAGTGTTCCCCCAGAAAGTGTTTAGGAACACATTTCAGAGCCCTACGAGTGGTTTGGACCCCCCTTTTTGTGGTACTTTTTGTCAAGTTGAAGTTGGTGTTTACGGTTGTTAAGAGTGTACAGGGCTTGGAGTTTTAAACAGGGTCAGTTTTGACCGATCCTCAGCGGAGCAAGATAGAGACATGGGACCTTGTCCTACCCCCCCCCATTTGTGTGCACCCCGAGTCCAACGGTACCACCCTTGAGTCTCTAGGACATAGGGTTCTGGAGTTATGAGCATTTGAAGTTCCCCCATATAAGTGAGTTGGGAGAGTGAAAATTTGGGGTTTTTAATCAGGATCAGTTTTGACTGATCCTCAGCGGAGCAAGATAGAGACATGGGACCTTGTCCTACCCCCCCATTTGTGTGCACCCTGAGTCCAACGGTACCACCCTTGAGTCTCTAGGACATAGGGTTCTGGAGTTATGAGCATTTGAAGTTCCCCCATATAAGTGAGTTGGGAGAGTGAAAATTTGCCCAAGTGTGAGAGGCCAAAAGTGTTCCCCCAGAAAGTGTTTAGGAACACATTTCAGAGCCCTACGAGTGGTTTGGACCCCCCTTTTTGTGGTACTTTTTGTCAAGTTGAAGTTGGTGTTTACGGTTGTTAAGAGTGTACAGGGCTTGGAGTTTTAACCAGGGTCAGTTTTGACCGATCCTCAGCGGAGCAAGATAGAGACATGGGACCTTGTCCTACCCCCCCATTTGTGTGCACCCCGAGTCCAACGGTACCACCCTTGAGTCTCTAGGACATAGGGTTCTGGAGTTATGAGCATTTGAAGTTCCCCCATATAAGTGAGTTGGGAAAGTGAAAATTGGGGTTTTTAATCAGGATCAGTTTTGACTGATCCTCAGCGGAGCAAGATAGAGACATGGGACCTTGTCCTATCCCCCCATTTGTGTGCACCCCGAGTCCAACGGTACCACCCTTGAGTTTATAGGACATAGGGTTCTTGAGTTATGAGCATTTGAAGTTCCCCCATATAAGTGAGTTGGGAGAGTGAAAATTTGGGGTTTTAATCAGGGTCAGGTTTGACCGATCCTCAGCGGAGCAAGATAGAGACATGGGACCTTGTCCTACCCCCCCATTTCTGTGCACCCCGAGTCCAACGGTACCACCCTTGAGTCTATAGGACATAGGGTTCTTGAGTTATGAGCATTTGAAGTTCCCCCATATAAGTGAGTTGGGAGAGTGAAAATTTGGGGTTTTAACCAGGGTCAGTTTTGACCGATCCTCAGCGGAGCAAGATAGAGACATGGGACCTTGTCCTACCCCCACATTTGTGTGCACCCCGAGTCCAACGGTACCACCCTTGAGTCTCTAGGACATAGGGTTCTGGAGTTATGAGCATTTGAAGTTCCCCCATATAAGTGAGTTGGGAGAGTGAAATTTTGCCCAAGTGTGAGAGGCCAAAAGTGTTCCCCCAGAAAGTGTTTAGGAACACATTTCAGAGCCCTACGAGTGGTTTGGACCCCCCTTTTTGTGGTACTTTTTGTCAAGTTGAAGTTGGTGTTTACGGTTGTTAAGAGTGTACAGGGCTTGGAGTTTTAACCAGGGTCAGTTTTGACCGATCCTCAGCGGAGCAAGATAGAGACATGGGACCTTGTCCTACCCCCCCATTTGTGTGCACCCCGAGTCCAACGGTACCACCCTTGAGTCTCTAGGACATAGGGTTCTGGAGTTAGGAGCATTTGAAGTTCCCCCATATAAGTGAGTTGGGAGAGTGAAAATTTGGGCTTTTGACCAGGGTCAGTTTTGACCGATCCTCAGCGGAGCAAGATAGAGACATGGGACCTTGTCCTACCCCCCCATTTGTGTGCACCCCGAGTCCAACGGTACCACCCTTGAGTCTCTAGGACATAGGGTTCTGGAGTTAGGAGCATTTGAAGTTCCCCCATATAAGTGAGTTGGGAGAGTGAAAATTTGGGCTTTTGACCAGGGTCAGTTTTGACCGATCCTCAGCGGAGCAAGATAGAGACATGGGACCTTGTCCTACCCCCCCATTTGTGTGCACCCCGAGTCCAACGGTACCACCCTTGAGTCTCTAGGACATAGGGTTCTGGAGTTAGGAGCATTTGAAGTTCCCCCATATAAGTGAGTTGGGAGAGTGAAAATTTGGGCTTTTGACCAGGGTCAGTTTTGACCGATCCTCAGCGGAGCAAGATAGAGACATGGGACCTTGTCCTACCCCCCCATTTGTGTGCACCCCGAGTCCAACGGTACCACCCTTGAGTCTCTAGGACATAGGGTTCTGGAGTTATGAGCATTTGAAGTTCCCCCATATAAGTGAGTTGGGAGAGTGAAAATTGGGGTTTTTAATCAGGATCAGTTTTGACTGATCCTCAGCGGAGCAAGATAGAGACATGGGACCTTGTCCTAGCCCCCCATTTGTGTGCACCCCGAGTCCAACGGTACCACCCTTGAGTCTCTAGGACATAGGGTTCTGGAGTTATGAGCATTTGAAGTTCCCCCATATAAGTGAGTTGGGAGAGTGAAAATTTGCGGTTTTAACCAGGGTCAGTTTTGACCGATCCTCAGCGGAGCAAGATAGAGACATGGGACCTTGTCCTACCCCCCCATTTGTGTGCACCCCGAGTCCAACGGTACCACCCTTGAGTCTCTAGGACATAGGGTTCTGGAGTTATGAGCATTTGAAGTTCCCCCATATAAGTGAGTTGGGAGAGTGAAAATTGGGGTTTTTAATCAGGATCAGTTTTGACCGATCCTCAGCGGAGCAAGATAGAGACATGGGACCTTGTCCTACCCCCCCATTTGTGTGCACCCCGAGTCCAACGGTACCACCCTTGAGTCTCTAGGACATAGGGTTCTGGAGTTATGAGCATTTGAAGTTCCCCCATATAAGTGAGTTGGGAGAGTGAAAATTTGGGCTTTTGACCAGGGTCAGTTTTGACCGATCCTCAGCGGAGCAAGATAGAGACATGGGACCTTGTCCTACCCCCCCATTTGTGTGCACCCCGAGTCCAACGGTACCACCCTTGAGTCTCTAGGACATAGGGTTCTGGAGTTATGAGCATTTGAAGTTCCCCCATATAAGTGAGTTGGGAGAGTGAAAATTGGGGTTTTTAATCAGGATCAGTTTTGACCGATCCTCAGCGGAGCAAGATAGAGACATGGGACCTTGTCCTATCCCCCCATTTGTGTGCACCCCGAGTCCAACGGTACCACCCTTGAGTTTATAGGACATAGGGTTCTTGAGTTATGAGCATTTGAAGTTCCCCCATATAAGTGAGTTGGGAAAGTGAAAATTTGGGGTTTTAATCAGGGTCAGGTTTGACCGATCCTCAGCGGAGCAAGATAGAGACATGGGACCTTGTCCTACCCCCCCATTTGTGTGCACCCCGAGTCCAACGGTACCACCCTTGAGTCTCTAGGACATAGGGTTCTGGAGTTTTGAGCATTTGAAGTTCCCCCATATAAGTGAGTTGGGAGAGTGAAAATTTGCCCAAGTGTGAGAGGCCAAAAGTGTTCCCCCAGAAAGTGTTTAGGAACACATTTCAGAGCCCTACGAGTGGTTTGGACCCCCCTTTTTGTGGTACTTTTTGTCAAGTTGAAGTTGGTGTTTACGGTTGTTAAGAGTGTACAGGGCTTGGAGTTTTAACCAGGGTCAGTTTTGACCGATCCTCAGCGGAGCAAGATAGAGACATGGGACCTTGTCCTACCCCCCCATTTGTGTGCACCCCGAGTCCAACGGTACCACCCTTGAGTCTCTAGGACATAGGGTTCTGGAGTTAGGAGCATTTGAAGTTCCCCCATATAAGTGAGTTGGGAGAGTGAAAATTTGGGCTTTTGACCAGGGTCAGTTTTGACCGATCCTCAGCGGAGCAAGATAGAGACATGGGACCTTGTCCTACCCCCCCATTTGTGTGCACCCCGAGTCCAACGGTACCACCCTTGAGTCTCTAGGACATAGGGTTCTGGAGTTAGGAGCATTTGAAGTTCCCCCATATAAGTGAGTTGGGAGAGTGAAAATTTGGGCTTTTGACCAGGGTCAGTTTTGACCGATCCTCAGCGGAGCAAGATAGAGACATGGGACCTTGTCCTACCCCCCCATTTGTGTGCACCCCGAGTCCAACGGTACCACCCTTGAGTCTCTAGGACATAGGGTTCTGGAGTTAGGAGCATTTGAAGTTCCCCCATATAAGTGAGTTGGGAGAGTGAAAATTTGGGCTTTTGACCAGGGTCAGTTTTGACCGATCCTCAGCGGAGCAAGATAGAGACATGGGACCTTGTCCTACCCCCCCATTTGTGTGCACCCCGAGTCCAACGGTACCACCCTTGAGTCTCTAGGACATAGGGTTCTGGAGTTATGAGCATTTGAAGTTCCCCCATATAAGTGAGTTGGGAGAGTGAAAATTGGGGTTTTTAATCAGGATCAGTTTTGACTGATCCTCAGCGGAGCAAGATAGAGACATGGGACCTTGTCCTAGCCCCCCATTTGTGTGCACCCCGAGTCCAACGGTACCACCCTTGAGTCTCTAGGACATAGGGTTCTGGAGTTATGAGCATTTGAAGTTCCCCCATATAAGTGAGTTGGGAGAGTGAAAATTTGCGGTTTTAACCAGGGTCAGTTTTGACCGATCCTCAGCGGAGCAAGATAGAGACATGGGACCTTGTCCTACCCCCCCATTTGTGTGCACCCCGAGTCCAACGGTACCACCCTTGAGTCTCTAGGACATAGGGTTCTGGAGTTATGAGCATTTGAAGTTCCCCCATATAAGTGAGTTGGGAGAGTGAAAATTGGGGTTTTTAATCAGGATCAGTTTTGACCGATCCTCAGCGGAGCAAGATAGAGACATGGGACCTTGTCCTACCCCCCCATTTGTGTGCACCCCGAGTCCAACGGTACCACCCTTGAGTCTCTAGGACATAGGGTTCTGGAGTTATGAGCATTTGAAGTTCCCCCATATAAGTGAGTTGGGAGAGTGAAAATTTGGGCTTTTGACCAGGGTCAGTTTTGACCGATCCTCAGCGGAGCAAGATAGAGACATGGGACCTTGTCCTACCCCCCCATTTGTGTGCACCCCGAGTCCAACGGTACCACCCTTGAGTCTCTAGGACATAGGGTTCTGGAGTTATGAGCATTTGAAGTTCCCCCATATAAGTGAGTTGGGAGAGTGAAAATTGGGGTTTTTAATCAGGATCAGTTTTGACCGATCCTCAGCGGAGCAAGATAGAGACATGGGACCTTGTCCTATCCCCCCATTTGTGTGCACCCCGAGTCCAACGGTACCACCCTTGAGTTTATAGGACATAGGGTTCTTGAGTTATGAGCATTTGAAGTTCCCCCATATAAGTGAGTTGGGAAAGTGAAAATTTGGGGTTTTAATCAGGGTCAGGTTTGACCGATCCTCAGCGGAGCAAGATAGAGACATGGGACCTTGTCCTACCCCCCCATTTGTGTGCACCCCGAGTCCAACGGTACCACCCTTGAGTCTCTAGGACATAGGGTTCTGGAGTTTTGAGCATTTGAAGTTCCCCCATATAAGTGAGTTGGGAGAGTGAAAATTTGCCCAAGTGTGAGAGGCCAAAAGTGTTCCCCCAGAAAGTGTTTAGGAACACATTTCAGAGCCCTACGAGTGGTTTGGACCCCCCTTTTTGTGGTACTTTTTGTCAAGTTGAAGTTGGTGTTTACGGTTGTTACGAGTGTACAGGGCTTGGAGTTTTAAACAGGGTCAGTTTTGACCGATCCTCAGCGGAGCAAGATAGAGACATGGGACCTTGTCCTACCCCCCCCCATTTGTGTGCACCCCGAGTCCAACGGTACCACCCTTGAGTCTCTAGGACATAGGGTTCTGGAGTTATGAGCATTTGAAGTTCCCCCATATAAGTGAGTTGGGAGAGTGAAAATTGGGGTTTTTAATCAGGATCAGTTTTGACCGATCCTCAGCGGAGCAAGATAGAGACATGGGACCTTGTCCTACCCCCCCATTTGTGTGCACCCCGAGTCCAACGGTACCACCCTTGAGTCTCTAGGACATAGGGTTCTGGAGTTATGAGCATTTGAAGTTCCCCCATATAAGTGAGTTGGGAGAGTGAAAATTTGCGGTTTTAACCAGGGTCAGTTTTGACCGATCCTCAGCGGAGCAAGATAGAGACATGGGACCTTGTCCTACCCCCCCATTTGTGTGCACCCCGAGTCCAACGGTACCACCCTTGAGTCTCTAGGACATAGGGTTCTGGAGTTATGAGCATTTGAAGTTCCCCCATATAAGTGAGTTGGGAGAGTGAAAATTGGGGTTTTTAATCCAGATCAGTTTTGACCGATCCTCAGCGGAGCAAGATAGAGACATGGGACCTTGTCCTACCCCCCCATTTGTGTGCACCCCGAGTCCAACGGTACCACCCTTGAGTCTCTAGGACATAGGGTTCTGGAGTTATGAGCATTTGAAGTTCCCCCATATAAGTGAGTTGGGAGAGTGAAAATTTGGGCTTTTGACCAGGGTCAGTTTTGACCGATCCTAAGCGGAGCAAGATAGAGACATGGGACCTTGTCCTACCCCCCCATTTGTGTGCACCCCGAGTCCAACGGTACCACCCTTGAGTCTCTAGGACATAGGGTTCTGGAGTTATGAGCATTTGAAGTTCCCCCATATAAGTGAGTTGGGAGAGTGAAAATTGGGGTTTTTAATCAGGATCAGTTTTGACCGATCCTCAGCGGAGCAAGATAGAGACATGGGACCTTGTCCTATCCCCCCATTTGTGTGCACCCCGAGTCCAACGGTACCACCCTTGAGTTTATAGGACATAGGGTTCTTGAGTTATGAGCATTTGAAGTTCCCCCATATAAGTGAGTTGGGAAAGTGAAAATTTGGGGTTTTAATCAGGGTCAGGTTTGACCGATCCTCAGCGGAGCAAGATAGAGACATGGGACCTTGTCCTACCCCCCCATTTGTGTGCACCCCGAGTCCAACGGTACCACCCTTGAGTCTCTAGGACATAGGGTTCTGGAGTTTTGAGCATTTGAAGTTCCCCCATATAAGTGAGTTGGGAGAGTGAAAATTTGCCCAAGTGTGAGAGGCCAAAAGTGTTCCCCCAGAAAGTGTTTAGGAACACATTTCAGAGCCCTACGAGTGGTTTGGACCC
The DNA here is from genome assembly GCF_017976425.1 of Toxotes jaculatrix. NCBI lineage: Eukaryota > Metazoa > Chordata > Actinopteri > Toxotidae > Toxotes > Toxotes jaculatrix. The sequence goes on along the minus strand of NC_054397.1, from coordinate 28,883,109 downwards.
CCCTTTTTGTGGTACTTTTTGTCAAGTTGAAGTTGGTGTTTACGGTTGTTACGAGTGTACAGGGCTTGGAGTTTTAAACAGGGTCAGTTTTGACCGATCCTCAGCGGAGCAAGATAGAGACATGGGACCTTGTCCTACCCCCCCCCATTTGTGTGCACCCCGAGTCCAACGGTACCACCCTTGAGTCTCTAGGACATAGGGTTCTGGAGTTATGAGCATTTGAAGTTCCCCCATATAAGTGAGTTGGGAGAGTGAAAATTGGGGTTTTTAATCAGGATCAGTTTTGACCGATCCTCAGCGGAGCAAGATAGAGACATGGGACCTTGTCCTACCCCCCCATTTGTGTGCACCCCGAGTCCAACGGTACCACCCTTGAGTCTCTAGGACATAGGGTTCTGGAGTTAGGAGTATTTGAAGTTCCCCCATATAAGTGAGTTGGGAGAGTGAAAATTTGGGCTTTTGACCAGGGTCAGTTTTGACCGATCCTCAGCGGAGCAAGATAGAGACATGGGACCTTGTCCTACCCCCCCATTTGTGTGCACCCCGAGTCCAACGGTACCACCCTTGAGTCTCTAGGACATAGGGTTCTGGAGTTATGAGCATTTGAAGTTCCCCCATATAAGTGAGTTGGGAGAGTGAAAATTGGGGTTTTTAATCAGGATCAGTTTTGACCGATCCTCAGCGGAGCAAGATAGAGACATGGGACCTTGTCCTACCCCCGCATTTGTGTGCACCCCGAGTCCAACGGTACCACCCTTGAGTTTATAGGACATAGGGTTCTTGAGTTATGAGCATTTGAAGTTCCCCCATATAAGTGAGTTGGGAGAGTGAAAATTTGGGGTTTTAATCAGGGTCAGGTTTGACCGATCCTCAGCGGAGCAAGATAGAGACATGGGACCTTGTCCTACCCCCCCATTTGTGTGCACCCCGAGTCCAACGGTACCACCCTTGAGTCTCTAGGACATAGGGTTCTGGAGTTATGAGCATTTGAAGTTCCCCCATATAAGTGAGTTGGGAGAGTGAAAATTTGCCCAAGTGTGAGAGGCCAAAAGTGTTCCCCCAGAAAGTGTTTAGGAACACATTTCAGAGCCCTACGAGTGGTTTGGACCCCCCTTTTTGTGGTACTTTTTGTCAAGTTGAAGTTGGTGTTTACGGTTGTTAAGAGTGTACAGGGCTTGGAGTTTTAAACAGGGTCAGTTTTGACCGATCCTCAGCGGAGCAAGATAGAGACATGGGACCTTGTCCTACCCCCCCATTTGTGTGCACCCCGAGTCCAACGGTACCACCCTTGAGTCTCTAGGACATAGGGTTCTGGAGTTATGAGCATTTGAAGTTCCCCCATATAAGTGAGTTGGGAGAGTGAAAATTGGGGTTTTTAATCAGGATCAGTTTTGACCGATCCTCAGCGGAGCAAGATAGAGACATGGGACGTTGTCCTACCCCCCCATTTGTGTGCACCCCAAGTCCAACGGTACCACCCTTGAGTCTCTAGGACATAGGGTTCTGGAGTTATGAGCATTTGAAGTTCCCCCATGTAAGTGAGTTGGGAGAGTGAAAATTGGGGTTTTTAATCAGGATCAGTTTTGACTGATCCTCAGCGGAGCAAGATAGAGACATGGGACCTTGTCCTACCCCCCCCATTTGTGTGCACCCCGAGTCCAACGGTACCACCCTTGAGTCTATAGGACATAGGGTTCTTGAGTTATGAGCATTTGAAGTTCCCCCATATAAGTGAGTTGGGAGAGTGAAAATTTGCCCAAGTGTGAGAGGCCAAAAGTGTTCCCCCAGAAAGTGTTTAGGAACACATTTCAGAGCCCTACGAGTGGTTTGGACCCCCCTTTTTGTGGTACTTTTTGTCAAGTTGAAGTTGGTGTTTACGGTTGTTAAGTGTACAGGGCTTGGAGTTTTAACCAGGGTCAGTTTTGACCGATCCTCAGCGGAGCAAGATAGAGACATGGGACCTTGTCCTACCCCCCCATTTGTGTGCACCCCGAGTCCAACGGTACCACCCTTGAGTCTCTAGGACATAGGGTTCTGGAGTTATGAGCATTTGAAGTTCCCCCATATAAGTGAGTTGGGAGAGTGAAAATTTGGGCTTTTGACCAGGGTCAGTTTTGACCGATCCTCAGCGGAGCAAGATAGAGACATGGGACCTTGTCCTACCCCCCCATTTGTGTGCACCCCGAGTCCAACGGTACCACCCTTGAGTCTCTAGGACATAGGGTTCTGGAGTTATGAGCATTTGAAGTTCCCCCATATAAGTGAGTTGGGAGAGTGAAAATTGGGGTTTTTAATCAGGATCAGTTTTGACTGATCCTCAGCGGAGCAAGATAGAGACATGGGACCTTGTCCTATCCCCCCATTTGTGTGCACCCCGAGTCCAACGGTACCACCCTTGAGTTTATAGGACATAGGGTTCTTGAGTTATGAGCATTTGAAGTTCCCCCATATAAGTGAGTTGGGAGAGTGAAAATTTGGGGTTTTAATCAGGGTCAGGTTTGACCGATCCTCAGCGGAGCAAGATAGAGACATGGGACCTTGTCCTGCCCCCCCATTTGTGTGCACCCCGAGTCCAACGGTACCACCCTTGAGTCTCTAGGACATAGGGTTCTGGAGTTATGAGCATTTGAAGTTCCCCCATATAAGTGAGTTGGGAGAGTGAAAATTTGCCCAAGTGTGAGAGGCCAAAAGTGTTCCCCCAGAAAGTGTTTAGGAACACATTTCAGAGCCCTACGAGTGGTTTGGAACCCCCTTTTTGTGGTACTTTTTGTCAAGTTGAAGTTGGTGTTTACGGTTGTTAAGAGTGTACAGGGCTTGGAGTTTTAAACAGGGTCAGTTTTGACCGATCCTCAGCGGAGCAAGATAGAGACATGGGACCTTGTCCTACCCCCCCATTTGTGTGCACCCCGAGTCCAACGGTACCACCCTTGAGTCTCTAGGACATAGGGTTCTGGAGTTAGGAGCATTTGAAGTTCCCCCATATAAGCGAGTTGGGAGAGTGAAAATTGGGGTTTTTAATCAGGATCAGTTTTGACCGATCCTCAGCGGAGCAAGATAGAGACATGGGACCTTGTCCTACCCCCCCATTTGTGTGCACCCCGAGTCCAACGGTACCACCCTTGAGTCTCTAGGACATAGGGTTCTGGAGTTATGAGCATTTGAAGTTCCCCCATATAAGTGAGTTGGGAGAGTGAAAATTTGGGGTTTTCACCAGGGTCAGTTTTGACCGATCCTCAGCGGAGCAAGATAGAGACATGGGACCTTGTCCTACCCCCCCATTTGTGTTCACCCCGAGTCCAACGGTACCACCCTTGAGTCTCTAGGACATAGGGTTCTGGAGTTATGAGCATTTGAAGTTCCCCCATATAAGTGAGTTGGGAGAGTGAAAATTGGGGTTTTTAATCAGGATCAGTTTTGACTGATCCTCAGCGGAGCAAGATAGAGACATGGGACCTTGTCCTATCCCCCCATTTGTGTGCACCCCGAGTCCAACGGTACCACCCTTGAGTTTATAGGACATAGGGTTCTTGAGTTATGAGCATTTGAAGTTCCCCCATATAAGTGAGTTGGGAGAGTGAAAATTTGGGGTTTTAATCAGGGTCAGGTTTGACCGATCCTCAGCGGAGCAAGATAGAGACATGGGACCTTGTCCTACCCCCCCATTTGTGTGCACCCCGAGTCCAACGGTACCACCCTTGAGTCTCTAGGACATAGGGTTCTGGAGTTATGAGCATTTGAAGTTCCCCCATATAAGTGAGTTGGGAGAGTGAAAATTGGGGTTTTTAATCAGGATCAGTTTTGACCGATCCTCAGCGGAGCAAGATAGAGACATGGGACCTTGTCCTACCCCCCCATTTGTGTGCACCCCGAGTCCAACGGTACCACCCTTGAGTCTCTAGGACATAGGGTTCTGGAGTTAGGAGTATTTGAAGTTCCCCCATATAAGTGAGTTGGGAGAGTGAAAATTTGGGCTTTTGACCAGGGTCAGTTTTGACCGATCCTCAGCGGAGCAAGATAGAGACATGGGACCTTGTCCTACCCCCCCATTTGTGTGCACCCCGAGTCCAACGGTACCACCCTTGAGTCTCTAGGACATAGGGTTCTGGAGTTATGAGCATTTGAAGTTCCCCCATATAAGTGAGTTGGGAGAGTGAAAATTGGGGTTTTTAATCAGGATCAGTTTTGACCGATCCTCAGCGGAGCAAGATAGAGACATGGGACCTTGTCCTACCCCCGCATTTGTGTGCACCCCGAGTCCAACGGTACCACCCTTGAGTTTATAGGACATAGGGTTCTTGAGTTATGAGCATTTGAAGTTCCCCCATATAAGTGAGTTGGGAGAGTGAAAATTTGGGGTTTTAATCAGGGTCAGGTTTGACCGATCCTCAGCGGAGCAAGATAGAGACATGGGACCTTGTCCTACCCCCCCATTTGTGTGCACCCCGAGTCCAACGGTACCACCCTTGAGTCTCTAGGACATAGGGTTCTGGAGTTATGAGCATTTGAAGTTCCCCCATATAAGTGAGTTGGGAGAGTGAAAATTTGCCCAAGTGTGAGAGGCCAAAAGTGTTCCCCCAGAAAGTGTTTAGGAACACATTTCAGAGCCCTACGAGTGGTTTGGACCCCCCTTTTTGTGGTACTTTTTGTCAAGTTGAAGTTGGTGTTTACGGTTGTTAAGAGTGTACAGGGCTTGGAGTTTTAAACAGGGTCAGTTTTGACCGATCCTCAGCGGAGCAAGATAGAGACATGGGACCTTGTCCTACCCCCCCATTTGTGTGCACCCCGAGTCCAACGGTACCACCCTTGAGTCTCTAGGACATAGGGTTCTGGAGTTATGAGCATTTGAAGTTCCCCCATATAAGTGAGTTGGGAGAGTGAAAATTGGGGTTTTTAATCAGGATCAGTTTTGACCGATCCTCAGCGGAGCAAGATAGAGACATGGGACGTTGTCCTACCCCCCCATTTGTGTGCACCCCAAGTCCAACGGTACCACCCTTGAGTCTCTAGGACATAGGGTTCTGGAGTTATGAGCATTTGAAGTTCCCCCATGTAAGTGAGTTGGGAGAGTGAAAATTGGGGTTTTTAATCAGGATCAGTTTTGACTGATCCTCAGCGGAGCAAGATAGAGACATGGGACCTTGTCCTACCCCCCCCATTTGTGTGCACCCCGAGTCCAACGGTACCACCCTTGAGTCTATAGGACATAGGGTTCTTGAGTTATGAGCATTTGAAGTTCCCCCATATAAGTGAGTTGGGAGAGTGAAAATTTGCCCAAGTGTGAGAGGCCAAAAGTGTTCCCCCAGAAAGTGTTTAGGAACACATTTCAGAGCCCTACGAGTGGTTTGGACCCCCCTTTTTGTGGTACTTTTTGTCAAGTTGAAGTTGGTGTTTACGGTTGTTAAGTGTACAGGGCTTGGAGTTTTAACCAGGGTCAGTTTTGACCGATCCTCAGCGGAGCAAGATAGAGACATGGGACCTTGTCCTACCCCCCCATTTGTGTGCACCCCGAGTCCAACGGTACCACCCTTGAGTCTCTAGGACATAGGGTTCTGGAGTTATGAGCATTTGAAGTTCCCCCATATAAGTGAGTTGGGAGAGTGAAAATTTGGGCTTTTGACCAGGGTCAGTTTTGACCGATCCTCAGCGGAGCAAGATAGAGACATGGGACCTTGTCCTACCCCCCCATTTGTGTGCACCCCGAGTCCAACGGTACCACCCTTGAGTCTCTAGGACATAGGGTTCTGGAGTTATGAGCATTTGAAGTTCCCCCATATAAGTGAGTTGGGAGAGTGAAAATTGGGGTTTTTAATCAGGATCAGTTTTGACTGATCCTCAGCGGAGCAAGATAGAGACATGGGACCTTGTCCTATCCCCCCATTTGTGTGCACCCCGAGTCCAACGGTACCACCCTTGAGTTTATAGGACATAGGGTTCTTGAGTTATGAGCATTTGAAGTTCCCCCATATAAGTGAGTTGGGAGAGTGAAAATTTGGGGTTTTAATCAGGGTCAGGTTTGACCGATCCTCAGCGGAGCAAGATAGAGACATGGGACCTTGTCCTGCCCCCCCATTTGTGTGCACCCCGAGTCCAACGGTACCACCCTTGAGTCTCTAGGACATAGGGTTCTGGAGTTATGAGCATTTGAAGTTCCCCCATATAAGTGAGTTGGGAGAGTGAAAATTTGCCCAAGTGTGAGAGGCCAAAAGTGTTCCCCCAGAAAGTGTTTAGGAACACATTTCAGAGCCCTACGAGTGGTTTGGAACCCCCTTTTTGTGGTACTTTTTGTCAAGTTGAAGTTGGTGTTTACGGTTGTTAAGAGTGTACAGGGCTTGGAGTTTTAAACAGGGTCAGTTTTGACCGATCCTCAGCGGAGCAAGATAGAGACATGGGACCTTGTCCTACCCCCCCATTTGTGTGCACCCCGAGTCCAACGGTACCACCCTTGAGTCTCTAGGACATAGGGTTCTGGAGTTAGGAGCATTTGAAGTTCCCCCATATAAGCGAGTTGGGAGAGTGAAAATTGGGGTTTTTAATCAGGATCAGTTTTGACCGATCCTCAGCGGAGCAAGATAGAGACATGGGACCTTGTCCTACCCCCCCATTTGTGTGCACCCCGAGTCCAACGGTACCACCCTTGAGTCTCTAGGACATAGGGTTCTGGAGTTATGAGCATTTGAAGTTCCCCCATATAAGTGAGTTGGGAGAGTGAAAATTTGGGGTTTTCACCAGGGTCAGTTTTGACCGATCCTCAGCGGAGCAAGATAGAGACATGGGACCTTGTCCTACCCCCCCATTTGTGTTCACCCCGAGTCCAACGGTACCACCCTTGAGTCTCTAGGACATAGGGTTCTGGAGTTATGAGCATTTGAAGTTCCCCCATATAAGTGAGTTGGGAGAGTGAAAATTGGGGTTTTTAATCAGGATCAGTTTTGACTGATCCTCAGCGGAGCAAGATAGAGACATGGGACCTTGTCCTATCCCCCCATTTGTGTGCACCCCGAGTCCAACGGTACCACCCTTGAGTTTATAGGACATAGGGTTCTTGAGTTATGAGCATTTGAAGTTCCCCCATATAAGTGAGTTGGGAGAGTGAAAATTTGGGGTTTTAATCAGGGTCAGGTTTGACCGATCCTCAGCGGAGCAAGATAGAGACATGGGACCTTGTCCTACCCCCCCATTTGTGTGCACCCCGAGTCCAACGGTACCACCCTTGAGTCTCTAGGACATAGGGTTCTGGAGTTATGAGCATTTGAAGTTCCCCCATATAAGTGAGTTGGGAGAGTGAAAATTTGCCCAAGTGTGAGAGGCCAAAAGTGTTCCCCCAGAAAGTGTTTAGGAACACATTTCAGAGCCCTACGAGTGGTTTGGACCCCCCTTTTTGTGGTACTTTTTGTCAAGTTGAAGTTGGTGTTTACGGTTGTTAAGAGTGTACAGGGCTTGGAGTTTTAACCAGGGTCAGTTTTGACCGATCCTCAGCGCAGCAAGATAGAGACATGGGACCTATTCGTACCCCCCCATTTGTGTGCACCCCGAGTCCAACGGTACCACCCTTGAGTCTCTAGGACATAGGGTTCTGGAGTTATGAGCATTTGAAGTTCCCCCATATAAGTGAGTTGGGAGAGTGAAAATTTGCCCAAGTGTGAGAGGCCAAAAGTGTTCCCCCAGAAAGTGTTTAGGAACACATTTCAGAGCCCTACGAGTGGTTTGGACCCCCCTTTTTGTGGTACTTTTTGTCAAGTTGAAGTTGGTGTTTACGGTTGTTAAGAGTGTACAGGGCTTGGAGTTTTAAACAGGGTCAGTTTTGACCGATCCTCAGCGGAGCAAGATAGAGACATGGGACCTTGTCCTACCCCCCCATTTGTGTGCACCCCCAGTCCAACGGTACCACCCTTGAGTCTCTAGGACATAGGGTTCTGGAGTTATGAGCATTTGAAGTTCCCCCATATAAGTGAGTTGGGAGAGTGAAAATTGGGGTTTTTAATCAGGATCAGTTTTGACCGATCCTCAGCTTAGCAAGATAGAGACATGGGACCTTGTCCTACCCCCCCATTTGTGTGCACCCCGAGTCCAACGGTACCACCCTTGAGTCTCTAGGACATAGGGTTCTGGAGTTATGAGCATTTGAAGTTCCCCCATATAAGTGAGTTGGGAGAGTGAAAATTTGGGCTTTTGACCAGGGTCAGTTTTGACCGATCCTCAGCGGAGCAAGATAGAGACATGGGACCTTGTCCTACCCCCCCATTTGTGTGCACCCCGAGTCCAACGGTACCACCCTTGAGTCTCTAGGACATAGGGTTCTGGAGTTATGAGCATTTGAAGTTCCCCCATATAAGTGAGTTGGGAGAGTGAAAATTGGGGTTTTTAATCAGGATCAGTTTTGACTGATCCTCAGCGGAGCAAGATAGAGACATGGGACCTTGTCCTACCCCCCCATTTGTGTGCACCCCGAGTCCAACGGTACCACCCTTGAGTCTCTAGGACATAGGGTTCTGGAGTTATGAGCATTTGAAGTTCCCCCATATAAGTGAGTTGGGAGAGTGAAAATTGGGGTTTTTAATCAGGATCAGTTTTGACTGATCCTCAGCGGAGCAAGATAGAGACATGGGACCTTGTCCTATCCCCCCATTTGTGTGCACCCCGAGTCCAACGGTACCACCCTTGAGTTTATAGGACATAGAGTTCTTGAGTTATGAGCATTTGAAGTTCCCCCATATAAGTGAGTTGGGAGAGTGAAAATTTGGGGTTTTAATCAGGGTCAGGTTTGACCGATCCTCAGCGGAGCAAGATAGAGACATGGGACCTTGTCCTACCCCCCCATTTGTGTGCACCCCGAGTCCAACGGTACCACCCTTGAGTCTCTAGGACATAGGGTTCTGGAGTTATGAGCATTTGAAGTTCCCCCATATAAGTGAGTTGGGAGAGTGAAAATTTGCCCAAGTGTGAGAGGCCAAAAGTGTTCCCCCAGAAAGTGTTTAGGAACACATTTCAGAGCCCTACGAGTGGTTTGGACCCCCCTTTTTGTGGTACTTTTTGTCAAGTTGAAGTTGGTGTTTACGGTTGTTAAGAGTGTACAGGGCTTGGAGTTTTAACCAGGGTCAGTTTTGACCGATCCTCAGCGGAGCAAGATAGAGACATGGGACCTTGTCCTACCCCCCCATTTGTGTGCACCCCGAGTCCAACGGTACCACCCTTGAGTCTCTAGGACATAGGGTTCTGGAGTTATGAGCATTTGAAGTTCCCCCATATAAGTGAGTTGGGAGAGTGAAAATTGGGGTTTTTAATCAGGATCAGTTTTGACCGATCCTCAGCGGAGCAAGATAGAGACATGGGACCTTGTCCTACCCCCCCATTTCTGTGCACCCCAAGTCCAACGGTACCACCCTTGAGTCTCTAGGACATAGGGTTCTGGAGTTATGAGCATTTGAAGTTCCCCCATATAAGTGAGTTGGGAGAGTGAAAATTGGGGTTTTTAATTAGTATCAGTTTTGACCGATCCTCAGCGGAGCAAGATAGAGACATGGGACCTTGTCCTACCCCCCCATTTGTGTGCACCCCGAGTCCAACGGTACCACCCTTGAGTCTCTAGGACATAGGGTTCTGGAGTTATGAGCATTTGAAGTTCCCCCATATAAGTGAGTTGGGAGAGTGAAAATTTGGGGTTTTAATCAGGGTCAGGTTTGACCGATCCTCAGCGGAGCAAGATAGAGACATGGGACCTTGTCCTACCCCCCCCATTTGTGTGCACCCCGAGTCCAACGGTACCACCCTTGAGTCTCTAGGACATAGGGTTCTGGAGTTATGAGCATTTGAAGTTCCCCCATATAAGTGAGTTGGGAGAGTGAAAATTTGGGCTTTTGACCAGGGTCAGTTTTGACCGATCCTCAGCGGAGCAAGATAGAGACATGGGACCTTGTCCTACCCCCCAATTTGTGTGCACCCCGAGTCCAACGGTACCACCCTTGAGTCTCTAGGACATAGGGTTCTGGAGTTATGAGCATTTGAAGTTCCCCCATATAAGTGAGTTGGGAGAGTGAAAATTGGGGTTTTAATCAGGGTCAGGTTTGACCGATCCTCAGCGGAGCAAGATAGAGACATGGGACCTATTCATACCCCCCCCATTTGTGTGCACCCCGAGTCCAACGGTACCACCCTTGAGTCTCTAGGACATAGGGTTCTTGAGTTATGAGCATTTGAAGTTCCCCCATATAAGTGAGTTGGGAGAGTGAAAATTTGCCCAAGTGTGAGAGGCCAAAAGTGTTCCCCCAGAAAGTGTTTAGGAACACATTTCAGAGCCCTACGAGTGGTTTGGACCCCCCTTTTTGTGGTACTTTTTGTCAAGTTGAAGTTGGTGTTTACGGTTGTTAAGAGTGTACAGGGCTTGGAGTTTTAACCAGGGTCAGTTTTGACCGATCCTCAGCGGAGCAAGATAGAGACATGGGACCTTGTCCTACCCCCCCATTTGTGTGCACCCCGAGTCCAACGGTACCACCCTTGAGTCTCTAGGACATAGGGTTCTGGAGTTATGAGCATTTGAAGTTCCCCCATATAAGTGAGTTGGGAGAGTGAAAATTTGCCCAAGTGTGAGAGGCCAAAAGTGTTCCCCCAGAAAGTGTTTAGGAACACATTTCAGAGCCCTACGAGTGGTTTGGACCCCCCTTTTTGTGGTACTTTTTGTCAAGTTGAAGTTGGTGTTTACGGTTGTTAAGAGTGTACAGGGCTTGGAGTTTTAAACAGGGTCAGTTTTGACCGATCCTCAGCGGAGCAAGATAGAGACATGGGACCTTGTCCTACCCCCCCATTTGTGTGCACCCCGAGTCCAACGGTACCACCCTTGAGTCTCTAGGACATAGGGTTCTGGAGTTATGAGCATTTGAAGTTCCCCCATATAAGTGAGTTGGGAGAGTGAAAATTGGGGTTTTTAATCAGGATCAGTTTTGACCGATCCTCAGCGGAGCAAGATAGAGACATGGGACCTTGTCCTACCCCCCCATTTGTGTGCACCCCGAGTCCAACGGTACCACCCTTGAGTCTCTAGGACATAGGGTTCTGGAGTTATGAGCATTTGAAGTTCCCCCATATAAGTGAGTTGGGAGAGTGAAAATTTGGGCTTTTGACCAGGGTCAGTTTTGACCGATCCTCAGCGGAGCAAGATAGAGACATGGGACCTTGTCCTACCCCCCCATTTGTGTGCACCCCGAGTCCAACGGTACCACCCTTGAGTCTCTAGGACATAGGGTTCTGGAGTTATGAGCATTTGAAGTTCCCCCATATAAGTGAGTTGGGAGAGTGAAAATTGGGGTTTTTAATCAGGATCAGTTTTGACCGATCCTCAGCGGAGCAAGATAGAGACATGGGACCTTGTCCTATCCCCCCATTTGTGTGCACCCCGAGTCCAACGGTACCACCCTTGAGTTTATAGGACATAGGGTTCTTGAGTTATGAGCATTTGAAGTTCCCCCATATAAGTGAGTTGGGAAAGTGAAAATTTGGGGTTTTAATCAGGGTCAGGTTTGACCGATCCTCAGCGGAGCAAGATAGAGACATGGGACCTTGTCCTACCCCCCCATTTGTGTGCACCCCGAGTCCAACGGTACCACCCTTGAGTCTCTAGGACATAGGGTTCTGGAGTTTTGAGCATTTGAAGTTCCCCCATATAAGTGAGTTGGGAGAGTGAAAATTTGCCCAAGTGTGAGAGGCCAAAAGTGTTCCCCCAGAAAGTGTTTAGGAACACATTTCAGAGCCCTACGAGTGGTTTGGACCCCCCTTTTTGTGGTACTTTTTGTCAAGTTGAAGTTGGTGTTTACGGTTGTTACGAGTGTACAGGGCTTGGAGTTTTAAACAGGGTCAGTTTTGACCGATCCTCAGCGGAGCAAGATAGAGACATGGGACCTTGTCCTACCCCCCCCCATTTGTGTGCACCCCGAGTCCAACGGTACCACCCTTGAGTCTCTAGGACATAGGGTTCTGGAGTTATGAGCATTTGAAGTTCCCCCATATAAGTGAGTTGGGAGAGTGAAAATTGGGGTTTTTAATCAGGATCAGTTTTGACCGATCCTCAGCGGAGCAAGATAGAGACATGGGACCTTGTCCTACCCCCCCATTTGTGTGCACCCCGAGTCCAACGGTACCACCCTTGAGTCTCTAGGACATAGGGTTCTGGAGTTATGAGCATTTGAAGTTCCCCCATATAAGTGAGTTGGGAGAGTGAAAATTTGCGGTTTTAACCAGGGTCAGTTTTGACCGATCCTCAGCGGAGCAAGATAGAGACATGGGACCTTGTCCTACCCCCCCATTTGTGTGCACCCCGAGTCCAACGGTACCACCCTTGAGTCTCTAGGACATAGGGTTCTGGAGTTATGAGCATTTGAAGTTCCCCCATATAAGTGAGTTGGGAGAGTGAAAATTGGGGTTTTTAATCCAGATCAGTTTTGACCGATCCTCAGCGGAGCAAGATAGAGACATGGGACCTTGTCCTACCCCCCCATTTGTGTGCACCCCGAGTCCAACGGTACCACCCTTGAGTCTCTAGGACATAGGGTTCTGGAGTTATGAGCATTTGAAGTTCCCCCATATAAGTGAGTTGGGAGAGTGAAAATTTGGGCTTTTGACCAGGGTCAGTTTTGACCGATCCTAAGCGGAGCAAGATAGAGACATGGGACCTTGTCCTACCCCCCCATTTGTGTGCACCCCGAGTCCAACGGTACCACCCTTGAGTCTCTAGGACATAGGGTTCTGGAGTTATGAGCATTTGAAGTTCCCCCATATAAGTGAGTTGGGAGAGTGAAAATTGGGGTTTTTAATCAGGATCAGTTTTGACCGATCCTCAGCGGAGCAAGATAGAGACATGGGACCTTGTCCTATCCCCCCATTTGTGTGCACCCCGAGTCCAACGGTACCACCCTTGAGTTTATAGGACATAGGGTTCTTGAGTTATGAGCATTTGAAGTTCCCCCATATAAGTGAGTTGGGAAAGTGAAAATTTGGGGTTTTAATCAGGGTCAGGTTTGACCGATCCTCAGCGGAGCAAGATAGAGACATGGGACCTTGTCCTACCCCCCCATTTGTGTGCACCCCGAGTCCAACGGTACCACCCTTGAGTCTCTAGGACATAGGGTTCTGGAGTTTTGAGCATTTGAAGTTCCCCCATATAAGTGAGTTGGGAGAGTGAAAATTTGCCCAAGTGTGAGAGGCCAAAAGTGTTCCCCCAGAAAGTGTTTAGGAACACATTTCAGAGCCCTACGAGTGGTTTGGACCCCCCTTTTTGTGGTACTTTTTGTCAAGTTGAAGTTGGTGTTTACGGTTGTTACGAGTGTACAGGGCTTGGAGTTTTAAACAGGGTCAGTTTTGACCGATCCTCAGCGGAGCAAGATAGAGACATGGGACCTTGTCCTACCCCCCCCCATTTGTGTGCACCCCGAGTCCAACGGTACCACCCTTGAGTCTCTAGGACATAGGGTTCTGGAGTTATGAGCATTTGAAGTTCCCCCATATAAGTGAGTTGGGAGAGTGAAAATTGGGGTTTTTAATCAGGATCAGTTTTGACCGATCCTCAGCGGAGCAAGATAGAGACATGGGACCTTGTCCTACCCCCCCATTTGTGTGCACCCCGAGTCCAACGGTACCACCCTTGAGTCTCTAGGACATAGGGTTCTGGAGTTATGAGCATTTGAAGTTCCCCCATATAAGTGAGTTGGGAGAGTGAAAATTTGCGGTTTTAACCAGGGTCAGTTTTGACCGATCCTCAGCGGAGCAAGATAGAGACATGGGACCTTGTCCTACCCCCCCATTTGTGTGCACCCCGAGTCCAACGGTACCACCCTTGAGTCTCTAGGACATAGGGTTCTGGAGTTATGAGCATTTGAAGTTCCCCCATATAAGTGAGTTGGGAGAGTGAAAATTGGGGTTTTTAATCCAGATCAGTTTTGACCGATCCTCAGCGGAGCAAGATAGAGACATGGGACCTTGTCCTACCCCCCCATTTGTGTGCACCCCGAGTCCAACGGTACCACCCTTGAGTCTCTAGGACATAGGGTTCTGGAGTTATGAGCATTTGAAGTTCCCCCATATAAGTGAGTTGGGAGAGTGAAAATTTGGGCTTTTGACCAGGGTCAGTTTTGACCGATCCTAAGCGGAGCAAGATAGAGACATGGGACCTTGTCCTACCCCCCCATTTGTGTGCACCCCGAGTCCAACGGTACCACCCTTGAGTCTCTAGGACATAGGGTTCTGGAGTTATGAGCATTTGAAGTTCCCCCATATAAGTGAGTTGGGAGAGTGAAAATTGGGGTTTTTAATCAGGATCAGTTTTGACCGATCCTCAGCGGAGCAAGATAGAGACATGGGACCTTGTCCTATCCCCCCATTTGTGTGCACCCCGAGTCCAACGGTACCACCCTTGAGTTTATAGGACATAGGGTTCTTGAGTTATGAGCATTTGAAGTTCCCCCATATAAGTGAGTTGGGAAAGTGAAAATTTGGGGTTTTAATCAGGGTCAGGTTTGACCGATCCTCAGCGGAGCAAGATAGAGACATGGGACCTTGTCCTACCCCCCCATTTGTGTGCACCCCGAGTCCAACGGTACCACCCTTGAGTCTCTAGGACATAGGGTTCTGGAGTTTTGAGCATTTGAAGTTCCCCCATATAAGTGAGTTGGGAGAGTGAAAATTTGCCCAAGTGTGAGAGGCCAAAAGTGTTCCCCCAGAAAGTGTTTAGGAACACATTTCAGAGCCCTACGAGTGGTTTGGACCCCCCTTTTTGTGGTACTTTTTGTCAAGTTGAAGTTGGTGTTTACGGTTGTTACGAGTGTACAGGGCTTGGAGTTTTAAACAGGGTCAGTTTTGACCGATCCTCAGCGGAGCAAGATAGAGACATGGGACCTTGTCCTACCCCCCCCCATTTGTGTGCACCCCGAGTCCAACGGTACCACCCTTGAGTCTCTAGGACATAGGGTTCTGGAGTTATGAGCATTTGAAGTTCCCCCATATAAGTGAGTTGGGAGAGTGAAAATTGGGGTTTTTAATCAGGATCAGTTTTGACCGATCCTCAGCGGAGCAAGATAGAGACATGGGACCTTGTCCTACCCCCCCATTTGTGTGCACCCCGAGTCCAACGGTACCACCCTTGAGTCTCTAGGACATAGGGTTCTGGAGTTAGGAGTATTTGAAGTTCCCCCATATAAGTGAGTTGGGAGAGTGAAAATTTGGGCTTTTGACCAGGGTCAGTTTTGACCGATCCTCAGCGGAGCAAGATAGAGACATGGGACCTTGTCCTACCCCCCCATTTGTGTGCACCCCGAGTCCAACGGTACCACCCTTGAGTCTCTAGGACATAGGGTTCTGGAGTTATGAGCATTTGAAGTTCCCCCATATAAGTGAGTTGGGAGAGTGAAAATTGGGGTTTTTAATCAGGATCAGTTTTGACCGATCCTCAGCGGAGCAAGATAGAGACATGGGACCTTGTCCTACCCCCGCATTTGTGTGCACCCCGAGTCCAACGGTACCACCCTTGAGTTTATAGGACATAGGGTTCTTGAGTTATGAGCATTTGAAGTTCCCCCATATAAGTGAGTTGGGAGAGTGAAAATTTGGGGTTTTAATCAGGGTCAGGTTTGACCGATCCTCAGCGGAGCAAGATAGAGACATGGGACCTTGTCCTACCCCCCCATTTGTGTGCACCCCGAGTCCAACGGTACCACCCTTGAGTCTCTAGGACATAGGGTTCTGGAGTTATGAGCATTTGAAGTTCCCCCATATAAGTGAGTTGGGAGAGTGAAAATTTGCCCAAGTGTGAGAGGCCAAAAGTGTTCCCCCAGAAAGTGTTTAGGAACACATTTCAGAGCCCTACGAGTGGTTTGGACCCCCCTTTTTGTGGTACTTTTTGTCAAGTTGAAGTTGGTGTTTACGGTTGTTAAGAGTGTACAGGGCTTGGAGTTTTAAACAGGGTCAGTTTTGACCGATCCTCAGCGGAGCAAGATAGAGACATGGGACCTTGTCCTACCCCCCCATTTGTGTGCACCCCGAGTCCAACGGTACCACCCTTGAGTCTCTAGGACATAGGGTTCTGGAGTTATGAGCATTTGAAGTTCCCCCATATAAGTGAGTTGGGAGAGTGAAAATTGGGGTTTTTAATCAGGATCAGTTTTGACCGATCCTCAGCGGAGCAAGATAGAGACATGGGACGTTGTCCTACCCCCCCATTTGTGTGCACCCCAAGTCCAACGGTACCACCCTTGAGTCTCTAGGACATAGGGTTCTGGAGTTATGAGCATTTGAAGTTCCCCCATGTAAGTGAGTTGGGAGAGTGAAAATTGGGGTTTTTAATCAGGATCAGTTTTGACTGATCCTCAGCGGAGCAAGATAGAGACATGGGACCTTGTCCTACCCCCCCCCATTTGTGTGCACCCCGAGTCCAACGGTACCACCCTTGAGTCTATAGGACATAGGGTTCTTGAGTTATGAGCATTTGAAGTTCCCCCATATAAGTGAGTTGGGAGAGTGAAAATTTGCCCAAGTGTGAGAGGCCAAAAGTGTTCCCCCAGAAAGTGTTTAGGAACACATTTCAGAGCCCTACGAGTGGTTTGGACCCCCCTTTTTGTGGTACTTTTTGTCAAGTTGAAGTTGGTGTTTACGGTTGTTAAGTGTACAGGGCTTGGAGTTTTAACCAGGGTCAGTTTTGACCGATCCTCAGCGGAGCAAGATAGAGACATGGGACCTTGTCCTACCCCCCCATTTGTGTGCACCCCGAGTCCAACGGTACCACCCTTGAGTCTCTAGGACATAGGGTTCTGGAGTTATGAGCATTTGAAGTTCCCCCATATAAGTGAGTTGGGAGAGTGAAAATTTGGGCTTTTGACCAGGGTCAGTTTTGACCGATCCTCAGCGGAGCAAGATAGAGACATGGGACCTTGTCCTACCCCCCCATTTGTGTGCACCCCGAGTCCAACGGTACCACCCTTGAGTCTCTAGGACATAGGGTTCTGGAGTTATGAGCATTTGAAGTTCCCCCATATAAGTGAGTTGGGAGAGTGAAAATTGGGGTTTTTAATCAGGATCAGTTTTGACTGATCCTCAGCGGAGCAAGATAGAGACATGGGACCTTGTCCTATCCCCCCATTTGTGTGCACCCCGAGTCCAACGGTACCACCCTTGAGTTTATAGGACATAGGGTTCTTGAGTTATGAGCATTTGAAGTTCCCCCATATAAGTGAGTTGGGAGAGTGAAAATTTGGGGTTTTAATCAGGGTCAGGTTTGACCGATCCTCAGCGGAGCAAGATAGAGACATGGGACCTTGTCCTGCCCCCCCATTTGTGTGCACCCCGAGTCCAACGGTACCACCCTTGAGTCTCTAGGACATAGGGTTCTGGAGTTATGAGCATTTGAAGTTCCCCCATATAAGTGAGTTGGGAGAGTGAAAATTTGCCCAAGTGTGAGAGGCCAAAAGTGTTCCCCCAGAAAGTGTTTAGGAACACATTTCAGAGCCCTACGAGTGGTTTGGAACCCCCTTTTTGTGGTACTTTTTGTCAAGTTGAAGTTGGTGTTTACGGTTGTTAAGAGTGTACAGGGCTTGGAGTTTTAAACAGGGTCAGTTTTGACCGATCCTCAGCGGAGCAAGATAGAGACATGGGACCTTGTCCTACCCCCCCATTTGTGTGCACCCCGAGTCCAACGGTACCACCCTTGAGTCTCTAGGACATAGGGTTCTGGAGTTATGAGCATTTGAAGTTCCCCCATATAAGCGAGTTGGGAGAGTGAAAATTGGGGTTTTTAATCAGGATCAGTTTTGACCGATCCTCAGCGGAGCAAGATAGAGACATGGGACCTTGTCCTACCCCCCCATTTGTGTGCACCCCGAGTCCAACGGTACCACCCTTGAGTCTCTAGGACATAGGGTTCTGGAGTTATGAGCATTTGAAGTTCCCCCATATAAGTGAGTTGGGAGAGTGAAAATTTGGGGTTTTCACCAGGGTCAGTTTTGACCGATCCTCAGCGGAGCAAGATAGAGACATGGGACCTTGTCCTACCCCCCCATTTGTGTTCACCCCGAGTCCAACGGTACCACCCTTGAGTCTCTAGGACATAGGGTTCTGGAGTTATGAGCATTTGAAGTTCCCCCATATAAGTGAGTTGGGAGAGTGAAAATTGGGGTTTTTAATCAGGATCAGTTTTGACTGATCCTCAGCGGAGCAAGATAGAGACATGGGACCTTGTCCTATCCCCCCATTTGTGTGCACCCCGAGTCCAACGGTACCACCCTTGAGTTTATAGGACATAGGGTTCTTGAGTTATGAGCATTTGAAGTTCCCCCATATAAGTGAGTTGGGAGAGTGAAAATTTGGGGTTTTAATCAGGGTCAGGTTTGACCGATCCTCAGCGGAGCAAGATAGAGACATGGGACCTTGTCCTACCCCCCCATTTGTGTGCACCCCGAGTCCAACGGTACCACCCTTGAGTCTCTAGGACATAGGGTTCTGGAGTTATGAGCATTTGAAGTTCCCCCATATAAGTGAGTTGGGAGAGTGAAAATTTGCCCAAGTGTGAGAGGCCAAAAGTGTTCCCCCAGAAAGTGTTTAGGAACACATTTCAGAGCCCTACGAGTGGTTTGGACCCCCCTTTTTGTGGTACTTTTTGTCAAGTTGAAGTTGGTGTTTACGGTTGTTAAGAGTGTACAGGGCTTGGAGTTTTAACCAGGGTCAGTTTTGACCGATCCTCAGCGCAGCAAGATAGAGACATGGGACCTATTCGTACCCCCCCATTTGTGTGCACCCCGAGTCCAACGGTACCACCCTTGAGTCTCTAGGACATAGGGTTCTGGAGTTATGAGCATTTGAAGTTCCCCCATATAAGTGAGTTGGGAGAGTGAAAATTTGCCCAAGTGTGAGAGGCCAAAAGTGTTCCCCCAGAAAGTGTTTAGGAACACATTTCAGAGCCCTACGAGTGGTTTGGACCCCCCTTTTTGTGGTACTTTTTGTCAAGTTGAAGTTGGTGTTTACGGTTGTTAAGAGTGTACAGGGCTTGGAGTTTTAAACAGGGTCAGTTTTGACCGATCCTCAGCGGAGCAAGATAGAGACATGGGACCTTGTCCTACCCCCCCATTTGTGTGCACCCCCAGTCCAACGGTACCACCCTTGAGTCTCTAGGACATAGGGTTCTGGAGTTATGAGCATTTGAAGTTCCCCCATATAAGTGAGTTGGGAGAGTGAAAATTGGGGTTTTTAATCAGGATCAGTTTTGACCGATCCTCAGCTTAGCAAGATAGAGACATGGGACCTTGTCCTACCCCCCCATTTGTGTGCACCCCGAGTCCAACGGTACCACCCTTGAGTCTCTAGGACATAGGGTTCTGGAGTTATGAGCATTTGAAGTTCCCCCATATAAGTGAGTTGGGAGAGTGAAAATTTGGGCTTTTGACCAGGGTCAGTTTTGACCGATCCTCAGCGGAGCAAGATAGAGACATGGGACCTTGTCCTACCCCCCCATTTGTGTGCACCCCGAGTCCAACGGTACCACCCTTGAGTCTCTAGGACATAGGGTTCTGGAGTTATGAGCATTTGAAGTTCCCCCATATAAGTGAGTTGGGAGAGTGAAAATTGGGGTTTTTAATCAGGATCAGTTTTGACTGATCCTCAGCGGAGCAAGATAGAGACATGGGACCTTGTCCTACCCCCCCATTTGTGTGCACCCCGAGTCCAACGGTACCACCCTTGAGTCTCTAGGACATAGGGTTCTGGA
Source organism: Toxotes jaculatrix (assembly GCF_017976425.1). Classification (NCBI taxonomy): domain Eukaryota; kingdom Metazoa; phylum Chordata; class Actinopteri; family Toxotidae; genus Toxotes; species Toxotes jaculatrix. The sequence goes on along the minus strand of NC_054397.1, from coordinate 28,863,380 downwards.
GTTATGAGCATTTGAAGTTCCCCCATATAAGTGAGTTGGGAGAGTGAAAATTGGGGTTTTTAATCAGGATCAGTTTTGACTGATCCTCAGCGGAGCAAGATAGAGACATGGGACCTTGTCCTATCCCCCCATTTGTGTGCACCCCGAGTCCAACGGTACCACCCTTGAGTTTATAGGACATAGAGTTCTTGAGTTATGAGCATTTGAAGTTCCCCCATATAAGTGAGTTGGGAGAGTGAAAATTTGGGGTTTTAATCAGGGTCAGGTTTGACCGATCCTCAGCGGAGCAAGATAGAGACATGGGACCTTGTCCTACCCCCCCATTTGTGTGCACCCCGAGTCCAACGGTACCACCCTTGAGTCTCTAGGACATAGGGTTCTGGAGTTATGAGCATTTGAAGTTCCCCCATATAAGTGAGTTGGGAGAGTGAAAATTTGCCCAAGTGTGAGAGGCCAAAAGTGTTCCCCCAGAAAGTGTTTAGGAACACATTTCAGAGCCCTACGAGTGGTTTGGACCCCCCTTTTTGTGGTACTTTTTGTCAAGTTGAAGTTGGTGTTTACGGTTGTTAAGAGTGTACAGGGCTTGGAGTTTTAACCAGGGTCAGTTTTGACCGATCCTCAGCGGAGCAAGATAGAGACATGGGACCTTGTCCTACCCCCCCATTTGTGTGCACCCCGAGTCCAACGGTACCACCCTTGAGTCTCTAGGACATAGGGTTCTGGAGTTATGAGCATTTGAAGTTCCCCCATATAAGTGAGTTGGGAGAGTGAAAATTGGGGTTTTTAATCAGGATCAGTTTTGACCGATCCTCAGCGGAGCAAGATAGAGACATGGGACCTTGTCCTACCCCCCCATTTCTGTGCACCCCAAGTCCAACGGTACCACCCTTGAGTCTCTAGGACATAGGGTTCTGGAGTTATGAGCATTTGAAGTTCCCCCATATAAGTGAGTTGGGAGAGTGAAAATTGGGGTTTTTAATTAGTATCAGTTTTGACCGATCCTCAGCGGAGCAAGATAGAGACATGGGACCTTGTCCTACCCCCCCATTTGTGTGCACCCCGAGTCCAACGGTACCACCCTTGAGTCTCTAGGACATAGGGTTCTGGAGTTATGAGCATTTGAAGTTCCCCCATATAAGTGAGTTGGGAGAGTGAAAATTTGGGGTTTTAATCAGGGTCAGGTTTGACCGATCCTCAGCGGAGCAAGATAGAGACATGGGACCTTGTCCTACCCCCCCCATTTGTGTGCACCCCGAGTCCAACGGTACCACCCTTGAGTCTCTAGGACATAGGGTTCTGGAGTTATGAGCATTTGAAGTTCCCCCATATAAGTGAGTTGGGAGAGTGAAAATTTGGGCTTTTGACCAGGGTCAGTTTTGACCGATCCTCAGCGGAGCAAGATAGAGACATGGGACCTTGTCCTACCCCCCAATTTGTGTGCACCCCGAGTCCAACGGTACCACCCTTGAGTCTCTAGGACATAGGGTTCTGGAGTTATGAGCATTTGAAGTTCCCCCATATAAGTGAGTTGGGAGAGTGAAAATTGGGGTTTTAATCAGGGTCAGGTTTGACCGATCCTCAGCGGAGCAAGATAGAGACATGGGACCTATTCATACCCCCCCCATTTGTGTGCACCCCGAGTCCAACGGTACCACCCTTGAGTCTCTAGGACATAGGGTTCTTGAGTTATGAGCATTTGAAGTTCCCCCATATAAGTGAGTTGGGAGAGTGAAAATTTGCCCAAGTGTGAGAGGCCAAAAGTGTTCCCCCAGAAAGTGTTTAGGAACACATTTCAGAGCCCTACGAGTGGTTTGGACCCCCCTTTTTGTGGTACTTTTTGTCAAGTTGAAGTTGGTGTTTACGGTTGTTAAGAGTGTACAGGGCTTGGAGTTTTAACCAGGGTCAGTTTTGACCGATCCTCAGCGGAGCAAGATAGAGACATGGGACCTTGTCCTACCCCCCCATTTGTGTGCACCCCGAGTCCAACGGTACCACCCTTGAGTCTCTAGGACATAGGGTTCTGGAGTTATGAGCATTTGAAGTTCCCCCATATAAGTGAGTTGGGAGAGTGAAAATTTGCCCAAGTGTGAGAGGCCAAAAGTGTTCCCCCAGAAAGTGTTTAGGAACACATTTCAGAGCCCTACGAGTGGTTTGGACCCCCCTTTTTGTGGTACTTTTTGTCAAGTTGAAGTTGGTGTTTACGGTTGTTAAGAGTGTACAGGGCTTGGAGTTTTAACCAGGGTCAGTTTTGACCGATCCTCAGCGGAGCAAGATAGAGACATGGGACCTTGTCCTACCCCCCCATTTGTGTGCACCCCGAGTCCAACGGTACCACCCTTGAGTCTCTAGGACATAGGGTTCTGGAGTTATGAGCATTTGAAGTTCCCCCATATAAGTGAGTTGGGAGAGTGAAAATTGGGGTTTTTAATCAGGATCAGTTTTGACCGATCCTCAGCGGAGCAAGATAGAGACATGGGACCTTGTCCTACCCCCCCATTTGTGTGCACCCCGAGTCCAACGGTACCACCCTTGAGTCTCTAGGACATAGGATTCTGGAGTTATGAGCATTTGAAGTTCCCCCATATAAGTGAGTTGGGAGAGTGAAAATTTGGGGTTTTCACCAGGGTCAGTTTTGACCGATCCTCAGCGGAGCAAGATAGAGACATGGGACCTTGTCCTACCCCCCAATTTGTGTGCACCCCGAGTCCAACGGTACCACCCTTGAGTCTCTAGGACATAGGGTTCTGGAGTTATGAGCATTTGAAGTTCCCCCATATAAGTGAGTTGGGAGAGTGAAAATTTGCCCAAGTGTGAGAGGCCAAAAGTGTTCCCCCAGAAAGTGTTTAGGAACACATTTCAGAGCCCTACGAGTGGTTTGGACCCCCCTTTTTGTGGTACTTTTTGTCAAGTTGAAGTTGGTGTTTACGGTTGTTAAGTGTACAGGGCTTGGAGTTTTAACCAGGGTCAGTTTTGACCGATCCTCAGCGGAGCAAGATAGAGACATGGGACCTTGTCCTACCCCCCCATTTGTGTGCACCCCGAGTCCAACGGTACCACCCTTGAGTCTCTAGGACATAGGGTTCTGGAGTTATGAGCATTTGAAGTTCCCCCATATAAGTGAGTTGGGAGAGTGAAAATTTGGGCTTTTGACCAGGGTCAGTTTTGACCGATCCTCAGCGGAGCAAGATAGAGACATGGGACCTTGTCCTACCCCCCCATTTGTGTGCACCCCGTGTCCAACGGTACCACCCTTGAGTCTCTAGGACATAGGGTTCTGGAGTTATGAGCATTTGAAGTTCCCCCATATAAGTGAGTTGGGAGAGTGAAAATTGGGGTTTTTAATCAGGACCAGTTTTGACTGATCCTCAGCGGAGCAAGATAGAGACATGGGACCTTGTCCTATCCCCCCATTTGTGTGCACCCCGAGTCCAACGGTACCACCCTTGAGTTTATAGGACATAGGGTTCTTGAGTTATGAGCATTTGAAGTTCCCCCATATAAGTGAGTTGGGAGAGTGAAAATTTGCCCAAGTGTGAGAGGCCAAAAGTGTTCCCCCAGAAAGTGTTTAGGAACACATTTCAGAGCCCTACGAGTGGTTTGGACCCCCCTTTTTGTGGTACTTTTTGTCATGTTGAAGTTGGTGTTTACGGTTGTTAAGAGTGTACAGGGCTTGGAGTTTTAACCAGGGTCAGTTTTGACCGATCCTCAGCGGAGCAAGATAGAGACATGGGACCTTGTCCTACCCCCCCCATTTGTGTGCACCCCGAGTCCAACGGTACCACCCTTGAGTCTCTAGGACATAGGGTTCTGGAGTTATGAGCATTTGAAGTTCCCCCATATAAGTGAGTTGGGAGAGTGAAAATTGGGGTTTTTAATCAGGATCAGTTTTGACCGATCCTCAGCGGAGCAAGATAGAGACATGGGACCTTGTCCTACCCCCCCATTTGTGTGCACCCCGAGTCCAACGGTACCACCCTTGAGTCTCTAGGACATAGGGTTCTGGAGTTATGAGGATTTGAAGTTCCCCCATATAAGTGAGTTGGGAGAGTGAAAATTGGGGTTTTTAATCAGGATCAGTTTTGACCGATCCTCAGCGGAGCAAGATAGAGACATGGGACCTTGTCCTACCCCCCCATTTGTGTGCACCCCGAGTCCAACGGTACCACCCTTGAGTCTCTGGGACATAGGGTTCTGGAGTTATGAGCATTTGAAGTTCCCCCATATAAGTGAGTTGGGAGAGTGAAAATTTGCCCAAGTGTGAGAGGCCAAAAGTGTTCCCCCAGAAAGTGTTTAGGAACACATTTCAGAGCCCTACGAGTGGTTTGGACCCCCCTTTTTGTGGTACTTTTTGTCAAGTTGAAGTTGGTGTTTACGGTTGTTAAGAGTGTACAGGGCTTGGAGTTTTAAACAGGGTCAGTTTTGACCGATCCTCAGCGGAGCAAGATAGAGACATGGGACCTTGTCCTACCCCCCCATTTGTGTGCACCCCGAGTCCAACGGTACCACCCTTGAGTCTCTAGGACATAGGGTTCTGGAGTTATGAGCATTTGAAGTTCCCCCATATAAGTGAGTTGGGAGAGTGAAAATTGGGGTTTTTAATCAGGATCAGTTTTGACCGATCCTCAGCGCAGCAAGATAGAGACATGGGACCTTGTCCTACCCCCCCATTTGTGTGCACCCTGAGTCCAACGGTACCACCCTTGAGTCTCTAGGACATAGGGTTCTGGAGTTATGAGCATTTGAAGTTCCCCCATATAAGTGAGTTGGGAGAGTGAAAATTTGCCCAAGTGTGAGAGGCCAAAAGTGTTCCCCCAGAAAGTGTTTAGGAACACATTTCAGAGCCCTACGAGTGGTTTGGACCCCCCTTTTTGTGGTACTTTTTGTCAAGTTGAAGTTGGTGTTTACGGTTGTTAAGAGTGTACAGGGCTTGGAGTTTTAAACAGGGTCAGTTTTGACCGATCCTCAGCGGAGCAAGATAGAGACATGGGACCTTGTCCTACCCCCCCATTTGTGTGCACCCCGAGTCCAACGGTACCACCCTTGAGTCTCTAGGACATAGGGTTCTGGAGTTATGAGCATTTGAAGTTCCCCCATATAAGTGAGTTGGGAGAGTGAAAATTGGGGTTTTTAATCAGGATCAGTTTTGACCGATCCTCAGCGGAGCAAGATAGAGACATGGGACCTTGTCCTACCCCCCCATTTGTGTGCACCCCGAGTCCAACGGTACCACCCTTGAGTCTCTAGGACATAGGGTTCTGGAGTTATGAGCATTTGAAGTTCCCCCATATAAGTGAGTTGGGAGAGTGAAAATTGGGGTTTTTAATCAGGATCAGTTTTGACCGATCCTCAGCGGAGCAAGATAGAGACATGGGACCTTGTCCTACCCCCCCATTTGTGTGCACCCCGAGTCCAACGGTACCACCCTTGAGTCTCTAGGACATAGGGTTCTGGAGTTATGAGCATTTGAAGTTCCCCCATATAAGTGAGTTGGGAAAGTGAAAATTGGGGTTTTTAATCAGGATCAGTTTTGACTGATCCTCAGCGGAGCAAGATAGAGACATGGGACCTTGTCCTATCCCCCCATTTGTGTGCACCCCGAGTCCAACGGTACCACCCTTGAGTTTATAGGACATAGGGTTCTTGAGTTATGAGCATTTGAAGTTCCCCCATATAAGTGAGTTGGGAGAGTGAAAATTTGGGGTTTTAATCAGGGTCAGGTTTGACCGATCCTCAGCGGAGCAAGATAGAGACATGGGACCTTGTCCTACCCCCCCATTTCTTTGCACCCCGAGTCCAACGGTACCACCCTTGAGTCTATAGGACATAGGGTTCTTGAGTTATGAGCATTTGAAGTTCCCCCATATAAGTGAGTTGGGAGAGTGAAAATTTGGGGTTTTAACCAGGGTCAGTTTTGACCGATCCTCAGCGGAGCAAGATAGAGACATGGGACCTTGTCCTACCCCCACATTTGTGTGCACCCCGAGTCCAACGGTACCACCCTTGAGTCTCTAGGACATAGGGTTCTGGAGTTATGAGCATTTGAAGTTCCCCCATATAAGTGAGTTGGGAGAGTGAAAATTTGCCCAAGTGTGAGAGGCCAAAAGTGTTCCCCCAGAAAGTGTTTAGGAACACATTTCAGAGCCCTACGAGTGGTTTGGACCCCCCTTTTTGTGGTACTTTTTGTCAAGTTGAAGTTGGTGTTTACGGTTGTTAAGAGTGTACAGGGCTTGGAGTTTTAACCAGGGTCAGTTTTGACCGATCCTCAGCGGAGCAAGATAGAGACATGGGACCTTGTCCTACCCCCCCATTTGTGTGCACCCCGAGTCCAACGGTACCACCCTTGAGTCTCTAGGACATAGGGTTCTGGAGTTAGGAGCATTTGAAGTTCCCCCATATAAGTGAGTTGGGAGAGTGAAAATTTGGGCTTTTGACCAGGGTCAGTTTTGACCGATCCTCAGCGGAGCAAGATAGAGACATGGGACCTTGTCCTACCCCCCCATTTGTGTGCACCCCGAGTCCAACGGTACCACCCTTGAGTCTCTAGGACATAGGGTTCTGGAGTTAGGAGCATTTGAAGTTCCCCCATATAAGTGAGTTGGGAGAGTGAAAATTTGGGCTTTTGACCAGGGTCAGTTTTGACCGATCCTCAGCGGAGCAAGATAGAGACATGGGACCTTGTCCTACCCCCCCATTTGTGTGCACCCCGAGTCCAACGGTACCACCCTTGAGTCTCTAGGACATAGGGTTCTGGAGTTAGGAGCATTTGAAGTTCCCCCATATAAGTGAGTTGGGAGAGTGAAAATTTGGGCTTTTGACCAGGGTCAGTTTTGACCGATCCTCAGCGGAGCAAGATAGAGACATGGGACCTTGTCCTACCCCCCCATTTGTGTGCACCCCGAGTCCAACGGTACCACCCTTGAGTCTCTAGGACATAGGGTTCTGGAGTTATGAGCATTTGAAGTTCCCCCATATAAGTGAGTTGGGAGAGTGAAAATTGGGGTTTTTAATCAGGATCAGTTTTGACTGATCCTCAGCGGAGCAAGATAGAGACATGGGACCTTGTCCTAGCCCCCCATTTGTGTGCACCCCGAGTCCAACGGTACCACCCTTGAGTCTCTAGGACATAGGGTTCTGGAGTTATGAGCATTTGAAGTTCCCCCATATAAGTGAGTTGGGAGAGTGAAAATTTGCGGTTTTAACCAGGGTCAGTTTTGACCGATCCTCAGCGGAGCAAGATAGAGACATGGGACCTTGTCCTACCCCCCCATTTGTGTGCACCCCGAGTCCAACGGTACCACCCTTGAGTCTCTAGGACATAGGGTTCTGGAGTTATGAGCATTTGAAGTTCCCCCATATAAGTGAGTTGGGAGAGTGAAAATTTGCCCAAGTGTGAGAGGCCAAAAGTGTTCCCCCAGAAAGTGTTTAGGAACACATTTCAGAGCCCTACGAGTGGTTTGGACCCCCCTTTTTGTGGTACTTTTTGTCAAGTTGAAGTTGGTGTTTACGGTTGTTAAGAGTGTACAGGGCTTGGAGTTTTAAACAGGGTCAGTTTTGACCGATCCTCAGCGGAGCAAGATAGAGACATGGGACCTTGTCCTACCCCCCCATTTGTGTGCACCCCGAGTCCAACGGTACCACCCTTGAGTCTCTAGGACATAGGGTTCTGGAGTTATGAGCATTTGAAGTTCCCCCATATAAGTGAGTTGGGAGAGTGAAAATTGGGGTTTTTAATCAGGATCAGTTTTGACCGATCCTCAGCGGAGCAAGATAGAGACATGGGACGTTGTCCTACCCCCCCATTTGTGTGCACCCCAAGTCCAACGGTACCACCCTTGAGTCTCTAGGACATAGGGTTCTGGAGTTATGAGCATTTGAAGTTCCCCCATGTAAGTGAGTTGGGAGAGTGAAAATTGGGGTTTTTAATCAGGATCAGTTTTGACTGATCCTCAGCGGAGCAAGATAGAGACATGGGACCTTGTCCTACCCCCCCATTTGTGTGCACCCCGAGTCCAACGGTACCACCCTTGAGTCTATAGGACATAGGGTTCTTGAGTTATGAGCATTTGAAGTTCCCCCATATAAGTGAGTTGGGAGAGTGAAAATTGGGGTTTTTAATCAGTATCAGTTTTGACCGATCCTAAGCGGAGCAAGATAGAGACATGGGACCTTGTCCTACCCCCCCATTTGTGTGCACCCCGAGTCCAACGGTACCACCCTTGAGTCTCTAGGACATAGGGTTCTGGAGTTATGAGCATTTGAAGTTCCCCCATGTAAGTGAGTTGGGAGAGTGAAAATTGGGGTTTTTAATCAGGATCAGTTTTGACCGATCCTCAGCGGAGCAAGATAGAGACATGGGACCTTGTCCTACCCCCCCATTTGTGTGCACCCCGAGTCCAACGGTACCACCCTTGAGTCTCTAGGACATAGGGTTCTGGAGTTATGAGCATTTGAAGTTCCCCCATATAAGTGAGTTGGGAGAGTGAAAATTTGCCCAAGTGTGAGAGGCCAAAAGTGTTCCCCCAGAAAGTGTTTAGGAACACATTTCAGAGCCCTACGAGTGGTTTGGACCCCCCTTTTTGTGGTACTTTTTGTCAAGTTGAAGTTGGTGTTTACGGTTGTTAAGAGTGTACAGGGCTTGGAGTTTTAAACAGGGTCAGTTTTGACCGATCCTCAGCGGAGCAAGATAGAGACATGGGACCTTGTCCTACCCCCCCATTTGTGTGCACCCCCAGTCCAACGGTACCACCCTTGAGTCTCTAGGACATAGGGTTCTGGAGTTATGAGCATTTGAAGTTCCCCCATATAAGTGAGTTGGGAGAGTGAAAATTTGGGGTTTTCACCAGGGTCAGTTTTGACCGATCCTCAGCGGAGCAAGATAGAGACATGGGACCTTGTACTACCCCCCCATTTGTGTGCACCCCGAGTCCAACGGTACCACCCTTGAGTCTCTAGGACATAGGGTTCTGGAGTTATGAGCATTTGAAGTTCCCCCATATAAGTGAGTTGGGAGAGTGAAAATTTGCCCAAGTGTGAGAGGCCAAAAGTGTTCCCCCAGAAAGTGTTTAGGAACACATTTCAGAGCCCTACGAGTGGTTTGGACCCCCCTTTTTGTGGTACTTTTTGTCAAGTTGAAGTTGGTGTTTACGGTTGTTAAGAGTGTACAGGGCTTGGAGTTTTAAACAGGGTCAGTTTTGACCGATCCTCAGCGGAGCAAGATAGAGACATGGGACCTTGTCCTACCCCCCCATTTGTGTGCACCCCGAGTCCAACGGTACCACCCTTGAGTCTCTAGGACATAGGGTTCTAGAGTTATGAGCATTTGAAGTTCCCCCATATAAGTGAGTTGGGAGAGTGAAATTTGGGGTTTTCACCAGGGTCAGTTTTGACCGATCCTCAGCGGAGCAAGATAGAGACATGGGACCTTGTCCTACCCCCCAATTTGTGTGCACCCCGAGTCCAACGGTACCACCCTTGAGTCTCTAGGACATAGGGTTCTGGAGTTATGAGCATTTGAAGTTCCCCCATATAAGTGAGTTGGGAGAGTGAAAATTGGGGTTTTTAATCAGTATCAGTTTTGACCGATCCTAAGCGGAGCAAGATAGAGACATGGGACCTTGTCCTACCCCCCCATTTGTGTGCACCCCGAGTCCAACGGTACCACCCTTGAGTCTCTAGGACATAGGGTTCTGGAGTTATGAGCATTTGAAGTTCCCCCATATAAGTGAGTTGGGAGAGTGAAAATTTGCCCAAGTGTGAGAGGCCAAAAGTGTTCCCCCAGAAAGTGTTTACGAACACATTTCAGAGCCCTACGAGTGGTTTGGACCCCCCTTTTTGTGGTACTTTTTGTCAAGTTGAAGTTGGTGTTTACGGTTGTTAAGAGTGTACAGGGCTTGGAGTTTTAACCAGGGTCAGTTTTGACCGATCCTCAGCGGAGCAAGATAGAGACATGGGACCTTGTCCTACCCCCCCATTTGTGTGCACCCCGAGTCCAACGGTACCACCCTTGAGTCTCTAGGACATAGGGTTCTGGAGTTATGAGCATTTGAAGTTCCCCCATATAAGTGAGTTGGGAGAGTGAAAATTTGCCCAAGTGTGAGAGGCCAAAAGTGTTCCCCCAGAAAGTGTTTAGGAACACATTTCAGAGCCCTACGAGTGGTTTGGACCCCCCTTTTTGTGGTACTTTTTGTCAAGTTGAAGTTGGTGTTTACGGTTGTTAAGAGTGTACAGGGCTTGGAGTTTTAACCAGGGTCAGTTTTGACCGATCCTCAGCGGAGCAAGATAGAGACATGGGACCTTGTCCTACCCCCCCATTTGTGTGCACCCCGAGTCCAACGGTACCACCCTTGAGTCTCTAGGACATAGGGTTCTGGAGTTATGAGCATTTGAAGTTCCCCCATATAAGTGAGTTGGGAGAGTGAAAATTTGCCCAAGTGTGAGAGGCCAAAAGTGTTCCCCCAGAAAGTGTTTAGGAACACATTTCAGAGCCCTACGAGTGGTTTGGACCCCCCTTTTTGTGGTACTTTTTGTCAAGTTGAAGTTGGTGTTTACGGTTGTTAAGAGTGTACAGGGCTTGGAGTTTTAACCAGGGTCAGTTTTGACCGATCCTCAGCGGAGCAAGATAGAGACATGGGACCTTGTCCTACCCCCCCATTTGTGTGCACCCCGAGTCCAACGGTACCACCCTTGAGTCTCTAGGACATAGGGTTCTGGAGTTATGAGCATTTGAAGTTCCCCCATATAAGTGAGTTGGGAGAGTGAAAATTGGGGTTTTTAATCAGGATCAGTTTTGACCGATCCTCAGCGGAGCAAGATAGAGACATGGGACCTTGTCCTACCCCCCCATTTGTGTGCACCCCGAGTCCAACGGTACCACCCTTGAGTCTCTAGGACATAGGGTTCTGGAGTTATGAGCATTTGAAGTTCCCCCATATAAGTGAGTTGGGAGAGTGAAAATTTGGGGTTTTAATCAGGGTCAGGTTTGACCGATCCTCAGCGGAGCAAGATAGAGACATGGGACCTTGTCCTGCCCCCCCATTTGTGTGCACCCCGAGTCCAACGGTACCACCCTTGAGTCTCTAGGACATAGGGTTCTGGAGTTATGAGCATTTGAAGTTCCCCCATATAAGTGAGTTGGGAGAGTGAAAATTTGGGGTTTTCACCAGGGTCAGTTTTGACCGATCCTCAGCGGAGCAAGATAGAGACATGGGACCTTGTCCTACCCCCCAATTTGTGTGCACCCCGAGTCCAACGGTACCACCCTTGAGTCTCTAGGACATAGGGTTCTGGAGTTATGAGCATTTGAAGTTCCCCCATATAAGTGAGTTGGGAGAGTGAAAATTTGGGGTTTTCACCAGGGTCAGTTTTGACCGATCCTCAGCGGAGCAAGATAGAGACATGGGACCTTGTCCTACCCCCCAATTTGTGTGCACCCCGAGTCCAACGGTACCACCCTTGAGTCTCTAGGACATAGGGTTCTGGAGTTATGAGCATTTGAAGTTCCCCCATATAAGTGAGTTGGGAGAGTGAAAATTGGGGTTTTTAATCAGTATCAGTTTTGACCGATCCTAAGCGGAGCAAGATAGAGACATGGGACCTTGTCCTACCCCCCCATTTGTGTGCACCCCGAGTCCAACGGTACCACCCTTGAGTCTCTAGGACATAGGGTTCTGGAGTTATGAGCATTTGAAGTTCCCCCATGTAAGTGAGTTGGGAGAGTGAAAATTGGGGTTTTTAATCAGGATCAGTTTTGACCGATCCTCAGCGGAGCAAGATAGAGACATGGGACCTTGTCCTACCCCCCCATTTGTGTGCACCCCGAGTCCAACGGTACCACCCTTGAGTCTCTAGGACATAGGGTTCTGGAGTTATGAGCATTTGAAGTTCCCCCATATAAGTGAGTTGGGAGAGTGAAAATTTGGGGTTTTAATCAGGGTCAGGTTTGACCGATCCTCAGCGGAGCAAGATAGAGACATGGGACCTTGTCCTGCCCCCCCATTTGTGTGCACCCCGAGTCCAACGGTACCACCCTTGAGTCTCTAGGACATAGGGTTCTGGAGTTATGAGCATTTGAAGTTCCCCCATATAAGTGAGTTGGGAGAGTGAAAATTTGGGGTTTTCACCAGGGTCAGTTTTGACCGATCCTCAGCGGAGCAAGATAGAGACATGGGACCTTGTACTACCCCCCCATTTGTGTGCACCCCGAGTCCAACGGTACCACCCTTGAGTCTCTAGGACATAGGGTTCTGGAGTTATGAGCATTTGAAGTTCCCCCATATAAGTGAGTTGGGAGAGTGAAAATTTGCCCAAGTGTGAGAGGCCAAAAGTGTTCCCCCAGAAAGTGTTTAGGAACACATTTCAGAGCCCTACGAGTGGTTTGGACCCCCCTTTTTGTGGTACTTTTTGTCAAGTTGAAGTTGGTGTTTACGGTTGTTAAGAGTGTACAGGGCTTGGAGTTTTAAACAGGGTCAGTTTTGACCGATCCTCAGCGGAGCAAGATAGAGACATGGGACCTTGTCCTACCCCCCCATTTGTGTGCACCCCGAGTCCAACGGTACCACCCTTGAGTCTCTAGGACATAGGGTTCTAGAGTTATGAGCATTTGAAGTTCCCCCATATAAGTGAGTTGGGAGAGTGAAATTTGGGGTTTTCACCAGGGTCAGTTTTGACCGATCCTCAGCGGAGCAAGATAGAGACATGGGACCTTGTCCTACCCCCCAATTTGTGTGCACCCCGAGTCCAACGGTACCACCCTTGAGTCTCTAGGACATAGGGTTCTGGAGTTATGAGCATTTGAAGTTCCCCCATATAAGTGAGTTGGGAGAGTGAAAATTGGGGTTTTTAATCAGTATCAGTTTTGACCGATCCTAAGCGGAGCAAGATAGAGACATGGGACCTTGTCCTACCCCCCCATTTGTGTGCACCCCGAGTCCAACGGTACCACCCTTGAGTCTCTAGGACATAGGGTTCTGGAGTTATGAGCATTTGAAGTTCCCCCATATAAGTGAGTTGGGAGAGTGAAAATTTGCCCAAGTGTGAGAGGCCAAAAGTGTTCCCCCAGAAAGTGTTTAGGAACACATTTCAGAGCCCTACGAGTGGTTTGGACCCCCCTTTTTGTGGTACTTTTTGTCAAGTTGAAGTTGGTGTTTACGGTTGTTAAGAGTGTACAGGGCTTGGAGTTTTAACCAGGGTCAGTTTTGACCGATCCTCAGCGGAGCAAGATAGAGACATGGGACCTTGTCCTACCCCCCCATTTGTGTGCACCCCGAGTCCAACGGTACCACCCTTGAGTCTCTAGGACATAGGGTTCTGGAGTTATGAGCATTTGAAGTTCCCCCATATAAGTGAGTTGGGAGAGTGAAAATTGGGGTTTTTAATCAGGATCAGTTTTGACCGATCCTCAGCGGAGCAAGATAGAGACATGGGACCTTGTCCTACCCCCCCATTTGTGTGCACCCCAAGTCCAACGGTACCACCCTTGAGTCTCTAGGACATAGGGTTCTGGAGTTATGAGCATTTGAAGTTCCCCCATATAAGTGAGTTGGGAGAGTGAAAATTGGGGTTTTTAATTAGTATCAGTTTTGACCGATCCTCAGCGGAGCAAGATAGAGACATGGGACCTTGTCCTACCCCCCCATTTGTGTGCACCCCGAGTCCAACGGTACCACCCTTGAGTCTCTAGGACATAGGGTTCTGGAGTTATGAGCATTTGAAGTTCCCCCATATAAGTGAGTTGGGAGAGTGAAAATTGGGGTTTTTAATCAGGATCAGTTTTGACTGATCCTCAGCGGAGCAAGATAGAGACATGGGACCTTGTCCTATCCCCCCATTTGTGTGCACCCCGAGTCCAACGGTACCACCCTTGAGTTTATAGGACATAGGGTTCTTGAGTTATGAGCATTTGAAGTTCCCCCATATAAGTGAGTTGGGAGAGTGAAAATTTGGGGTTTTAATCAGGGTCAGGTTTGACCGATCCTCAGCGGAGCAAGATAGAGACATGGGACCTTGTCCTACCCCCCCATTTGTGTGCACCCCAAGTCCAACGGTACCACCCTTGAGTCTCTAGGACATAGGGTTCTGGAGTTATGAGCATTTGAAGTTCCCCCATATAAGTGAGTTGGGAGAGTGAAAATTGGGGTTTTTAATTAGTATCAGTTTTGACCGATCCTCAGCGGAGCAAGATAGAGACATGGGACCTTGTCCTACCCCCCCATTTGTGTGCACCCCGAGTCCAACGGTACCACCCTTGAGTCTCTAGGACATAGGGTTCTGGAGTTATGAGCATTTGAAGTTCCCCCATATAAGTGAGTTGGGAGAGTGAAAATTGGGGTTTTTAATCAGGATCAGTTTTGACTGATCCTCAGCGGAGCAAGATAGAGACATGGGACCTTGTCCTATCCCCCCATTTGTGTGCACCCCGAGTCCAACGGTACCACCCTTGAGTTTATAGGACATAGGGTTCTTGAGTTATGAGCATTTGAAGTTCCCCCATATAAGTGAGTTGGGAGAGTGAAAATTTGGGGTTTTAATCAGGGTCAGGTTTGACCGATCCTCAGCGGAGCAAGATAGAGACATGGGACCTTGTCCTACCCCCCCATTTGTGTGCACCCCGAGTCCAACGGTACCACCCTTGAGTCTCTAGGACATAGGGTTCTGGAGTTATGAGCATTTGAAGTTCCCCCATATAAGTGAGTTGGGAGAGTGAAAATTTGCCCAAGTGTGAGAGGCCAAAAGTGTTCCCCCAGAAAGTGTTTAGGAACACATTTCAGAGCCCTACGAGTGGTTTGGACCCCCCTTTTTGTGGTACTTTTTGTCAAGTTGAAGTTGGTGTTTACGGTTGTTAAGAGTGTACAGGGCTTGGAGTTTTAACCAGGGTCAGTTTTGACCGATCCTCAGCGGAGCAAGATAGAGACATGGGACCTTGTCCTACCCCCCCATTTGTGTGCACCCCGAGTCCAACGGTACCACCCTTGAGTCTCTAGGACATAGGGTTCTGGAGTTATGAGCATTTGAAGTTCCCCCATATAAGTGAGTTGGGAGAGTGAAAATTTGCCCAAGTGTGAGAGGCCAAAAGTGTTCCCCCAGAAAGTGTTTAGGAACACATTTCAGAGCCCTACGAGTGGTTTGGACCCCCCTTTTTGTGGTACTTTTTGTCAAGTTGAAGTTGGTGTTTACGGTTGTTAAGAGTGTACAGGGCTTGGAGTTTTAACCAGGGTCAGTTTTGACCGATCCTCAGCGGAGCAAGATAGAGACATGGGACCTTGTCCTACCCCCCCATTTGTGTGCACCCCGAGTCCAACGGTACCACCCTTGAGTCTCTAGGACATAGGGTTCTGGAGTTATGAGCATTTGAAGTTCCCCCATATAAGTGAGTTGGGAGAGTGAAAATTGGGGTTTTTAATCAGGATCAGTTTTGACCGATCCTCAGCGGAGCAAGATAGAGACATGGGACCTTGTCCTACCCCCCCATTTGTGTGCACCCCGAGTCCAACGGTACCACCCTTGAGTCTCTAGGACATAGGGTTCTGGAGTTATGAGCATTTGAAGTTCCCCCATATAAGTGAGTTGGGAGAGTGAAAATTTGGGGTTTTAATCAGGGTCAGGTTTGACCGATCCTCAGCGGAGCAAGATAGAGACATGGGACCTTGTCCTGCCCCCCCATTTGTGTGCACCCCGAGTCCAACGGTACCACCCTTGAGTCTCTAGGACATAGGGTTCTGGAGTTATGAGCATTTGAAGTTCCCCCATATAAGTGAGTTGGGAGAGTGAAAATTTGGGGTTTTCACCAGGGTCAGTTTTGACCGATCCTCAGCGGAGCAAGATAGAGACATGGGACCTTGTCCTACCCCCCAATTTGTGTGCACCCCGAGTCCAACGGTACCACCCTTGAGTCTCTAGGACATAGGGTTCTGGAGTTATGAGCATTTGAAGTTCCCCCATATAAGTGAGTTGGGAGAGTGAAAATTTGGGGTTTTCACCAGGGTCAGTTTTGACCGATCCTCAGCGGAGCAAGATAGAGACATGGGACCTTGTCCTACCCCCCAATTTGTGTGCACCCCGAGTCCAACGGTACCACCCTTGAGTCTCTAGGACATAGGGTTCTGGAGTTATGAGCATTTGAAGTTCCCCCATATAAGTGAGTTGGGAGAGTGAAAATTGGGGTTTTTAATCAGTATCAGTTTTGACCGATCCTAAGCGGAGCAAGATAGAGACATGGGACCTTGTCCTACCCCCCCATTTGTGTGCACCCCGAGTCCAACGGTACCACCCTTGAGTCTCTAGGACATAGGGTTCTGGAGTTATGAGCATTTGAAGTTCCCCCATGTAAGTGAGTTGGGAGAGTGAAAATTGGGGTTTTTAATCAGGATCAGTTTTGACCGATCCTCAGCGGAGCAAGATAGAGACATGGGACCTTGTCCTACCCCCCCATTTGTGTGCACCCCGAGTCCAACGGTACCACCCTTGAGTCTCTAGGACATAGGGTTCTGGAGTTATGAGCATTTGAAGTTCCCCCATATAAGTGAGTTGGGAGAGTGAAAATTTGCCCAAGTGTGAGAGGCCAAAAGTGTTCCCCCAGAAAGTGTTTAGGAACACATTTCAGAGCCCTACGAGTGGTTTGGACCCCCCTTTTTGTGGTACTTTTTGTCAAGTTGAAGTTGGTGTTTACGGTTGTTAAGAGTGTACAGGGCTTGGAGTTTTAAACAGGGTAGAATACTTCCGGCGCTGGTGGAGGCTGGCTGCTGGTTGCAACAGCTCTATCGTTTTTCTCTCTTCTTTCTAACTTTTAGTACTTTAACGCTCTATTTCTTAGTTAAACTTTTTGTACATAGCGTATTTAATAGCAGCACTCGTGAACCTGACTATTTTTTTTTTTTTACTGATATCACTTGTCTGGACACTATTTATCAACAATGTGTGTCGAAGTCGGAGCGCGTCTTGTTTACAGTAGGGAACAGCTGATCGCGCTGCGGAGCGCTGCGAGGGACAAACACATGATCCCAGCGGAGCTGCTTCGTAAGACTCGACGAGGACGCCGTTCAGGAAGGAAACTCCGGGAAAAGAAAAGACGCTACAGGCCTGTTCTCCCCTCCGTCATCATGGGAAATGTGAGATCTCTTCCCAATAAGATGGACGAACTGGCGGCTCTGATCAGGCACCAGCGGGAATTCAGAGAGTGTAGCGTCATGGTTTTCATGGAGACCTGGTTAACCCCTCATACCCCGGACTCCATCATCGCATTGGAGTCTTTTCATCTGCTGCGGGCGGACAGGACGAAGGACAGTGGTAAGAGGAAGGGAGGAGGCCTTGCTGTGTTTGTGAATGAGAGATGGTGTAAACCAGGACACTGTGTGGTGAAAATGGAACTGTGCAGCAGAGACATTGAACTGTTAGCTGTTGGCATGAGGCCATTCTATCTGCCACGGGAGTTCACGCATGCTATCGTGATAGCTGTGTACGTCCCCCCCTCTGCCAACTCTGACATGGCCTGTGACACACTCCTCTCAGTTACCAGCAAACTGCAGACACAGCATCCACAGGCTCTCTTCCTCATCTCAGGTGACTTTAACCACGCTCCACCCTCCTCTGTGTTACCAACATTTACACAGTATGTCAACTGTCCCACCAGAGACAATAAAACACTGGACTTATTTTATGCCAACACCAAAGAGGCATATTCTGCAACCCCCCTCCCCCCCCTGGGCAGGGCTGACCACAACATTGTTCACCTACAGCCTGTGTACAAACCTATAGTACACAGGCTGCCTGTGGAGTCCCGTGTGGTGAAGAGGTGGACCACTGAGAGCGAGGAGGCTCTGAGGGACTGCTTCAACACCACTGTGTGGGCTGAGCTCGTTGACCCCCACGGGGAGGACCTCAACACCATTACAGACACCATAACGGATTACATAAACTTCTGCTGTGAAAACACTGTGCCCTCCAAAAGGGTACGGTGTTTCACAAACAACAAGCCGTGGATTACCCCTGACATTAAAGCTCTCCTGAAGGAGAAGAAGAGAGCTTTCAGGTCAGGGGACAAGGAGGAGCTCAAGGAGACACAGAAAGAGCTGAGAAGGAAGATCAGGGAGGGCAAGGCCAGGTACAAGAGGAAGATGGAGGAGCAGCTGAAGCAGCAAAACATCAGTGGGGTGTGGAGGAGCCTAAAGACCATCTCAGGCTTCAAAACACCCCACTCCCAGGCTGAGGGGGGCCTGCAGTGGGTGAACGACTTGAACCAACACTTCAATCGGTTTGACCAGCCACCCACTACTCCCCCCACACAGCTGCCCCACACCTTGTCAACTGGACAATGCCCCACACCCGCAGCCCTTCACACCTCCAGCTCAACTGGACAATGCCCCACTCCTACAGCCCTTCACACCTCTCACTCACACCTCACTATTTCCCCACCGGCCTATGGACTCAGTAACCCCCCCAGCCCACCCCTGTCCTTCACACCTGCCCAGGTGAGGAGAGAGCTGAGGAGGATCAAAGCACGAAAGGCAGCTGGACCAGACGGCATCAGCTCCAGGCTCCTGAAATCCTGTGCAGAGGAACTGTGTGGGATTATGGGGCAAGTCTTCAACCTGAGCCTGAAGCTGAGGATGGTACCACAGCTATGGAAGACCTCCTGTGTGGTACCAGTGCCCAAAACACCACATGCTAGGGATCCTAGCAGCTTCAGGCCAGTGGCTCTCACATCACATCTGATGAAGACACTGGAGAGACTGGTCCTGGGCCACCTCCGAGCTGAGGTGAGCTCAGAAATGGATCCTCTGCAGTTCGCCTACCGACCCGGGATCGGAGCGGAGGACGCTGTGATCTTCCTGCTGCACCGTGCCCTGACTCACCTGGAGAAGCCTGGCAGCACTGTGAGGATTCTATTCTTTGATTTCTCCAGCGCATTCAACACTATCCAGCCTGTGCTTCTGAGGGACAAGCTGGTGCGGTCTGGAGTGGACTCACAGCTGGCAGAGTGGGTCCTGGACTACCTCACAAACAGGCCCCAGTTTGTGAGAGCTCGGGACTGTGTGTCTGACCCCCTGACCTGCAGTGTGGGTGTTCCTCAGGGCACGGTGCTTGCACCCTTCCTCTTCACCCTCTACACTGCAGACTTCAGACACAACACGGACGGCTGTGTCCTGCTCAAGTTCTCTGACGACTCTGCTATCGTCGGCCTGATCAGCGATGACGATGATGCAGAGTACAGAGGAGTGACGCAGGACTTCGTGGACTGGTGTCGGCCAAACCACCTCCTCATCAACGCAGGGAAAACCAAGGAGATGGTGGTGGATTTCCGCAGACACCGGTCTGCCCCCTCACCGGTGAACATCCAGGGAATGGACATTGTGAGAGTGGACTCCTACAAGTACCTGGGTGTTCACCTAAACCACAAACTGGACTGGACTGACAACACAGATGCACTGTACAGGAAGGGACAGAGCAGGCTCTACCTCCTGAGGAGACTGCGGTCTTTTGGTGTGCAGGGGACACTCCTAAAGACCTTTTATGACTCTGTGGTGGCTTCAGCCATCTTGTACGGTGTAGTCTGCTGGAGCAGCAGCATAACTGAGAAGGAGAGGAAGAAGCTGGACAAAGTCATCAGGAAGTCCAGCTCTGTCCTGGGCTGTCCTCTGGACTCAGTGCGTGAGGTTGGAGACAGAAGGGTCCTAGCAAAACTGTCATCTATGCTGGACCACGAGTCCCACCCCCTGCAGAACGTCCTGTCAGCTCTGCAGAGCAGCTTCAGTGACAGACTGCTCCACCCTCGGTGTGTGAAGGAGAGATTTAGAAGATCTTTCCTTCCTGCTGCTGTCAGACTCTATAACGAACATTGTTAACACACATACTGATTATCATACTTCAATGTGCAATAACCCAGTTATTAGTGTGCAATATTTGTGTACTATAGTCACTCAACTCAACAATCTCCATCTCATATTTATTTATTTATGTAGGTATATTTTTTATTTTTTTTACAGCAGCTATTTTCTTGTCTCATAGTTATTCTACCTTATTTAAATCTTGTTCTGGCCATATTGGCCTCTTACTTATATCTCACTTTCACTTATTGTACTGTATCCCTGCTGTTGCTAAATGCAATTTCCCCACTGAGGGACTAATAAAGGATTCTCTTATCTTATCTTCTCTTGTCAGTTTTGACCGATCCTCAGCGGAGCAAGATAGAGACATGGGACCTTGTCCTACCCCCCAATTTGTGTGCACCCCGAGTCCAACGGTACCACCCTTGAGTCTCTAGGACATAGGGTTCTGGAGTTATGAGCATTTGAAGTTCCCCCATATAAGTGAGTTGGGAGAGTGAAAATTGGGGTTTTTAATCAGTATCAGTTTTGACCGATCCTAAGCGGAGCAAGATAGAGACATGGGACCTTGTCCTACCCCCCCATTTGTGTGCACCCCGAGTCCAACGGTACCACCCTTGAGTCTCTAGGACATAGGGTTCTGGAGTTATGAGCATTTGAAGTTCCCCCATGTAAGTGAGTTGGGAGAGTGAAAATTGGGGTTTTTAATCAGGATCAGTTTTGACCGATCCTCAGCGGAGCAAGATAGAGACATGGGACCTTGTCCTACCCCCCCATTTGTGTGCACCCCGAGTCCAACGGTACCACCCTTGAGTCTCTAGGACATAGGGTTCTGGAGTTATGAGCATTTGAAGTTCCCCCATATAAGTGAGTTGGGAGAGTGAAAATTTGGGGTTTTAATCAGGGTCAGGTTTGACCGATCCTCAGCGGAGCAAGATAGAGACATGGGACCTTGTCCTGCCCCCCCATTTGTGTGCACCCCGAGTCCAACGGTACCACCCTTGAGTCTCTAGGACATAGGGTTCTGGAGTTATGAGCATTTGAAGTTCCCCCATATAAGTGAGTTGGGAGAGTGAAAATTTGGGGTTTTCACCAGGGTCAGTTTTGACCGATCCTCAGCGGAGCAAGATAGAGACATGGGACCTTGTACTACCCCCCCATTTGTGTGCACCCCGAGTCCAACGGTACCACCCTTGAGTCTCTAGGACATAGGGTTCTGGAGTTATGAGCATTTGAAGTTCCCCCATATAAGTGAGTTGGGAGAGTGAAAATTTGCCCAAGTGTGAGAGGCCAAAAGTGTTCCCCCAGAAAGTGTTTAGGAACACATTTCAGAGCCCTACGAGTGGTTTGGACCCCCCTTTTTGTGGTACTTTTTGTCAAGTTGAAGTTGGTGTTTACGGTTGTTAAGAGTGTACAGGGCTTGGAGTTTTAAACAGGGTCAGTTTTGACCGATCCTCAGCGGAGCAAGATAGAGACATGGGACCTTGTCCTACCCCCCCATTTGTGTGCACCCCGAGTCCAACGGTACCACCCTTGAGTCTCTAGGACATAGGGTTCTAGAGTTATGAGCATTTGAAGTTCCCCCATATAAGTGAGTTGGGAGAGTGAAATTTGGGGTTTTCACCAGGGTCAGTTTTGACCGATCCTCAGCGGAGCAAGATAGAGACATGGGACCTTGTCCTACCCCCCAATTTGTGTGCACCCCGAGTCCAACGGTACCACCCTTGAGTCTCTAGGACATAGGGTTCTGGAGTTATGAGCATTTGAAGTTCCCCCATATAAGTGAGTTGGGAGAGTGAAAATTGGGGTTTTTAATCAGTATCAGTTTTGACCGATCCTAAGCGGAGCAAGATAGAGACATGGGACCTTGTCCTACCCCCCCATTTGTGTGCACCCCGAGTCCAACGGTACCACCCTTGAGTCTCTAGGACATAGGGTTCTGGAGTTATGAGCATTTGAAGTTCCCCCATATAAGTGAGTTGGGAGAGTGAAAATTTGCCCAAGTGTGAGAGGCCAAAAGTGTTCCCCCAGAAAGTGTTTACGAACACATTTCAGAGCCCTACGAGTGGTTTGGACCCCCCTTTTTGTGGTACTTTTTGTCAAGTTGAAGTTGGTGTTTACGGTTGTTAAGAGTGTACAGGGCTTGGAGTTTTAACCAGGGTCAGTTTTGACCGATCCTCAGCGGAGCAAGATAGAGACATGGGACCTTGTCCTACCCCCCCATTTGTGTGCACCCCGAGTCCAACGGTACCACCCTTGAGTCTCTAGGACATAGGGTTCTGGAGTTATGAGCATTTGAAGTTCCCCCATATAAGTGAGTTGGGAGAGTGAAAATTGGGGTTTTTAATCAGGATCAGTTTTGACCGATCCTCAGCGGAGCAAGATAGAGACATGGGACCTTGTCCTACCCCCCCATTTGTGTGCACCCCAAGTCCAACGGTACCACCCTTGAGTCTCTAGGACATAGGGTTCTGGAGTTATGAGCATTTGAAGTTCCCCCATATAAGTGAGTTGGGAGAGTGAAAATTGGGGTTTTTAATTAGTATCAGTTTTGACCGATCCTCAGCGGAGCAAGATAGAGACATGGGACCTTGTCCTACCCCCCCATTTGTGTGCACCCCGAGTCCAACGGTACCACCCTTGAGTCTCTAGGACATAGGGTTCTGGAGTTATGAGCATTTGAAGTTCCCCCATATAAGTGAGTTGGGAGAGTGAAAATTGGGGTTTTTAATCAGGATCAGTTTTGACTGATCCTCAGCGGAGCAAGATAGAGACATGGGACCTTGTCCTATCCCCCCATTTGTGTGCACCCCGAGTCCAACGGTACCACCCTTGAGTTTATAGGACATAGGGTTCTTGAGTTATGAGCATTTGAAGTTCCCCCATATAAGTGAGTTGGGAGAGTGAAAATTTGGGGTTTTAATCAGGGTCAGGTTTGACCGATCCTCAGCGGAGCAAGATAGAGACATGGGACCTTGTCCTACCCCCCCATTTGTGTGCACCCCAAGTCCAACGGTACCACCCTTGAGTCTCTAGGACATAGGGTTCTGGAGTTATGAGCATTTGAAGTTCCCCCATATAAGTGAGTTGGGAGAGTGAAAATTGGGGTTTTTAATTAGTATCAGTTTTGACCGATCCTCAGCGGAGCAAGATAGAGACATGGGACCTTGTCCTACCCCCCCATTTGTGTGCACCCCGAGTCCAACGGTACCACCCTTGAGTCTCTAGGACATAGGGTTCTGGAGTTATGAGCATTTGAAGTTCCCCCATATAAGTGAGTTGGGAGAGTGAAAATTGGGGTTTTTAATCAGGATCAGTTTTGACCGATCCTCAGCGGAGCAAGATAGAGACATGGGACCTTGTCCTACCCCCCCATTTGTGTGCACCCCAAGTCCAACGGTACCACCCTTGAGTCTCTAGGACATAGGGTTCTGGAGTTATGAGCATTTGAAGTTCCCCCATATAAGTGAGTTGGGAGAGTGAAAATTGGGGTTTTTAATTAGTATCAGTTTTGACCGATCCTCAGCGGAGCAAGATAGAGACATGGGACCTTGTCCTACCCCCCCATTTGTGTGCACCCCGAGTCCAACGGTACCACCCTTGAGTCTCTAGGACATAGGGTTCTGGAGTTATGAGCATTTGAAGTTCCCCCATATAAGTGAGTTGGGAGAGTGAAAATTGGGGTTTTTAATCAGGATCAGTTTTGACTGATCCTCAGCGGAGCAAGATAGAGACATGGGACCTTGTCCTATCCCCCCATTTGTGTGCACCCCGAGTCCAACGGTACCACCCTTGAGTTTATAGGACATAGGGTTCTTGAGTTATGAGCATTTGAAGTTCCCCCATATAAGTGAGTTGGGAGAGTGAAAATTTGGGGTTTTAATCAGGGTCAGGTTTGACCGATCCTCAGCGGAGCAAGATAGAGACATGGGACCTTGTCCTACCCCCCCATTTGTGTGCACCCCAAGTCCAACGGTACCACCCTTGAGTCTCTAGGACATAGGGTTCTGGAGTTATGAGCATTTGAAGTTCCCCCATATAAGTGAGTTGGGAGAGTGAAAATTGGGGTTTTTAATTAGTATCAGTTTTGACCGATCCTCAGCGGAGCAAGATAGAGACATGGGACCTTGTCCTACCCCCCCATTTGTGTGCACCCCGAGTCCAACGGTACCACCCTTGAGTCTCTAGGACATAGGGTTCTGGAGTTATGAGCATTTGAAGTTCCCCCATATAAGTGAGTTGGGAGAGTGAAAATTGGGGTTTTTAATCAGGATCAGTTTTGACCGATCCTCAGCGGAGCAAGATAGAGACATGGGACCTTGTCCTACCCCCCCATTTGTGTGCACCCCAAGTCCAACGGTACCACCCTTGAGTCTCTAGGACATAGGGTTCTGGAGTTATGAGCATTTGAAGTTCCCCCATATAAGTGAGTTGGGAGAGTGAAAATTTGCCCAAGTGTGAGAGGCCAAAAGTGTTCCCCCAGAAAGTGTTTAGGAACACATTTCAGAGCCCTACGAGTGGTTTGGACCCCCCTTTTTGTGGTACTTTTTGTCAAGTTGAAGTTGGTGTTTACGGTTGTTAAGAGTGTACAGGGCTTGGAGTTTTAACCAGGGTCAGTTTTGACCGATCCTCAGCGGAGCAAGATAGAGACATGGGACCTTGTCCTACCCCCCCATTTGTGTGCACCCCGAGTCCAACGGTACCACCCTTGAGTCTCTAGGACATAGGGTTCTGGAGTTATGAGCATTTGAAGTTCCCCCATATAAGTGAGTTGGGAGAGTGAAAATTTGCCCAAGTGTGAGAGGCCAAAAGTGTTCCCCCAGAAAGTGTTTAGGAACACATTTCAGAGCCCTACGAGTGGTTTGGACCCCCCTTTTTGTGGTACTTTTTGTCAAGTTGAAGTTGGTGTTTACGGTTGTTAAGAGTGTACAGGGCTTGGAGTTTTAACCAGGGTCAGTTTTGACCGATCCTCAGCGGAGCAAGATAGAGACATGGGACCTTGTCCTACCCCCCCATTTGTGTGCACCCCGAGTCCAACGGTACCACCCTTGAGTCTCTAGGACATAGGGTTCTGGAGTTATGAGCATTTGAAGTTCCCCCATATAAGTGAGTTGGGAGAGTGAAAATTGGGGTTTTTAATCAGGATCAGTTTTGACCGATCCTCAGCGGAGCAAGATAGAGACATGGGACCTTGTCCTACCCCCCCATTTGTGTGCACCCCGAGTCCAACGGTACCACCCTTGAGTCTCTAGGACATAGGGTTCTGGAGTTATGAGCATTTGAAGTTCCCCCATATAAGTGAGTTGGGAGAGTGAAAATTTGGGGTTTTAATCAGGGTCAGGTTTGACCGATCCTCAGCGGAGCAAGATAGAGACATGGGACCTTGTCCTGCCCCCCCATTTGTGTGCACCCCGAGTCCAACGGTACCACCCTTGAGTCTCTAGGACATAGGGTTCTGGAGTTATGAGCATTTGAAGTTCCCCCATATAAGTGAGTTGGGAGAGTGAAAATTTGGGGTTTTCACCAGGGTCAGTTTTGACCGATCCTCAGCGGAGCAAGATAGAGACATGGGACCTTGTCCTACCCCCCAATTTGTGTGCACCCCGAGTCCAACGGTACCACCCTTGAGTCTCTAGGACATAGGGTTCTGGAGTTATGAGCATTTGAAGTTCCCCCATATAAGTGAGTTGGGAGAGTGAAAATTTGGGGTTTTCACCAGGGTCAGTTTTGACCGATCCTCAGCGGAGCAAGATAGAGACATGGGACCTTGTCCTACCCCCCAATTTGTGTGCACCCCGAGTCCAACGGTACCACCCTTGAGTCTCTAGGACATAGGGTTCTGGAGTTATGAGCATTTGAAGTTCCCCCATATAAGTGAGTTGGGAGAGTGAAAATTGGGGTTTTTAATCAGTATCAGTTTTGACCGATCCTAAGCGGAGCAAGATAGAGACATGGGACCTTGTCCTACCCCCCCATTTGTGTGCACCCCGAGTCCAACGGTACCACCCTTGAGTCTCTAGGACATAGGGTTCTGGAGTTATGAGCATTTGAAGTTCCCCCATGTAAGTGAGTTGGGAGAGTGAAAATTGGGGTTTTTAATCAGGATCAGTTTTGACCGATCCTCAGCGGAGCAAGATAGAGACATGGGACCTTGTCCTACCCCCCCATTTGTGTGCACCCCGAGTCCAACGGTACCACCCTTGAGTCTCTAGGACATAGGGTTCTGGAGTTATGAGCATTTGAAGTTCCCCCATATAAGTGAGTTGGGAGAGTGAAAATTTGCCCAAGTGTGAGAGGCCAAAAGTGTTCCCCCAGAAAGTGTTTAGGAACACATTTCAGAGCCCTACGAGTGGTTTGGACCCCCCTTTTTGTGGTACTTTTTGTCAAGTTGAAGTTGGTGTTTACGGTTGTTAAGAGTGTACAGGGCTTGGAGTTTTAAACAGGGTAGAATACTTCCGGCGCTGGTGGAGGCTGGCTGCTGGTTGCAACAGCTCTATCGTTTTTCTCTCTTCTTTCTAACTTTTAGTACTTTAACGCTCTATTTCTTAGTTAAACTTTTTGTACATAGCGTATTTAATAGCAGCACTCGTGAACCTGACTATTTTTTTTTTTTTACTGATATCACTTGTCTGGACACTATTTATCAACAATGTGTGTCGAAGTCGGAGCGCGTCTTGTTTACAGTAGGGAACAGCTGATCGCGCTGCGGAGCGCTGCGAGGGACAAACACATGATCCCAGCGGAGCTGCTTCGTAAGACTCGACGAGGACGCCGTTCAGGAAGGAAACTCCGGGAAAAGAAAAGACGCTACAGGCCTGTTCTCCCCTCCGTCATCATGGGAAATGTGAGATCTCTTCCCAATAAGATGGACGAACTGGCGGCTCTGATCAGGCACCAGCGGGAATTCAGAGAGTGTAGCGTCATGGTTTTCATGGAGACCTGGTTAACCCCTCATACCCCGGACTCCATCATCGCATTGGAGTCTTTTCATCTGCTGCGGGCGGACAGGACGAAGGACAGTGGTAAGAGGAAGGGAGGAGGCCTTGCTGTGTTTGTGAATGAGAGATGGTGTAAACCAGGACACTGTGTGGTGAAAATGGAACTGTGCAGCAGAGACATTGAACTGTTAGCTGTTGGCATGAGGCCATTCTATCTGCCACGGGAGTTCACGCATGCTATCGTGATAGCTGTGTACGTCCCCCCCTCTGCCAACTCTGACATGGCCTGTGACACACTCCTCTCAGTTACCAGCAAACTGCAGACACAGCATCCACAGGCTCTCTTCCTCATCTCAGGTGACTTTAACCACGCTCCACCCTCCTCTGTGTTACCAACATTTACACAGTATGTCAACTGTCCCACCAGAGACAATAAAACACTGGACTTATTTTATGCCAACACCAAAGAGGCATATTCTGCAACCCCCCTCCCCCCCCTGGGCAGGGCTGACCACAACATTGTTCACCTACAGCCTGTGTACAAACCTATAGTACACAGGCTGCCTGTGGAGTCCCGTGTGGTGAAGAGGTGGACCACTGAGAGCGAGGAGGCTCTGAGGGACTGCTTCAACACCACTGTGTGGGCTGAGCTCGTTGACCCCCACGGGGAGGACCTCAACACCATTACAGACACCATAACGGATTACATAAACTTCTGCTGTGAAAACACTGTGCCCTCCAAAAGGGTACGGTGTTTCACAAACAACAAGCCGTGGATTACCCCTGACATTAAAGCTCTCCTGAAGGAGAAGAAGAGAGCTTTCAGGTCAGGGGACAAGGAGGAGCTCAAGGAGACACAGAAAGAGCTGAGAAGGAAGATCAGGGAGGGCAAGGCCAGGTACAAGAGGAAGATGGAGGAGCAGCTGAAGCAGCAAAACATCAGTGGGGTGTGGAGGAGCCTAAAGACCATCTCAGGCTTCAAAACACCCCACTCCCAGGCTGAGGGGGGCCTGCAGTGGGTGAACGACTTGAACCAACACTTCAATCGGTTTGACCAGCCACCCACTACTCCCCCCACACAGCTGCCCCACACCTTGTCAACTGGACAATGCCCCACACCCGCAGCCCTTCACACCTCCAGCTCAACTGGACAATGCCCCACTCCTACAGCCCTTCACACCTCTCACTCACACCTCACTATTTCCCCACCGGCCTATGGACTCAGTAACCCCCCCAGCCCACCCCTGTCCTTCACACCTGCCCAGGTGAGGAGAGAGCTGAGGAGGATCAAAGCACGAAAGGCAGCTGGACCAGACGGCATCAGCTCCAGGCTCCTGAAATCCTGTGCAGAGGAACTGTGTGGGATTATGGGGCAAGTCTTCAACCTGAGCCTGAAGCTGAGGATGGTACCACAGCTATGGAAGACCTCCTGTGTGGTACCAGTGCCCAAAACACCACATGCTAGGGATCCTAGCAGCTTCAGGCCAGTGGCTCTCACATCACATCTGATGAAGACACTGGAGAGACTGGTCCTGGGCCACCTCCGAGCTGAGGTGAGCTCAGAAATGGATCCTCTGCAGTTCGCCTACCGACCCGGGATCGGAGCGGAGGACGCTGTGATCTTCCTGCTGCACCGTGCCCTGACTCACCTGGAGAAGCCTGGCAGCACTGTGAGGATTCTATTCTTTGATTTCTCCAGCGCATTCAACACTATCCAGCCTGTGCTTCTGAGGGACAAGCTGGTGCGGTCTGGAGTGGACTCACAGCTGGCAGAGTGGGTCCTGGACTACCTCACAAACAGGCCCCAGTTTGTGAGAGCTCGGGACTGTGTGTCTGACCCCCTGACCTGCAGTGTGGGTGTTCCTCAGGGCACGGTGCTTGCACCCTTCCTCTTCACCCTCTACACTGCAGACTTCAGACACAACACGGACGGCTGTGTCCTGCTCAAGTTCTCTGACGACTCTGCTATCGTCGGCCTGATCAGCGATGACGATGATGCAGAGTACAGAGGAGTGACGCAGGACTTCGTGGACTGGTGTCGGCCAAACCACCTCCTCATCAACGCAGGGAAAACCAAGGAGATGGTGGTGGATTTCCGCAGACACCGGTCTGCCCCCTCACCGGTGAACATCCAGGGAATGGACATTGTGAGAGTGGACTCCTACAAGTACCTGGGTGTTCACCTAAACCACAAACTGGACTGGACTGACAACACAGATGCACTGTACAGGAAGGGACAGAGCAGGCTCTACCTCCTGAGGAGACTGCGGTCTTTTGGTGTGCAGGGGACACTCCTAAAGACCTTTTATGACTCTGTGGTGGCTTCAGCCATCTTGTACGGTGTAGTCTGCTGGAGCAGCAGCATAACTGAGAAGGAGAGGAAGAAGCTGGACAAAGTCATCAGGAAGTCCAGCTCTGTCCTGGGCTGTCCTCTGGACTCAGTGCGTGAGGTTGGAGACAGAAGGGTCCTAGCAAAACTGTCATCTATGCTGGACCACGAGTCCCACCCCCTGCAGAACGTCCTGTCAGCTCTGCAGAGCAGCTTCAGTGACAGACTGCTCCACCCTCGGTGTGTGAAGGAGAGATTTAGAAGATCTTTCCTTCCTGCTGCTGTCAGACTCTATAACGAACATTGTTAACACACATACTGATTATCATACTTCAATGTGCAATAACCCAGTTATTAGTGTGCAATATTTGTGTACTATAGTCACTCAACTCAACAATCTCCATCTCATATTTATTTATTTATGTAGGTATATTTTTTATTTTTTTTACAGCAGCTATTTTCTTGTCTCATAGTTATTCTACCTTATTTAAATCTTGTTCTGGCCATATTGGCCTCTTACTTATATCTCACTTTCACTTATTGTACTGTATCCCTGCTGTTGCTAAATGCAATTTCCCCACTGAGGGACTAATAAAGGATTCTCTTATCTTATCTTCTCTTGTCAGTTTTGACCGATCCTCAGCGGAGCAAGATAGAGACATGGGACCTTGTCCTACCCCCCCATTTGTGTGCACCCCCAGTCCAACGGTACCACCCTTGAGTCTCTAGGACATAGGGTTCTGGAGTTATGAGCATTTGAAGTTCCCCCATATAAGTGAGTTGGGAGAGTGAAAATTGGGGTTTTTAATCAGGATCAGTTTTGACCGATCCTCAGCGGAGCAAGATAGAGACATGGGACCTTGTCCTACCCCCCCATTTGTGTGCACCCCGAGTCCAACGGTACCACCCTTGAGTCTCTAGGACATAGGGTTCTGGAGTTATGAGCATTTGAAGTTCCCCCATATAAGTGAGTTGGGAGAGTGAAAATTTGGGGTTTTCACCAGGGTCAGTTTTGACCGATCCTCAGCGGAGCAAGATAGAGACATGGGACCTTGTCCTACCCCCCCATTTGTGTGCACCCCGAGTCCAACGGTACCACCCTTGAGTCTCTAGGACATAGGATTCTGGAGTTATGAGCATTTGAAGTTCCCCCATATAAGTGAGTTGGGAGAGTGAAAATTTGCCCAAGTGTGAGAGGCCAAAAGTGTTCCCCCAGAAAGTGTTTAGGAACACATTTCAGAGCCCTACGAGTGGTTTGGACCCCCCTTTTTGTGGTACTTTTTGTCAAGTTGAAGTTGGTGTTTACGGTTGTTAAGTGTACAGGGCTTGGAGTTTTAACCAGGGTCAGTTTTGACCGATCCTCAGCGGAGCAAGATAGAGACATGGGACCTTGTCCTACCCCCCCATTTGTGTGCACCCCGAGTCCAACGGTACCACCCTTGAGTCTCTAGGACATAGGGTTCTGGAGTTATGAGCATTTGAAGTTCCCCCATATAAGTGAGTTGGGAGAGTGAAAATTTGCCCAAGTGTGAGAGGCCAAAAGTGTTCCCCCAGAAAGTGTTTAGGAACACATTTCAGAGCCCTTCGAGTGGTTTGGACCCCCCTTTTTGTGGTACTTTTTGTCAAGTTGAAGTTGGTGTTTACGGTTGTTAAGAGTGTACAGGGCTTGGAGTTTTAACCAGGGTCAGTTTTGACCGATCCTCAGCGGAGCAAGATAGAGACATGGGACCTTGTCCTACCCCCCCATTTGTGTGCACCCCGAGTCCAACGGTACCACCCTTGAGTCTCTAGGACATAGGGTTCTGGAGTTATGAGCATTTGAAGTTCCCCCATATAAGTGAGTTGGGAGAGTGAAAATTTGGGGTTTTAATCAGGGTCAGGTTTGACCGATCCTCAGCGGAGCAAGATAGAGACATGGGACCTTGTCCTACCCCCCCATTTGTGTGCACCCCGAGTCCAACGGTACCACCCTTGAGTCTCTAGGACATAGGGTTCTGGAGTTATGAGCATTTGAAGTTCCCCCATATAAGTGAGTTGGGAGAGTTAAAATTGGGGTTTTTAATCAGTATCAGTTTTGACCGATCCTAAGCGGAGCAAGATAGAGACATGGGACCTTGTCCTACCCCCCCATTTGTGTGCACCCCGAGTCCAACGGTACCACCCTTGAGTCTCTAGGACATAGGGTTCTGGAGTTATGAGCATTTGAAGTTCCCCCATGTAAGTGAGTTGGGAGAGTGAAAATTGGGGTTTTTTATCAGGATCAGTTTTGACCGATCCTCAGCGGAGCAAGATAGAGACATGGGACCTTGTCCTACCCCCGCATTTGTGTGCACCCCGAGTCCAACGGTACCACCCTTGAGTCTCTAGGACATAGGGTTCTGGAGTTATGAGCATTTGAAGTTCCCCCATATAAGTGAGTTGGGAGAGTGAAAATTTGCCCAAGTGTGAGAGGCCAAAAGTGTTCCCCCAGAAAGTGTTTAGGAACACATTTCAGAGCCCTACGAGTGGTTTGGACCCCCCTTTTTGTGGTACTTTTTGTCAAGTTGAAGTTGGTGTTTACGGTTGTTAAGAGTGTACAGGGCTTGGAGTTTTAACCAGGGTCAGTTTTGACCGATCCTCAGCGGAGCAAGATAGAGACATGGGACCTATTCGTACCCCCCCATTTGTGTGCACCCCGAGTCCAACGGTACCACCCTTGAGTCTCTAGGACATAGGGTTCTGGAGTTATGAGCATTTGAAGTTCCCCCATATAAGTGAGTTGGGAGAGTGAAAATTGGGGTTTTTAATCAGGATCAGTTTTGACCGATCCTCAGCGGAGCAAGATAGAGACATGGGACCTTGTCCTACCCCCCCATTTGTGTGCACCCCGAGTCCAACGGTACCACCCTTGAGTCTCTAGGACATAGGGTTCTGGAGTTATGAGCATTTGAAGTTCCCCCATATAAGTGAGTTGGGAGAGTGAAAATTTGGGGTTTTCACCAGGGTCAGTTTTGACCGATCCTCAGCGGAGCAAGATAGAGACATGGGACCTTGTCCTACCCCCCCATTTGTGTGCACCCCGAGTCCAACGGTACCACCCTTGAGTCTCTAGGACATAGGGTTCTGGAGTTATGAGCATTTGAAGTTCCCCCATATAAGTGAGTTGGGAGAGTGAAAATTGGGGTTTTTAATCAGTATCAGTTTTGACCGATCCTCAGCGGAGCAAGATAGAGACATGGGACCTTGTCCTACCCCCCCATTTGTGTGCACCCCGAGTCCAACGGTACCACCCTTGAGTCTCTAGGACATAGGGTTCTGGAGTTATGAGCATTTGAAGTTCCCCCATATAAGTGAGTTGGGAGAGTGAAAATTGGGGTTTTTAATCAGGATCAGTTTTGACTGATCCTCAGCGGAGCAAGATAGAGACATGGGACCTTGTCCTATCCCCCCATTTGTGTGCACCCCGAGTCCAACGGTACCACCCTTGAGTTTATAGGACATAGGGTTCTTGAGTTATGAGCATTTGAAGTTCCCCCATATAAGTGAGTTGGGAGAGTGAAAATTTGGGGTTTTAATCAGGGTCAGGTTTGACCGATCCTCAGCGGAGCAAGATAGAGACATGGGACCTTGTCCTACCCCCCCATTTGTGTGCACCCCGAGTCCAACGGTACCACCCTTGAGTCTCTAGGACATAGGGTTCTGGAGTTATGAGCATTTGAAGTTCCCCCATATAAGTGAGTTGGGAGAGTGAAAATTTGCCCAAGTGTGAGAGGCCAAAAGTGTTCCCCCAGAAAGTGTTTAGGAACACATTTCAGAGCCCTACGAGTGGTTTGGACCCCCCTTTTTGTGGTACTTTTTGTCAAGTTGAAGTTGGTGTTTACGGTTGTTAAGAGTGTACAGGGCTTGGAGTTTTAACCAGGGTCAGTTTTGACCGATCCTCAGCGGAGCAAGATAGAGACATGGGACCTTGTCCTACCCCCCCATTTGTGTGCACCCCGAGTCCAACGGTACCACCCTTGAGTCTCTAGGACATAGGGTTCTGGAGTTATGAGCATTTGAAGTTCCCCCATATAAGTGAGTTGGGAGAGTGAAAATTGGGGTTTTTAATCAGGATCAGTTTTGACCGATCCTCAGCGGAGCAAGATAGAGACATGGGACCTTGTCCTACCCCCCCATTTGTGTGCACCCCAAGTCCAACGGTACCACCCTTGAGTCTCTAGGACATAGGGTTCTGGAGTTATGAGCATTTGAAGTTCCCCCATATAAGTGAGTTGGGAGAGTGAAAATTGGGGTTTTTAATTAGTATCAGTTTTGACCGATCCTCAGCGGAGCAAGATAGAGACATGGGACCTTGTCCTACCCCCCCATTTGTGTGCACCCCGAGTCCAACGGTACCACCCTTGAGTCTCTAGGACATAGGGTTCTGGAGTTATGAGCATTTGAAGTTCCCCCATATAAGTGAGTTGGGAGAGTGAAAATTGGGGTTTTTAATCAGGATCAGTTTTGACTGATCCTCAGCGGAGCAAGATAGAGACATGGGACCTTGTCCTTTCCCCCCATTTGTGTGCACCCCGAGTCCAACGGTACCACCCTTGAGTTTATAGGACATAGGGTTCTTGAGTTATGAGCATTTGAAGTTCCCCCATATAAGTGAGTTGGGAGAGTGAAAATTTGGGGTTTTAATCAGGGTCAGGTTTGACCGATCCTCAGCGGAGCAAGATAGAGACATGGGACCTTGTCCTACCCCCCCATTTGTGTGCACCCCGAGTCCAACGGTACCACCCTTGAGTCTCTAGGACATAGGGTTCTGGAGTTATGAGCATTTGAAGTTCCCCCATATAAGTGAGTTGGGAGAGTGAAAATTTGCCCAAGTGTGAGAGGCCAAAAGTGTTCCCCCAGAAAGTGTTTAGGAACACATTTCAGAGCCCTACGAGTGGTTTGGACCCCCCTTTTTGTGGTACTTTTTGTCAAGTTGAAGTTGGTGTTTACGGTTGTTAAGAGTGTACAGGGCTTGGAGTTTTAACCAGGGTCAGTTTTGACCGATCCTCAGCGGAGCAAGATAGAGACATGGGACCTTGTCCTACCCCCCCATTTGTGTGCACCCCGAGTCCAACGGTACCACCCTTGAGTCTCTAGGACATAGGGTTCTGGAGTTATGAGCATTTGAAGTTCCCCCATATAAGTGAGTTGGGAGAGTGAAAATTGGGGTTTTTAATCAGGATCAGTTTTGACCGATCCTCAGCGGAGCAAGATAGAGACATGGGACCTTGTCCTACCCCCCCATTTGTGTGCACCCCAAGTCCAACGGTACCACCCTTGAGTCTCTAGGACATAGGGTTCTGGAGTTATGAGCATTTGAAGTTCCCCCATATAAGTGAGTTGGGAGAGTGAAAATTGGGGTTTTTAATTAGTATCAGTTTTGACCGATCCTCAGCGGAGCAAGATAGAGACATGGGACCTTGTCCTACCCCCCCATTTGTGTGCACCCCGAGTCCAACGGTACCACCCTTGAGTCTCTAGGACATAGGGTTCTGGAGTTATGAGCATTTGAAGTTCCCCCATATAAGTGAGTTGGGAGAGTGAAAATTTGGGGTTTTAATCAGGGTCAGGTTTGACCGATCCTCAGCGGAGCAAGATAGAGACATGGGACCTTGTCCTACCCCCCCATTTGTGTGCACCCCGAGTCCAACGGTACCACCCTTGAGTCTCTAGGACATAGGGTTCTGGAGTTATGAGCATTTGAAGTTCCCCCATATAAGTGAGTTGGGAGAGTGAAAATTTGGGCTTTTGACCAGGGTCAGTTTTGACCGATCCTCAGCGGAGCAAGATAGAGACATGGGACCTTGTCCTACCCCCCAATTTGTGTGCACCCCGAGTCCAACGGTACCACCCTTGAGTCTCTAGGACATAGGGTTCTGGAGTTATGAGCATTTGAAGTTCCCCCATATAAGTGAGTTGGGAGAGTGAAAATTGGGGTTTTTAATCAGGATCAGTTTTGACCGATCCTCAGCGGAGCAAGATAGAGACATGGGACCTTGTCCTATCCCCCCATTTGTGTGCACCCCGAGTCCAACGGTACCACCCTTGAGTCTCTAGGACATAGGGTTCTGGAGTTATGAGCATTTGAAGTTCCCCCATATAAGTGAGTTGGGAGAGTGAAAATTGGGGTTTTTAATCAGGATCAGTTTTGACTGATCCTCAGCGGAGCAAGATAGAGACATGGGACCTTGTCCTATCCCCCCATTTGTGTGCACCCCGAGTCCAACGGTACCACCCTTGAGTTTATAGGACATAGGGTTCTTGAGTTATGAGCATTTGAAGTTCCCCCATATAAGTGAGTTGGGAGAGTGAAAATTTGGGGTTTTAATCAGGGTCAGGTTTGACCGATCCTCAGCGGAGCAAGATAGAGACATGGGACCTATTCGTACCCCCCCCCCATTTGTGTGCACCCCGAGTCCAACGGTACCACCCTTGAGTCTCTAGGACATAGGGTTCTTGAGTTATGAGCATTTGAAGTTCCCCCATATAAGTGAGTTGGGAGAGTGAAAATTTGCCCAAGTGTGAGAGGCCAAAAGTGTTCCCCCAGAAAGTGTTTAGGAACACATTTCAGAGCCCTACGAGTGGTTTGGACCCCCCTTTTTGTGGTACTTTTTGTCAAGTTGAAGTTGGTGTTTACGGTTGTTAAGAGTGTACAGGGCTTGGAGTTTTAACCAGGGTCAGTTTTGACCGATCCTCAGCGGAGCAAGATAGAGACATGGGACCTTGTCCTACCCCCCCATTTGTGTGCACCCCGAGTCCAACGGTACCACCCTTGAGTCTCTAGGACATAGGGTTCTGGAGTTATGAGCATTTGAAGTTCCCCCATATAAGTGAGTTGGGAGAGTGAAAATTTGCCCAAGTGTGAGAGGCCAAAAGTGTTCCCCCAGAAAGTGTTTAGGAACACATTTCAGAGCCCTACGAGTGGTTTGGACCCCCCTTTTTGTGGTACTTTTTGTCAAGTTGAAGTTGGTGTTTACGGTTGTTAAGAGTGTACAGGGCTTGGAGTTTTAACCAGGGTCAGTTTTGACCGATCCTCAGCGGAGCAAGATAGAGACATGGGACCTTGTCCTACCCCCCCATTTGTGTGCACCCCGAGTCCAACGGTACCACCCTTGAGTCTCTAGGACATAGGGTTCTGGAGTTATGAGCATTTGAAGTTCCCCCATATAAGTGAGTTGGGAGAGTGAAAATTGGGGTTTTTAATCAGGATCAGTTTTGACCGATCCTCAGCGGAGCAAGATAGAGACATGGGACCTTGTCCTACCCCCCCATTTGTGTGCACCCCGAGTCCAACGGTACCACCCTTGAGTCTCTAGGACATAGGGTTCTGGAGTTATGAGCATTTGAAGTTCCCCCATATAAGTGAGTTGGGAGAGTGAAAATTTGGGGTTTTAATCAGGGTCAGGTTTGACCGATCCTCAGCGGAGCAAGATAGAGACATGGGACCTTGTCCTGCCCCCCCATTTGTGTGCACCCCGAGTCCAACGGTACCACCCTTGAGTCTCTAGGACATAGGGTTCTGGAGTTATGAGCATTTGAAGTTCCCCCATATAAGTGAGTTGGGAGAGTGAAAATTTGGGGTTTTCACCAGGGTCAGTTTTGACCGATCCTCAGCGGAGCAAGATAGAGACATGGGACCTTGTCCTACCCCCCAATTTGTGTGCACCCCGAGTCCAACGGTACCACCCTTGAGTCTCTAGGACATAGGGTTCTGGAGTTATGAGCATTTGAAGTTCCCCCATATAAGTGAGTTGGGAGAGTGAAAATTTGGGGTTTTCACCAGGGTCAGTTTTGACCGATCCTCAGCGGAGCAAGATAGAGACATGGGACCTTGTCCTACCCCCCAATTTGTGTGCACCCCGAGTCCAACGGTACCACCCTTGAGTCTCTAGGACATAGGGTTCTGGAGTTATGAGCATTTGAAGTTCCCCCATATAAGTGAGTTGGGAGAGTGAAAATTGGGGTTTTTAATCAGTATCAGTTTTGACCGATCCTAAGCGGAGCAAGATAGAGACATGGGACCTTGTCCTACCCCCCAATTTGTGTGCACCCCGAGTCCAACGGTACCACCCTTGAGTCTCTAGGACATAGGGTTCTGGAGTTATGAGCATTTGAAGTTCCCCCATATAAGTGAGTTGGGAGAGTTAAAATTGGGGTTTTTAATCAGTATCAGCTTTGACCGATCCTAAGCGGAGCAAGATAGAGACATGGGACCTTGTCCTACCCCCCCATTTGTGTGCACCCCGAGTCCAACGGTACCACCCTTGAGTCTCTAGGACATAGGGTTCTGGAGTTATGAGCATTTGAAGTTCCCCCATGTAAGTGAGTTGGGAGAGTGAAAATTGGGGTTTTTTATCAGGATCAGTTTTGACCGATCCTCAGCGGAGCAAGATAGAGACATGGGACCTTGTCCTACCCCCGCATTTGTGTGCACCCCGAGTCCAACGGTACCACCCTTGAGTCTCTAGGACATAGGGTTCTGGAGTTATGAGCATTTGAAGTTCCCCCATATAAGTGAGTTGGGAGAGTGAAAATTGGGGTTTTTAATCAGGATCAGTTTTGACTGATCCTCAGCGGAGCAAGATAGAGACATGGGACCTTGTCCTATCCCCCCATTTGTGTGCACCCCGAGTCCAACGGTACCACCCTTGAGTTTATAGGACATAGGGTTCTTGAGTTATGAGCATTTGAAGTTCCCCCATATAAGTGAGTTGGGAGAGTGAAAATTTGGGGTTTTAATCAGGGTCAGGTTTGACCGATCCTCAGCGGAGCAAGATAGAGACATGGGACCTTGTCCTACCCCCCCATTTGTGTGCACCCCGAGTCCAACGGTACCACCCTTGAGTCTCTAGGACATAGGGTTCTGGAGTTATGAGCATTTGAAGTTCCCCCATGTATGTGAGTTGGGAGAGTGAAAATTGGGGTTTTTAATCAGTATCAGTTTTGACCGATCCTAAGCGGAGCAAGATAGAGACATGGGACCTTGTCCTACCCCCCCATTTGTGTGCACCCCGAGTCCAACGGTACCACCCTTGAGTCTCTAGGACATAGGGTTCTGGAGTTATGAGCATTTGAAGTTCCCCCATATAAGTGAGTTGGGAGAGTGAAAATTTGCCCAAGTGTGAGAGGCCAAAAGTGTTCCCCCAGAAAGTGTTTAGGAACACATTTCAGAGCCCTACGAGTGGTTTGGACCCCCCTTTTTGTGGTACTTTTTGTCAAGTTGAAGTTGGTGTTTACGGTTGTTAAGTGTACAGGGCTTGGAGTTTTAACCAGGGTCAGTTTTGACCGATCCTCAGCGGAGCAAGATAGAGACATGGGACCTTGTCCTACCCCCCCATTTGTGTGCACCCCGAGTCCAACGGTACCACCCTTGAGTCTCTAGGACATAGGGTTCTGGAGTTATGAGCATTTGAAGTTCCCCCATATAAGTGAGTTGGGAGAGTGAAAATTGGGGTTTTTAATCAGGATCAGTTTTGACCGATCCTCAGCGGAGCAAGATAGAGACATGGGACCTTGTCCTACCCCCCCCATTTGTGTGCACCCCAAGTCCAACGGTACCACCCTTGAGTCTCTAGGACATAGGGTTCTGGAGTTATGAGCATTTGAAGTTCCCCCATATAAGTGAGTTGGGAGAGTGAAAATTTGCCCAAGTGTGAGAGGCCAAAAGTGTTCCCCCAGAAAGTGTTTAGGAACACATTTCAGAGCCCTACGAGTGGTTTGGACCCCCCTTTTTGTGGTACTTTTTGTCAAGTTGAAGTTGGTGTTTACGGTTGTTAAGAGTGTACAGGGCTTGGAGTTTTAAACAGGGTCAGTTTTGACCGATCCTCAGCGGAGCAAGATAGAGACATGGGACCTTGTCCTACCCCCCCATTTGTGTGCACCCCCAGTCCAACGGTACCACCCTTGAGTCTCTAGGACATAGGGTTCTGGAGTTATGAGCATTTGAAGTTCCCCCATATAAGTGAGTTGGGAGAGTGAAAATTGGGGTTTTTAATCAGGATCAGTTTTGACCGATCCTCAGCGGAGCAAGATAGAGACATGGGACCTTGTCCTACCCCCCCATTTGTGTGCACCCCGAGTCCAACGGTACCACCCTTGAGTCTCTAGGACATAGGGTTCTGGAGTTATGAGCATTTGAA
The DNA here is from genome assembly GCF_017976425.1 of Toxotes jaculatrix. Taxonomy (NCBI): domain Eukaryota; kingdom Metazoa; phylum Chordata; class Actinopteri; family Toxotidae; genus Toxotes; species Toxotes jaculatrix. Next base: position 28,824,139 of record NC_054397.1, on the reverse strand, counting down.
GTTCCCCCATATAAGTGAGTTGGGAGAGTGAAAATTTGGGGTTTTCACCAGGGTCAGGTTTGACCGATCCTCAGCGGAGCAAGATAGAGACATGGGACCTTGTCCTACCCCCCCATTTGTGTGCACCCCGAGTCCAACGGTACCACCCTTGAGTCTCTAGGACATAGGGTTCTGGAGTTATGAGCATTTGAAGTTCCCCCATATAAGTGAGTTGGGAGAGTGAAAATTTGGGGTTTTCACCAGGGTCAGTTTTGACCGATCCTCAGCGGAGCAAGATAGAGACATGGGACCTTGTCCTACCCCCCAATTTGTGTGCACCCCGAGTCCAACGGTACCACCCTTGAGTCTCTAGGACATAGGGTTCTGGAGTTATGAGCATTTGAAGTTCCCCCATATAAGTGAGTTGGGAGAGTTAAAATTGGGGTTTTTAATCAGTATCAGTTTTGACCGATCCTAAGCGGAGCAAGATAGAGACATGGGACCTTGTCCTACCCCCCCATTTGTGTGCACCCCGAGTCCAACGGTACCACCCTTGAGTCTCTAGGACATAGGGTTCTGGAGTTATGAGCATTTGAAGTTCCCCCATGTAAGTGAGTTGGGAGAGTGAAAATTGGGGTTTTTTATCAGGATCAGTTTTGACCGATCCTCAGCGGAGCAAGATAGAGACATGGGACCTTGTCCTACCCCCGCATTTGTGTGCACCCCGAGTCCAACGGTACCACCCTTGAGTCTCTAGGACATAGGGTTCTGGAGTTATGAGCATTTGAAGTTCCCCCATATAAGTGAGTTGGGAGAGTGAAAATTTGCCCAAGTGTGAGAGGCCAAAAGTGTTCCCCCAGAAAGTGTTTAGGAACACATTTCAGAGCCCTACGAGTGGTTTGGACCCCCCTTTTTGTGGTACTTTTTGTCAAGTTGAAGTTGGTGTTTACGGTTGTTAAGAGTGTACAGGGCTTGGAGTTTTAACCAGGGTCAGTTTTGACCGATCCTCAGCGGAGCAAGATAGAGACATGGGACCTATTCGTACCCCCCCATTTGTGTGCACCCCGAGTCCAACGGTACCACCCTTGAGTCTCTAGGACATAGGGTTCTGGAGTTATGAGCATTTGAAGTTCCCCCATATAAGTGAGTTGGGAGAGTGAAAATTGGGGTTTTTAATCAGGATCAGTTTTGACCGATCCTCAGCGGAGCAAGATAGAGACATGGGACCTTGTCCTACCCCCCCATTTGTGTGCACCCCGAGTCCAACGGTACCACCCTTGAGTCTCTAGGACATAGGGTTCTGGAGTTATGAGCATTTGAAGTTCCCCCATATAAGTGAGTTGGGAGAGTGAAAATTTGGGGTTTTCACCAGGGTCAGTTTTGACCGATCCTCAGCGGAGCAAGATAGAGACATGGGACCTTGTCCTACCCCCCCATTTGTGTGCACCCCGAGTCCAACGGTACCACCCTTGAGTCTCTAGGACATAGGGTTCTGGAGTTATGAGCATTTGAAGTTCCCCCATATAAGTGAGTTGGGAGAGTGAAAATTGGGGTTTTTAATCAGTATCAGTTTTGACCGATCCTCAGCGGAGCAAGATAGAGACATGGGACCTTGTCCTACCCCCCCATTTGTGTGCACCCCGAGTCCAACGGTACCACCCTTGAGTCTCTAGGACATAGGGTTCTGGAGTTATGAGCATTTGAAGTTCCCCCATATAAGTGAGTTGGGAGAGTGAAAATTGGGGTTTTTAATCAGGATCAGTTTTGACTGATCCTCAGCGGAGCAAGATAGAGACATGGGACCTTGTCCTATCCCCCCATTTGTGTGCACCCCGAGTCCAACGGTACCACCCTTGAGTTTATAGGACATAGGGTTCTTGAGTTATGAGCATTTGAAGTTCCCCCATATAAGTGAGTTGGGAGAGTGAAAATTTGGGGTTTTAATCAGGGTCAGGTTTGACCGATCCTCAGCGGAGCAAGATAGAGACATGGGACCTTGTCCTACCCCCCCATTTGTGTGCACCCCGAGTCCAACGGTACCACCCTTGAGTCTCTAGGACATAGGGTTCTGGAGTTATGAGCATTTGAAGTTCCCCCATATAAGTGAGTTGGGAGAGTGAAAATTTGCCCAAGTGTGAGAGGCCAAAAGTGTTCCCCCAGAAAGTGTTTAGGAACACATTTCAGAGCCCTACGAGTGGTTTGGACCCCCCTTTTTGTGGTACTTTTTGTCAAGTTGAAGTTGGTGTTTACGGTTGTTAAGAGTGTACAGGGCTTGGAGTTTTAACCAGGGTCAGTTTTGACCGATCCTCAGCGGAGCAAGATAGAGACATGGGACCTTGTCCTACCCCCCCATTTGTGTGCACCCCGAGTCCAACGGTACCACCCTTGAGTCTCTAGGACATAGGGTTCTGGAGTTATGAGCATTTGAAGTTCCCCCATATAAGTGAGTTGGGAGAGTGAAAATTGGGGTTTTTAATCAGGATCAGTTTTGACCGATCCTCAGCGGAGCAAGATAGAGACATGGGACCTTGTCCTACCCCCCCATTTGTGTGCACCCCAAGTCCAACGGTACCACCCTTGAGTCTCTAGGACATAGGGTTCTGGAGTTATGAGCATTTGAAGTTCCCCCATATAAGTGAGTTGGGAGAGTGAAAATTGGGGTTTTTAATTAGTATCAGTTTTGACCGATCCTCAGCGGAGCAAGATAGAGACATGGGACCTTGTCCTACCCCCCCATTTGTGTGCACCCCGAGTCCAACGGTACCACCCTTGAGTCTCTAGGACATAGGGTTCTGGAGTTATGAGCATTTGAAGTTCCCCCATATAAGTGAGTTGGGAGAGTGAAAATTGGGGTTTTTAATCAGGATCAGTTTTGACTGATCCTCAGCGGAGCAAGATAGAGACATGGGACCTTGTCCTTTCCCCCCATTTGTGTGCACCCCGAGTCCAACGGTACCACCCTTGAGTTTATAGGACATAGGGTTCTTGAGTTATGAGCATTTGAAGTTCCCCCATATAAGTGAGTTGGGAGAGTGAAAATTTGGGGTTTTAATCAGGGTCAGGTTTGACCGATCCTCAGCGGAGCAAGATAGAGACATGGGACCTTGTCCTACCCCCCCATTTGTGTGCACCCCGAGTCCAACGGTACCACCCTTGAGTCTCTAGGACATAGGGTTCTGGAGTTATGAGCATTTGAAGTTCCCCCATATAAGTGAGTTGGGAGAGTGAAAATTTGCCCAAGTGTGAGAGGCCAAAAGTGTTCCCCCAGAAAGTGTTTAGGAACACATTTCAGAGCCCTACGAGTGGTTTGGACCCCCCTTTTTGTGGTACTTTTTGTCAAGTTGAAGTTGGTGTTTACGGTTGTTAAGAGTGTACAGGGCTTGGAGTTTTAACCAGGGTCAGTTTTGACCGATCCTCAGCGGAGCAAGATAGAGACATGGGACCTTGTCCTACCCCCCCATTTGTGTGCACCCCGAGTCCAACGGTACCACCCTTGAGTCTCTAGGACATAGGGTTCTGGAGTTATGAGCATTTGAAGTTCCCCCATATAAGTGAGTTGGGAGAGTGAAAATTGGGGTTTTTAATCAGGATCAGTTTTGACCGATCCTCAGCGGAGCAAGATAGAGACATGGGACCTTGTCCTACCCCCCCATTTGTGTGCACCCCAAGTCCAACGGTACCACCCTTGAGTCTCTAGGACATAGGGTTCTGGAGTTATGAGCATTTGAAGTTCCCCCATATAAGTGAGTTGGGAGAGTGAAAATTGGGGTTTTTAATTAGTATCAGTTTTGACCGATCCTCAGCGGAGCAAGATAGAGACATGGGACCTTGTCCTACCCCCCCATTTGTGTGCACCCCGAGTCCAACGGTACCACCCTTGAGTCTCTAGGACATAGGGTTCTGGAGTTATGAGCATTTGAAGTTCCCCCATATAAGTGAGTTGGGAGAGTGAAAATTTGGGGTTTTAATCAGGGTCAGGTTTGACCGATCCTCAGCGGAGCAAGATAGAGACATGGGACCTTGTCCTACCCCCCCATTTGTGTGCACCCCGAGTCCAACGGTACCACCCTTGAGTCTCTAGGACATAGGGTTCTGGAGTTATGAGCATTTGAAGTTCCCCCATATAAGTGAGTTGGGAGAGTGAAAATTTGGGCTTTTGACCAGGGTCAGTTTTGACCGATCCTCAGCGGAGCAAGATAGAGACATGGGACCTTGTCCTACCCCCCAATTTGTGTGCACCCCGAGTCCAACGGTACCACCCTTGAGTCTCTAGGACATAGGGTTCTGGAGTTATGAGCATTTGAAGTTCCCCCATATAAGTGAGTTGGGAGAGTGAAAATTGGGGTTTTTAATCAGGATCAGTTTTCACTGATCCTCAGCGGAGCAAGATAGAGACATGGGACCTTGTCCTATCCCCCCATTTGTGTGCACCCCGAGTCCAACGGTACCACCCTTGAGTCTCTAGGACATAGGGTTCTGGAGTTATGAGCATTTGAAGTTCCCCCATATAAGTGAGTTGGGAGAGTGAAAATTGGGGTTTTTAATCAGGATCAGTTTTGACTGATCCTCAGCGGAGCAAGATAGAGACATGGGACCTTGTCCTATCCCCCCATTTGTGTGCACCCCGAGTCCAACGGTACCACCCTTGAGTTTATAGGACATAGGGTTCTTGAGTTATGAGCATTTGAAGTTCCCCCATATAAGTGAGTTGGGAGAGTGAAAATTTGGGGTTTTAATCAGGGTCAGGTTTGACCGATCCTCAGCGGAGCAAGATAGAGACATGGGACCTATTCGTACCCCCCCCCCCCATTTGTGTGCACCCCGAGTCCAACGGTACCACCCTTGAGTCTCTAGGACATAGGGTTCTTGAGTTATGAGCATTTGAAGTTCCCCCATATAAGTGAGTTGGGAGAGTGAAAATTTGCCCAAGTGTGAGAGGCCAAAAGTGTTCCCCCAGAAAGTGTTTAGGAACACATTTCAGAGCCCTACGAGTGGTTTGGACCCCCCTTTTTGTGGTACTTTTTGTCAAGTTGAAGTTGGTGTTTACGGTTGTTAAGAGTGTACAGGGCTTGGAGTTTTAACCAGGGTCAGTTTTGACCGATCCTCAGCGGAGCAAGATAGAGACATGGGACCTTGTCCTACCCCCCCATTTGTGTGCACCCCGAGTCCAACGGTACCACCCTTGAGTCTCTAGGACATAGGGTTCTGGAGTTATGAGCATTTGAAGTTCCCCCATATAAGTGAGTTGGGAGAGTGAAAATTTGCCCAAGTGTGAGAGGCCAAAAGTGTTCCCCCAGAAAGTGTTTAGGAACACATTTCAGAGCCCTACGAGTGGTTTGGACCCCCCTTTTTGTGGTACTTTTTGTCAAGTTGAAGTTGGTGTTTACGGTTGTTAAGAGTGTACAGGGCTTGGAGTTTTAACCAGGGTCAGTTTTGACCGATCCTCAGCGGAGCAAGATAGAGACATGGGACCTTGTCCTACCCCCCCATTTGTGTGCACCCCGAGTCCAACGGTACCACCCTTGAGTCTCTAGGACATAGGGTTCTGGAGTTATGAGCATTTGAAGTTCCCCCATATAAGTGAGTTGGGAGAGTGAAAATTGGGGTTTTTAATCAGGATCAGTTTTGACCGATCCTCAGCGGAGCAAGATAGAGACATGGGACCTTGTCCTACCCCCCCATTTGTGTGCACCCCGAGTCCAACGGTACCACCCTTGAGTCTCTAGGACATAGGGTTCTGGAGTTATGAGCATTTGAAGTTCCCCCATATAAGTGAGTTGGGAGAGTGAAAATTTGGGGTTTTAATCAGGGTCAGGTTTGACCGATCCTCAGCGGAGCAAGATAGAGACATGGGACCTTGTCCTGCCCCCCCATTTGTGTGCACCCCGAGTCCAACGGTACCACCCTTGAGTCTCTAGGACATAGGGTTCTGGAGTTATGAGCATTTGAAGTTCCCCCATATAAGTGAGTTGGGAGAGTGAAAATTTGCCCAAGTGTGAGAGGCCAAAAGTGTTCCCCCAGAAAGTTTTTAGGAACACATTTCAGAGCCCTACGAGTGGTTTGGACCCCCCTTTTTGTGGTACTTTTTGTCAAGTTGAAGTTGGTGTTTACGGTTGTTAAGAGTGTACAGGGCTTGGAGTTTTAAACAGGGTCAGTTTTGACCGATCCTCAGCGGAGCAAGATAGAGACATGGGACCTTGTCCTACCCCCCCATTTGTGTGCACCCCCAGTCCAACGGTACCACCCTTGAGTCTCTAGGACATAGGGTTCTGGAGTTATGAGCATTTGAAGTTCCCCCATATAAGTGAGTTGGGAGAGTGAAAATTGGGGGTTTTAATCAGGATCAGTTTTGACCGATCCTCAGCGGAGCAAGATAGAGACATGGGACCTTGTCCTACCCCCCCATTTGTGTGCACCCCGAGTCCAACGGTACCACCCTTGAGTCTCTAGGACATAGGGTTCTGGAGTTATGAGCATTTGAAGTTCCCCCATATAAGTGAGTTGGGAGAGTGAAAATTTGGGGTTTTCACCAGGGTCAGTTTTGACCGATCCTCAGCGGAGCAAGATAGAGACATGGGACCTTGTCCTACCCCCCCATTTGTGTGCACCCCGAGTCCAACGGTACCACCCTTGAGTCTCTAGGACATAGGGTTCTGGAGTTATGAGCATTTGAAGTTCCCCCATATAAGTGAGTTGGGAGAGTGAAAATTTGGGGTTTTCACCAGGGTCAGTTTTGACCGATCCTCAGCGGAGCAAGATAGAGACATGGGACCTTGTCCTACCCCCCAATTTGTGTGCACCCCGAGTCCAACGGTACCACCCTTGAGTCTCTAGGACATAGGGTTCTGGAGTTATGAGCATTTGAAGTTCCCCCATATAAGTGAGTTGGGAGAGTGAAAATTTGGGGTTTTCACCAGGGTCAGTTTTGACCGATCCTCAGCGGAGCAAGATAGAGACATGGGACCTTGTCCTACCCCCCAATTTGTGTGCACCCCGAGTCCAACGGTACCACCCTTGAGTCTCTAGGACATAGGGTTCTGGAGTTATGAGCATTTGAAGTTCCCCCATATAAGTGAGTTGGGAGAGTGAAAATTGGGGTTTTTAATCAGTATCAGTTTTGACCGATCCTAAGCGGAGCAAGATAGAGACATGGGACCTTGTCCTACCCCCCCATTTGTGTGCACCCCGAGTCCAACGGTACCACCCTTGAGTCTCTAGGACATAGGGTTCTGGAGTTATGAGCATTTGAAGTTCCCCCATGTAAGTGAGTTGGGAGAGTGAAAATTGGGGTTTTTAATCAGGATCAGTTTTGACCGATCCTCAGCGGAGCAAGATAGAGACATGGGACCTTGTCCTACCCCCCCATTTGTGTGCACCCCGAGTCCAACGGTACCACCCTTGAGTCTCTAGGACATAGGGTTCTGGAGTTATGAGCATTTGAAGTTCCCCCATATAAGTGAGTTGGGAGAGTGAAAATTTGCCCAAGTGTGAGAGGCCAAAAGTGTTCCCCCAGAAAGTTTTTAGGAACACATTTCAGAGCCCTACGAGTGGTTTGGACCCCCCTTTTTGTGGTACTTTTTGTCAAGTTGAAGTTGGTGTTTACGGTTGTTAAGAGTGTACAGGGCTTGGAGTTTTAAACAGGGTCAGTTTTGACCGATCCTCAGCGGAGCAAGATAGAGACATGGGACCTTGTCCTACCCCCCCATTTGTGTGCACCCCCAGTCCAACGGTACCACCCTTGAGTCTCTAGGACATAGGGTTCTGGAGTTATGAGCATTTGAAGTTCCCCCATATAAGTGAGTTGGGAGAGTGAAAATTGGGGTTTTTAATCAGGATCAGTTTTGACCGATCCTCAGCGGAGCAAGATAGAGACATGGGACCTTGTCCTACCCCCCCATTTGTGTGCACCCCGAGTCCAACGGTACCACCCTTGAGTCTCTAGGACATAGGGTTCTGGAGTTATGAGCATTTGAAGTTCCCCCATATAAGTGAGTTGGGAGAGTGAAAATTTGGGGTTTTCACCAGGGTCAGTTTTGACCGATCCTCAGCGGAGCAAGATAGAGACATGGGACCTTGTCCTACCCCCCCATTTGTGTGCACCCCGAGTCCAACGGTACCACCCTTGAGTCTCTAGGACATAGGATTCTGGAGTTATGAGCATTTGAAGTTCCCCCATATAAGTGAGTTGGGAGAGTGAAAATTTGCCCAAGTGTGAGAGGCCAAAAGTGTTCCCCCAGAAAGTGTTTAGGAACACATTTCAGAGCCCTACGAGTGGTTTGGACCCCCCTTTTTGTGGTACTTTTTGTCAAGTTGAAGTTGGTGTTTACGGTTGTTAAGTGTACAGGGCTTGGAGTTTTAACCAGGGTCAGTTTTGACCGATCCTCAGCGGAGCAAGATAGAGACATGGGACCTTGTCCTACCCCCCCATTTGTGTGCACCCCGAGTCCAACGGTACCACCCTTGAGTCTCTAGGACATAGGGTTCTGGAGTTATGAGCATTTGAAGTTCCCCCATATAAGTGAGTTGGGAGAGTGAAAATTTGCCCAAGTGTGAGAGGCCAAAAGTGTTCCCCCAGAAAGTGTTTAGGAACACATTTCAGAGCCCTTCGAGTGGTTTGGACCCCCCTTTTTGTGGTACTTTTTGTCAAGTTGAAGTTGGTGTTTACAGTTGTTAAGAGTGTACAGGGCTTGGAGTTTTAACCAGGGTCAGTTTTGACCGATCCTCAGCGGAGCAAGATAGAGACATGGGACCTTGTCCTACCCCCCCATTTGTGTGCACCCCGAGTCCAACGGTACCACCCTTGAGTCTCTAGGACATAGGGTTCTGGAGTTATGAGCATTTGAAGTTCCCCCATATAAGTGAGTTGGGAGAGTGAAAATTTGGGGTTTTAATCAGGGTCAGGTTTGACCGATCCTCAGCGGAGCAAGATAGAGACATGGGACCTTGTCCTACCCCCCCATTTGTGTGCACCCCGAGTCCAACGGTACCACCCTTGAGTCTCTAGGACATAGGGTTCTGGAGTTATGAGCATTTGAAGTTCCCCCATATAAGTGAGTTGGGAGAGTGAAAATTTGGGGTTTTCACCAGGGTCAGTTTTGACCGATCCTCAGCGGAGCAAGATAGAGACATGGGACCTTGTCCTACCCCCCAATTTGTGTGCACCCCGAGTCCAACGGTACCACCCTTGAGTCTCTAGGACATAGGGTTCTGGAGTTATGAGCATTTGAAGTTCCCCCATATAAGTGAGTTGGGAGAGTTAAAATTGGGGTTTTTAATCAGTATCAGTTTTGACCGATCCTAAGCGGAGCAAGATAGAGACATGGGACCTTGTCCTACCCCCCCATTTGTGTGCACCCCGAGTCCAACGGTACCACCCTTGAGTCTCTAGGACATAGGGTTCTGGAGTTATGAGCATTTGAAGTTCCCCCATGTAAGTGAGTTGGGAGAGTGAAAATTGGGGTTTTTTATCAGGATCAGTTTTGACCGATCCTCAGCGGAGCAAGATAGAGACATGGGACCTTGTCCTACCCCCGCATTTGTGTGCACCCCGAGTCCAACGGTACCACCCTTGAGTCTCTAGGACATAGGGTTCTGGAGTTATGAGCATTTGAAGTTCCCCCATATAAGTGAGTTGGGAGAGTGAAAATTGGGGTTTTTAATCAGGATCAGTTTTGACTGATCCTCAGCGGAGCAAGATAGAGACATGGGACCTTGTCCTATCCCCCCATTTGTGTGCACCCCGAGTCCAACGGTACCACCCTTGAGTTTATAGGACATAGGGTTCTTGAGTTATGAGCATTTGAAGTTCCCCCATATAAGTGAGTTGGGAGAGTGAAAATTTGGGGTTTTAATCAGGGTCAGGTTTGACCGATCCTCAGCGGAGCAAGATAGAGACATGGGACCTTGTCCTACCCCCCCATTTGTGTGCACCCCGAGTCCAACGGTACCACCCTTGAGTCTCTAGGACATAGGGTTCTGGAGTTATGAGCATTTGAAGTTCCCCCATGTATGTGAGTTGGGAGAGTGAAAATTGGGGTTTTTAATCAGTATCAGTTTTGACCGATCCTAAGCGGAGCAAGATAGAGACATGGGACCTTGTCCTACCCCCCCATTTGTGTGCACCCCGAGTCCAACGGTACCACCCTTGAGTCTCTAGGACATAGGGTTCTGGAGTTATGAGCATTTGAAGTTCCCCCATATAAGTGAGTTGGGAGAGTGAAAATTTGCCCAAGTGTGAGAGGCCAAAAGTGTTCCCCCAGAAAGTGTTTAGGAACACATTTCAGAGCCCTACGAGTGGTTTGGACCCCCCTTTTTGTGGTACTTTTTGTCAAGTTGAAGTTGGTGTTTACGGTTGTTAAGTGTACAGGGCTTGGAGTTTTAACCAGGGTCAGTTTTGACCGATCCTCAGCGGAGCAAGATAGAGACATGGGACCTTGTCCTACCCCCCCATTTGTGTGCACCCCGAGTCCAACGGTACCACCCTTGAGTCTCTAGGACATAGGGTTCTGGAGTTATGAGCATTTGAAGTTCCCCCATATAAGTGAGTTGGGAGAGTGAAAATTGGGGTTTTTAATCAGGATCAGTTTTGACCGATCCTCAGCGGAGCAAGATAGAGACATGGGACCTTGTCCTACCCCCCCCATTTGTGTGCACCCCAAGTCCAACGGTACCACCCTTGAGTCTCTAGGACATAGGGTTCTGGAGTTATGAGCATTTGAAGTTCCCCCATATAAGTGAGTTGGGAGAGTGAAAATTTGCCCAAGTGTGAGAGGCCAAAAGTGTTCCCCCAGAAAGTGTTTAGGAACACATTTCAGAGCCCTACGAGTGGTTTGGACCCCCCTTTTTGTGGTACTTTTTGTCAAGTTGAAGTTGGTGTTTACGGTTGTTAAGAGTGTACAGGGCTTGGAGTTTTAAACAGGGTCAGTTTTGACCGATCCTCAGCGGAGCAAGATAGAGACATGGGACCTTGTCCTACCCCCCCATTTGTGTGCACCCCCAGTCCAACGGTACCACCCTTGAGTCTCTAGGACATAGGGTTCTGGAGTTATGAGCATTTGAAGTTCCCCCATATAAGTGAGTTGGGAGAGTGAAAATTGGGGTTTTTAATCAGGATCAGTTTTGACCGATCCTCAGCGGAGCAAGATAGAGACATGGGACCTTGTCCTACCCCCCCATTTGTGTGCACCCCGAGTCCAACGGTACCACCCTTGAGTCTCTAGGACATAGGGTTCTGGAGTTATGAGCATTTGAAGTTCCCCCATATAAGTGAGTTGGGAGAGTGAAAATTTGGGGTTTTCACCAGGGTCAGTTTTGACCGATCCTCAGCGGAGCAAGATAGAGACATGGGACCTTGTCCTACCCCCCCATTTGTGTGCACCCCGAGTCCAACGGTACCACCCTTGAGTCTCTAGGACATAGGGTTCTGGAGTTATGAGCATTTGAAGTTCCCCCATATAAGTGAGTTGGGAGAGTGAAAATTTGCCCAAGTGTGAGAGGCCAAAAGTGTTCCCCCAGAAAGTGTTTAGGAACACATTTCAGAGCCCTACGAGTGGTTTGGACCCCCCTTTTTGTGGTACTTTTTGTCAAGTTGAAGTTGGTGTTTACGGTTGTTAAGAGTGTACAGGGCTTGGAGTTTTAAACAGGGTCAGTTTTGACCGATCCTCAGCGGAGCAAGATAGAGACATGGGACCTTGTCCTACCCCCCCATTTGTGTGCACCCCGAGTCCAACGGTACCACCCTTGAGTCTCTAGGACATAGGGTTCTGGAGTTATGAGCATTTGAAGTTCCCCCATATAAGTGAGTTGGGAGAGTGAAATTTGGGGTTTTCACCAGGGTCAGTTTTGACCGATCCTCAGCGGAGCAAGATAGAGACATGGGACCTTGTCCTACCCCCCAATTTGTGTGCACCCCGAGTCCAACGGTACCACCCTTGAGTCTCTAGGACATAGGGTTCTGGAGTTATGAGCATTTGAAGTTCCCCCATATAAGTGAGTTGGGAGAGTGAAAATTGGGGTTTTTAATCAGTATCAGTTTTGACCGATCCTAAGCGGAGCAAGATAGAGACATGGGACCTTGTCCTACCCCCCCCATTTGTGTGCACCCCGAGTCCAACGGTACCACCCTTGAGTCTCTAGGACATAGGGTTCTGGAGTTATGAGCATTTGAAGTTCCCCCATATAAGTGAGTTGGGAGAGTGAAAATTGGGGTTTTTAATCAGTATCAGTTTTGACCGATCCTAAGCGGAGCAAGATAGAGACATGGGACCTTGTCCTACCCCCCCCATTTGTGTGCACCCCGAGTCCAACGGTACCACCCTTGAGTCTCTAGGACATAGGGTTCTGGAGTTATGAGCATTTGAAGTTCCCCCATATAAGTGAGTTGGGAGAGTGAAAATTTGCCCAAGTGTGAGAGGCCAAAAGTGTTCCCCCAGAAAGTGTTTAGGAACACATTTCAGAGCCCTACGAGTGGTTTGGACCCCCCTTTTTGTGGTACTTTTTGTCAAGTTGAAGTTGGTGTTTACGGTTGTTAAGAGTGTACAGGGCTTGGAGTTTTAACCAGGGTCAGTTTTGACCGATCCTCAGCGGAGCAAGATAGAGACATGGGACCTTGTCCTACCCCCCCATTTGTGTGCACCCCGAGTCCAACGGTACCACCCTTGAGTCTCTAGGACATAGGGTTCTGGAGTTATGAGCATTTGAAGTTCCCCCATATAAGTGAGTTGGGAGAGTGAAAATTGGGATTTTTAATCAGGATCAGTTTTGACCGATCCTCAGCGGAGCAAGATAGAGACATGGGACCTTGTCCTACCCCCCCATTTGTGTGCACCCCGAGTCCAACGGTACCACCCTTGAGTCTCTAGGACATAGGGTTCTGGAGTTATGAGCATTTGAAGTTCCCCCATATAAGTGAGTTGGGAGAGTGAAAATTGGGGTTTTTAATCAGGATCAGTTTTGACTGATCCTCAGCGGAGCAAGATAGAGACATGGGACCTTGTCCTATCCCCCCATTTGTGTGCACCCCGAGTCCAACGGTACCACCCTTGAGTTTATAGGACATAGGGTTCTTGAGTTATGAGCATTTGAAGTTCCCCCATATAAGTGAGTTGGGAGAGTGAAAATTTGGGGTTTTAATCAGGGTCAGGTTTGACCGATCCTCAGCGGAGCAAGATAGAGACATGGGACCTTGTCCTACCCCCCCATTTGTGTGCACCCCGAGTCCAACGGTACCACCCTTGAGTCTCTAGGACATAGGGTTCTGGAGTTATGAGCATTTGAAGTTCCCCCATATAAGTGAGTTGGGAGAGTGAAAATTTGCCCAAGTGTGAGAGGCCAAAAGTGTTCCCCCAGAAAGTGTTTAGGAACACATTTCAGAGCCCTACGAGTGGTTTGGACCCCCCTTTTTGTGGTACTTTTTGTCAAGTTGAAGTTGGTGTTTACGGTTGTTAAGAGTGTACAGGGCTTGGAGTTTTAACCAGGGTCAGTTTTGACCGATCCTCAGCGGAGCAAGATAGAGACATGGGACCTTGTCCTACCCCCCCATTTGTGTGCACCCCGAGTCCAACGGTACCACCCTTGAGTCTCTAGGACATAGGGTTCTGGAGTTATGAGCATTTGAAGTTCCCCCATATAAGTGAGTTGGGAGAGTGAAAATTTGCCCAAGTGTGAGAGGCCAAAAGTGTTCCCCCAGAAAGTGTTTAGGAACACATTTCAGAGCCCTACGAGTGGTTTGGACCCCCCTTTTTGTGGTACTTTTTGTCAAGTTGAAGTTGGTGTTTACGGTTGTTAAGAGTGTACAGGGCTTGGAGTTTTAAACAGGGTCAGTTTTGACCGATCCTCAGCGGAGCAAGATAGAGACATGGGACCTTGTCCTACCCCCCCATTTGTGTGCACCCCGAGTCCAACGGTACCACCCTTGAGTCTCTAGGACATAGGGTTCTGGAGTTATGAGCATTTGAAGTTCCCCCATATAAGTGAGTTGGGAGAGTGAAAATTGGGGTTTTTTATCAGGATCAGTTTTGACTGATCCTCAGCGGAGCAAGATAGAGACATGGGACCTTGTCCTACCCCCCCATTTGTGTGCACCCCGAGTCCAACGGTACCACCCTTGAGTCTATAGGACATAGGGTTCTTGAGTTATGAGCATTTGAAGTTCCCCCATATAAGTGAGTTGGGAGAGTGAAAATTGGGGTTTTTAATCAGGATCAGTTTTGACCGATCCTCAGCGGAGCAAGATAGAGACATGGGACCTTGTCCTACCCCCCCATTTGTGTGCACCCCGAGTCCAACGGTACCACCCTTGAGTCTATAGGACATAGGGTTCTTGAGTTATGAGCATTTGAAGTTCCCCCATATAAGTGAGTTGGGAGAGTGAAAATTTGGGGTTTTAACCAGGGTCAGTTTTGACCGATCCTCAGCGGAGCAAGATAGAGACATGGGACCTTGTCCTACCCCCCCATTTGTGTGCACCCCGAGTCCAACGGTACCACCCTTGAGTCTCTAGGACATAGGGTTCTGGAGTTATGAGCATTTGAAGTTCCCCCATATAAGTGAGTTGGGAGAGTGAAAATTTGCCCAAGTGTGAGAGGCCAAAAGTGTTCCCCCAGAAAGTGTTTAGGAACACATTTCAGAGCCCTACGAGTGGTTTGGACTCCCCTTTTTGTGGTACTTTTTGTCAAGTTGAAGTTGGTGTTTACGGTTGTTAAGAGTGTACAGGGCTTGGAGTTTTAACCAGGGTCAGTTTTGACCGATCCTCAGCGGAGCAAGATAGAGACATGGGACCTTGTCCTACCCCCTCATTTGTGTGCACCCCGAGTCCAACGGTACCACCCTTGAGTCTCTAGGACATAGGGTTCTGGAGTTATGAGCATTTGAAGTTCCCCCATATAAGTGAGTTGGGAGAGTGAAAATTGGGGTTTTTAATCAGGATCAGTTTTGACCGATCCTCAGCGCAGCAAGATAGAGACATGGGACCTTGTCCTACCCCCCCATTTGTGTGCACCCCGAGTCCAACGGTACCACCCTTGAGTCTCTAGGACATAGGGTTCTGGAGTTATGAGCATTTGAAGTTCCCCCATATAAGTGAGTTGGGAGAGTGAAAATTTGCCCAAGTGTGAGAGGCCAAAAGTGTTCCCCAAGAAAGTGTTTAGGAACACATTTCAGAGCCCTACGAGTGGTTTGGACCCCCCTTTTTGTGGTACTTTTTGTCAAGTTGAAGTTGGTGTTTACGGTTGTTAAGAGTGTACAGGGCTTGGAGTTTTAACCAGGGTCAGTTTTGACCGATCCTCAGCGGAGCAAGATAGAGACATGGGACCTTGTCCTACCCCCCCATTTGTGTGCACCCCGAGTCCAACGGTACCACCCTTGAGTCTATAGGACATAGGGTTCTTGAATTATGAGCATTTGAAGTTTCCCCATATAAGTGAGTTGGGAGAGTGAAAATTTGGGGTTTTAACCAGGGTCAGTTTTGACCGATCCTCAGCGGAGCAAGATAGAGACATGGGACCTATTCCTACCCCCCCATTTGTGTGCACCCCGAGTCCAACGGTACCACCCTTGAGTCTCTAGGACATAGGGTTCTGGAGTTATGAGCATTTGAAGTTCCCCCATATAAGTGAGTTGGGAGAGTGAAAATTGGGGTTTTTAATCAGGATCAGTTTTGACTGATCCTCAGCGGAGCAAGATAGAGACATGGGACCTTGTCCTATCCCCCCATTTGTGTGCACCCCGAGTCCAACGGTACCACCCTTGAGTTTATAGGACATAGGGTTCTTGAGTTATGAGCATTTGAAGTTCCCCCATATAAGTGAGTTGGGAGAGTGAAAATTTGGGGTTTTAATCAGGGTCAGGTTTGACCGATCCTCAGCGGAGCAAGATAGAGACATGGGACCTTGTCCTACCCCCCCATTTGTGTGCACCCCGAGTCCAACGGTACCACCCTTGAGTCTCTAGGACATAGGGTTCTGGAGTTATGAGCATTTGAAGTTCCCCCATATAAGTGAGTTGGGAGAGTGAAAATTTGCCCAAGTGTGAGAGGCCAAAAGTGTTCCCCCAGAAAGTGTTTAGGAACACATTTCAGAGCCCTACGAGTGGTTTGGACCCCCCTTTTTGTGGTACTTTTTGTCAAGTTGAAGTTGGTGTTTACGGTTGTTAAGAGTGTACAGGGCTTGGAGTTTTAACCAGGGTCAGTTTTGACCGATCCTCAGCGGAGCAAGATAGAGACATGGGACCTTGTCCTACCCCCCCATTTGTGTGCACCCCGAGTCCAACGGTACCACCCTTGAGTCTCTAGGACATAGGGTTCTGGAGTTATGAGCATTTGAAGTTCCCCCATATAAGTGAGTTGGGAGAGTGAAAATTTGCCCAAGTGTGAGAGGCCAAAAGTGTTCCCCCAGAAAGTGTTTAGGAACACATTTCAGAGCCCTACGAGTGGTTTGGACCCCCCTTTTTGTGGTACTTTTTGTCAAGTTGAAGTTGGTGTTTACGGTTGTTAAGAGTGTACAGGGCTTGGAGTTTTAAACAGGGTCAGTTTTGACCGATCCTCAGCGGAGCAAGATAGAGACATGGGACCTTGTCCTACCCCCCCATTTGTGTGCACCCCGAGTCCAACGGTACCACCCTTGAGTCTCTAGGACATAGGGTTCTGGAGTTATGAGCATTTGAAGTTCCCCCATATAAGTGAGTTGGGAGAGTGAAAATTGGGGTTTTTTATCAGGATCAGTTTTGACTGATCCTCAGCGGAGCAAGATAGAGACATGGGACCTTGTCCTACCCCCCCATTTGTGTGCACCCCGAGTCCAACGGTACCACCCTTGAGTCTATAGGACATAGGGTTCTTGAGTTATGAGCATTTGAAGTTCCCCCATATAAGTGAGTTGGGAGAGTGAAAATTGGGGTTTTTAATCAGGATCAGTTTTGACCGATCCTCAGCGGAGCAAGATAGAGACATGGGACCTTGTCCTACCCCCCCATTTGTGTGCACCCCGAGTCCAACGGTACCACCCTTGAGTCTATAGGACATAGGGTTCTTGAGTTATGAGCATTTGAAGTTCCCCCATATAAGTGAGTTGGGAGAGTGAAAATTTGGGGTTTTAACCAGGGTCAGTTTTGACCGATCCTCAGCGGAGCAAGATAGAGACATGGGACCTTGTCCTACCCCCCCATTTGTGTGCACCCCGAGTCCAACGGTACCACCCTTGAGTCTCTAGGACATAGGGTTCTGGAGTTATGAGCATTTGAAGTTCCCCCATATAAGTGAGTTGGGAGAGTGAAAATTTGCCCAAGTGTGAGAGGCCAAAAGTGTTCCCCCAGAAAGTGTTTAGGAACACATTTCAGAGCCCTACGAGTGGTTTGGACTCCCCTTTTTGTGGTACTTTTTGTCAAGTTGAAGTTGGTGTTTACGGTTGTTAAGAGTGTACAGGGCTTGGAGTTTTAACCAGGGTCAGTTTTGACCGATCCTCAGCGGAGCAAGATAGAGACATGGGACCTTGTCCTACCCCCTCATTTGTGTGCACCCCGAGTCCAACGGTACCACCCTTGAGTCTCTAGGACATAGGGTTCTGGAGTTATGAGCATTTGAAGTTCCCCCATATAAGTGAGTTGGGAGAGTGAAAATTGGGGTTTTTAATCAGGATCAGTTTTGACCGATCCTCAGCGCAGCAAGATAGAGACATGGGACCTTGTCCTACCCCCCCATTTGTGTGCACCCCGAGTCCAACGGTACCACCCTTGAGTCTCTAGGACATAGGGTTCTGGAGTTATGAGCATTTGAAGTTCCCCCATATAAGTGAGTTGGGAGAGTGAAAATTTGCCCAAGTGTGAGAGGCCAAAAGTGTTCCCCAAGAAAGTGTTTAGGAACACATTTCAGAGCCCTACGAGTGGTTTGGACCCCCCTTTTTGTGGTACTTTTTGTCAAGTTGAAGTTGGTGTTTACGGTTGTTAAGAGTGTACAGGGCTTGGAGTTTTAACCAGGGTCAGTTTTGACCGATCCTCAGCGGAGCAAGATAGAGACATGGGACCTTGTCCTACCCCCCCATTTGTGTGCACCCCGAGTCCAACGGTACCACCCTTGAGTCTATAGGACATAGGGTTCTTGAATTATGAGCATTTGAAGTTTCCCCATATAAGTGAGTTGGGAGAGTGAAAATTTGGGGTTTTAACCAGGGTCAGTTTTGACCGATCCTCAGCGGAGCAAGATAGAGACATGGGACCTATTCCTACCCCCCCATTTGTGTGCACCCCGAGTCCAACGGTACCACCCTTGAGTCTCTAGGACATAGGGTTCTGGAGTTATGAGCATTTGAAGTTCCCCCATATAAGTGAGTTGGGAGAGTGAAAATTTGCCCAAGTGTGAGAGGCCAAAAGTGTTCCCCCAGAAAGTGTTTAGGAACACATTTCAGAGCCCTACGAGTGGTTTGGACCCCCCTTTTTGTGGTACTTTTTGTCAAGTTGAAGTTGGTGTTTACGGTTGTTAAGAGTGTACAGGGCTTGGAGTTTTAACCAGGGTCAGTTTTGACCGATCCTCAGCGGAGCAAGATAGAGACATGGGACCTTGTCCTACCCCCCCATTTGTGTGCACCCCGAGTCCAACGGTACCACCCTTGAGTCTATAGGACATAGGGTTCTTGAATTATGAGCATTTGAAGTTTCCCCATATAAGTGAGTTGGGAGAGTGAAAATTTGGGGTTTTAACCAGGGTCAGTTTTGACCGATCCTCAGCGGAGCAAGATAGAGACATGGGACCTATTCCTACCCCCCCATTTGTGTGCACCCCGAGTCCAACGGTACCACCCTTGAGTCTCTAGGACATAGGGTTCTGGAGTTATGAGCATTTGAAGTTCCCCCATATAAGTGAGTTGGGAGAGTGAAAATTTGCCCAAGTGTGAGAGGCCAAAAGTGTTCCCCCAGAAAGTGTTTAGGAACACATTTCAGAGCCCTACGAGTGGTTTGGACCCCCCTTTTTGTGGTACTTTTTGTCAAGTTGAAGTTGGTGTTTACGGTTGTTAAGAGTGTACAGGGCTTGGAGTTTTAACCAGGGTCAGTTTTGACCGATCCTCAGCGGAGCAAGATAGAGACATGGGACCTTGTCCTACCCCCCCATTTGTGTGCACCCCGAGTCCAACGGTACCACCCTTGAGTTTATAGGACATAGGGTTCTTGAGTTATGAGCATTTGAAGTTCCCCCATATAAGTGAGTTGGGAGAGTGAAAATTTGGGGTTTTAATCAGGGTCAGGTTTGACCGATCCTCAGCGGAGCAAGATAGAGACATGGGACCTTGTCCTACCCCCCCATTTGTGTGCACCCCGAGTCCAACGGTACCACCCTTGAGTCTCTAGGACATAGGGTTCTGGAGTTATGAGCATTTGAAGTTCCCCCATATAAGTGAGTTGGGAGAGTGAAAATTGGGGTTTTTAATCAGGATCAGTTTTGACCGATCCTCAGCGGAGCAAGATAGAGACATGGGACCTTGTCCTACCCCCCCATTTGTGTGCACCCCGAGTCCAACGGTACCACCCTTGAGTCTCTAGGTCATAGGGTTCTGGAGTTATGAGCATTTGAAGTTCCCCCATATAAGTGAGTTGGGAGAGTGAAAATTTGCGGTTTTAACCAGGGTCAGTTTTGACCGATCCTCAGCGGAGCAAGATAGAGACATGGGACCTTGTCCTACCCCCCCATTTGTGTGCACCCCGAGTCCAACGGTACCACCCTTGAGTCTCTAGGACATAGGGTTCTGGAGTTATGAGCATTTGAAGTTCCCCCATATAAGTGAGTTGGGAGAGTGAAAATTTGCCCAAGTGTGAGAGGCCAAAAGTGTTCCCCCAGAAAGTGTTTAGGAACACATTTCAGAGCCCTACGAGTGGTTTGGACCCCCCTTTTTGTGGTACTTTTTGTCAAGTTGAAGTTGGTGTTTACGGTTGTTAAGAGTGTACAGGGCTTGGAGTTTTAACCAGGATCAGTTTTGACCGATCCTCAGCGCAGCAAGATAGAGACATGGGACCTTGTCCTACCCCCCCATTTGTGTGCACCCCGAGTCCAACGGTACCACCCTTGAGTCTCTAGGACATAGGGTTCTGGAGTTATGAGCATTTGAAGTTCCCCCATATAAGTGAGTTGGGAGAGTGAAAATTGGGGTTTTTAATCAGGATCAGTTTTGACCGATCCTCAGCGGAGCAAGATAGAGACATGGGACCTTGTCCTATCCCCCCATTTGTGTGCACCCCGAGTCCAACGGTACCACCCTTGAGTTTATAGGACATAGGGTTCTTGAGTTATGAGCATTTGAAGTTTCCCCATATAAGTGAGTTGGGAGAGTGAAAATTTGGGGTTTTAATCAGGGTCAGGTTTGACCGATCCTCAGCGGAGCAAGATAGAGACATGGGACCTTGTCCTACCCCCCCATTTGTGTGCACCCCGAGTCCAACGGTACCACCCTTGAGTCTCTAGGACATAGGGTTCTGGAGTTATGAGCATTTGAAGTTCCCCCATATAAGTGAGTTGGGAGAGTGAAAATTTGCCCAAGTGTGAGAGGCCAAAAGTGTTCCCCCAGAAAGTGTTTAGGAACACATTTCAGAGCCCTACGAGTGGTTTGGACCCCCCTTTTTGTGGTACTTTTTGTCAAGTTGAAGTTGGTGTTTACGGTTGTTAAGAGTGTACAGGGCTTGGAGTTTTAACCAGGGTCAGTTTTGACCGATCCTCAGCGGAGCAAGATAGAGACATGGGACCTTGTCCTACCCCCCCATTTGTGTGCACCCCGAGTCCAACGGTACCACCCTTGAGTCTCTAGGACATAGGGTTCTGGAGTTATGAGCATTTGAAGTTCCCCCATATAAGTGAGTTGGGAGAGTGACAATTGGGGTTTTTAATCAGGATCAGTTTTGACCGATCCTCAGCGCAGCAAGATAGAGACATGGGACCTTGTCCTACCCCCCCATTTGTGTGCACCCCGAGTCCAACGGTACCACCCTTGAGTCTCTAGGACATAGGGTTCTGGAGTTATGAGCATTTGAAGTTCCCCCATATAAGTGAGTTGGGAGAGTGAAAATTTGCCCAAGTGTGAGAGGCCAAAAGTGTTCCCCCAGAAAGTGTTTAGGAACACATTTCAGAGCCCTACGAGTGGTTTGGACCCCCCTTTTTGTGGTACTTTTTGTCAAGTTGAAGTTGGTGTTTACGGTTGTTAAGAGTGTACAGGGCTTGGAGTTTTAAACAGGGTCAGTTTTGACCGATCCTCAGCGGAGCAAGATAGAGACATGGGACCTTGTCCTACCCCCCCATTTGTGTGCACCCCGAGTCCAACGGTACCACCCTTGAGTCTCTAGGACATAGGGTTCTGGAGTTATGAGCATTTGAAGTTCCCCCATATAAGTGAGTTGGGAGAGTGAAAATTGGGGTTTTTAATCAGGATCAGTTTTGACCGATCCTCAGCGCAGCAAGATAGAGACATGGGACCTTGTCCTACCCCCCCATTTGTGTGCACCCTGAGTCCAACGGTACCACCCTTGAGTCTCTAGGACATAGGGTTCTGGAGTTATGAGCATTTGAAGTTCCCCCATATAAGTGAGTTGGGAGAGTGAAAATTTGCCCAAGTGTGAGAGGCCAAAAGTGTTCCCCCAGAAAGTGTTTAGGAACACATTTCAGAGCCCTACGAGTGGTTTGGACCCCCCTTTTTGTGGTACTTTTTGTCAAGTTGAAGTTGGTGTTTACGGTTGTTAAGAGTGTACAGGGCTTGGAGTTTTAAACAGGGTCAGTTTTGACCGATCCTCAGCGGAGCAAGATAGAGACATGGGACCTTGTCCTACCCCCCCCATTTGTGTGCACCCCGAGTCCAACGGTACCACCCTTGAGTCTCTAGGACATAGGGTTCTGGAGTTATGAGCATTTGAAGTTCCCCCATATAAGTGAGTTGGGAGAGTGAAAATTTGCCCAAGTGTGAGAGGCCAAAAGTGTTCCCCCAGAAAGTGTTTAGGAACACATTTCAGAGCCCTACGAGTGGTTTGGACCCCCCTTTTTGTGGTACTTTTTGTCAAGTTGAAGTTGGTGTTTACGGTTGTTAAGAGTGTACAGGGCTTGGAGTTTTAACCAGGGTCAGTTTTGACCGATCCTCAGCGGAGCAAGATAGAGACATGGGACCTTGTCCTACCCCCCCCATTTGTGTGCACCCCGAGTCCAACGGTACCACCCTTGAGTCTCTAGGACATAGGGTTCTGGAGTTATGAGCATTTGAAGTTCCCCCATATAAGTGAGTTGGGAGAGTGACAATTGGGGTTTTTAATCAGGATCAGTTTTGACCGATCCTCAGCGCAGCAAGATAGAGACATGGGACCTTGTCCTACCCCCCCATTTGTGTGCACCCCGAGTCCAACGGTACCACCCTTGAGTCTCTAGGACATAGGGTTCTGGAGTTATGAGCATTTGAAGTTCCCCCATATAAGTGAGTTGGGAGAGTGAAAATTTGCCCAAGTGTGAGAGGCCAAAAGTGTTCCCCCAGAAAGTGTTTAGGAACACATTTCAGAGCCCTACGAGTGGTTTGGACCCCCCTTTTTGTGGTACTTTTTGTCAAGTTGAAGTTGGTGTTTACGGTTGTTAAGAGTGTACAGGGCTTGGAGTTTTAACCAGGGTCAGTTTTGACCGATCCTCAGCGGAGCAAGATAGAGACATGGGACCTTGTCCTACCCCCCCCCCATTTGTGTGCACCCCGAGTCCAACGGTACCACCCTTGAGTCTCTAGGACATAGGGTTCTGGAGCTATGAGCATTTGAAGTTCCCCCATATAAGTGAGTTGGGAGAGTGAAAATTGGGGTTTTTAATCAGGATCAGTTTTGACCGATCCTCAGCGGAGCAAGATAGAGACATGGGACCTTGTCCTACCCCCCCATTTGTGTGCACCCCGAGTCCAACGGTACCACCCTTGAGTCTCTAGGACATAGGGTTCTGGAGTTATGAGCATTTGAAGTTCCCCCATATAAGTGAGTTGGGAGAGTGACAATTGGGGTTTTTAATCAGGATCAGTTTTGACCGATCCTCAGCGCAGCAAGATAGAGACATGGGACCTTGTCCTACCCCCCCCCCATTTGTGTGCACCCCGAGTCCAACGGTACCACCCTTGAGTCTCTAGGACATAGGGTTCTGGAGTTATGAGCATTTGAAGTTCCCCCATATAAGTGAGTTGGGAGAGTGAAAATTTGCCCAAGTGTGAGAGGCCAAAAGTGTTCCCCCAGAAAGTGTTTAGGAACACATTTCAGAGCCCTACGAGTGGTTTGGACCCCCCTTTTTGTGGTACTTTTTGTCAAGTTGAAGTTGGTGTTTACGGTTGTTAAGAGTGTACAGGGCTTGGAGTTTTAACCAGGGTCAGTTTTGACCGATCCTCAGCGGAGCAAGATAGAGACATGGGACCTTGTCCTACCCCCCCATTTGTGTGCACCCCGAGTCCAACGGTACCACCCTTGAGTCTCTAGGACATAGGGTTCTGGAGTTATGAGCATTTGAAGTTCCCCCATATAAGTGAGTTGGGAGAGTGACAATTGGGGTTTTTAATCAGGATCAGTTTTGACCGATCCTCAGCGCAGCAAGATAGAGACATGGGACCTTGTCCTACCCCCCCATTTGTGTGCACCCCGAGTCCAACGGTACCACCCTTGAGTCTCTAGGACATAGGGTTCTGGAGTTATGAGCATTTGAAGTTCCCCCATATAAGTGAGTTGGGAGAGTGAAAATTTGCCCAAGTGTGAGAGGCCAAAAGTGTTCCCCCAGAAAGTGTTTAGGAACACATTTCAGAGCCCTACGAGTGGTTTGGACCCCCCTTTTTGTGGTACTTTTTGTCAAGTTGAAGTTGGTGTTTACGGTTGTTAAGAGTGTACAGGGCTTGGAGTTTTAACCAGGGTCAGTTTTGACCGATCCTCAGCGGAGCAAGATAGAGACATGGGACCTTGTCCTACCCCCCCCCATTTGTGTGCACCCCGAGTCCAACGGTACCACCCTTGAGTCTCTAGGACATAGGGTTCTGGAGCTATGAGCATTTGAAGTTCCCCCATATAAGTGAGTTGGGAGAGTGAAAATTGGGGTTTTTAATCAGGATCAGTTTTGACCGATCCTCAGCGGAGCAAGATAGAGACATGGGACCTTGTCCTACCCCCCCATTTGTGTGCACCCCGAGTCCAACGGTACCACCCTTGAGTCTCTAGGACATAGGGTTCTGGAGTTATGAGCATTTGAAGTTCCCCCATATAAGTGAGTTGGGAGAGTGAAAATTGGGGTTTTTAATCAGGATCAGTTTTGACCGATCCTCAGCGGAGCAAGATAGAGACATGGGACCTTGTCCTACCCCCCCATTTGTGTGCACCCCGAGTCCAACGGTACCACCCTTGAGTCTCTAGGACATAGGGTTCTGGAGTTATGAGCATTTGAAGTTCCCCCATATAAGTGAGTTGGGAGAGTGAAAATTTGCCCAAGTGTGAGAGGCCAAAAGTGTTCCCCCAGAAAGTGTTTAGGAACACATTTCAGAGCCCTACGAGTGGTTTGGACCCCCCTTTTTGTGGTACTTTTTGTCAAGTTGAAGTTGGTGTTTACGGTTGTTAAGAGTGTACAGGGCTTGGAGTTTTAAACAGGGTCAGTTTTGACCGATCCTCAGCGGAGCAAGATAGAGACATGGGACCTTGTCCTACCCCCCCATTTGTGTGCACCCCGAGTCCAACGGTACCACCCTTGAGTCTCTAGGACATAGGGTTCTGGAGTTATGAGCATTTGAAGTTCCCCCATATAAGTGAGTTGGGAGAGTGAAATTTGGGGTTTTCACCAGGGTCAGTTTTGACCGATCCTCAGCGGAGCAAGATAGAGACATGGGACCTTGTCCTACCCCCCAATTTGTGTGCACCCCGAGTCCAACGGTACCACCCTTGAGTCTCTAGGACATAGGGTTCTGGAGTTATGAGCATTTGAAGTTCCCCCATATAAGTGAGTTGGGAGAGTGAAAATTGGGGTTTTTAATCAGTATCAGTTTTGACCGATCCTAAGCGGAGCAAGATAGAGACATGGGACCTTGTCCTACCCCCCCCATTTGTGTGCACCCCGAGTCCAACGGTACCACCCTTGAGTCTCTAGGACATAGGGTTCTGGAGTTATGAGCATTTGAAGTTCCCCCATATAAGTGAGTTGGGAGAGTGAAAATTGGGGTTTTTAATCAGTATCAGTTTTGACCGATCCTAAGCGGAGCAAGATAGAGACATGGGACCTTGTCCTACCCCCCCCATTTGTGTGCACCCCGAGTCCAACGGTACCACCCTTGAGTCTCTAGGACATAGGGTTCTGGAGTTATGAGCATTTGAAGTTCCCCCATATAAGTGAGTTGGGAGAGTGAAAATTTGCCCAAGTGTGAGAGGCCAAAAGTGTTCCCCCAGAAAGTGTTTAGGAACACATTTCAGAGCCCTACGAGTGGTTTGGACCCCCCTTTTTGTGGTACTTTTTGTCAAGTTGAAGTTGGTGTTTACGGTTGTTAAGAGTGTACAGGGCTTGGAGTTTTAACCAGGGTCAGTTTTGACCGATCCTCAGCGGAGCAAGATAGAGACATGGGACCTATTCGTACCCCCCCATTTGTGTGCACCCCGAGTCCAACGGTACCACCCTTGAGTCTCTAGGACATAGGGTTCTGGAGTTATGAGCATTTGAAGTTCCCCCATATAAGTGAGTTGGGAGAGTGAAAATTGGGGTTTTTAATCAGGATCAGTTTTGACCGATCCTCAGCGGAGCAAGATAGAGACATGGGACCTTGTCCTACCCCCCCATTTGTGTGCACCCCGAGTCCAACGGTACCACCCTTGAGTCTCTAGGACATAGGGTTCTGGAGTTATGAGCATTTGAAGTTCCCCCATATAAGTGAGTTGGGAGAGTGAAAATTTGCCCAAGTGTGAGAGGCCAAAAGTGTTCCCCCAGAAAGTGTTTAGGAACACATTTCAGAGCCCTACGAGTGGTTTGGACCCCCCTTTTTGTGGTACTTTTTGTCAAGTTGAAGTTGGTGTTTACGGTTGTTAAGAGTGTACAGGGCTTGGAGTTTTAAACAGGGTCAGTTTTGACCGATCCTCAGCGGAGCAAGATAGAGACATGGGACCTTGTCCTACCCCCCCATTTGTGTGCACCCCCAGTCCAACGGTACCACCCTTGAGTCTCTAGGACATAGGGTTCTGGAGTTATGAGCATTTGAAGTTCCCCCATATAAGTGAGTTGGGAGAGTGAAAATTGGGGTTTTTAATCAGGATCAGTTTTGACCGATCCTCAGCGGAGCAAGATAGAGACATGGGACCTTGTCCTACCCCCCCATTTGTGTGCACCCCGAGTCCAACGGTACCACCCTTGAGTCTCTAGGACATAGGGTTCTGGAGTTATGAGCATTTGAAGTTCCCCCATATAAGTGAGTTGGGAGAGTGAAAATTTGCCCAAGTGTGAGAGGCCAAAAGTGTTCCCCCAGAAAGTGTTTAGGAACACATTTCAGAGCCCTACGAGTGGTTTGGACCCCCCTTTTTGTGGTACTTTTTGTCAAGTTGAAGTTGGTGTTTACGGTTGTTAAGAGTGTACAGGGCTTGGAGTTTTAACCAGGGTCAGTTTTGACCGATCCTCAGCGGAGCAAGATAGAGACATGGGACCTTGTCCTACCCCCACATTTGTGTGCACCCCGAGTCCAACGGTACCACCCTTGAGTCTCTAGGACATAGGGTTCTGGAGTTATGAGCATTTGAAGTTCCCCCATATAAGTGAGTTGGGAGAGTGAAAATTGGGGTTTTTAATCAGGATCAGTTTTGACCGATCCTCAGCGCAGCAAGATAGAGACATGGGACCTTGTCCTACCCCCCCATTTGTGTGCACCCCGAGTCCAACGGTACCACCCTTGAGTCTCTAGGACATAGGGTTCTGGAGTTATGAGCATTTGAAGTTCCCCCATATAAGTGAGTTGGGAGAGTGAAAATTTGCCCAAGTGTGAGAGGCCAAAAGTGTTCCCCCAGAAAGTGTTTAGGAACACATTTCAGAGCCCTACGAGTGGTTTGGACCCCCCTTTTTGTGGTACTTTTTGTCAAGTTGAAGTTGGTGTTTACGGTTGTTAAGAGTGTACAGGGCTTGGAGTTTTAACCAGGGTCAGTTTTGACCGATCCTCAGCGGAGCAAGATAGAGACATGGGACCTTGTCCTACCCCCCCCATTTGTGTGCACCCCGAGTCCAACGGTACCACCCTTGAGTCTCTAGGACATAGGGTTCTGGAGTTATGAGCATTTGAAGTTCCCCCATATAAGTGAGTTGGGAGAGTGAAAATTGGGGTTTTTAATCAGGATCAGTTTTGACCGATCCTCAGCGGAGCAAGATAGAGACATGGGACCTTGTCCTACCCCCCCATTTGTGTGCACCCCGAGTCCAACGGTACCACCCTTGAGTCTCTAGGACATAGGGTTCTGGAGTTATGAGGATTTGAAGTTCCCCCATATAAGTGAGTTGGGAGAGTGAAAATTGGGGTTTTTAATCAGGATCAGTTTTGACCGATCCTCAGCGGAGCAAGATAGAGACATGGGACCTTGTCCTACCCCCCCATTTGTGTGCACCCCGAGTCCAACGGTACCACCCTTGAGTCTCTAGGACATAGGGTTCTGGAGTTATGAGCATTTGAAGTTCCCCCATATAAGTGAGTTGGGAGAGTGAAAATTTGCCCAAGTGTGAGAGGCCAAAAGTGTTCCCCCAGAAAGTGTTTAGGAACACATTTCAGAGCCCTACGAGTGGTTTGGACCCCCCTTTTTGTGGTACTTTTTGTCAAGTTGAAGTTGGTGTTTACGGTTGTTAAGAGTGTACAGGGCTTGGAGTTTTAAACAGGGTCAGTTTTGACCGATCCTCAGCGGAGCAAGATAGAGACATGGGACCTTGTCCTACCCCCCCATTTGTGTGCACCCCGAGTCCAACGGTACCACCCTTGAGTCTCTAGGACATAGGGTTCTGGAGTTATGAGCATTTGAAGTTCCCCCATATAAGTGAGTTGGGAGAGTGAAAATTGGGATTTTTAATCAGGATCAGTTTTGACCGATCCTCAGCGGAGCAAGATAGAGACATGGGACCTTGTCCTACCCCCCCATTTGTGTGCACCCCGAGTCCAACGGTACCACCCTTGAGTCTCTAGGACATAGGGTTCTGGAGTTATGAGCATTTGAAGTTCCCCCATATAAGTGAGTTGGGAGAGTGAAAATTGGGGTTTTTAATCAGGATCAGTTTTGACTGATCCTCAGCGGAGCAAGATAGAGACATGGGACCTTGTCCTATCCCCCCATTTGTGTGCACCCCGAGTCCAACGGTACCACCCTTGAGTTTATAGGACATAGGGTTCTTGAGTTATGAGCATTTGAAGTTCCCCCATATAAGTGAGTTGGGAGAGTGAAAATTTGGGGTTTTAATCAGGGTCAGGTTTGACCGATCCTCAGCGGAGCAAGATAGAGACATGGGACCTTGTCCTACCCCCCCATTTGTGTGCACCCCGAGTCCAACGGTACCACCCTTGAGTCTCTAGGACATAGGGTTCTGGAGTTATGAGCATTTGAAGTTCCCCCATATAAGTGAGTTGGGAGAGTGAAAATTTGCCCAAGTGTGAGAGGCCAAAAGTGTTCCCCCAGAAAGTGTTTAGGAACACATTTCAGAGCCCTACGAGTGGTTTGGACCCCCCTTTTTGTGGTACTTTTTGTCAAGTTGAAGTTGGTGTTTACGGTTGTTAAGAGTGTACAGGGCTTGGAGTTTTAACCAGGGTCAGTTTTGACCGATCCTCAGCGGAGCAAGATAGAGACATGGGACCTTGTCCTACCCCCCCATTTGTGTGCACCCCGAGTCCAACGGTACCACCCTTGAGTCTCTAGGACATAGGGTTCTGGAGTTATGAGCATTTGAAGTTCCCCCATATAAGTGAGTTGGGAGAGTGAAAATTTGCCCAAGTGTGAGAGGCCAAAAGTGTTCCCCCAGAAAGTGTTTAGGAACACATTTCAGAGCCCTACGAGTGGTTTGGACCCCCCTTTTTGTGGTACTTTTTGTCAAGTTGAAGTTGGTGTTTACGGTTGTTAAGAGTGTACAGGGCTTGGAGTTTTAAACAGGGTCAGTTTTGACCGATCCTCAGCGGAGCAAGATAGAGACATGGGACCTTGTCCTACCCCCCCATTTGTGTGCACCCCGAGTCCAACGGTACCACCCTTGAGTCTCTAGGACATAGGGTTCTGGAGTTATGAGCATTTGAAGTTCCCCCATATAAGTGAGTTGGGAGAGTGAAAATTGGGGTTTTTAATCAGGATCAGTTTTGACCGATCCTCAGCGGAGCAAGATAGAGACATGGGACCTTGTCCTACCCCCCCCCCATTTGTGTGCACCCCGAGTCCAACGGTACCACCCTTGAGTCTCTAGGACATAGGGTTCTGGAGTTATGAGCATTTGAAGTTTCCCCATATAAGTGAGTTGGGAGAGTGAAAATTTGGGGTTTTAACCAGGGTCAGTTTTGACCGATCCTCAGCGGAGCAAGATAGAGACATGGGACCTATTCCTACCCCCCCATTTGTGTGCACCCCGAGTCCAACGGTACCACCCTTGAGTCTCTAGGACATAGGGTTCTGGAGTTATGAGCATTTGAAGTTCCCCCATATAAGTGAGTTGGGAGAGTGAAAATTTGCCCAAGTGTGAGAGGCCAAAAGTGTTCCCCCAGAAAGTGTTTAGGAACACATTTCAGAGCCCTACGAGTGGTTTGGACCCCCCTTTTTGTGGTACTTTTTGTCAAGTTGAAGTTGGTGTTTACGGTTGTTAAGAGTGTACAGGGCTTGGAGTTTTAACCAGGGTCAGTTTTGACCGATCCTCAGCGGAGCAAGATAGAGACATGGGACCTTGTCCTACCCCCCCATTTGTGTGCACCCCGAGTCCAACGGTACCACCCTTGAGTCTCTAGGACATAGGGTTCTGGAGTTATGAGCATTTGAAGTTCCCCCATATAAGTGAGTTGGGAGAGTGAAAATTGGGGTTTTTAATCAGGATCAGTTTTGACTGATCCTCAGCGGAGCAAGATAGAGACATGGGACCTTGTCCTATCCCCCCATTTGTGTGCACCCCGAGTCCAACGGTACCACCCTTGAGTTTATAGGACATAGGGTTCTTGAGTTATGAGCATTTGAAGTTCCCCCATATAAGTGAGTTGGGAGAGTGAAAATTTGGGGTTTTAATCAGGGTCAGGTTTGACCGATCCTCAGCGGAGCAAGATAGAGACATGGGACCTTGTCCTACCCCCCCATTTGTGTGCACCCCGAGTCCAACGGTACCACCCTTGAGTGTCTAGGACATAGGGTTCTGGAGTTATGAGCATTTGAAGTTCCCCCATATAAGTGAGTTGGGAGAGTGAAAATTTGGGGTTTTAACCAGGATCAGTTTTGACCGATCCTCAGCGGAGCAAGATAGAGACATGGGACCTTGTCCTACCCCCCCCATTTGTGTGCACCCCGAGTCCAACGGTACCACCCTTGAGTCTCTAGGACATAGGGTTCTGGAGTTATGAGCATTTGAAGTTCCCCCATATAAGTGAGTTGGGAGAGTGAAAATTTGCCCAAGTGTGAGAGGCCAAAAGTGTTCCCCCAGAAAGTGTTTAGGAACACATTTCAGAGCCCTACGAGTGGTTTGGACTCCCCTTTTTGTGGTACTTTTTGTCAAGTTGAAGTTGGTGTTTACGGTTGTTAAGAGTGTACAGGGCTTGGAGTTTTAACCAGGGTCAGTTTTGACCGATCCTCAGCGGAGCAAGATAGAGACATGGGACCTTGTCCTACCCCCTCATTTGTGTGCACCCCGAGTCCAACGGTACCACCCTTGAGTCTCTAGGACATAGGGTTCTGGAGTTATGAGCATTTGAAGTTCCCCCATATAAGTGAGTTGGGAGAGTGAAAATTGGGGTTTTTAATCAGGATCAGTTTTGACCGATCCTCAGCGCAGCAAGATAGAGACATGGGACCTTGTCCTACCCCCCCCCCCCCATTTGTGTGCACCCCGAGTCCAACGGTACCACCCTTGAGTCTCTAGGACATAGGGTTCTGGAGTTATGAGCATTTGAAGTTCCCCCATATAAGTGAGTTGGGAGAGTGAAAATTTGCCCAAGTGTGAGAGGCCAAAAGTGTTCCCCCAGAAAGTGTTTAGGAACACATTTCAGAGCCCTACGAGTGGTTTGGACTCCCCTTTTTGTGGTACTTTTTGTCAAGTTGAAGTTGGTGTTTACGGTTGTTAAGAGTGTACAGGGCTTGGAGTTTTAACCAGGGTCAGTTTTGACCGATCCTCAGCGGAGCAAGATAGAGACATGGGACCTTGTCCTACCCCCTCATTTGTGTGCACCCCGAGTCCAACGGTACCACCCTTGAGTCTCTAGGACATAGGGTTCTGGAGTTATGAGCATTTGAAGTTCCCCCATATAAGTGAGTTGGGAGAGTGAAAATTGGGGTTTTTAATCAGGATCAGTTTTGACCGATCCTCAGCGCAGCAAGATAGAGACATGGGACCTTGTCCTACCCCCCCATTTGTGTGCACCCCGAGTCCAACGGTACCACCCTTGAGTCTCTAGGACATAGGGTTCTGGAGTTATGAGCATTTGAAGTTCCCCCATATAAGTGAGTTGGGAGAGTGAAAATTTGCCCAAGTGTGAGAGGCCAAAAGTGTTCCCCCAGAAAGTGTTTAGGAACACATTTCAGAGCCCTACGAGTGGTTTGGACCCCCCTTTTTGTGGTACTTTTTGTCAAGTTGAAGTTGGTGTTTACGGTTGTTAAGAGTGTACAGGGCTTGGAGTTTTAACCAGGGTCAGTTTTGACCGATCCTCAGCGGAGCAAGATAGAGACATGGGACCTTGTCCTACCCCCCCATTTGTGTGCACCCCGAGTCCAACGGTACCACCCTTGAGTTTATAGGACATAGGGTTCTTGAGTTATGAGCATTTGAAGTTCCCCCATATAAGTGAGTTGGGAGAGTGAAAATTTGGGGTTTTAATCAGGGTCAGGTTTGACCGATCCTCAGCGGAGCAAGATAGAGACATGGGACCTTGTCCTACCCCCCCATTTGTGTGCACCCCGAGTCCAACGGTACCACCCTTGAGTCTCTAGGACATAGGGTTCTGGAGTTATGAGCATTTGAAGTTCCCCCATATAAGTGAGTTGGGAGAGTGAAAATTGGGGTTTTTAATCAGGATCAGTTTTGACCGATCCTCAGCGGAGCAAGATAGAGACATGGGACCTTGTCCTACCCCCCCATTTGTGTGCACCCCGAGTCCAACGGTACCACCCTTGAGTCTCTAGGACATAGGGTTCTGGAGTTATGAGCATTTGAAGTTCCCCCATATAAGTGAGTTGGGAGAGTGAAAATTTGCGGTTTTAACCAGGGTCAGTTTTGACCGATCCTCAGCGGAGCAAGATAGAGACATGGGACCTTGTCCTACCCCCCCATTTGTGTGCACCCCGAGTCCAACGGTACCACCCTTGAGTCTCTAGGACATAGGGTTCTGGAGTTATGAGCATTTGAAGTTCCCCCATATAAGTGAGTTGGGAGAGTGAAAATTTGCCCAAGTGTGAGAGGCCAAAAGTGTTCCCCCAGAAAGTGTTTAGGAACACATTTCAGAGCCCTACGAGTGGTTTGGACCCCCCTTTTTGTGGTACTTTTTGTCAAGTTGAAGTTGGTGTTTACGGTTGTTAAGAGTGTACAGGGCTTGGAGTTTTAACCAGGATCAGTTTTGACCGATCCTCAGCGCAGCAAGATAGAGACATGGGACCTTGTCCTACCCCCCCATTTGTGTGCACCCCGAGTCCAACGGTACCACCCTTGAGTCTCTAGGACATAGGGTTCTGGAGTTATGAGCATTTGAAGTTCCCCCATATAAGTGAGTTGGGAGAGTGACAATTGGGGTTTTTAATCAGGATCAGTTTTGACCGATCCTCAGCGCAGCAAGATAGAGACATGGGACCTTGTCCTACCCCCCCATTTGTGTGCACCCCGAGTCCAACGGTACCACCCTTGAGTCTCTAGGACATAGGGTTCTGGAGTTATGAGCATTTGAAGTTCCCCCATATAAGTGAGTTGGGAGAGTGAAAATTTGCCCAAGTGTGAGAGGCCAAAAGTGTTCCCCCAGAAAGTGTTTAGGAACACATTTCAGAGCCCTACGAGTGGTTTGGACCCCCCTTTTTGTGGTACTTTTTGTCAAGTTGAAGTTGGTGTTTACGGTTGTTAAGAGTGTACAGGGCTTGGAGTTTTAAACAGGGTCAGTTTTGACCGATCCTCAGCGGAGCAAGATAGAGACATGGGACCTTGTCCTACCCCCCCATTTGTGTGCACCCCGAGTCCAACGGTACCACCCTTGAGTCTCTAGGACATAGGGTTCTGGAGTTATGAGCATTTGAAGTTCCCCCATATAAGTGAGTTGGGAGAGTGAAAATTGGGGTTTTTAATCAGGATCAGTTTTGACCGATCCTCAGCGCAGCAAGATAGAGACATGGGACCTTGTCCTACCCCCCCATTTGTGTGCACCCTGAGTCCAACGGTACCACCCTTGAGTCTCTAGGACATAGGGTTCTGGAGTTATGAGCATTTGAAGTTCCCCCATATAAGTGAGTTGGGAGAGTGAAAATTTGCCCAAGTGTGAGAGGCCAAAAGTGTTCCCCCAGAAAGTGTTTAGGAACACATTTCAGAGCCCTACGAGTGGTTTGGACCCCCCTTTTTGTGGTACTTTTTGTCAAGTTGAAGTTGGTGTTTACGGTTGTTAAGAGTGTACAGGGCTTGGAGTTTTAAACAGGGTCAGTTTTGACCGATCCTCAGCGGAGCAAGATAGAGACATGGGACCTTGTCCTACCCCCCCCATTTGTGTGCACCCCGAGTCCAACGGTACCACCCTTGAGTCTCTAGGACATAGGGTTCTGGAGTTATGAGCATTTGAAGTTCCCCCATATAAGTGAGTTGGGAGAGTGAAAATTTGCCCAAGTGTGAGAGGCCAAAAGTGTTCCCCCAGAAAGTGTTTAGGAACACATTTCAGAGCCCTACGAGTGGTTTGGACCCCCCTTTTTGTGGTACTTTTTGTCAAGTTGAAGTTGGTGTTTACGGTTGTTAAGAGTGTACAGGGCTTGGAGTTTTAACCAGGGTCAGTTTTGACCGATCCTCAGCGGAGCAAGATAGAGACATGGGACCTTGTCCTACCCCCCCATTTGTGTGCACCCCGAGTCCAACGGTACCACCCTTGAGTCTCTAGGACATAGGGTTCTGGAGTTATGAGCATTTGAAGTTCCCCCATATAAGTGAGTTGGGAGAGTGACAATTGGGGTTTTTAATCAGGATCAGTTTTGACCGATCCTCAGCGCAGCAAGATAGAGACATGGGACCTTGTCCTACCCCCCCATTTGTGTGCACCCCGAGTCCAACGGTACCACCCTTGAGTCTCTAGGACATAGGGTTCTGGAGTTATGAGCATTTGAAGTTCCCCCATATAAGTGAGTTGGGAGAGTGAAAATTTGCCCAAGTGTGAGAGGCCAAAAGTGTTCCCCCAGAAAGTGTTTAGGAACACATTTCAGAGCCCTACGAGTGGTTTGGACCCCCCTTTTTGTGGTACTTTTTGTCAAGTTGAAGTTGGTGTTTACGGTTGTTAAGAGTGTACAGGGCTTGGAGTTTTAACCAGGGTCAGTTTTGACCGATCCTCAGCGGAGCAAGATAGAGACATGGGACCTTGTCCTACCCCCCCCCCATTTGTGTGCACCCCGAGTCCAACGGTACCACCCTTGAGTCTCTAGGACATAGGGTTCTGGAGCTATGAGCATTTGAAGTTCCCCCATATAAGTGAGTTGGGAGAGTGAAAATTGGGGTTTTTAATCAGGATCAGTTTTGACCGATCCTCAGCGGAGCAAGATAGAGACATGGGACCTTGTCCTACCCCCCCATTTGTGTGCACCCCGAGTCCAACGGTACCACCCTTGAGTCTCTAGGACATAGGGTTCTGGAGTTATGAGCATTTGAAGTTCCCCCATATAAGTGAGTTGGGAGAGTGACAATTGGGGTTTTTAATCAGGATCAGTTTTGACCGATCCTCAGCGCAGCAAGATAGAGACATGGGACCTTGTCCTACCCCCCCCATTTGTGTGCACCCCGAGTCCAACGGTACCACCCTTGAGTCTCTAGGACATAGGGTTCTGGAGTTATGAGCATTTGAAGTTCCCCCATATAAGTGAGTTGGGAGAGTGAAAATTTGCCCAAGTGTGAGAGGCCAAAAGTGTTCCCCCAGAAAGTGTTTAGGAACACATTTCAGAGCCCTACGAGTGGTTTGGACCCCCCTTTTTGTGGTACTTTTTGTCAAGTTGAAGTTGGTGTTTACGGTTGTTAAGAGTGTACAGGGCTTGGAGTTTTAACCAGGGTCAGTTTTGACCGATCCTCAGCGGAGCAAGATAGAGACATGGGACCTTGTCCTACCCCCCCATTTGTGTGCACCCCGAGTCCAACGGTACCACCCTTGAGTCTCTAGGACATAGGGTTCTGGAGTTATGAGCATTTGAAGTTCCCCCATATAAGTGAGTTGGGAGAGTGACAATTGGGGTTTTTAATCAGGATCAGTTTTGACCGATCCTCAGCGCAGCAAGATAGAGACATGGGACCTTGTCCTACCCCCCCATTTGTGTGCACCCCGAGTCCAACGGTACCACCCTTGAGTCTCTAGGACATAGGGTTCTGGAGTTATGAGCATTTGAAGTTCCCCCATATAAGTGAGTTGGGAGAGTGAAAATTTGCCCAAGTGTGAGAGGCCAAAAGTGTTCCCCCAGAAAGTGTTTAGGAACACATTTCAGAGCCCTACGAGTGGTTTGGACCCCCCTTTTTGTGGTACTTTTTGTCAAGTTGAAGTTGGTGTTTACGGTTGTTAAGAGTGTACAGGGCTTGGAGTTTTAACCAGGGTCAGTTTTGACCGATCCTCAGCGGAGCAAGATAGAGACATGGGACCTTGTCCTACCCCCCCCCATTTGTGTGCACCCCGAGTCCAACGGTACCACCCTTGAGTCTCTAGGACATAGGGTTCTGGAGCTATGAGCATTTGAAGTTCCCCCATATAAGTGAGTTGGGAGAGTGAAAATTGGGGTTTTTAATCAGGATCAGTTTTGACCGATCCTCAGCGGAGCAAGATAGAGACATGGGACCTTGTCCTACCCCCCCATTTGTGTGCACCCCGAGTCCAACGGTACCACCCTTGAGTCTCTAGGACATAGGGTTCTGGAGTTATGAGCATTTGAAGTTCCCCCATATAAGTGAGTTGGGAGAGTGAAAATTGGGGTTTTTAATCAGGATCAGTTTTGACCGATCCTCAGCGGAGCAAGATAGAGACATGGGACCTTGTCCTACCCCCCCATTTGTGTGCACCCCGAGTCCAACGGTACCACCCTTGAGTCTCTAGGACATAGGGTTCTGGAGTTATGAGCATTTGAAGTTCCCCCATATAAGTGAGTTGGGAGAGTGAAAATTTGCCCAAGTGTGAGAGGCCAAAAGTGTTCCCCCAGAAAGTGTTTAGGAACACATTTCAGAGCCCTACGAGTGGTTTGGACCCCCCTTTTTGTGGTACTTTTTGTCAAGTTGAAGTTGGTGTTTACGGTTGTTAAGAGTGTACAGGGCTTGGAGTTTTAAACAGGGTCAGTTTTGACCGATCCTCAGCGGAGCAAGATAGAGACATGGGACCTTGTCCTACCCCCCCATTTGTGTGCACCCCGAGTCCAACGGTACCACCCTTGAGTCTCTAGGACATAGGGTTCTGGAGTTATGAGCATTTGAAGTTCCCCCATATAAGTGAGTTGGGAGAGTGAAAATTGGGGTTTTTAATCAGGATCAGTTTTGACCGATCCTCAGCGGAGCAAGATAGAGACATGGGACCTTGTCCTACCCCCCCATTTGTGTGCACCCCGAGTCCAACGGTACCACCCTTGAGTCTCTAGGACATAGGGTTCTGGAGTTATGAGCATTTGAAGTTCCCCCATATAAGTGAGTTGGGAGAGTGAAAATTGGGGTTTTTAATCAGGATCAGTTTTGACCGATCCTCAGCGGAGCAAGATAGAGACATGGGACCTTGTCCTACCCCCCCATTTGTGTGCACCCCGAGTCCAACGGTACCACCCTTGAGTCTCTAGGACATAGGGTTCTGGAGTTATGAGCATTTGAAGTTCCCCCATATAAGTGAGTTGGGAAAGTGAAAATTGGGGTTTTTAATCAGGATCAGTTTTGACTGATCCTCAGCGGAGCAAGATAGAGACATGGGACCTTGTCCTATCCCCCCATTTGTGTGCACCCCGAGTCCAACGGTACCACCCTTGAGTTTATAGGACATGGGGTTCTTGAGTTATGAGCATTTGAAGTTCCCCCATATAAGTGAGTTGGGAGAGTGAAAATTTGGGGTTTTAATCAGGGTCAGGTTTGACCGATCCTCAGCGGAGCAAGATAGAGACATGGGACCTTGTCCTACCCCCCCATTTCTGTGCACCCCGAGTCCAACGGTACCACCCTTGAGTCTATAGGACATAGGGTTCTTGAGTTATGAGCATTTGAAGTTCCCCCATATAAGTGAGTTGGGAGAGTGAAAATTTGGGGTTTTAACCAGGGTCAGTTTTGACCGATCCTCAGCGGAGCAAGATAGAGACATGGGACCTTGTCCTACCCCCACATTTGTGTGCACCCCGAGTCCAACGGTACCACCCTTGAGTCTCTAGGACATAGGGTTCTGGAGTTATGAGCATTTGAAGTTCCCCCATATAAGTGAGTTGGGAGAGTGAAATTTTGCCCAAGTGTGAGAGGCCAAAAGTGTTCCCCCAGAAAGTGTTTAGGAACACATTTCAGAGCCCTACGAGTGGTTTGGACCCCCCTTTTTGTGGTACTTTTTGTCAAGTTGAAGTTGGTGTTTACGGTTGTTAAGAGTGTACAGGGCTTGGAGTTTTAACCAGGGTCAGTTTTGACCGATCCTCAGCGGAGCAAGATAGAGACATGGGACCTTGTCCTACCCCCCCATTTGTGTGCACCCCGAGTCCAACGGTACCACCCTTGAGTCTCTAGGACATAGGGTTCTGGAGTTAGGAGCATTTGAAGTTCCCCCATATAAGTGAGTTGGGAGAGTGAAAATTTGGGCTTTTGACCAGGGTCAGTTTTGACCGATCCTCAGCGGAGCAAGATAGAGACATGGGACCTTGTCCTACCCCCCCATTTGTGTGCACCCCGAGTCCAACGGTACCACCCTTGAGTCTCTAGGACATAGGGTTCTGGAGTTAGGAGCATTTGAAGTTCCCCCATATAAGTGAGTTGGGAGAGTGAAAATTTGGGCTTTTGACCAGGGTCAGTTTTGACCGATCCTCAGCGGAGCAAGATAGAGACATGGGACCTTGTCCTACCCCCCCATTTGTGTGCACCCCGAGTCCAACGGTACCACCCTTGAGTCTCTAGGACATAGGGTTCTGGAGTTAGGAGCATTTGAAGTTCCCCCATATAAGTGAGTTGGGAGAGTGAAAATTTGGGCTTTTGACCAGGGTCAGTTTTGACCGATCCTCAGCGGAGCAAGATAGAGACATGGGACCTTGTCCTACCCCCCCATTTGTGTGCACCCCGAGTCCAACGGTACCACCCTTGAGTCTCTAGGACATAGGGTTCTGGAGTTATGAGCATTTGAAGTTCCCCCATATAAGTGAGTTGGGAGAGTGAAAATTGGGGTTTTTAATCAGGATCAGTTTTGACCGATCCTCAGCGGAGCAAGATAGAGACATGGGACCTTGTCCTAGCCCCCCATTTGTGTGCACCCCGAGTCCAACGGTACCACCCTTGAGTCTCTAGGACATAGGGTTCTGGAGTTATGAGCATTTGAAGTTCCCCCATATAAGTGAGTTGGGAGAGTGAAAATTTGCGGTTTTAACCAGGGTCAGTTTTGACCGATCCTCAGCGGAGCAAGATAGAGACATGGGACCTTGTCCTACCCCCCCATTTGTGTGCACCCCGAGTCCAACGGTACCACCCTTGAGTCTCTAGGACATAGGGTTCTGGAGTTATGAGCATTTGAAGTTCCCCCATATAAGTGAGTTGGGAGAGTGAAAATTGGGGTTTTTAATCAGGATCAGTTTTGACCGATCCTCAGCGGAGCAAGATAGAGACATGGGACCTTGTCCTACCCCCCCATTTGTGTGCACCCCGAGTCCAACGGTACCACCCTTGAGTCTCTAGGACATAGGGTTCTGGAGTTATGAGCATTTGAAGTTCCCCCATATAAGTGAGTTGGGAGAGTGAAAATTTGGGCTTTTGACCAGGGTCAGTTTTGACCGATCCTCAGCGGAGCAAGATAGAGACATGGGACCTTGTCCTACCCCCCCATTTGTGTGCACCCCGAGTCCAACGGTACCACCCTTGAGTCTCTAGGACATAGGGTTCTGGAGTTATGAGCATTTGAAGTTCCCCCATATAAGTGAGTTGGGAGAGTGAAAATTGGGGTTTTTAATCAGGATCAGTTTTGACCGATCCTCAGCGGAGCAAGATAGAGACATGGGACCTTGTCCTATCCCCCCATTTGTGTGCACCCCGAGTCCAACGGTACCACCCTTGAGTTTATAGGACATAGGGTTCTTGAGTTATGAGCATTTGAAGTTCCCCCATATAAGTGAGTTGGGAAAGTGAAAATTTGGGGTTTTAATCAGGGTCAGGTTTGACCGATCCTCAGCGGAGCAAGATAGAGACATGGGACCTTGTCCTACCCCCCCATTTGTGTGCACCCCGAGTCCAACGGTACCACCCTTGAGTCTCTAGGACATAGGGTTCTGGAGTTTTGAGCATTTGAAGTTCCCCCATATAAGTGAGTTGGGAGAGTGAAAATTTGCCCAAGTGTGAGAGGCCAAAAGTGTTCCCCCAGAAAGTGTTTAGGAACACATTTCAGAGCCCTACGAGTGGTTTGGACCCCCCTTTTTGTGGTACTTTTTGTCAAGTTGAAGTTGGTGTTTACGGTTGTTACGAGTGTACAGGGCTTGGAGTTTTAAACAGGGTCAGTTTTGACCGATCCTCAGCGGAGCAAGATAGAGACATGGGACCTTGTCCTACCCCCCCCCATTTGTGTGCACCCCGAGTCCAACGGTACCACCCTTGAGTCTCTAGGACATAGGGTTCTGGAGTTATGAGCATTTGAAGTTCCCCCATATAAGTGAGTTGGGAGAGTGAAAATTGGGGTTTTTAATCAGGATCAGTTTTGACCGATCCTCAGCGGAGCAAGATAGAGACATGGGACCTTGTCCTACCCCCCCATTTGTGTGCACCCCGAGTCCAACGGTACCACCCTTGAGTCTCTAGGACATAGGGTTCTGGAGTTAGGAGCATTTGAAGTTCCCCCATATAAGTGAGTTGGGAGAGTGAAAATTTGGGCTTTTGACCAGGGTCAGTTTTGACCGATCCTCAGCGGAGCAAGATAGAGACATGGGACCTTGTCCTACCCCCCCATTTGTGTGCACCCCGAGTCCAACGGTACCACCCTTGAGTCTCTAGGACATAGGGTTCTGGAGTTATGAGCATTTGAAGTTCCCCCATATAAGTGAGTTGGGAGAGTGAAAATTGGGGTTTTTAATCAGGATCAGTTTTGACCGATCCTCAGCGGAGCAAGATAGAGACATGGGACCTTGTCCTACCCCCGCATTTGTGTGCACCCCGAGTCCAACGGTACCACCCTTGAGTTTATAGGACATAGGGTTCTTGAGTTATGAGCATTTGAAGTTCCCCCATATAAGTGAGTTGGGAGAGTGAAAATTTGGGGTTTTAATCAGGGTCAGGTTTGACCGATCCTCAGCGGAGCAAGATAGAGACATGGGACCTTGTCCTACCCCCCCATTTGTGTGCACCCCGAGTCCAACGGTACCACCCTTGAGTCTCTAGGACATAGGGTTCTGGAGTTATGAGCATTTGAAGTTCCCCCATATAAGTGAGTTGGGAGAGTGAAAATTTGCCCAAGTGTGAGAGGCCAAAAGTGTTCCCCCAGAAAGTGTTTAGGAACACATTTCAGAGCCCTACGAGTGGTTTGGACCCCCCTTTTTGTGGTACTTTTTGTCAAGTTGAAGTTGGTGTTTACGGTTGTTAAGAGTGTACAGGGCTTGGAGTTTTAAACAGGGTCAGTTTTGACCGATCCTCAGCGGAGCAAGATAGAGACATGGGACCTTGTCCTACCCCCCCCATTTGTGTGCACCCCGAGTCCAACGGTACCACCCTTGAGTCTCTAGGACATAGGGTTCTGGAGTTATGAGCATTTGAAGTTCCCCCATATAAGTGAGTTGGGAGAGTGAAAATTGGGGTTTTTAATCAGGATCAGTTTTGACCGATCCTCAGCGGAGCAAGATAGAGACATGGGACGTTGTCCTACCCCCCCATTTGTGTGCACCCCAAGTCCAACGGTACCACCCTTGAGTCTCTAGGACATAGGGTTCTGGAGTTATGAGCATTTGAAGTTCCCCCATGTAAGTGAGTTGGGAGAGTGAAAATTGGGGTTTTTAATCAGGATCAGTTTTGACTGATCCTCAGCGGAGCAAGATAGAGACATGGGACCTTGTCCTACCCCCCCATTTGTGTGCACCCCGAGTCCAACGGTACC
Source organism: Toxotes jaculatrix (assembly GCF_017976425.1). Classification (NCBI taxonomy): domain Eukaryota; kingdom Metazoa; phylum Chordata; class Actinopteri; family Toxotidae; genus Toxotes; species Toxotes jaculatrix. The sequence goes on along the minus strand of NC_054397.1, from coordinate 28,782,560 downwards.
ACCCTTGAGTCTCTAGGACATAGGGTTCTGGAGTTATGAGCATTTGAAGTTCCCCCATATAAGTGAGTTGGGAGAGTGAAAATTGGGGTTTTTAATCAGGATCAGTTTTGACTGATCCTCAGCGGAGCAAGATAGAGACATGGGACCTTGTCCTATCCCCCCATTTGTGTGCACCCCGAGTCCAACGGTACCACCCTTGAGTTTATAGGACATAGGGTTCTTGAGTTATGAGCATTTGAAGTTCCCCCATATAAGTGAGTTGGGAGAGTGAAAATTTGGGGTTTTAATCAGGGTCAGGTTTGACCGATCCTCAGCGGAGCAAGATAGAGACATGGGACCTTGTCCTACCCCCCCATTTGTGTGCACCCCGAGTCCAACGGTACCACCCTTGAGTCTCTAGGACATAGGGTTCTGGAGTTATGAGCATTTGAAGTTCCCCCATATAAGTGAGTTGGGAGAGTGAAAATTTGCCCAAGTGTGAGAGGCCAAAAGTGTTCCCCCAGAAAGTGTTTAGGAACACATTTCAGAGCCCTACGAGTGGTTTGGAACCCCCTTTTTGTGGTACTTTTTGTCAAGTTGAAGTTGGTGTTTACGGTTGTTAAGAGTGTACAGGGCTTGGAGTTTTAAACAGGGTCAGTTTTGACCGATCCTCAGCGGAGCAAGATAGAGACATGGGACCTTGTCATACCCCCCCATTTGTGTGCACCCCGAGTCCAACGGTACCACCCTTGAGTCTCTAGGACATAGGGTTCTGGAGTTATGAGCATTTGAAGTTCCCCCATATAAGCGAGTTGGGAGAGTGAAAATTGGGGTTTTTAATCAGGATCAGTTTTGACCGATCCTCAGCGGAGCAAGATAGAGACATGGGACCTTGTCCTACCCCCCCATTTGTGTGCACCCCGAGTCCAACGGTACCACCCTTGAGTCTCTAGGACATAGGGTTCTGGAGTTATGAGCATTTGAAGTTCCCCCATATAAGTGAGTTGGGAGAGTGAAAATTTGCGGTTTTAACCAGGGTCAGTTTTGACCGATCCTCAGCGGAGCAAGATAGAGACATGGGACCTTGTCCTACCCCCCCATTTGTGTGCACCCCGAGTCCAACGGTACCACCCTTGAGTCTCTAGGACATAGGGTTCTGGAGTTATGAGCATTTGAAGTTCCCCCATATAAGTGAGTTGGGAGGGTGAAAATTTGCCCAAGTGTGAGAGGCCAAAAGTGTTCCCCCAGAAAGTGTTTAGGAACACATTTCAGAGCCCTACGAGTGGTTTGGACCCCCCTTTTTGTGGTACTTTTTGTCAAGTTGAAGTTGGTGTTTACGGTTGTTAAGAGTGTACAGGGCTTGGAGTTTTAACCAGGGTCAGTTTTGACCGATCCTCAGCGGAGCAAGATAGAGACATGGGACCTTGTCCTACCCCCCCATTTGTGTGCACCCCGAGTCCAACGGTACCACCCTTGAGTCTCTAGGACATAGGGTTCTGGAGTTATGAGCATTTGAAGTTCCCCCATATAAGTGAGTTGGGAGAGTGAAAATTTGGGCTTTTGACCAGGGTCAGTTTTGACCGATCCTCAGCGGAGCAAGATAGAGACATGGGACCTTGTCCTACCCCCCCATTTGTGTGCACCCCGTGTCCAACGGTACCACCCTTGAGTCTCTAGGACATAGGGTTCTGGAGTTATGAGCATTTGAAGTTCCCCCATATAAGTGAGTTGGGAGAGTGAAAATTTGCCCAAGTGTGAGAGGCCAAAAGTGTTCCCCCAGAAAGTGTTTAGGAACACATTTCAGAGCCCTACGAGTGGTTTGGACCCCCCTTTTTGTGGTACTTTTTGTCAAGTTGAAGTTGGTGTTTACGGTTGTTAAGTGTACAGGGCTTGGAGTTTTAACCAGGGTCAGTTTTGACCGATCCTCAGCGGAGCAAGATAGAGACATGGGACCTTGTCCTACCCCCCCATTTGTGTGCACCCCGAGTCCAACGGTACCACCCTTGAGTCTCTAGGACATAGGGTTCTGGAGTTATGAGCATTTGAAGTTCCCCCATATAAGTGAGTTGGGAGAGTGAAAATTTGGGCTTTTGACCAGGGTCAGTTTTGACCGATCCTCAGCGGAGCAAGATAGAGACATGGGACCTTGTCCTACCCCCCCCATTTGTGTGCACCCCGAGTCCAACGGTACCACCCTTGAGTCTCTAGGACATAGGGTTCTGGAGTTATGAGCATTTGAAGTTCCCCCATATAAGTGAGTTGGGAGAGTGAAAATTGGGGTTTTTAATCAGGATCAGTTTTGACCGATCCTCAGCGGAGCAAGATAGAGACATGGGACCTTGTCCTACCCCCCCATTTGTGTGCACCCCGAGTCCAACGGTACCACCCTTGAGTCTCTAGGACATAGGGTTCTGGAGTTATGAGGATTTGAAGTTCCCCCATATAAGTGAGTTGGGAGAGTGAAAATTGGGGTTTTTAATCAGGATCAGTTTTGACCGATCCTCAGCGGAGCAAGATAGAGACATGGGACCTTGTCCTACCCCCCCATTTGTGTGCACCCCGAGTCCAACGGTACCACCCTTGAGTCTCTAGGACATAGGGTTCTGGAGTTATGAGCATTTGAAGTTCCCCCATATAAGTGAGTTGGGAGAGTGAAAATTTGCCCAAGTGTGAGAGGCCAAAAGTGTTCCCCCAGAAAGTGTTTAGGAACACATTTCAGAGCCCTACGAGTGGTTTGGACCCCCCTTTTTGTGGTACTTTTTGTCAAGTTGAAGTTGGTGTTTACGGTTGTTAAGAGTGTACAGGGCTTGGAGTTTTAAACAGGGTCAGTTTTGACCGATCCTCAGCGGAGCAAGATAGAGACATGGGACCTTGTCCTACCCCCCCCCCATTTGTGTGCACCCCGAGTCCAACGGTACCACCCTTGAGTCTCTAGGACATAGGGTTCTGGAGTTATGAGCATTTGAAGTTCCCCCATATAAGTGAGTTGGGAGAGTGAAAATTGGGGTTTTTAATCAGGATCAGTTTTGACCGATCCTCAGCGGAGCAAGATAGAGACATGGGACGTTGTCCTACCCCCCCATTTGTGTGCACCCCAAGTCCAACGGTACCACCCTTGAGTCTCTAGGACATAGGGTTCTGGAGTTATGAGCATTTGAAGTTCCCCCATGTAAGTGAGTTGGGAGAGTGAAAATTGGGGTTTTTAATCAGGATCAGTTTTGACTGATCCTCAGCGGAGCAAGATAGAGACATGGGACCTTGTCCTACCCCCCCATTTGTGTGCACCCCGAGTCCAACGGTACCACCCTTGAGTCTCTAGGACATAGGGTTCTGGAGTTATGAGCATTTGAAGTTCCCCCATATAAGTGAGTTGGGAGAGTGAAAATTGGGGTTTTTAATCAGGATCAGTTTTGACTGATCCTCAGCGGAGCAAGATAGAGACATGGGACCTTGTCCTATCCCCCCATTTGTGTGCACCCCGAGTCCAACGGTACCACCCTTGAGTTTATAGGACATAGGGTTCTTGAGTTATGAGCATTTGAAGTTCCCCCATATAAGTGAGTTGGGAGAGTGAAAATTTGGGGTTTTAATCAGGGTCAGGTTTGACCGATCCTCAGCGGAGCAAGATAGAGACATGGGACCTTGTCCTACCCCCCCATTTGTGTGCACCCCGAGTCCAACGGTACCACCCTTGAGTCTCTAGGACATAGGGTTCTGGAGTTATGAGCATTTGAAGTTCCCCCATATAAGTGAGTTGGGAGAGTGAAAATTTGCCCAAGTGTGAGAGGCCAAAAGTGTTCCCCCAGAAAGTGTTTAGGAACACATTTCAGAGCCCTACGAGTGGTTTGGAACCCCCTTTTTGTGGTACTTTTTGTCAAGTTGAAGTTGGTGTTTACGGTTGTTAAGAGTGTACAGGGCTTGGAGTTTTAAACAGGGTCAGTTTTGACCGATCCTCAGCGGAGCAAGATAGAGACATGGGACCTTGTCATACCCCCCCATTTGTGTGCACCCCGAGTCCAACGGTACCACCCTTGAGTCTCTAGGACATAGGGTTCTGGAGTTATGAGCATTTGAAGTTCCCCCATATAAGCGAGTTGGGAGAGTGAAAATTGGGGTTTTTAATCAGGATCAGTTTTGACCGATCCTCAGCGGAGCAAGATAGAGACATGGGACCTTGTCCTACCCCCCCATTTGTGTGCACCCCGAGTCCAACGGTACCACCCTTGAGTCTCTAGGACATAGGGTTCTGGAGTTATGAGCATTTGAAGTTCCCCCATATAAGTGAGTTGGGAGAGTGAAAATTTGCGGTTTTAACCAGGGTCAGTTTTGACCGATCCTCAGCGGAGCAAGATAGAGACATGGGACCTTGTCCTACCCCCCCATTTGTGTGCACCCCGAGTCCAACGGTACCACCCTTGAGTCTCTAGGACATAGGGTTCTGGAGTTATGAGCATTTGAAGTTCCCCCATATAAGTGAGTTGGGAGGGTGAAAATTTGCCCAAGTGTGAGAGGCCAAAAGTGTTCCCCCAGAAAGTGTTTAGGAACACATTTCAGAGCCCTACGAGTGGTTTGGACCCCCCTTTTTGTGGTACTTTTTGTCAAGTTGAAGTTGGTGTTTACGGTTGTTAAGAGTGTACAGGGCTTGGAGTTTTAACCAGGGTCAGTTTTGACCGATCCTCAGCGGAGCAAGATAGAGACATGGGACCTTGTCCTACCCCCCCATTTGTGTGCACCCCGAGTCCAACGGTACCACCCTTGAGTCTCTAGGACATAGGGTTCTGGAGTTATGAGCATTTGAAGTTCCCCCATATAAGTGAGTTGGGAGAGTGAAAATTTGGGCTTTTGACCAGGGTCAGTTTTGACCGATCCTCAGCGGAGCAAGATAGAGACATGGGACCTTGTCCTACCCCCCCATTTGTGTGCACCCCGTGTCCAACGGTACCACCCTTGAGTCTCTAGGACATAGGGTTCTGGAGTTATGAGCATTTGAAGTTCCCCCATATAAGTGAGTTGGGAGAGTGAAAATTTGCCCAAGTGTGAGAGGCCAAAAGTGTTCCCCCAGAAAGTGTTTAGGAACACATTTCAGAGCCCTACGAGTGGTTTGGACCCCCCTTTTTGTGGTACTTTTTGTCAAGTTGAAGTTGGTGTTTACGGTTGTTAAGTGTACAGGGCTTGGAGTTTTAACCAGGGTCAGTTTTGACCGATCCTCAGCGGAGCAAGATAGAGACATGGGACCTTGTCCTACCCCCCCATTTGTGTGCACCCCGAGTCCAACGGTACCACCCTTGAGTCTCTAGGACATAGGGTTCTGGAGTTATGAGCATTTGAAGTTCCCCCATATAAGTGAGTTGGGAGAGTGAAAATTTGGGCTTTTGACCAGGGTCAGTTTTGACCGATCCTCAGCGGAGCAAGATAGAGACATGGGACCTTGTCCTACCCCCCCCATTTGTGTGCACCCCGAGTCCAACGGTACCACCCTTGAGTCTCTAGGACATAGGGTTCTGGAGTTATGAGCATTTGAAGTTCCCCCATATAAGTGAGTTGGGAGAGTGAAAATTGGGGTTTTTAATCAGGATCAGTTTTGACCGATCCTCAGCGGAGCAAGATAGAGACATGGGACCTTGTCCTACCCCCCCATTTGTGTGCACCCCGAGTCCAACGGTACCACCCTTGAGTCTCTAGGACATAGGGTTCTGGAGTTATGAGGATTTGAAGTTCCCCCATATAAGTGAGTTGGGAGAGTGAAAATTGGGGTTTTTAATCAGGATCAGTTTTGACCGATCCTCAGCGGAGCAAGATAGAGACATGGGACCTTGTCCTACCCCCCCATTTGTGTGCACCCCGAGTCCAACGGTACCACCCTTGAGTCTCTAGGACATAGGGTTCTGGAGTTATGAGCATTTGAAGTTCCCCCATATAAGTGAGTTGGGAGAGTGAAAATTTGCCCAAGTGTGAGAGGCCAAAAGTGTTCCCCCAGAAAGTGTTTAGGAACACATTTCAGAGCCCTACGAGTGGTTTGGACCCCCCTTTTTGTGGTACTTTTTGTCAAGTTGAAGTTGGTGTTTACGGTTGTTAAGAGTGTACAGGGCTTGGAGTTTTAAACAGGGTCAGTTTTGACCGATCCTCAGCGGAGCAAGATAGAGACATGGGACCTTGTCCTACCCCCCCCCCATTTGTGTGCACCCCGAGTCCAACGGTACCACCCTTGAGTCTCTAGGACATAGGGTTCTGGAGTTATGAGCATTTGAAGTTCCCCCATATAAGTGAGTTGGGAGAGTGAAAATTGGGGTTTTTAATCAGGATCAGTTTTGACCGATCCTCAGCGGAGCAAGATAGAGACATGGGACCTTGTCCTACCCCCCCATTTGTGTGCACCCCGAGTCCAACGGTACCACCCTTGAGTCTCTAGGACATAGGGTTCTGGAGTTAGGAGCATTTGAAGTTCCCCCATATAAGTGAGTTGGGAGAGTGAAAATTTGGGCTTTTGATCAGGGTCAGTTTTGACCGATCCTCAGCGGAGCAAGATAGAGACATGGGACCTTGTCCTACCCCCCCATTTGTGTGCACCCCGAGTCCAACGGTACCACCCTTGAGTCTCTAGGACATAGGGTTCTGGAGCTATGAGCATTTGAAGTTCCCCCATATAAGTGAGTTGGGAGAGTGAAAATTGGGGTTTTTAATCAGGATCAGTTTTGACCGATCCTCAGCGGAGCAAGATAGAGACATGGGACCTTGTCCTACCCCCCCATTTGTGTGCACCCCGAGTCCAACGGTACCACCCTTGAGTCTCTAGGACATAGGGTTCTGGAGTTATGAGCATTTGAAGTTCCCCCATATAAGTGAGTTGGGAGAGTGAAAATTGGGGTTTTTAATCAGGATCAGTTTTGACCGATCCTCAGCGGAGCAAGATAGAGACATGGGACCTTGTCCTACCCCCCCATTTGTGTGCACCCCGAGTCCAACGGTACCACCCTTGAGTCTCTAGGACATAGGGTTCTGGAGCTATGAGCATTTGAAGTTCCCCCATATAAGTGAGTTGGGAGAGTGAAAATTGGGGTTTTTAATCAGTATCAGTTTTGACCGATCCTAAGCGGAGCAAGATAGAGACATGGGACCTTGTCCTACCCCCCCCATTTGTGTGCACCCCGAGTCCAACGGTACCACCCTTGAGTCTCTAGGACATAGGGTTCTGGAGTTATGAGCATTTGAAGTTCCCCCATATAAGTGAGTTGGGAGAGTGAAAATTTGCCCAAGTGTGAGAGGCCAAAAGTGTTCCCCCAGAAAGTGTTTAGGAACACATTTCAGAGCCCTACGAGTGGTTTGGACCCCCCTTTTTGTGGTACTTTTTGTCAAGTTGAAGTTGGTGTTTACGGTTGTTAAGAGTGTACAGGGCTTGGAGTTTTAACCAGGGTCAGTTTTGACCGATCCTCAGCGGAGCAAGATAGAGACATGGGACCTATTCGTACCCCCCCATTTGTGTGCACCCCGAGTCCAACGGTACCACCCTTGAGTCTCTAGGACATAGGGTTCTGGAGTTATGAGCATTTGAAGTTCCCCCATATAAGTGAGTTGGGAGAGTGAAAATTGGGGTTTTTAATCAGGATCAGTTTTGACCGATCCTCAGCGGAGCAAGATAGAGACATGGGACCTTGTCCTACCCCCCCATTTGTGTGCACCCCGAGTCCAACGGTACCACCCTTGAGTCTCTAGGACATAGGGTTCTGGAGTTATGAGCATTTGAAGTTCCCCCATATAAGTGAGTTGGGAGAGTGAAAATTTGCCCAAGTGTGAGAGGCCAAAAGTGTTCCCCCAGAAAGTGTTTAGGAACACATTTCAGAGCCCTACGAGTGGTTTGGACCCCCCTTTTTGTGGTACTTTTTGTCAAGTTGAAGTTGGTGTTTACGGTTGTTAAGAGTGTACAGGGCTTGGAGTTTTAAACAGGGTCAGTTTTGACCGATCCTCAGCGGAGCAAGATAGAGACATGGGACCTTGTCCTACCCCCCCATTTGTGTGCACCCCCAGTCCAACGGTACCACCCTTGAGTCTCTAGGACATAGGGTTCTGGAGTTATGAGCATTTGAAGTTCCCCCATATAAGTGAGTTGGGAGAGTGAAAATTGGGGTTTTTAATCAGGATCAGTTTTGACCGATCCTCAGCGGAGCAAGATAGAGACATGGGACCTTGTCCTACCCCCCCATTTGTGTGCACCCCGAGTCCAACGGTACCACCCTTGAGTCTCTAGGACATAGGGTTCTGGAGTTATGAGCATTTGAAGTTCCCCCATATAAGTGAGTTGGGAGAGTGAAAATTTGCCCAAGTGTGAGAGGCCAAAAGTGTTCCCCCAGAAAGTGTTTAGGAACACATTTCAGAGCCCTACGAGTGGTTTGGACCCCCCTTTTTGTGGTACTTTTTGTCAAGTTGAAGTTGGTGTTTACGGTTGTTAAGAGTGTACAGGGCTTGGAGTTTTAACCAGGGTCAGTTTTGACCGATCCTCAGCGGAGCAAGATAGAGACATGGGACCTTGTCCTACCCCCACATTTGTGTGCACCCCGAGTCCAACGGTACCACCCTTGAGTCTCTAGGACATAGGGTTCTGGAGTTATGAGCATTTGAAGTTCCCCCATATAAGTGAGTTGGGAGAGTGAAAATTGGGGTTTTTAATCAGGATCAGTTTTGACCGATCCTCAGCGCAGCAAGATAGAGACATGGGACCTTGTCCTACCCCCCCATTTGTGTGCACCCCGAGTCCAACGGTACCACCCTTGAGTCTCTAGGACATAGGGTTCTGGAGTTATGAGCATTTGAAGTTCCCCCATATAAGTGAGTTGGGAGAGTGAAAATTTGCCCAAGTGTGAGAGGCCAAAAGTGTTCCCCCAGAAAGTGTTTAGGAACACATTTCAGAGCCCTACGAGTGGTTTGGACCCCCCTTTTTGTGGTACTTTTTGTCAAGTTGAAGTTGGTGTTTACGGTTGTTAAGAGTGTACAGGGCTTGGAGTTTTAACCAGGGTCAGTTTTGACCGATCCTCAGCGGAGCAAGATAGAGACATGGGACCTTGTCCTACCCCCCCCATTTGTGTGCACCCCGAGTCCAACGGTACCACCCTTGAGTCTCTAGGACATAGGGTTCTGGAGTTATGAGCATTTGAAGTTCCCCCATATAAGTGAGTTGGGAGAGTGAAAATTGGGGTTTTTAATCAGGATCAGTTTTGACCGATCCTCAGCGGAGCAAGATAGAGACATGGGACCTTGTCCTACCCCCCCATTTGTGTGCACCCCGAGTCCAACGGTACCACCCTTGAGTCTCTAGGACATAGGGTTCTGGAGTTATGAGGATTTGAAGTTCCCCCATATAAGTGAGTTGGGAGAGTGAAAATTGGGGTTTTTAATCAGGATCAGTTTTGACCGATCCTCAGCGGAGCAAGATAGAGACATGGGACCTTGTCCTACCCCCCCATTTGTGTGCACCCCGTGTCCAACGGTACCACCCTTGAGTCTCTAGGACATAGGGTTCTGGAGTTATGAGCATTTGAAGTTCCCCCATATAAGTGAGTTGGGAGAGTGAAAATTTGCCCAAGTGTGAGAGGCCAAAAGTGTTCCCCCAGAAAGTGTTTAGGAACACATTTCAGAGCCCTACGAGTGGTTTGGACCCCCCTTTTTGTGGTACTTTTTGTCAAGTTGAAGTTGGTGTTTACGGTTGTTAAGTGTACAGGGCTTGGAGTTTTAACCAGGGTCAGTTTTGACCGATCCTCAGCGGAGCAAGATAGAGACATGGGACCTTGTCCTACCCCCCCATTTGTGTGCACCCCGAGTCCAACGGTACCACCCTTGAGTCTCTAGGACATAGGGTTCTGGAGTTATGAGCATTTGAAGTTCCCCCATATAAGTGAGTTGGGAGAGTGAAAATTTGGGCTTTTGACCAGGGTCAGTTTTGACCGATCCTCAGCGGAGCAAGATAGAGACATGGGACCTTGTCCTACCCCCCCCATTTGTGTGCACCCCGAGTCCAACGGTACCACCCTTGAGTCTCTAGGACATAGGGTTCTGGAGTTATGAGCATTTGAAGTTCCCCCATATAAGTGAGTTGGGAGAGTGAAAATTGGGGTTTTTAATCAGGATCAGTTTTGACCGATCCTCAGCGGAGCAAGATAGAGACATGGGACCTTGTCCTACCCCCCCATTTGTGTGCACCCCGAGTCCAACGGTACCACCCTTGAGTCTCTAGGACATAGGGTTCTGGAGTTATGAGGATTTGAAGTTCCCCCATATAAGTGAGTTGGGAGAGTGAAAATTGGGGTTTTTAATCAGGATCAGTTTTGACCGATCCTCAGCGGAGCAAGATAGAGACATGGGACCTTGTCCTACCCCCCCATTTGTGTGCACCCCGAGTCCAACGGTACCACCCTTGAGTCTCTAGGACATAGGGTTCTGGAGTTATGAGCATTTGAAGTTCCCCCATATAAGTGAGTTGGGAGAGTGAAAATTTGCCCAAGTGTGAGAGGCCAAAAGTGTTCCCCCAGAAAGTGTTTAGGAACACATTTCAGAGCCCTACGAGTGGTTTGGACCCCCCTTTTTGTGGTACTTTTTGTCAAGTTGAAGTTGGTGTTTACGGTTGTTAAGAGTGTACAGGGCTTGGAGTTTTAAACAGGGTCAGTTTTGACCGATCCTCAGCGGAGCAAGATAGAGACATGGGACCTTGTCCTACCCCCCCCCCCATTTGTGTGCACCCCGAGTCCAACGGTACCACCCTTGAGTCTCTAGGACATAGGGTTCTGGAGTTATGAGCATTTGAAGTTCCCCCATATAAGTGAGTTGGGAGAGTGAAAATTGGGGTTTTTAATCAGGATCAGTTTTGACCGATCCTCAGCGGAGCAAGATAGAGACATGGGACCTTGTCCTACCCCCCCATTTGTGTGCACCCCGAGTCCAACGGTACCACCCTTGAGTCTCTAGGACATAGGGTTCTGGAGTTAGGAGCATTTGAAGTTCCCCCATATAAGTGAGTTGGGAGAGTGAAAATTTGGGCTTTTGATCAGGGTCAGTTTTGACCGATCCTCAGCGGAGCAAGATAGAGACATGGGACCTTGTCCTACCCCCCCATTTGTGTGCACCCCGAGTCCAACGGTACCACCCTTGAGTCTCTAGGACATAGGGTTCTGGAGTTATGAGCATTTGAAGTTCCCCCATATAAGTGAGTTGGGAGAGTGAAAATTGGGGTTTTTAATCAGGATCAGTTTTGACCGATCCTCAGCGGAGCAAGATAGAGACATGGGACCTTGTCCTACCCCCCCCCCATTTGTGTGCACCCCGAGTCCAACGGTACCACCCTTGAGTCTCTAGGACATAGGGTTCTGGAGCTATGAGCATTTGAAGTTCCCCCATATAAGTGAGTTGGGAGAGTGAAAATTGGGGTTTTTAATCAGGATCAGTTTTGACCGATCCTCAGCGGAGCAAGATAGAGACATGGGACCTTGTCCTACCCCCCCATTTGTGTGCACCCCGAGTCCAACGGTACCACCCTTGAGTCTCTAGGACATAGGGTTCTGGAGTTATGAGCATTTGAAGTTCCCCCATATAAGTGAGTTGGGAGAGTGAAAATTGGGGTTTTTAATCAGGATCAGTTTTGACCGATCCTCAGCGGAGCAAGATAGAGACATGGGACCTTGTCCTACCCCCCCATTTGTGTGCACCCCGAGTCCAACGGTACCACCCTTGAGTCTCTAGGACATAGGGTTCTGGAGTTATGAGCATTTGAAGTTCCCCCATATAAGTGAGTTGGGAGAGTGAAAATTTGCCCAAGTGTGAGAGGCCAAAAGTGTTCCCCCAGAAAGTGTTTAGGAACACATTTCAGAGCCCTACGAGTGGTTTGGACCCCCCTTTTTGTGGTACTTTTTGTCAAGTTGAAGTTGGTGTTTACGGTTGTTAAGAGTGTACAGGGCTTGGAGTTTTAAACAGGGTCAGTTTTGACCGATCCTCAGCGGAGCAAGATAGAGACATGGGACCTTGTCCTACCCCCCCATTTGTGTGCACCCCGAGTCCAACGGTACCACCCTTGAGTCTCTAGGACATAGGGTTCTGGAGTTATGAGCATTTGAAGTTCCCCCATATAAGTGAGTTGGGAGAGTGAAATTTGGGGTTTTCACCAGGGTCAGTTTTGACCGATCCTCAGCGGAGCAAGATAGAGACATGGGACCTTGTCCTACCCCCCAATTTGTGTGCACCCCGAGTCCAACGGTACCACCCTTGAGTCTCTAGGACATAGGGTTCTGGAGTTATGAGCATTTGAAGTTCCCCCATATAAGTGAGTTGGGAGAGTGAAAATTGGGGTTTTTAATCAGTATCAGTTTTGACCGATCCTAAGCGGAGCAAGATAGAGACATGGGACCTTGTCCTACCCCCCCCATTTGTGTGCACCCCGAGTCCAACGGTACCACCCTTGAGTCTCTAGGACATAGGGTTCTGGAGTTATGAGCATTTGAAGTTCCCCCATATAAGTGAGTTGGGAGAGTGAAAATTGGGGTTTTTAATCAGTATCAGTTTTGACCGATCCTAAGCGGAGCAAGATAGAGACATGGGACCTTGTCCTACCCCCCCCATTTGTGTGCACCCCGAGTCCAACGGTACCACCCTTGAGTCTCTAGGACATAGGGTTCTGGAGTTATGAGCATTTGAAGTTCCCCCATATAAGTGAGTTGGGAGAGTGAAAATTTGCCCAAGTGTGAGAGGCCAAAAGTGTTCCCCCAGAAAGTGTTTAGGAACACATTTCAGAGCCCTACGAGTGGTTTGGACCCCCCTTTTTGTGGTACTTTTTGTCAAGTTGAAGTTGGTGTTTACGGTTGTTAAGAGTGTACAGGGCTTGGAGTTTTAACCAGGGTCAGTTTTGACCGATCCTCAGCGGAGCAAGATAGAGACATGGGACCTATTCGTACCCCCCCATTTGTGTGCACCCCGAGTCCAACGGTACCACCCTTGAGTCTCTAGGACATAGGGTTCTGGAGTTATGAGCATTTGAAGTTCCCCCATATAAGTGAGTTGGGAGAGTGAAAATTGGGGTTTTTAATCAGGATCAGTTTTGACCGATCCTCAGCGGAGCAAGATAGAGACATGGGACCTTGTCCTACCCCCCCATTTGTGTGCACCCCGAGTCCAACGGTACCACCCTTGAGTCTCTAGGACATAGGGTTCTGGAGTTATGAGCATTTGAAGTTCCCCCATATAAGTGAGTTGGGAGAGTGAAAATTTGCCCAAGTGTGAGAGGCCAAAAGTGTTCCCCCAGAAAGTGTTTAGGAACACATTTCAGAGCCCTACGAGTGGTTTGGACCCCCCTTTTTGTGGTACTTTTTGTCAAGTTGAAGTTGGTGTTTACGGTTGTTAAGAGTGTACAGGGCTTGGAGTTTTAAACAGGGTCAGTTTTGACCGATCCTCAGCGGAGCAAGATAGAGACATGGGACCTTGTCCTACCCCCCCATTTGTGTGCACCCCCAGTCCAACGGTACCACCCTTGAGTCTCTAGGACATAGGGTTCTGGAGTTATGAGCATTTGAAGTTCCCCCATATAAGTGAGTTGGGAGAGTGAAAATTGGGGTTTTTAATCAGGATCAGTTTTGACCGATCCTCAGCGGAGCAAGATAGAGACATGGGACCTTGTCCTACCCCCCCATTTGTGTGCACCCCGAGTCCAACGGTACCACCCTTGAGTCTCTAGGACATAGGGTTCTGGAGTTATGAGCATTTGAAGTTCCCCCATATAAGTGAGTTGGGAGAGTGAAAATTTGCCCAAGTGTGAGAGGCCAAAAGTGTTCCCCCAGAAAGTGTTTAGGAACACATTTCAGAGCCCTACGAGTGGTTTGGACCCCCCTTTTTGTGGTACTTTTTGTCAAGTTGAAGTTGGTGTTTACGGTTGTTAAGAGTGTACAGGGCTTGGAGTTTTAACCAGGGTCAGTTTTGACCGATCCTCAGCGGAGCAAGATAGAGACATGGGACCTTGTCCTACCCCCACATTTGTGTGCACCCCGAGTCCAACGGTACCACCCTTGAGTCTCTAGGACATAGGGTTCTGGAGTTATGAGCATTTGAAGTTCCCCCATATAAGTGAGTTGGGAGAGTGAAAATTGGGGTTTTTAATCAGGATCAGTTTTGACCGATCCTCAGCGCAGCAAGATAGAGACATGGGACCTTGTCCTACCCCCCCATTTGTGTGCACCCCGAGTCCAACGGTACCACCCTTGAGTCTCTAGGACATAGGGTTCTGGAGTTATGAGCATTTGAAGTTCCCCCATATAAGTGAGTTGGGAGAGTGAAAATTTGCCCAAGTGTGAGAGGCCAAAAGTGTTCCCCCAGAAAGTGTTTAGGAACACATTTCAGAGCCCTACGAGTGGTTTGGACCCCCCTTTTTGTGGTACTTTTTGTCAAGTTGAAGTTGGTGTTTACGGTTGTTAAGAGTGTACAGGGCTTGGAGTTTTAACCAGGGTCAGTTTTGACCGATCCTCAGCGGAGCAAGATAGAGACATGGGACCTTGTCCTACCCCCCCCATTTGTGTGCACCCCGAGTCCAACGGTACCACCCTTGAGTCTCTAGGACATAGGGTTCTGGAGTTATGAGCATTTGAAGTTCCCCCATATAAGTGAGTTGGGAGAGTGAAAATTGGGGTTTTTAATCAGGATCAGTTTTGACCGATCCTCAGCGGAGCAAGATAGAGACATGGGACCTTGTCCTACCCCCCCATTTGTGTGCACCCCGAGTCCAACGGTACCACCCTTGAGTCTCTAGGACATAGGGTTCTGGAGTTATGAGGATTTGAAGTTCCCCCATATAAGTGAGTTGGGAGAGTGAAAATTGGGGTTTTTAATCAGGATCAGTTTTGACCGATCCTCAGCGGAGCAAGATAGAGACATGGGACCTTGTCCTACCCCCCCATTTGTGTGCACCCCGAGTCCAACGGTACCACCCTTGAGTCTCTAGGACATAGGGTTCTGGAGTTATGAGCATTTGAAGTTCCCCCATATAAGTGAGTTGGGAGAGTGAAAATTTGCCCAAGTGTGAGAGGCCAAAAGTGTTCCCCCAGAAAGTGTTTAGGAACACATTTCAGAGCCCTACGAGTGGTTTGGACCCCCCTTTTTGTGGTACTTTTTGTCAAGTTGAAGTTGGTGTTTACGGTTGTTAAGAGTGTACAGGGCTTGGAGTTTTAAACAGGGTCAGTTTTGACCGATCCTCAGCGGAGCAAGATAGAGACATGGGACCTTGTCCTACCCCCCCATTTGTGTGCACCCCGAGTCCAACGGTACCACCCTTGAGTCTCTAGGACATAGGGTTCTGGAGTTATGAGCATTTGAAGTTCCCCCATATAAGTGAGTTGGGAGAGTGAAAATTGGGATTTTTAATCAGGATCAGTTTTGACCGATCCTCAGCGGAGCAAGATAGAGACATGGGACCTTGTCCTACCCCCCCATTTGTGTGCACCCCGAGTCCAACGGTACCACCCTTGAGTCTCTAGGACATAGGGTTCTGGAGTTATGAGCATTTGAAGTTCCCCCATATAAGTGAGTTGGGAGAGTGAAAATTGGGGTTTTTAATCAGGATCAGTTTTGACTGATCCTCAGCGGAGCAAGATAGAGACATGGGACCTTGTCCTATCCCCCCATTTGTGTGCACCCCGAGTCCAACGGTACCACCCTTGAGTTTATAGGACATAGGGTTCTTGAGTTATGAGCATTTGAAGTTCCCCCATATAAGTGAGTTGGGAGAGTGAAAATTTGGGGTTTTAATCAGGGTCAGGTTTGACCGATCCTCAGCGGAGCAAGATAGAGACATGGGACCTTGTCCTACCCCCCCATTTGTGTGCACCCCGAGTCCAACGGTACCACCCTTGAGTCTCTAGGACATAGGGTTCTGGAGTTATGAGCATTTGAAGTTCCCCCATATAAGTGAGTTGGGAGAGTGAAAATTTGCCCAAGTGTGAGAGGCCAAAAGTGTTCCCCCAGAAAGTGTTTAGGAACACATTTCAGAGCCCTACGAGTGGTTTGGACCCCCCTTTTTGTGGTACTTTTTGTCAAGTTGAAGTTGGTGTTTACGGTTGTTAAGAGTGTACAGGGCTTGGAGTTTTAACCAGGGTCAGTTTTGACCGATCCTCAGCGGAGCAAGATAGAGACATGGGACCTTGTCCTACCCCCCCATTTGTGTGCACCCCGAGTCCAACGGTACCACCCTTGAGTCTCTAGGACATAGGGTTCTGGAGTTATGAGCATTTGAAGTTCCCCCATATAAGTGAGTTGGGAGAGTGAAAATTTGCCCAAGTGTGAGAGGCCAAAAGTGTTCCCCCAGAAAGTGTTTAGGAACACATTTCAGAGCCCTACGAGTGGTTTGGACCCCCCTTTTTGTGGTACTTTTTGTCAAGTTGAAGTTGGTGTTTACGGTTGTTAAGAGTGTACAGGGCTTGGAGTTTTAAACAGGGTCAGTTTTGACCGATCCTCAGCGGAGCAAGATAGAGACATGGGACCTTGTCCTACCCCCCCATTTGTGTGCACCCCGAGTCCAACGGTACCACCCTTGAGTCTCTAGGACATAGGGTTCTGGAGTTATGAGCATTTGAAGTTCCCCCATATAAGTGAGTTGGGAGAGTGAAAATTGGGGTTTTTTATCAGGATCAGTTTTGACTGATCCTCAGCGGAGCAAGATAGAGACATGGGACCTTGTCCTACCCCCCCATTTGTGTGCACCCCGAGTCCAACGGTACCACCCTTGAGTCTATAGGACATAGGGTTCTTGAGTTATGAGCATTTGAAGTTCCCCCATATAAGTGAGTTGGGAGAGTGAAAATTGGGGTTTTTAATCAGGATCAGTTTTGACCGATCCTCAGCGGAGCAAGATAGAGACATGGGACCTTGTCCTACCCCCCCATTTGTGTGCACCCCGAGTCCAACGGTACCACCCTTGAGTCTATAGGACATAGGGTTCTTGAGTTATGAGCATTTGAAGTTCCCCCATATAAGTGAGTTGGGAGAGTGAAAATTTGGGGTTTTAACCAGGGTCAGTTTTGACCGATCCTCAGCGGAGCAAGATAGAGACATGGGACCTTGTCCTACCCCCCCATTTGTGTGCACCCCGAGTCCAACGGTACCACCCTTGAGTCTCTAGGACATAGGGTTCTGGAGTTATGAGCATTTGAAGTTCCCCCATATAAGTGAGTTGGGAGAGTGAAAATTTGCCCAAGTGTGAGAGGCCAAAAGTGTTCCCCAAGAAAGTGTTTAGGAACACATTTCAGAGCCCTACGAGTGGTTTGGACCCCCCTTTTTGTGGTACTTTTTGTCAAGTTGAAGTTGGTGTTTACGGTTGTTAAGAGTGTACAGGGCTTGGAGTTTTAACCAGGGTCAGTTTTGACCGATCCTCAGCGGAGCAAGATAGAGACATGGGACCTTGTCCTACCCCCCCATTTGTGTGCACCCCGAGTCCAACGGTACCACCCTTGAGTCTATAGGACATAGGGTTCTTGAATTATGAGCATTTGAAGTTTCCCCATATAAGTGAGTTGGGAGAGTGAAAATTTGGGGTTTTAACCAGGGTCAGTTTTGACCGATCCTCAGCGGAGCAAGATAGAGACATGGGACCTATTCCTACCCCCCCATTTGTGTGCACCCCGAGTCCAACGGTACCACCCTTGAGTCTCTAGGACATAGGGTTCTGGAGTTATGAGCATTTGAAGTTCCCCCATATAAGTGAGTTGGGAGAGTGAAAATTTGCCCAAGTGTGAGAGGCCAAAAGTGTTCCCCCAGAAAGTGTTTAGGAACACATTTCAGAGCCCTACGAGTGGTTTGGACCCCCCTTTTTGTGGTACTTTTTGTCAAGTTGAAGTTGGTGTTTACGGTTGTTAAGAGTGTACAGGGCTTGGAGTTTTAACCAGGGTCAGTTTTGACCGATCCTCAGCGGAGCAAGATAGAGACATGGGACCTTGTCCTACCCCCCCATTTGTGTGCACCCCGAGTCCAACGGTACCACCCTTGAGTCTATAGGACATAGGGTTCTTGAATTATGAGCATTTGAAGTTTCCCCATATAAGTGAGTTGGGAGAGTGAAAATTTGGGGTTTTAACCAGGGTCAGTTTTGACCGATCCTCAGCGGAGCAAGATAGAGACATGGGACCTATTCCTACCCCCCCATTTGTGTGCACCCCGAGTCCAACGGTACCACCCTTGAGTCTCTAGGACATAGGGTTCTGGAGTTATGAGCATTTGAAGTTCCCCCATATAAGTGAGTTGGGAGAGTGAAAATTTGCCCAAGTGTGAGAGGCCAAAAGTGTTCCCCCAGAAAGTGTTTAGGAACACATTTCAGAGCCCTACGAGTGGTTTGGACCCCCCTTTTTGTGGTACTTTTTGTCAAGTTGAAGTTGGTGTTTACGGTTGTTAAGAGTGTACAGGGCTTGGAGTTTTAAACAGGGTCAGTTTTGACCGATCCTCAGCGGAGCAAGATAGAGACATGGGACCTTGTCCTACCCCCCCATTTGTGTGCACCCCGAGTCCAACGGTACCACCCTTGAGTCTCTAGGACATAGGGTTCTGGAGTTATGAGCATTTGAAGTTCCCCCATATAAGTGAGTTGGGAGAGTGAAAATTGGGGTTTTTAATCAGGATCAGTTTTGACCGATCCTCAGCGGAGCAAGATAGAGACATGGGACCTTGTCCTACCCCCCCCCATTTGTGTGCACCCCGAGTCCAACGGTACCACCCTTGAGTCTCTAGGACATAGGGTTCTGGAGTTATGAGCATTTGAAGTTTCCCCATATAAGTGAGTTGGGAGAGTGAAAATTTGGGGTTTTAACCAGGGTCAGTTTTGACCGATCCTCAGCGGAGCAAGATAGAGACATGGGACCTATTCCTACCCCCCCATTTGTGTGCACCCCGAGTCCAACGGTACCACCCTTGAGTCTCTAGGACATAGGGTTCTGGAGTTATGAGCATTTGAAGTTCCCCCATATAAGTGAGTTGGGAGAGTGAAAATTTGCCCAAGTGTGAGAGGCCAAAAGTGTTCCCCCAGAAAGTGTTTAGGAACACATTTCAGAGCCCTACGAGTGGTTTGGACCCCCCTTTTTGTGGTACTTTTTGTCAAGTTGAAGTTGGTGTTTACGGTTGTTAAGAGTGTACAGGGCTTGGAGTTTTAACCAGGGTCAGTTTTGACCGATCCTCAGCGGAGCAAGATAGAGACATGGGACCTTGTCCTACCCCCCCATTTGTGTGCACCCCGAGTCCAACGGTACCACCCTTGAGTCTCTAGGACATAGGGTTCTGGAGTTATGAGCATTTGAAGTTCCCCCATATAAGTGAGTTGGGAGAGTGAAAATTGGGGTTTTTAATCAGGATCAGTTTTGACTGATCCTCAGCGGAGCAAGATAGAGACATGGGACCTTGTCCTATCCCCCCATTTGTGTGCACCCCGAGTCCAACGGTACCACCCTTGAGTTTATAGGACATAGGGTTCTTGAGTTATGAGCATTTGAAGTTCCCCCATATAAGTGAGTTGGGAGAGTGAAAATTTGGGGTTTTAATCAGGGTCAGGTTTGACCGATCCTCAGCGGAGCAAGATAGAGACATGGGACCTTGTCCTACCCCCCCATTTGTGTGCACCCCGAGTCCAACGGTACCACCCTTGAGTGTCTAGGACATAGGGTTCTGGAGTTATGAGCATTTGAAGTTCCCCCATATAAGTGAGTTGGGAGAGTGAAAATTTGGGGTTTTAACCAGGATCAGTTTTGACCGATCCTCAGCGGAGCAAGATAGAGACATGGGACCTTGTCCTACCCCCCCCATTTGTGTGCACCCCGAGTCCAACGGTACCACCCTTGAGTCTCTAGGACATAGGGTTCTGGAGTTATGAGCATTTGAAGTTCCCCCATATAAGTGAGTTGGGAGAGTGAAAATTTGCCCAAGTGTGAGAGGCCAAAAGTGTTCCCCCAGAAAGTGTTTAGGAACACATTTCAGAGCCCTACGAGTGGTTTGGACCCCCCTTTTTGTGGTACTTTTTGTCAAGTTGAAGTTGGTGTTTACGGTTGTTAAGAGTGTACAGGGCTTGGAGTTTTAACCAGGGTCAGTTTTGACCGATCCTCAGCGGAGCAAGATAGAGACATGGGACCTTGTCCTACCCCCCCATTTGTGTGCACCCCGAGTCCAACGGTACCACCCTTGAGTCTCTAGGACATAGGGTTCTGGAGTTATGAGCATTTGAAGTTCCCCCATATAAGTGAGTTGGGAGAGTGAAAATTGGGGTTTTTAATCAGGATCAGTTTTGACTGATCCTCAGCGGAGCAAGATAGAGACATGGGACCTTGTCCTATCCCCCCATTTGTGTGCACCCCGAGTCCAACGGTACCACCCTTGAGTTTATAGGACATAGGGTTCTTGAGTTATGAGCATTTGAAGTTCCCCCATATAAGTGAGTTGGGAGAGTGAAAATTTGGGGTTTTAATCAGGGTCAGGTTTGACCGATCCTCAGCGGAGCAAGATAGAGACATGGGACCTTGTCCTACCCCCCCATTTGTGTGCACCCCGAGTCCAACGGTACCACCCTTGAGTGTCTAGGACATAGGGTTCTGGAGTTATGAGCATTTGAAGTTCCCCCATATAAGTGAGTTGGGAGAGTGAAAATTTGGGGTTTTAACCAGGATCAGTTTTGACCGATCCTCAGCGGAGCAAGATAGAGACATGGGACCTTGTCCTACCCCCCCCATTTGTGTGCACCCCGAGTCCAACGGTACCACCCTTGAGTCTCTAGGACATAGGGTTCTGGAGTTATGAGCATTTGAAGTTCCCCCATATAAGTGAGTTGGGAGAGTGAAAATTTGCCCAAGTGTGAGAGGCCAAAAGTGTTCCCCCAGAAAGTGTTTAGGAACACATTTCAGAGCCCTACGAGTGGTTTGGACTCCCCTTTTTGTGGTACTTTTTGTCAAGTTGAAGTTGGTGTTTACGGTTGTTAAGAGTGTACAGGGCTTGGAGTTTTAACCAGGGTCAGTTTTGACCGATCCTCAGCGGAGCAAGATAGAGACATGGGACCTTGTCCTACCCCCTCATTTGTGTGCACCCCGAGTCCAACGGTACCACCCTTGAGTCTCTAGGACATAGGGTTCTGGAGTTATGAGCATTTGAAGTTCCCCCATATAAGTGAGTTGGGAGAGTGAAAATTGGGGTTTTTAATCAGGATCAGTTTTGACCGATCCTCAGTGCAGCAAGATAGAGACATGGGACCTTGTCCTACCCCCCCCCCCCCATTTGTGTGCACCCCGAGTCCAACGGTACCACCCTTGAGTCTCTAGGACATAGGGTTCTGGAGTTATGAGCATTTGAAGTTCCCCCATATAAGTGAGTTGGGAGAGTGAAAATTTGCCCAAGTGTGAGAGGCCAAAAGTGTTCCCCCAGAAAGTGTTTAGGAACACATTTCAGAGCCCTACGAGTGGTTTGGACTCCCCTTTTTGTGGTACTTTTTGTCAAGTTGAAGTTGGTGTTTACGGTTGTTAAGAGTGTACAGGGCTTGGAGTTTTAACCAGGGTCAGTTTTGACCGATCCTCAGCGGAGCAAGATAGAGACATGGGACCTTGTCCTACCCCCTCATTTGTGTGCACCCCGAGTCCAACGGTACCACCCTTGAGTCTCTAGGACATAGGGTTCTGGAGTTATGAGCATTTGAAGTTCCCCCATATAAGTGAGTTGGGAGAGTGAAAATTGGGGTTTTTAATCAGGATCAGTTTTGACCGATCCTCAGCGCAGCAAGATAGAGACATGGGACCTTGTCCTACCCCCCCATTTGTGTGCACCCCGAGTCCAACGGTACCACCCTTGAGTCTCTAGGACATAGGGTTCTGGAGTTATGAGCATTTGAAGTTCCCCCATATAAGTGAGTTGGGAGAGTGAAAATTTGCCCAAGTGTGAGAGGCCAAAAGTGTTCCCCCAGAAAGTGTTTAGGAACACATTTCAGAGCCCTACGAGTGGTTTGGACCCCCCTTTTTGTGGTACTTTTTGTCAAGTTGAAGTTGGTGTTTACGGTTGTTAAGAGTGTACAGGGCTTGGAGTTTTAACCAGGGTCAGTTTTGACCGATCCTCAGCGGAGCAAGATAGAGACATGGGACCTTGTCCTACCCCCCCATTTGTGTGCACCCCGAGTCCAACGGTACCACCCTTGAGTTTATAGGACATAGGGTTCTTGAGTTATGAGCATTTGAAGTTCCCCCATATAAGTGAGTTGGGAGAGTGAAAATTTGGGGTTTTAATCAGGGTCAGGTTTGACCGATCCTCAGCGGAGCAAGATAGAGACATGGGACCTTGTCCTACCCCCCCATTTGTGTGCACCCCGAGTCCAACGGTACCACCCTTGAGTCTCTAGGACATAGGGTTCTGGAGTTATGAGCATTTGAAGTTCCCCCATATAAGTGAGTTGGGAGAGTGAAAATTGGGGTTTTTAATCAGGATCAGTTTTGACCGATCCTCAGCGGAGCAAGATAGAGACATGGGACCTTGTCCTACCCCCCCATTTGTGTGCACCCCGAGTCCAACGGTACCACCCTTGAGTCTCTAGGACATAGGGTTCTGGAGTTATGAGCATTTGAAGTTCCCCCATATAAGTGAGTTGGGAGAGTGAAAATTTGCGGTTTTAACCAGGGTCAGTTTTGACCGATCCTCAGCGGAGCAAGATAGAGACATGGGACCTTGTCCTACCCCCCCATTTGTGTGCACCCCGAGTCCAACGGTACCACCCTTGAGTCTCTAGGACATAGGGTTCTGGAGTTATGAGCATTTGAAGTTCCCCCATATAAGTGAGTTGGGAGAGTGAAAATTTGCCCAAGTGTGAGAGGCCAAAAGTGTTCCCCCAGAAAGTGTTTAGGAACACATTTCAGAGCCCTACGAGTGGTTTGGACCCCCCTTTTTGTGGTACTTTTTGTCAAGTTGAAGTTGGTGTTTACGGTTGTTAAGAGTGTACAGGGCTTGGAGTTTTAACCAGGATCAGTTTTGACCGATCCTCAGCGCAGCAAGATAGAGACATGGGACCTTGTCCTACCCCCCCATTTGTGTGCACCCCGAGTCCAACGGTACCACCCTTGAGTCTCTAGGACATAGGGTTCTGGAGTTATGAGCATTTGAAGTTCCCCCATATAAGTGAGTTGGGAGAGTGAAAATTGGGGTTTTTAATCAGGATCAGTTTTGACCGATCCTCAGCGGAGCAAGATAGAGACATGGGACCTTGTCCTATCCCCCCATTTGTGTGCACCCCGAGTCCAACGGTACCACCCTTGAGTTTATAGGACATAGGGTTCTTGAGTTATGAGCATTTGAAGTTCCCCCATATAAGTGAGTTGGGAGAGTGAAAATTTGGGGTTTTAATCAGGGTCAGGTTTGACCGATCCTCAGCGGAGCAAGATAGAGACATGGGACCTTGTCCTACCCCCCCATTTGTGTGCACCCCGAGTCCAACGGTACCACCCTTGAGTCTCTAGGACATAGGGTTCTGGAGTTATGAGCATTTGAAGTTCCCCCATATAAGTGAGTTGGGAGAGTGAAAATTTGCCCAAGTGTGAGAGGCCAAAAGTGTTCCCCCAGAAAGTGTTTAGGAACACATTTCAGAGCCCTACGAGTGGTTTGGACCCCCCTTTTTGTGGTACTTTTTGTCAAGTTGAAGTTGGTGTTTACGGTTGTTAAGAGTGTACAGGGCTTGGAGTTTTAACCAGGGTCAGTTTTGACCGATCCTCAGCGGAGCAAGATAGAGACATGGGACCTTGTCCTACCCCCCCATTTGTGTGCACCCCGAGTCCAACGGTACCACCCTTGAGTCTCTAGGACATAGGGTTCTGGAGTTATGAGCATTTGAAGTTCCCCCATATAAGTGAGTTGGGAGAGTGACAATTGGGGTTTTTAATCAGGATCAGTTTTGACCGATCCTCAGCGCAGCAAGATAGAGACATGGGACCTTGTCCTACCCCCCCATTTGTGTGCACCCCGAGTCCAACGGTACCACCCTTGAGTCTCTAGGACATAGGGTTCTGGAGTTATGAGCATTTGAAGTTCCCCCATATAAGTGAGTTGGGAGAGTGAAAATTTGCCCAAGTGTGAGAGGCCAAAAGTGTTCCCCCAGAAAGTGTTTAGGAACACATTTCAGAGCCCTACGAGTGGTTTGGACCCCCCTTTTTGTGGTACTTTTTGTCAAGTTGAAGTTGGTGTTTACGGTTGTTAAGAGTGTACAGGGCTTGGAGTTTTAAACAGGGTCAGTTTTGACCGATCCTCAGCGGAGCAAGATAGAGACATGGGACCTTGTCCTACCCCCCCATTTGTGTGCACCCCGAGTCCAACGGTACCACCCTTGAGTCTCTAGGACATAGGGTTCTGGAGTTATGAGCATTTGAAGTTCCCCCATATAAGTGAGTTGGGAGAGTGAAAATTGGGGTTTTTAATCAGGATCAGTTTTGACCGATCCTCAGCGCAGCAAGATAGAGACATGGGACCTTGTCCTACCCCCCCATTTGTGTGCACCCTGAGTCCAACGGTACCACCCTTGAGTCTCTAGGACATAGGGTTCTGGAGTTATGAGCATTTGAAGTTCCCCCATATAAGTGAGTTGGGAGAGTGAAAATTTGCCCAAGTGTGAGAGGCCAAAAGTGTTCCCCCAGAAAGTGTTTAGGAACACATTTCAGAGCCCTACGAGTGGTTTGGACCCCCCTTTTTGTGGTACTTTTTGTCAAGTTGAAGTTGGTGTTTACGGTTGTTAAGAGTGTACAGGGCTTGGAGTTTTAAACAGGGTCAGTTTTGACCGATCCTCAGCGGAGCAAGATAGAGACATGGGACCTTGTCCTACCCCCCCCATTTGTGTGCACCCCGAGTCCAACGGTACCACCCTTGAGTCTCTAGGACATAGGGTTCTGGAGTTATGAGCATTTGAAGTTCCCCCATATAAGTGAGTTGGGAGAGTGAAAATTTGCCCAAGTGTGAGAGGCCAAAAGTGTTCCCCCAGAAAGTGTTTAGGAACACATTTCAGAGCCCTACGAGTGGTTTGGACCCCCCTTTTTGTGGTACTTTTTGTCAAGTTGAAGTTGGTGTTTACGGTTGTTAAGAGTGTACAGGGCTTGGAGTTTTAACCAGGGTCAGTTTTGACCGATCCTCAGCGGAGCAAGATAGAGACATGGGACCTTGTCCTACCCCCCCATTTGTGTGCACCCCGAGTCCAACGGTACCACCCTTGAGTCTCTAGGACATAGGGTTCTGGAGTTATGAGCATTTGAAGTTCCCCCATATAAGTGAGTTGGGAGAGTGACAATTGGGGTTTTTAATCAGGATCAGTTTTGACCGATCCTCAGCGCAGCAAGATAGAGACATGGGACCTTGTCCTACCCCCCCATTTGTGTGCACCCCGAGTCCAACGGTACCACCCTTGAGTCTCTAGGACATAGGGTTCTGGAGTTATGAGCATTTGAAGTTCCCCCATATAAGTGAGTTGGGAGAGTGAAAATTTGCCCAAGTGTGAGAGGCCAAAAGTGTTCCCCCAGAAAGTGTTTAGGAACACATTTCAGAGCCCTACGAGTGGTTTGGACCCCCCTTTTTGTGGTACTTTTTGTCAAGTTGAAGTTGGTGTTTACGGTTGTTAAGAGTGTACAGGGCTTGGAGTTTTAACCAGGGTCAGTTTTGAC